>NC_060128.1:113600612-114800612 GCF_021461395.2 Schistocerca americana | reverse complement strand
TGAAGATAAGTATACAGCTGCAGAAACAGTAAACCATTAATACTTATCACTGGCATTGTCGCATATGAATGTGTCATTGCGTTCATTGATTGGGCAACCGACTCAGTTTTTTTTTTTGATCACTCCGGAATGATAAAGTACGCTGTGCACGCAGCTCTTTTACGACTGCGTTATAAACAGCAGTTGCGGGGTTAACAGCAAGTTTCGTTTTTACATCAGCTATGAATTTCTCTATAGCATTGTCCATAACTGGCAGTCGCTCTACACGTTTACGTGACGTAAACTTGGTAATTTTGCGACTTCCTGTTCTGTACGATTTCTTGAGCCTGCGTAGTCAGGCCGACGAAGCCTGGACATCAGCTACGTTCATGGCCGATGCAGTTCGGAGGGCCCAGTCCCGTAGATCTCCGTCGGTGACATTGCATAGCCCCTAACGAGCAGTTCTCTTTCGACTAGTTTTTCATTCAGATGGTTTCGGGTTTCCGTTCGGAGTATATTTCTTACTTCATGTAATTCATTCTTCCATTTGTGCAGTTCATGCTCTGATTTTACGAAACGAAAGCGCCTTTGCTCGTTGCATAACTTCAAACGTTTTTTCCCTCCTTGTTTAACCAATATTTCGCTGCCGTTTCTTTGTCGCTGAAAGCTGTTCCAGTATTGTTTTTTAGGGTTCGAAGGGATTTTTCTTTAGAACTGTTCATGGAATCGTCAGAGTTATTTCCTGTTCCTTCTAACGCGTCAAAAATTTCAAACGATATGTCGATATCATTCGAATGAATGTCAAGGAAATCGACTAACGAATGAGACATATGTACGTCCTCAGGAGAAGTAGGTGATTTTCAATGGAAACCACATTATTCATATTGCACCATTCCTCAATTGAGAATGTTGATTGGATACCACATTACTGTGAAACTGGAAGAAAAAACTGTGCTATTGGCAGGCATGCCTTACGAAAGAAGAATAAATATTAATTCAGCTTTATCTGTGTTGTCAATACTTAAGAATACTCCAAAAGACAACTGATAAGGTGTAATAGATGTAACTTGAGTGGCTAAATTGAGAAAATAATAAATGTATACTGCAGTGTCAGAGAAACTATCAACGAACGGTAAAGTGAAACTTTCTTTACAAATTACGATCGGGTTGTGTCGTGTGTCCTGTTTACAAATGTGCCACCGACCTCAGCTCTCTCTCTCTCTCTCTCTCTCTCTCTCTCTCTCTCTCTCTCTCTGTGTGTGTGTGTGTGTGTGTGTGTGTGTGTGTGTGTGCGTAGCGCTACAGCGCCAGTAGGGGTGTACATTTCTACTGCCGCTGGGCGCGCTACGAATTTGGCAATTTTCAGCCTCATAGCAGTTAAAATTTTGACAGTGCGTTTCTTTCGTTGTCTTCTTCCCGTGTAAAAAATTTCAGGGTGGGTTTCGACATGTCTTGTTGGACCATTCCCTTGTAACCCTGTATGGAGGGATTTGGATTGAACCACTCTCCTACTGAAAAAGACTCCGATCCTTTACTTGTACACAGCTACGTCCGGTATTGATCGTACGAAATATGTCAACAAGCCGGTCTAGCGGCGACTGAGGCACTCGATTGCTATTCCTGTGGAGTGGTATTCGAAACTCCGTGTGGGTATTTACATATGGGTTTTCCGTACATGCATTAAATCAATTATGGCAAATTGCGAGAGTTTTGCTCTGATTATGTGACGGTAGACACTCATACGTATTCTCGTTTAATCACAGTTCGTGTTCCACTTTAAATCCTCCCTGTGCACACTCTTCGGTTACGCTCGGTTTCGAAGTTCTCTCGTTTTATTACTTCTCAACTCGTAAAGGTGACCCGCAGCTTCACCGACGCCGTAGGACACAGCGTACTTTCCGTCTACTACCATTCCTGAAGGTCGGTATTGAAGAACTTCCGAGACGGCAGCATCTGAACTTGTTTATGGGGGACAACTTCCGCTTGGGTGGGCGTTCACCTTGATGGAATGACATTGGCGTTGTGTGCAGTCTTTCCCTTAGAAGTGCTTGCATTCAGGCTGTCGTGTTAAGTACGTAGTCAAGTCTTTGCAGGCTACAAGTGAGATTAGCGGGCATTATCCCAGATGAAGTAAAATTAGGCCTGTCCAACAAACCCAAGTGATATTCTTGAGACTATAAATTACTGGAGCTTTTGGTTATAGACCGCAATATTGTAACTGTAATTCACAAAGTGTGCCTCTGTAGACACGGCACTGTAGGTACGAACATAAGGAACAGATTGGCTGACACGTGAATCGCTTGAAAACTTATTAAGTAACAGAACCCAGTATGTTGTCCTAGACGGCGAGTGTTCACCAGAGACAAACGTCTGGCTAGGAGTGCCTCAGGAAAGTCTGATATGACCACTCTTAGTCTCTGTATATGATGGAGGGCGTGCTGTAAAATAATGCCTCTGAACTTTTTACGTCAGAATTCTTAATGCGCATTTAAATAACACAAATGTTATTAACATTCCATGTCTTCATTTCTCATGTCTACATATTTCGCAGCCGTCTCCCACGAGAGGGGATCGAATCTGAGCGTGTAACATAGTGGCGTGTAACATAACTGTGTCACTGTTCAAACAACCTACGGGTTTGCTGCTGTAATGTTACACTTGGGTGGACGGGCCCCAGAGGGACAGAATAAGTGCTACCTCACCTCCTGGTTAGTCACTATCGATATTTCTGGCGTTGGTCATCTTTGTTTATGTTGACACTTGTTCTGTGTGTGGTACCTTCCTTGTTTCTCCTATGTGAACCGAGGTATTAAATTTCCTTGCAAATTTCTTCCTCCTCGCATATGTGCCTTGAGAATGGCAGGGTGTGCTCCTGTCGAAATATCGGCGGTGGTCGACGACGTCACCCGACAGCAAACCCGTAAGTTGTTTGAACATTCAATTCGCCGGGAAATGTTAAGCTCTCAAACTGTGTCACTGCTTGAGAAGCAGCGTACTGTAATCGAGTTCAGAGTTCGCAGAGTTCGTTCATTCGTGGGACAGCCTCTCCTTCAGCATGACAATGCCAGTCCACACAATAGCACTGCGACATCTGCAACAGTCCGATACCTCGGTTCCAAAGTCCGTAATCATCGTCGATACAGTCCCGACTTGGCCCCATCTTAGGGCTTAATTTCGGCTGTAGCGCGCCGGAACTGCGTTCGGGCACCTCACGGGGAATGTTTCTTAAACTCACTGGAAAACCCCGATACCGGAGATTTAAAATTGCACACGTGTATTAAGGGGCTCCGGAACGCCCTATACTTGCAATGTTAAAATAACGCTTATAAATTCACAACATTTTTTGCAATTTTTTATTTATATATTTTAAAATATACAGTTTTTTGGAAAAAGGCTGTGTTAAATTATGCAGAAGGTACTGTGTAACATTTACTGAAAGTTTGAAACAAATATGTTTGGAAGATCCTTAGAAAACATGTAATTAGTATGAGAAAATAAAAGTTTTGGGAATCGAGCGATAAAGATTGGATTAACTTTTTAGTGCATTCCAGGTCCATAGGATGGATTATCTTCATCCTCTGCAAACTCCTCCTCCAGCTTCCTCTTGTTCCTCCTCCTGTTTACTCTTGCTTGTATTTCTAGACTCTTTACAGCTCTGTCTGCAGCCCGAAGGCGTTCCTTGTCTAAAGCAAGCATCGCTCGTTGTTGTGTTCGTAGATTTTGCTACCATTTTCTTCAGTTGCAGCTACTGCAACACTGTTCCAAAAG
This sequence comes from Schistocerca americana, assembly GCF_021461395.2. Classification (NCBI taxonomy): domain Eukaryota; kingdom Metazoa; phylum Arthropoda; class Insecta; order Orthoptera; family Acrididae; genus Schistocerca; species Schistocerca americana. Next base: position 114,796,865 of record NC_060128.1, on the reverse strand, counting down.
GTGGTCATGTATGAACACTTATCACATTTCAGTTGTATTTCACTAGCAAGTCCTACGTGCTTTATTATGGAGAGTTCCAGACCAACTTCACTACAATGAACACATCTTACACAGTTTGAAAAAATTCATTTGAGAACCGACATATCAAATATTTCATTCACATCCGATTCGCCCATAAAACATTCATAGTTTTCACTCATTGAACCAAGCTTCTTCCGGGAAGTATTTTCTTTCCCACTTTGACTGCTATGGGAAGGTGTACTTGAGAGGTTAGGTTCACTCATTTGGTTATCGTCTTTATTGTTTACAGTAATAACACATACCTTTGGCTTTCCAACACTTCTCCTTTTCTTAAAAGCCTTCAGAGGATTTCTAATAACTTTACTTTTACTCATTATTATACTTCAACAAAACAGAGACTCAAGAAACAGAATTAATTACGAATATTTTCGAGATAACGACAGAGTAAATAAACATGAAACAATCGACAATCACACCAGCGATATATATTGAACCACCACAGGTTAGCCACAACACATACTTTATCTCACATCACTAAAATGTACCTGATGAACACGGACGTTAATAATAACACCATTTGACAGCAGTTTAACAGCGCCACAGTGGGTCACGCCCATGTAGACCACACTTCAAAAAAAATTTAAAAATAGTTGTAGTCTTCGGAATTGAATAAATTATATATCTATTAAAAGGCAATAGTCTGCAGATTCAGAAAACGCAAAAAAGTAAAAATTGAACTTTTCATGATTTTGAGCCTTTCCGGAGCCCCTTAAATCGCAATATGGCTGTAATTTGCCGCTGTGCTAGCACCAGTGAACGTGACAATGGGTAACCAAGTGTGTGTGTGTGTGTGGGGGGGGGGGGGGGTCGGGGAGGGGGAGAGGGTGGAAGGCAGTTGTTGAAAACATGACGTCATAGTCACGAAGGCAAATGCCCTGAGCACAACTGGGGGGCAAAGCGAAACTGCTAAGGGGAAGGGCGGTAGAGCCTGTTGTTTATCTTAAATCTTATGGTTTTGTTGTTTTGGTTATAATAATTCCCAAAGCTTGTGATTTTTTTATGGCTTAGGGGGGGGGGGGGGGGGGGGAGTGGGGAAGGGGAGGTGGTGGTGTGTGGTTGAAGAGGTACATTGCGACAGGTTACAGTTTTAGATGTTAAACACGGCCCCACCCCATTTTCGCCTATTTCCATAACTTAAAGAGCACCTTCCAGGGCATCTCTTTGATAGTAAGGAAGCAGTGCAAGCAGAGGTTGGGTTGTGACTCCGTCAACAAAGCCAGACGTTCTGCAGTGACGGTATTAATAAACTGGTCCATCGTTGGGAGAAATACACTCCTGGAAATGGAAAAAAGAACACATTGACACCGGTGTGTCAGACCCACCATACTTGCTCCGGACACTGGGAGAGGGCTGTACAAGCAATGATCACACGCACGGCACAGCGGACACACCAGGAACCGCGGTGTTGGCCGTCGAATGGCGCTAGCTGCGCAGCATTTGTGCACCGCCGCCGTCAGTGTCAGCCAGTTTGCCGTGGCATACGGAGCTCCATCGCAGTCTTTAACACTGGTAGCATGCCGCGACAGCGTGGACGTGAACCGTATGTGCAGTTGACGGACTTTGAGCGAGGGCGTATAGTGGGCATGCGGGAGCCCGGGTGGACGTACCGCCGAATTGCTCAACACGTGGGGCGTGAGGTCTCCACAGTACATCGATGTTGTCGCCAGTGGTCGGCGGAAGGTGCACGTGCCCGTCGACCTGGGACCGGACCGCAGCGACGCACGGATGTACGCCAAGACCGTAGGATCCTACGCAGTGCCGTAGGGGACCGCACCGCCACTTCCCAGCAAATTAGGGACACTGTTGCTCCTGGGGTATCGGCGAGGACCATTCGCAACCGTCTCCATGAAGCTGGGCTACAGTCCTGCACACCGTTAGGCCGTCTTCCGCTCACGCCCCAACATCGTGCAGCCCGCCTCCAGTGGTGTCGCGACAGGCGTGAATGGAGGGACGAATGGAGACGTGTCGTCTTCAGCGATGAGAGTCGCTTCTGCCTTGGTGCCAATGATGGTCGTATGCGTGTTTGGCGCCGTGCAGGTGAGCGCCACAATCAGGACTGCATACGACCGAGGCACACAGGGCCAACACCCAGCATCATGGTGTGGGGAGCGATCTCCTACACTGGCCGTACACCACTGGTGATCGTCGAGGGGACACTGAATAGTGCACGGTACATCCAAACCGTCATCGAACCCATCGTTCTACCATTCCTAGACCGGCAAGGGAACTTGCTGTTCCAACAGGACAATGCACGTCCGCATGTATCCCGTGCCACCCAACGTGCTCTAGAAGGTGTAAGTCAACTACCCTGGCCAGCAAGATCTCCGGATCTGTCCCCCATTGAGCATGTTTGGGACTGGATGAAGCGTCGTCTCACGCGGTCTGCACGTCCAGCACGAACGCTGGTCCAACTGAGGCGCCAGGTGGAAATGGCATGGCAAGCCGTTCCACAGGACTGCATCCAGCATCTCTACGATCGTCTCCATGGGAGAATAGCAGCCTGCATTGCTGCGAAAGGTGGATATACACTGTATTAGTTTCGACATTGTGCATGCTCTGTTGCCTGTGTCTATGTGCCTGTGGTTCTGTCAGTGTGATCATGTGATGTATCTGTCCCCAGGAATGTGTCAATAAAGTTTCCCCTTCCTGGGACAATGAATTCACGGTGTTCTTATTTCAATTTCCAGGAGTGTATGCTTTTCTAGCCAGGGTGAACTATACTGAGAAGTAAACATGTAGACTGAAGAATAAAGATATTCGTCGTGCACAGTGTTTGTTTTATTTTAAAAAAAGTTAGTTTCCACATAAAAAATTCGGAGGCGTTACTTTTCAGCACGCTCTTATACATCACTGACACAGGCCAACGATGGGAAACTTTTTTCCTGAAAATACCTTATTCTTATGTTTTTTTAGGGTGGGAAATCCAACTACGATAATTAAAAAATCTGTATCACCCATCATTTCTTCACGTCTTACAGTTCAATTTATTAAATGCAGCTATTTTTTAAAGAATTTAACAGCTTTTATATAGTTATAATACTTTAAAAATGAGGTGTAATGAATGTAGATGACTTTGGTAGCACTGCTGAAAAACAATTTCTAGCAAAAAAAGTCGATTCTATTTTTGTGTTAACGGATGGTGTTTTGTTAATTGTCAACCTAACCCACCTTTCCCGTTTCCTGTGCATGCGCTCAGTTCAATGTCTAATCATGGTTGTAAAAACTCTGGTGACAATTGTTGTTATATCTGTGGTGAACTTGTGATTAAAAACACAAAAGAAACATTACAAAGGTTGATCTGTCATACTTTGGATCTAAACGTCGTTACTAAGATAAATCTTTGGCGCCGCATAAGGTATGTTATGTGCGTTGAAGATTTGAGGAAATGGACCAAAAACGAAAAAAAGCCTTTAGGTTTGCTGTTCCTACTAATACTTTTGTGAATTGTTTCGAAATGATGCCGTTGGGGCAGTATGAACAGTATGAAGATTTGCTACAAGAATTATTAAGTTTTAGGCCCATTTTTGCTTATCATTAAGGATTGTAATTTGTTTCGGATACTATGACTTCATGGAGGTTTCAAGATGTGGGATGGTGTCAAGAAAAAATGTGAATTCGTTTTTACTTATTATTACATGAAATGAAGGGTTGTCGAAAACGCTGTGTCCTAGTGGTTTCAAAGTGAAACCACCTCTTTAAAATTGTTAATATTTGCCAGTTCTTGTATACATTGCTTACTGAGAAAACAAAGGTTAATTTTCTGAAAAATTTTAACGTTATTTTCGAAGGTGAAACCACTTCCTTAAAACAATTCAGGGTTGACTCAATGCCCGTTTCTTCTTGTATTCATTGCTAACTGCGATAAAAAACTTATTTTTGCGAAACATTTCAAAATTATACTTGATTTTGTATTGTTGGGTCTCAAAGGGATAGGGGAAGACATCGAAACAATACCGTGGCGGGCTGCTATATTCGTTGCCTGTAAGTTCGTGAACTCAAATCGGAATCCCTGGAGCAAAGACGACGATGTTCTCGCGAAAACGCTATTGATAAAGTACCATTTGAAGATAAATGCAGAACGATTCCAGTGTTGCCAACGTACGTTTCGAGTAACGATCACGAACATTAGAGAAAGTAGGGCTTGTAAGACAGCTTTTAGACAGTCGCTTTTCCCTTGCGCTCTTCATTGGCGGAAGAGGAAAGGAAATGACTAGTATTGGTACAGGATACCACCCTAAGCGCTCCTTTTTTTCTCGGCCAATTTTGGTTGAAAAAACCGGAAATTTCTTGTGGAATCTTTTCAAACATTCTCGATTCGTCTCGTATAGTTTGATTGACTTCCGACAGGTGGCAGCGCTGTACGGAGCTGTTAAAATGGCGTCTGTAACGGATGTGCGTTGCAAACAACGGGCAGTGATCGAGTTTCTTTTGGCGGAAAACCAGGGCATCTCAGATATTCATAGGCGCTTGCAGAATGTCTACGGTGATCTGGCAGTGGACAAAAGCACGGTGAGTCGTTGGGCAAAGCGTGTGTCATCATCGCCGCAAGGTCAAGCAAGACTGTCTGATCACCCGCGTGCGGGCCGGCCATGCACAGCTGTGACTCCTGCAATGGCGGAGCGTGCGAACACACTCGTTCGAGATGATCGACGGATCACCATCAAACACCTCAGTGCTCAACTTGACATCTCTGTTGGTAGTGCTGTCACAATTGTTCACCAGTTGGGATATTCAAAGGTTTGTTCCCACTGGGTCCCTCGTTGTCTAACCGAACACCGTAAAGAGCAAAGGAGAACCATCTGTGCGGAATTGCTTGCTCGTCATGTGGCTGAGGGTGACAATTTCTTGTCAAAGATTGTTACAGGTGATGAAGCATGGGTTCATCACTTCGAACCTGAAACAAAACGGCAATCAATGGAGTGGCGCCACACCCACTCCCCTACCAAGAAAAAGTTTAAAGCCATGCCCTCAGCCGGTAAAGACATGGTTACAGTCTTCTGGGACGCTGAATGGGTTCTTCTGTTCGATGTCCTTCCCCATGGTCAAACGATCAACTCTGAAGCGTATTGTGCTACTCTTCAGAAATTGAAGAAACGACTTCAGCGTGTTCGTAGGCACAAAAATCTGAGCGAACTTCTCCTTCTTCATGACAACGCAAGACCTCACACAAGTCTTCGCACCCGAGAGGAGCTCACAAAACTTCAGTGGACTGTTCTTCCTCATGCACCCTACAGCCCCGATCTCGCACCGTCGGATTTCCGTATGTTTGGCCCAATGAAGGACGCAATCCGTGGGAGGCACTACGCGGATGATGAAGAAGTTATTGATGCAGTACGACGTTGGCTCCGACATCGACCAGTGGAATGGTACCGTGCAGGCATACAGGCCCTCATTTCAAGGTGGCGTAAGGCCGTAGCATTGAATGGAGATTACGTTGGAAAATAGTGTTGTGTAGCTAAAAGATTGGGGAATAACCTGGTGTATTTCAATGCTGAATAAAACAACCCCTGTTTCAGAAAAAAAAATGTGTTGCATTACTTATTGAACTGCCCTCGTAGATGTACTGCTGTGTGAGATGTTAGTGCTGTGAGATGTTAGTGCTGTGAGATGTTAGTGCTGTGAGATGTTAGTGCTGTGAGATGTTAGTGCTGTGAGATGTTAGTGCTGTTTTACAGGTAATATTTTTTTAATCCTTCGATATGTCACGGTTAAGGTCTGTTTTTATTACTGCTCTTTCGTATTTATCTGAATGCATTTTCGTTTCATTCAGTGTGCCTTTTGATTTTCATGGTTCTCCGTTCAAGTAAATGTTATTTTTAACTATGAAAACAACAATTTTCTTTATACGTTGTGTTTTTCCCGTTACCACAAATGAACATTGTATTTTTAAGCTTTGAGAGAGCTCTCCGCGCAAGGAAGTTGACCAGATGTAAATTTAAAACTGTGTCGGCGTACTATCCGTGTACCAGATATTAAGAACTTTGCGAAAAATATAGCTGTTTAGTGAAGCGAAGGAACTCTGCTTGAAACGTTTACATCTATTACGAGGTTTAGTACTTCTACCTCAAAATCTACATCTGCCGACATACTTCACATGAAAAGCCTTCCTGTGGTGTTTCGCAGAGTGTACCTTTCACCTCTGCTAGTCATTTTCTTTCTATTTCACTCGCGAACAAAGCTAGGGAAACTCGACTGTATACCGTATATGCCTCTGTACGAGCCTTAATTTCTCTTATATTTGTGACATTTGCACGAAATGTAAGTTGGTGGCAGTAAAATCGTTCTGCTATCAACTGGAGAAGCTATTTTCTCAGTAATGTTTCCCGAAAGAAAGTCTTGTTTCCACCAGGGATTCCTGTTTTAGTCTACTGAGCATCTCCGTATAACTTTAGTATTGCTGGGACCTGTTGGTGACAAACTAAGCAAGCTGCCTCCCGTGTTTTCCTTCAGTCCTACTTGATGGAGATACCAAACACTCGCACAAGTAATCTATACGAAGCCCCCTCCATAGACGGGGTACAATTTGCCCAAAAGGCTCCCAATAAGCAGAAGCCTACAAATGGTCTTCTCTACAATGTATCTTGTGGTCTTTGTATTTCCAAAATCAAAATCATGATGCTCAGTAAGTGCTTCAACTGCATCCTTTATTGAAGGCAAGCAATTTCAACGAATTCGTAGTGTGTGTACTGGGTGCATCACGCAAACCATGGATCCAAAATATTTTTTTTTTTTTGAAATAGTAGTTGATTCTAATGCGCTGTTCAACAGAAATGAGGTGCAACAAACGGTCTACAACTGCAGCATAATAAAGGCTGTAATAAGTGAATGTTTTATAAAAGCAAGTTTATTTAATTGGAAACAGGTCCATGGAATTTTTGTTCAGTTTTCTTTTACAGGTAGTTCACAAGAAATTGCTGTTTCAGAACAGTAAATAGTGGCAGCTGCCTGACGAAACTCTCAGTACATTATTACGAAAAAACGAAAATAAAAATGTTGTGAGTGTAGTAACTGAATGCTATTAATTCAGCCCAAACATCCACTAGTATGTATCCCTGGTATGGTTCGTCAAATATGGCTGACTGTACGCTTGTTAATGAAACACACGTTTGACAGGGCGGCAATATAACAGAACAGTGGGAACATAATAAAAAATTGCAAATTACCTCTATTGAATTTTTCAACTTTGGTACAATTTAATGCGTGGCCCTTGCTGTACTAAACCTAATACGCGGCCCAGTTACTTTGTTATAACCGCCTGTGTTCGTTATCATTGAGCAATAACCACACAAAGATGGCAGGTGGATGCACTAGCAGTGGAGAGTAAATAAACTGTGGCGTGGTTGCGGGGGGGGGGGGGGGGGGGTGGCGTGGGGGGGGGGGGGGGGAAATACTGTAATCTTTGTAATTCGGAAACGGAGTGATTTATATGAAGTCCGAGAGGGTATGATGTTCACCTTTCGGGAGAAGGGTAGAAGCATTTCCAAAGTGGCTAAGTCTGGAAACTGGACGTGCGACGCCGGGTTTAAGTGTACCGCGAATGGGAAAAGGGCGCTACCCAAAGCAGTTATCGAGGCAAATGTGGGAACGTAGCGCTATAGATGACAGGGGTGAACGGCGGGTGTTCAGATGTAACGAGCGAATAGACGTGCAACTCTTTAACAATTGATCGCCAAGATGAGACTACCGACATCGTCTTCTCAACGACAGATTAGATGTATATTTTTATTACTTATTATGTTTCCACTGTTCTGTTATAGTGTCGCCCTGTCAAACGTGATGACAGTTGGCTTTCCAAGATGAGTCACGTTTCATGCTTCATCGGCGCGAAACGTCTGAAAGGAAGTCTTTCGAAGATTCTAGGCCAGAGAGCGAGCGGTACCGTCTGGGGAATGTTTTCGTAGCATTCCCCGGATAATCGCGTCATTGTGGAAGACACAGTGGATCAACACAAGGATGCCCCTATCCTTGGGGGCCCTTTACACCCTTACATGCCGTTTGTTTTTGAAACTTCGTGGCAGATTAAAGCTGTGTGCCGGGCCGAGACTCGAACTCGGGACCTTTGCCATTCGCGGGCAAGTGCTCTACCATTTGAGCTACCCAAACACGACTCACCCCCCGTCCTCACAGCTTTACTTCAGCCAGCACTTCGTGTCTTCTTGCCTGCGAAAGGCAAAGGTCCCGAGTTCGAGTTTCGGTTCGGTACACAGTTTTAATCCGCCAGGAAGTTTCATATCAGCGCACACTCCGCTGCAGAGTGAAAATCTCATTCAGTTTGTTGTTCGTCAGCATGATGGAATCTACCAGCAAGACAATGCAACGTGTCACACAGCCTGCAATGTACGTGGTTCTAAGAGCGCCTTGATTGGTTTACCATACTCCCCTTGTAGGGTGACAGGCAAATCCAACACCTTCCATGAAAACCCTGACATGATAAGCAAATCCAGTAGTATGTCACATAGCTCCGAATAAATCGTGACATTAAATTAACCAAAGTAATACGAGTAACGAGTGAGCAAATGGAATACCACAGACTAACACAAGAATGCCTAAATGCATCGCATACCTTCCCACCGTGAGACAGACGCAGTTCCGAGGGGAGAAACGAAAACAGAAGTCGAGAGCAGAACCGTGTTAAGCTGGAAGGCCCTACGATAAAGGACGGACACCCACGTCGCCAGCTAACCGCTAGGACCACCCCCCAGTCCATGTTAAAAGATAGAGCCCTCCAGAAGAACAGTATAGATCTTACGATAACACTAAAAGGACCACACCAGCTGCAAGTTTTAGCGTGAGACTTTTTCGCGTCTCTGTTACGTTGCAAACTTTAAAAACATTGCCCCACCACGAAAAGTATAACGTTTCTCATTGGATAGGCTAATTTTTGTAGGTGGAGCTTAAGGTTAACATTGAGACCCTGATTGGTCAGATGAAAACACAGCCAAATAGTTTTTTTAAACCATCTTCGGTAAATTGTAGTAAGGAGAAGTTAGAGAGAGTTGCTTCCGAGACAGCGAGGTGAGCGGAGCTGTGCTGCCCGTCTCCCCCTGACGAACACCGACAAGGTAATGAACGCACGCGATGCCGCATAACAGCGCATAAAGCTTCACTCAGAACTGCAGAAGTCTCATCTGTTACACCCCCGTTTTGCGTAATACTAGTGTCGATCGTCAATTAAGGCTCATGGTATTCACATTTGCTACGTGAGTTAAAATCTGAAGTGCGATGATTTTTCTGTTATATAATTATTGAGAAGCCACATAAGCCACTGTAATTTACGACAAGTTAGATAATTAATTAAAGATAATTGAGGGCCACTGTAGACCATTTTGACAGTTTTCTCTTTTGCGAAACTTAATTTAAACCTAGATTATAGATGTGATATGGCATAGGTCGTCCTTCGATCCATTGTAGAACTTGGAAACCCATTTAGGGAATATTCGTTCACATTTTTGTTGAACGCAGTTGGTTTTTATCATCCTGTGTTAAAACATTTCCTTTTATCAATAGTGCAATTTATAAACAGTGTTTTGTGAGTAGAATAAAATTTCCAATGGTAAACTTAACTGCTTTTTCGACGTTATTTTACCAGTTAACTAAAAATAGGAAAGCCTTGAACCCCTTCCACTAAATTTAGTTTGTATTAAGATTCTTTTACAGGGAGTGCAGTGGAGCTGACGCTGAAATCATTAAGTATTTGGTTATATCACCGCTAGTCTCACTGAACTCTTCTGAATTCTACATGTCATGTGTGGTCTGGCGTCTCCTTGCCAGCAACAGGTCCCAGGTTCAAACTAGTCAATTCCCTAAAAAAACACGCTCAGAGCGTGGTTGCGCGAAAGTGGTAGGGAGACGCGATATAGAACAACAGACACCACGCAGAATGTTAGACCCTGGCCACAAAACTCCCACGATTTAAACCTAATACAGAATCTTTGGGAGCACCTCGATCGTGCTGTTCTCGCCATCGATTCTTAACGGAGAAACCTTGCGCAGCTGGCCACGGGACTGGAATCGGCATGGCGCCACACCCCTGTCGGTAACTTTTAGAATCTCATTGACTATCCTCCTGCGCTTCTCGCAGCGGTGTGAGTCGCAAAAGGTTGTCATTCAGGCTTTTGACAGGTGGTCACCTGAACGTGGCTGTATAGTGCTTATGTAGATTTGTCTACTGAACGCTTAACACACGCACTCGGGGGCAACGCGCAGGCCGATCCATTCGCGGAAGAGCCTCTGAAACAGTCCCTCCACGCCGATGGAGCGTAAAACGTAATTAATCTCTAGAGGGATTCCTGGTTCACCTTGTATGTCATTTTTGCTGTTTTCCGTCTTTCCCTTAGTTGCTTTAAGTTCTTGGAGGTATGTACCGTCTATACAACCAGTTGACGGCAGTTAGTTGCCATACGCGTTTCGCTTCAGTTATTTCGGAGGCATCATCAGTGGCCTGTAGTAAAAGTTTACCGTTTTACACACAATAAACGTATTATGTGGTAGATACAATATGCTGCTAGATTACGTTTTGTCGTGCCCTTCTCTTATCTTTTAGGTTATAAACAACTTTTATGACACAAATTTCGTCGTGTGAACTTAAAATTCGGTGTTACTTACGATTTCGAGGGCTGTTAACTCATGTGTTTGGATCTCTCTGACACACACACACACACACACACACACACACACACACACACACACACACACACACACACACACACATACATACATATATATACACACTCCTGGAAATTGAAATAAGAACACCGTGAATTCATTGTCCCAGGAAGGGGAAACTTTATTGACACATTCCTGGGGTTAGATACATCACATGATCACACTGACAGAACCACAGGCACATAGACACAGGCAACAGAGCATGCACAATGTCGGCACTAGTACAGTGTATATCCACCTTTCGCAGCAATGCAGGCTGCTATTCTCCCATGGAGACGATCGTAGAGATGCTGGATGTAGTCCTGTGGAACGGCTTGCCATGCCATTTCCACCTGGCGCCTCAGTTGGACCAGCGTTCGTGCTGGACGTGCAGACCGCGTGAGACGACGCTTCATCCGGTCCCAAACATGCTCAATGGGGGACAGATCCGTAGATCTTGCTGGCCAGGGTAGTTGACTTACACCTTCTAGAGCACGTTGGGTGGCACGGGATACATGCGGACGTGCATTGTCCTGTTGGAACAGCAAGTTCCCTTGCCGGACTAGGAATGGTAGAACGATGGGTTCGATGACGGTTTGGATGTACCGTGCACTATTCAGTGTCCCCTCGACGATCACCAGTGGTGTACGGCCAGTGTAGGAGATCGCTCCCCACACTATGATGCCGGGTGTTGGCCCTGTGTGCCTCGGTCGTATGCAGTCCTGATTGTGGCGCTCACCTGCACGGCGCCAAACACGCATACGACCATCATTGGCACCAAGGCAGAAGCGACTCTCATCGCTGAAGACGACACGTCTCCATTCCTCCCTCCATTCACGCCTGTCGCGACACCACTGGAGGCGGGCTGCACGATGTTGGGGCGTGAGCGGAAGACGGCCTAACGGTGTGCGGGACCGTAGCCCAGCTTCATGGAGACGGTTGTAAATGGTCCTCGCCGATACCCCAGGAGCAACAGTGTCCCTAATTTGCTGGGAAGTGGCGGTGCGGTCCCCTACGGCACTGCGTAGGATCCTACGGTCTTGGCGTGCATCCGTGCGTCGCTGCGGTCCGGTCCCAGGTCGACGGGCACGTGCGCCTTCCGCCGACCACTGGCGACAACATCGATGTACTGTGGATACCTCACGCCCCACGTGTTGAGCAATTCGGCGGTACGTCCACCCGGCCTCCCGCATGCCCACTATACGCCCTCGCTCAAAGTCCGTCAACTGCACATACGGTTCACGTCCACGCTGTCGCGGCATGCTACCAGTGTTAAAGACTGCGATGGAGCTCCGTATGCCACGGCAAACTGGCTGACACTGACGGCGGCGGTGCACAAATGCTGCGCACCTAGCGCCATTCGACGGCCAACACCGCGGTTCCTGGTGTGTCCGCTGTGCCGTGCATGTGATCATTGCTTGTACAGCCCTCTCCCAGTGTCCGGAGCAAGTATGGTGGGTTTGACACACCGGTGTCAATGTGTTCTTTTTTCCATTTCCAGGAGTATATATATAATGATCACAAAATGGAAAGTGATAGCCGGCAGAAGTGGCCGTGCGGTTCTAGGCGCTGCAGTCCGGAACCGCGAGACCGCTGCGGTCGCAGGTTCGAATCCTGCCGCGGGCATGGATGTGTGTGGTGTCCTTAGGTTAGTTAGGTTTAACTATTTCTAAGTTGTAGAAGACTAATGACCTCAGAAGTTGAGTCCCATAGTGCTCAGAGCCATTTGAACTACTTTTTTGGAAAGTGATGTAGGTGATATGAGAAATGTGGGTGGAAGAACGTCAGAAATCGGCCAGCTGGAGTATGAAAACTAACAAATACATCTCCACGACCACACTCATGAGTTAAGAGTGCTGGAAATCGGAAGTAAAGCCGAACTGTATGTTCCCATTACAAACTTCGTGCTAGAAAAATTGATTTTAACCTAAAAAAAAGACACGACAATATGTAGTATAGCAGTATATAATATCTACCATATACGTTTATTGTATGTACAAAAGGATACATGTATTACAGGCTCCTGATGATGCTTCCCAAATAAATGAAGCAAAACGCGTACGGCAACAAACTAACTGCGTTCAATTGGCTGCATAGACGAAACACACCTCCAAGAAAATAAATCATTTAGTCAAAATATGGACTGAAACATGATTTACACCTGTCAGTTGTTACAATAGTATATGACTTATTATTGACGATAAATAGATTTTTAATACAACGAAAAACCAGTTCAAAGACGCAAATTTTACTTTTTTTATTGACTCGATGACTAGTTTCGGGCCGAGACGCATTTTCAGATCATCGTAACATAGTGAAAAATGGTATTTCCGAAGATATGAAATCAATGTCAAAAATGCATGAGGAACAGTAACAGCGCATACAGTTATGTGTATGCGACCGACACTAGTCATCGAGTGATTTAAAAAAAAAAGTGAAATTAGCAACTCTGAACTGTTTTTTCATCGTACTGATTAACAGATGTCGCTCACCCACAGCTACCCCAGCATACTGGAAGTTCGTAAATAAATTTTACGTGAAACAATTATCTTAAAGAAATTCATCAGCGCTATGGTACACAGTTCCCGCAAAAGATCATGACTATAAGCTAACGTGGCTTGCAGTAACGTCTTTCGAAAAAAAAATTAAAAAGAATTAGATTCTGCAAAATTCGGTTCTTATTTTCTGAGCCCACTGTGAGTGTTAAGCTATCAAAACTGTATTAACAGCATGTAATTGTCACGACTAATACAGAGAACTGGTGGTGATGAGAGGCTTACGTACATTTCAGAAAATCTGCAATAAGAACCTTTCCCCACGTTAATTTTAAACGGGATTATTCGTTATTATGCAACAGTTCAGTTATTTTGTCAACAATAAGAGTGATTTGAAACTTCCCGTCAAATTAAATCAATGTGACGAAACAGAACTTAAAAATTTGCTGTTCAGCAGGCTGCTTCGTTAAAATACGATTGCCTAGCAAATAATGTAAGCAAATCAGACACACACTTACTTCTCACAAGAATCAGACTTTCGTTCTCGGAGTTTTCTTGCAGACCTAGCTCACTATCTTCTAATGCTTGTTAATCGATCTCATTTTGTCACCGTTTCACAGTTGAATGCAACTGTCCATATAAGTCTGTCCTGTGCAAGACCCTTCATCTATGCAGACCCTTTTTGCTATAGGCCTCATAAAGTCTTGGTCTCCTCGTATTATTTTTAGTCCTCTTCCATAGACTTCATCCCATTATCCAAGGAACTGTTCCCTGGTGCCTGAGGATGTGTCCTATCGACCGATACGTACTTCAAGTAGAATGGTGATAAGTTTCTTTCTTTCTCCCATTTCGATTCAGACCCCTCTCATCAGTCATTCCTTCAATATTCGTACGTAGCCGCACATTTTGAAAGCATCTTCATCCTCCTCGCCTGTACTGTTTTTCAGCTATATTTCACTTTCGTACAAGGTTACACACCACACAAATAGTTTCAGAAACGACTTTTCATCACTTCAGATTATATTAAACGTTCGAATATTCCTCATTTACTGAAATGTTTTTCTCGCTATTGCAGCTCTGCATATTTTCTATGTCGTTTCCCTGAATTTTAATTCTCTTTCCTAATTTCTCGTCTGCTACTTTTACTGCCTGCTCGGTGCTCAGACCGAATATCTACAAATACTACTTTCCTTCCATATCGTCTAACAACGGTATTCCATTCAACATTGACAGAAACCTTTTTCAAATCTATGAGTGATATAATTGTAGGTTTTTCTTTCTTCACTCTTATCTTCTGTGGTAAGTCATAATGTCAGTAATGTTTCTATATTCCTTTCTACTGAACCCAAGCAGGTATTAGATGGTAATCGGACCCTTATCGTTTACAATAATAATAATAATAATAATTATTATTATTATTATAGAAGAAGAAGAAGAAGAAGAAGAAGAAATTGAAAAATACATCCAACTGGCTGAGGAAGTCAAGGACATGTGGCATCAGGATAAAGTTGACATTATATCAATTATACTATCAACTACAGGAGTCATACCACACAATATAAATACCTAGGATACAGACAAAAAATAGGAATAGATAATACAAATATTAAAGAAGAACTAAAAGAAAAATACAGACAAAGACTAACAAAAATACTGAAAACAGAATTGACAGCAAGAAACAAGACAAAAGCTATAAATACTTATGCTATACCAATATTGACCCACTCATTTGGAGTAGTAAAGTGGAGTAACACAGATCTAGAAGCACTCAATACACTTACACGATCACAATGCCACAAATATAGAATACATCACATACATTCAGCAACAGAAACATTCACATTAAGCAGAGAGGAAGGAGGAAGGGGATTTATCGATATAAAAAACCTACATTATGGACAGGTAGACAATTTAAGAAAATTCTTTATAGAACGAGCAGAAACTAGCAAAATACACAAAGCAATCACTCATATAAATACATCGGCTACACCACTGCAATTTCATAACCACTTCTACAACCCTTTAGATCACATAACATCAACAGATACGAAGAAAGTAAACTGGGAAAAGAAAACACTACATGGCAAGCACCCGTATCATCAAACACAGCCACACATCGATCAAGACGCATCCAACAAATGGCTAAGAAAAGGCAATATATACAGTGAGACGGAAGGATTCATGATTGCAATACAGGATCAAACAATAAACATCAGATATCACAGCAAGCATATTATTAAAGATCCCAATACCACAAGAGATAAATGCAGACTTTGCAAACAACAAATAGAAACAGTAGATCACATCACAAGCAGGTGTACAACAGCTTGCCTTACAACATAAACTTATAAAACAACAGTTTCCCACATACAAGTATGCACCACAAAATGTACTGGAGAATGGTGAATACAAATTATACTGGAACAGAACCATTATAACAGATAAAACAACACCACATAACAAACCTGACATCATACTCACCAATAAAAAGAAGAAATTAACACAACTAATCGAAATATCCATACCCAATACAACAAATATACAGAAGAAAACAGGAGAAAAATTGAAAAATACATCCAACTGGCTGAGGAAGTCAAGGACATGTGGCATCAGGATAAAGTTGACATTATACCAATTATACTATCAACTACAGGAGTCATACCACACAATATCCACCAGTATATCAACGCAATACAGCTACATCCAAACGTATATATACAACTACAGAAGTCTGTAATTATTGATACATGTTCAATTACCCGAAAGTTCCTAAATGCAATGTAACATACACCGTACATTAAAAGGAAGTCACGCTTGATCAAGGTCCGCGTCACTTTCCAGTTTTGACCAGACATAACGTCTGAGAAAGGAAAGAATAATAATAATAGCAAATAATTCCAACAAAAAGTGCAACTTCTGGAGTACAAACTAAAATTGTAATGTACAATGTTAGTGAAAGAAAACTTACAAACCTGTGTGTATTTGAAACTGAAGTAAAAGTTGGATAGACTTGAAGTAGTTGAGAGACGTAACACTGAAAAGCAGTGATTGCAACACTTTAAAATGAGTACTGGAAAAGGGGAGACAAGAAAGAAGTGTACACAGATGTACTTAAATGCCGGAAGTAATGGCAAAGCGAAGATTACGCTTTTATGGACATGTCTACAGAAAGAAAGAGGATGGGCTAAGAAAAAAATATTACAGTACTTCTGGAACAAGAAATCAACGCTAGTGTACAACACAAAAATGAGAAAAGAGAGAGTGAAGTATCAAGAAGATGAGATCTCTTTTAGAACGAAGGTCTTCAGTTTAGGAAGGCACCAAGACACAAAAAATGGATTGAAACAACATGGAAGAACAGAAAAGAGGAGGCAATATGTGATGATGTAGGGGATCTGAGAAGAAAAGACTGAATTTGTTACGCTATCCTAGTTGGTCAATACGAAAATAAAATAGTGATAATGAGGCTACCATTAGCCAGTACATTAATGAGAAAGCGTAATTCGTGACGTCGATTGCGAGACTCGGCAGTTTCGAAGTCTCTGTAAAATTGTCCATTATCGCAAAGTAATGTTGGGCATTATGTGTAATGAACTGTGTGCCTGATGCATAAAATTTCTCCAGAGTTAAAACCTAACGGCACGTGTGAAATACATGTGTGCGGACGCTGTGAAAAATGAAGAATTCGCGGTAAATCATTTGGTCAACGTAATCGTTAAAGCGAATGGGCTCATTTCGAGAAGTGCATAGCCCGTCATGGGTTCGGAATGGAGTGTACTGTGTTTCGGGCTTTGTTATTTCTGCGCTACCCCCCAAAATGACAAAAATGCACCGCAAACTTCATAATTCTATATAACAAGGACAGCACACCACGAAGAGAGGCTGAAACTGAATAAACATGATATAAAATACGGATTTGTTGTGACTGATCCTTTAGGGACGTCAGTATTTGAGCCCTTGCAAATACTGCATTAGGTCGAAATTAAAACAAATGAAATGCAGACGTCCCGATAGCTACATACAATCTTCGGTGTGTATCGATCTTCCTTACAGTCGCCCACAGAGTCACTCTTAACGGTATACATTTTAAATCTAATTCCAAACGCAAATGAGAGTGCTGTACATTCTTGGAACACCTCTCAGAGTTTCGCCTTTAGCCAGCCCCGTAAAAGTAGTTTAATACATTTTCTTATTCCATTCTGAAATAGCAGCATCCGCTTTCTGTGCGCTGCAGCCTATTTCTGCAACTACAAAAAATACCTCTGAAGAGTAAGGTTTTTTTTCCAAATGTGAAAAACTGTTCCAAGATACAACACGATCAGGTTCCTAGGAACAAGCATTCTATTCAAAATTAAAAATGTCCCAATCGAAAAATTCTTTCCAATACTATATTTAATAGTCTGTACGTTAAATTATTAATCTACTACAGACCAGTAACCAGTAGTAGGGGCTTACTATTATCAGAAACCAGTCGCTAATTGAAAACATTTTGAAACTGAAGCTTTGGGCAACTGAGACAAATTTCCAGTAACAAGACTGAGAAAGTTTTAAGAGATTATAATTAGCCTAGTCTTTTTAAACCCTTCCGAAGCTAGGGAGGAAAGTATGCGTGGGTAATAGACAAACTTTTACTACTGTTATGAATTTTTAAATCTATGGAATAGTCACCTACACTACTAGCTCATTTTTTTATAATTTTATTATTTTAAGTAATTACATGATGGGAAAAATTAAAGTATGTTTAAATTTAGATATTTATTTTAAAAGCCATCAATGTTTAATAAAACGTATAACACATGCTAAGTCTGCATCAAAGCTGGTGCCTTATTTACTCTTGCGAATTAATTAAGAACTCAGAGGGGGTACAATTAGCATAAAACGTGATTTTCGGAGAATGGGAAACAAAGAATCGGAGGGAAAAAAAGAATGGGGATGGGATACCGCATTCAAATGGTTCAAATGGCTCTGAACACTATGGGACTCAACTGCTGTGGTCATCAGTCCCCTAGAACTTAGAACTACTTAAACCTAACTAACCTAAGGACATCACACACATCCATGCCCGAGGCAGGATTCGAACCTGCGACCGTAGCAGTCGCACGGTTCCGGACTGCGCGCCTAGAACCGCGAGACCACCGCGGCCGGCGATACCGCATTCAAACGAGATTCAAACAAGCACACAAAGATCGTTCAAGGGCACAAAAAAAAAAAAACTGAACCATCACGAATCCATTCTATTTAAGGCAAGGAAATTCCGCTCCTGGCGTAGTCGTGTTCCCATTGGATAGCCACGGACTTGTATTGGGTGTTTAGACAAAGATCACATGTTTCGATGTACCCACAATCTTACCAAAATACTCCTCAAAAATCTTTCTAGAAATTGTGAAAAGCTGCTCACAATAGCGATTAATTAACTTTGAATACGCGAAATATTATGCAAAAGAGTAGCTGAGGGCTACTTTTGTTCCTACAGCACATGTTCCACGTGCACAAGCACATTTACAGAAAATATGTAATTCCACAACGATTTTAATGACGAAATCGAATCCAGACACATTAGTTACAAAAGAAACTTCCCAACTGCGTTAATAACGGCATAGTATCGACCTGATGGCTCAAACGATTTTGCGAGCACGTGGTACTGCTACAACAAAGCACACACCACGTGGGTTGAACACAAAGAGAAATTATTAATTTCAAGAATTTGAACGAGAGAGAACACTTACACGAACACTCACGCTAAAGAGCGAAGATTTTAATCAATATTTCAGTTAGGCCGAGAACTTAAGAATTTCATCGTATATCCATAATTGAAATAGACGATTTGGGACGTCAGCTAGTATAATATATGTAAAAAAAATTGACGAAATTCCTCCAGCTGTTTTCAGGGCCTGAAGATGATGTAACAACATCGAAACCAGTCGCAATAAAACCAAAACCTTAATGCAGCTGGAGGAATTTCGTCTTTATCATATAAGAATTCCATTGTCCTTCGGACTCACCAAACACGCGCTTACCAGGAGATGTTGCCACTTGAGAAACTGCCTGCGGACTGCCTAGCGTGAGCCCCGTCCGAGGGTGTCCAACAGATACAGTAGGAAGTGACTAACATGACAAGGGACGGACAGGACCACACCAAGGAGACAAACGTCTTGCCCGTAGAAATCGTATCTACCTACTCAGACGTTGGTCCTACTGTTCTCTAGGAGACAGAACTTCTCTGCTACCACCGAGCATGCAACCACAAATACTATCTCTCTCATTCATCCTTTCACAACAGAAGGGAAGGAGATGACAGTATCTTAAGACATCGTATACACTGCGTAAAGGAGGCAGATGTGGATTTCATAGGAAACCATATGATAAGATTCACACATAAAAATGTTGGAAAATGTAGTATGACAAGTTGTTCGTGTTTATATGTTAATATGACACATTCCACTGCTCAGCCTTCTCCCAGAAAAATTTATGAATACCACAGTAAATTTAGAGGTCCAAATGTATGACGTACACAACAATAAATCGAGAAAAAAAAACGTGAAAGGAATATAACAGAGACCTTTAAAGATCAGAGAAATGAAGTCCAATCACAAATTTCAAGCGTTCCATGGTAGAAGACATCCTTCCGTTTCAAGGTACAAGATATAGCACAACCGACGATGTACCGGGTGATCAAAAAGTCAGTATAAATTTGAAAACTAAATAAATCACAGAATAATGTAGATCGTGAGGTACAAATTGACACACATGCTTGGAATGGCTGGCTCTGAGCACTATGGGACTTGACATCTATGGTCATCAATCCCTTAGAACTTAGAACTACTTAAACCTAACTAACCTAAGGACATCACACAACACCCAGTCATCACGAGGCAGAGAAAATCCCTGACTCCGCCGGGAATCGAACTCGGGAACCCAGGCGTGGGAAGCGAGATGCTTGGAATGACATGGGGTTTTATTAGAACCAAAAAAATACAAAATTTCACAAAATGTCCGACAAATGGTATCTGATCAGAATAGCAATAATTAGCCTAACAAAGTAAGACAAAGCAAAGATGGTGTTCTTTACAGGAAATGCTCAATATGTCCACCATCATTCGTCAACAGTAGATGTAGTCGAGGAATACTGTTGTGAACAGCACTGTAAAGCATGTCCGGAGTTACGGTGAGGCATTGGCGTCGGATGATGTCTTTCAGCATCCTTAGAGGTGTCGGTCGATCACGATACACTTGCGACTTCAGGTAACCCCAAAGCCAATAATCCCACGGACTGAGGTCTGGGGACCTGGGAGGCTAAGCATGACGGAAGTGGCGGCTGAGCACACGATCGTCACCAAACGACGCGCCAAGAGATCTGTCACGCGTCTAGCAATTTGGGGTGGAGCACCACCCTGCATAAACATCTTAGGCTCCAGCAGGTGTTTATCAGCCAGGCTGGGGATGATGCGATTCTGTAACATATCGGCGTACCTCTCACCCATCACGGTAGCAGTTTTGCTGTCCAGCGCCATCTGTCGGACATTTTGTGAACTTTGCTTTTTTTTTTGTTCTAATAAAATCCCATGTCATTCCAAGCATGTGTGTCAATTTTTACCTCTCCATCTACATTATTCCGTGATTTATTAAGTTTTCAAATTTATACTGACTTTTTGATCACCCTGTAAATCCACAGGTTACATAACTAGTTTTAAAAACAGGCATAGTTTCACTCACCTTAAAACTCTGCAATTGAAGAATTAACAGAATCTTCCAAATAAAAGTAGTATGTTGTACAGGACTTAAATATTTATGACTTGTAATATTTACAAACGCTGCACAAAATCCATGTTTCGCAACAAAAATAGAGGTAATTCCGGAAGCTATTCCTGGTGGTTTCGAGTGAGTGCTATTTCAAGTGATTCAAAAATCAGTTAATAGATTGTTTAGCAGACAAGAAAAGCTAAGGAGCAGCAAGCCTTGGAGTGGTGGCTGGCTGATCGCATTTACTGGCTCATTCAACCATCCTCTACACACAGTAAGACCTACCGCCTTTCATCTGAGGCAGAAGCTAAGGCAAGACACTAAATCTTCAAATGCGTCCCACAACCATCTCATCTTCACTTACATTTGAGGAGACGTCTGCTAATGAACCAGTTTCTACACTCTCGTCGTCATACGCACACAATCAATTAAAAGTGTGACTACCTGTACGGTACAAGAAGCATCATAGACAGGCACGTTCTCACGTCTGAGATGGAAGCAATGTCTCTGTGAGCCCCGCCCACTTTATTGACCTCAACATTTTATCCATCACGCCCTGCCAATGTTACCACCATACACGCACTGCAGACATTCTCACCTATGCCATCACGGCACGCAGGAGGAGGGATATTCGGTTACTAGTCGCGGAAGACCGCATGCCTCCTTGGGGGCAATATCGGTCATCTCATTTCCGCGAATCTCCGCATACCCTGGTACCCAGCAGGAGGAGACATCCCTACATCCGCAACTACGTCGGCATTTATACACTCCTGGAAATGGAAAAAAGAACACATTGACACCGGTGTGTCAGACCCACCATACTTGCTCCGGACACTGCGAGAGGGCTGTACAAGCAATGATCACACGCACGGCACAGCGGACACACCAGGAACCGCGGTGTTGGCCGTCGAATGGCGCTAGCTGCGCAGCAATTGTGCACCGCCGCCGTCAGTGTCAGCCAGTTTGCCGTGGCATACGGAGCTCCATCGCAGTCTTTAACACTGGTAGCATGCCGCGACAGCGTGGACGTGAACCGTATGTGCAGTTGACGGACTTTGAGCGAGGGCGTATAGTGGGCATGCGGGAGGCCGGGTGGACGTACCGCCGAATTGCTCAACACGTGGGGCGTGAGGTCTCCACAGTACATCGATGTTGTCGCCAGTGGTCGGCGGAAGGTGCACGTGCCCGTCGACCTGGGACCGGACCGCAGCGACGCACGGATGCACACCAAGACCGTAGGATCCTACGCAGTGCCGTAGGGGACCGCACCGCCACTTCCCAGCAAATTAGGGACACTGTTGCTCCTGGGGTATCGGCGAGGACCATTCGCAACCGTCTCCATGAAGCTGGGCTACGGTCCCGCACACCGTTAGGCCGTCTTCCGCTCATGCCCCAACATCGTGCAGCCCGCCTCCAGTGGTGTCGCGACAGGCGTGAATGGAGGGACGAATGGAGACGTGTCGTCTTCAGCGATGAGACTCGCTTCAGCCTTGGTGCCAATGATGGTCGTATGCGTGTTTGGCGCCGTGCAGGTGAGCGCCACAATCAGGACTGCATACGACTGAGGCACACAGGGCCAACACCCGGCATCATGGTGTGGGGAGCGATCTCCTACACTGGCCGTACACCACTGGTGATCGTCGAGGGGACACTGAATAGTGCACGGTACATCCAAACCGTCATCAAACCCATCGTTCTACCATTCCTAGACCGGCAAGGGAACTTGCTGTTCCAACAGGACAATGCACGTCCGCGTGTATCCCGTGCCACCCAACGTGCTCTAGAAGGTGTAAGTCAACTACCCTGGCCAGCAAGATCTCCGGATCTGTCCCCCATTGAGCATGTTTGGGGCTCGATGAAGCGTCGTCTCACGCGGTCTGCACGTCCAGCACGAACGCTGGTCCAACTGAGGCGCCAGGTGGAAATGGCATGGCAAGCCGTTCCACAGGACTACATCCAGCATCTCTACGATCGTCTCCATGGGAGAATAGCAGCCTGCATTGCTGCGAAAGGTGGATATACACTGTACTAGTGCCGACATTGTGCATGCTCTGTTGCCTGTGTCTACGTGCCTGTGGCTCTGTCAGTGTGATCATGTGATGTATCTGACCCCAGGAATGTGTCAATAAAGTTTCCCCTTCCTGGGACAATGAATTCACGGTGTTCTTATTTCAATTTACAGGAGTGTACTTGGCGAGCCACTATACGGTGTGTGGCATAGAGTACTTTATTGTACCATTGTCACTTCCCCGTTTCCCATTCAAGAATGGTTCGCGGGAAGAACGATAGCCAGTAAGTTTCCATGCGCTCTCGAATCTTCCTAATTTTATCTTGATTGTCTTCTCGTGAGACGCTTTCGCGCTCACTACATGAACCTGTAACGAAACGCGCTGCTCTTCTTTGGACCTTATCGATTTCCTGACGATCAGTATTAAAGGATTAGTCGAACAAGGCTTTTGTAAACTGCTTCCTTTGCTGACGGGGTTCATTCCCTGAGTATTCCCGCAATGGTTCTTAGTCTAGCATCTGATTTACCTGCAATTAAGTCCGCAGCTCGTGGTCGTGCGGTAGCGTTCTCGCTTCCCACGACCGGGTTCCCGGGTTCGATTCCCGGCGGGGTCAGGGATTTTCTCTGCCTCGTGATGACTGGGTGTTGTGTGCTGTCCTTAGGTTAGTTAGGTTTAAGTAGTTCTAAGTTCTAGGGGACTGATGACCACAGACGTTAAGTCCCATAGTGCTCAGAGCCATTTGAACCTGCAATTAATTTTATGTGGGCGTTCCATTTCAAATCGCTATGTACGCATACTCCTAGATACTTTATTGAAGTAACTGCTTCCATTGATCTACAATCTTGTAATCACACCTTTAGCGATCTTTCTGTCTGTGTATGCGTAATACGTTACATTTGTTTATGTTGACAGTCGGTTGACACAGTCTACAGTTATCGTCGATGCTCTGCAGGTTTTCCTGCATTTCGTTACGATTTTCAGCGTTGCGATTTCCCTATATGCCGCAGCAACATCAGCAAACTACCTCATGGAACTTCTGACGTTATTTACTATGGCATTTATCTACGAGTATATTCTGAAAAGTAATGGTCCTAAAACGCTACCTTGGGGCCCAGTCGAAGTTACATTTACGTCTGAAGACTTCCCTCGGTTCAGTGTTACATGCTGTGTTCTGATCGTAGAATGAAGGCTTTCACTTAACACTTCCGGGCTGAGATGCCTTGGTCCATACATAAGACTAGTTCGCCTATTGTCCGCGGAGGATGCCTTCCGCAGTCGAAGGCGAAACGGCAGGGGAGAGTCTACCTGGGCGCCGGTATCCGCTGCTTTCTGGGCTTTCTGAGCTGTGTTTAACACACTCGTTGTATCCGGAACCCATGTCAGTATCTACAGAAACGTCTAACACTCGAACATAAAGTATATTCTAAAACTCTGCGACAGACCGACGTCAGAGATACAGGCATACAGTCTCGTGCGTCTGCCCGATTATATTTTTTGGTTCAAATGGCTCTGAGCACTATGGGACTTACCTGCTGTGGTCATCAGTCCCCTAGAACTTAGAACTACTTAAACCTAACTAACCTAAGGACATCACACACATCCATTCCCGAGGCACGATTCGAACCTACGACCGTAGCAGTCGCGCGGTTCCAGACTATAGCGCCTAGAACCTCTCGGCCACTCCGACCGGCATAATTTTTTTTTTAATGGGAATGGGAATGACCTGTGCGTTTTTGCAGCTATTAGGAACGTTTCGTTCCTCCAGAAATTTCCGATACTCTGCTGCTAGAACAGAAGCAAGTTGTTTCCAATAATCTACGTAGAATCGAATTCGTATTCTGTCAGCCATTAGGGAGGACGACGGCTCAAACCCGCGTATGGCCAACCAGTTTTAGGTTTTCCGTGACTTCCCTAAATCACTCCAGGCAACTGCCGGCATGGCTCATTTGAATAGGCACGGCTGATTTTCTTCCCGATCCTTGAGGTCTTTAAGGGGAGCCGCAGGTGCCTATGCTGCCCATGTTAAAATCACTAAGTTTGAGGAACATTTATGAATAAACTACCAAATAGAAAAATTTAAATTTTTTTTACATATAGAGTGGTTTAGTATTGCAGTTATGACAGAGGGATTTTGGAGTATCTTTTCTAGTTTCCTTCCAATTATTTTTTTTATTAATGACCCAAATTTTTTTACAAATAATTGCTTTATAATTAAACTGAAATGAAACTACCGAACATATTGCCAAATGGCTGTGTTACAATGTAAGTTTGACCACTAGGAGTGCTTTATAAAAATTTCATCTCTCTAGCTTGAGTGGATTTTGAGAAAATGTTCCTTATATTCGAAAAATTCTAATTTACGGGAAATGGCTATCAGAGTTTCTCAATACATTCCTGCACTATAGGATGGATTATCAGGGTCTTCTTCTTTATTCTCCAAAAGCTTCCTCTTCTGTCTTTTTTTCTGGCCTGTTGTTCCATCAAACTTCATATGCCTTTCTCTTCTTTCTGCTCCTCTTATCCTTTCTCTGTCAATATTTCTTAATGCTCGTACAGTGTTCACCCCAGCTGTAAATCCTAATGCCTTCAGAACTTGACACTTGACAGTGTTCCCTTGGTTGTAGGTTGCTATTGTATCATAAATGCCAAATAGCAGTGTTTTTATGCTTACAAACACCCTTTTAGGAATCACTTTCCAAATCAAATTGTTTAAGCTCTCTTTAGAATTCTGCGTCTTTCCGTGTAGACATTTGTGTAACAATTCTGGCTGTGCTAAGTCATGAAAAATTGGTTTTATTGTTCCCCCCTGATTCTTGTACATACTGCATTTTACCCGCTTTACACAAGAAGTATAATACTACCGACAACAGGCGCAACACTGAACTAATTCGAAACGGTAAACAGCAAAGAGACGATGTTCCGCGCTCTTATTCATTGTAGTATCGCAACTTGGTATTAGTGTTAATTTTCTTTTCCCCACCTTCTTCCTCTTCTTATATACACGGTTACTAAAACGTGGCATCGTAACCAGAACAAAAGTGTACGACAATATTAAATGGAGCAAGATGTTCGAAACTCTGAGGAAAATAGGAGTAAGCTGTAAGGAAATACGGGTAATATTTGTCACAGAAAACAATGTAGCCAACCCTTGCACACTCGCTGTATGCGCAACATAAGGCGCTGTATGCGTAACAGGCCGAGAAAATCCCAAGCAGTTCTCCAGGAAGTCACGGGAGGGTGTTAGATGCATTCAGCGGCCGCCCATTTCCTCTGCAGGCGTGGGGGAAAATGGTAATAACTCCACTTCTAGGACGAGTAGAACAATAATTCAAAGTCACATTAAAGAGGAATGTTCCAATTAATTTTCGGAAGCAAAACAAATTGTAATTTTTTGGATTTGACCACCTCCGGCTCCCCTTAATGACCTCGATGTCGCCGGGACGTTAAATCTAATATTCATTCTTTTTTTCCTTCTTTCCTTCACATCCGGCGACATCCAGTGGCCATCCCTTTGTCGAGTGATGGATGTCAGGTTTGTATCCCTTGGTCATTTCGTCACTCGTGCGACGATGTGTACGAGGAACTACTGTGCGTTCTTCCTTTCAGAAAGTTTTGGAGAAACACTTTGTGTGTCTGCATTCTCTGTGTCATCTTCTGTTATCGTCACAGAGTATCTGCACAGATGACTTCGATCCGGTTACTGATTTAACACGAGACGAAAACTTGTTAGAATTACCCTATCGTTGCAACTGGACATTCTATAGAGTTTCGCCTGACGGATAATTATGCGGGATGGTCTGCAGAGCACTTAGTCGGAATAGATCGGGAATTTCAAACCCCGCTCACGTCTCATATGATCGACAGTATTCAGAATATCAAAGAGTTGAGCTTGCAATACATTAAACTGACTGGACAGGAGGATTCTGAGAACACGGTAAACTGAAACAATATAAGTCAGTGATATCCCCCTGTTTGTACTCATCAGTCTATACTGCGTCAAAGTCATGGTGCTCATACTAAATTGTAAAAAAAAAAGTATCGATAGGGACTTTTGTGTTCTATCAGCCACCAGGCTCATTTACCTGCAGAAGTCTGCATTTTCATACAGCCGATGTTTGGCGTTTGCAAACGTGAAGGTTACAGAAGGAAGAGTCGCTCCAGAAACAATACCTTGTCATAGCCAGTTACGACCAGTAGATTCACTTCTTCTTATTTTTCTTCTTCAATCCTCTTACGCTTGCATCGGAGTAGCCTCGTTTCTTCCATTTCTGTCTATTTTCGCATAATCTCCTGAATTTACACGCCTCTGCCCAGTTTCTCGACCCTGTGCTCTTAGGTGATGGGAAGTCGTTCCTAGTTTTTGTTTCCTTTCTCATTCTCTTACCATACCTATACCATCTCAACTGACACTCCTCAACCTCACACCCATAACTTTCTTTTGACCACTCTCTCCTGTTATCCATTTATTTCGAAGTGGATCTCTTCCTCTCTTTCCTACTTCTCTACTCATAAACTCCATTTCTGTGGAAGTAATACTACTTACGTGCTACTCTTGTAGCGCCAAACTCACCGTGCCATACACTGTAATTGATGACATGATTGCACTGTAAACT
Organism: Schistocerca americana; assembly: GCF_021461395.2. Taxonomy (NCBI): domain Eukaryota; kingdom Metazoa; phylum Arthropoda; class Insecta; order Orthoptera; family Acrididae; genus Schistocerca; species Schistocerca americana. The sequence continues at coordinate 114,769,283 of NC_060128.1, read as the reverse complement.
TACATTTTAGTTTTTGAACTTACCTCTTTCTTCGCTGCTATTTTGTTGCTCACCTGCTGCTGCGCTGAGACTGCTTTTTCAGCTGTATTTAGCATCTCTTATTCAGTTCTCCCAAGAAGTTCTTAATAGTTTTTTCATGAATCTTTCTATTATAGAATACAATGAGTTGTTCTTTGTCTGTGTTATCTTTTGAAATTCACGTCACTTTGCTTTTATCTGCATTTACCATCATTCCCTTCCATTACATTTTTCGTAACATTCCGCTACGACTTACTGAAGCATATTAATAAGGGACTTAAATCACGCATTATGGGCCAAAAAGCTAAACATTTTCTAGAAAACTTACACGAAAATGATTAGACCGAAAATTTGAGGTGAATTTGAACTTCCGCATCCGAACTTACTTACTTTGCCTCCAGGCTACTTCATGTGGTTGCTGGGAGGTGTCTCCGTAGTGCAACTATCACCTTCAGCTGGCTCGTTCATTAGTCATACGCAGCGAATCGAGAGGTGACAACAAAGCAAATGAAGGCGTTTTGCTTTCTCCTTTTCAACGGTGGTGCTGAGTCCCTCATGAGACAATTGTATTGAAAGTCGAAGCTACATCTTACAGACAGCTGGTACATTCTTCAAATAAATTACGAACACTAACATTTATAATATAAAGCAGTAAGCAATAGTCACTGCTCCGCAAAAGTTAAGTTCGAGGTGGGTAAACTAACATAACATATTAACTAAGTGATGTGCAGAATTCCATCTCATCCCCGAGCAATAGTTGGACTATAGCAGCAGCCTAACTACGGAATCGCAGCCCCGTTTATAGTCTGCCATTAACACTGCAACACAAGAGGCTGTGTTTAGGGTGGTGCCCTCACCAGAAAGCATGGACAGTTGACGAGAGTCAGCGCTTTCCCTTCAGCGATTAAATGCTATGGCCGCCATGTCAATCTGGCTGGCATGTCAATCTGGCCATCGGGGTATGATTTCATGTCACACGAGACTGTTGAGGTAACTCTGCAGGCATGGCGGTACATCAGGAACATCCAGTGTCCGCAGATGGTACAATTTTTCACAAGGACATTGCTCATCCATGGGTGGATGCGCCTCTATGAACTGTTCGAACCATGTTGAGGTGCTACTGTGGACAGCAAGAGCCCCAAAACTGCCACCAGCTCGGGTGTAGTCTCTGTCCCAGTGACTGTAGTATGCAGGTACGTCACAACAGTTTGGGGCCAGTTTTCGTAATGAGAGAATAAAGCTTATTATGACAGCATTCCCAACTGAATGAATGCATGCATCTAGGCCAGAGTGGGTGTAAAGTCATATGATAAGTTGAGAGGTGACATGAGCCCTCTCTCATATTTCTATCTTACTCTGAGTAATTCGATTTTCCTCTCTAATTGCATGCGGTGACAAGTTGCTATTCCTTCACACGGGGACTTCCCACACAGCTTCGCAGGTCACCCGGGTGGTCCGGTGACAGGTGGGTTCTGCTGATCTTGAAAGGGTTATGCCGACGGGTGTGAGGGAGTCGAGTGGATGCTGTCCAGACACCCACATTTTCATAACAGTGGGGGCCTGACGGAGCGGCTGGGCTAGAGATTCCGTTACTTCGTAGAAACTTAGTGAAAACACTTTATGGAGGGCTACCAGCAAGGCATGGGGATGACTTGTGTTCCCAGGCGGTCTTGGCGGGCAAATTCCCGCGTTTTCTGCAAAATCATAAATGTGATTGGCTTACTCAGGGGATAGCTCCGTGACGTTGCAAAATCGGGGCAGAAATTGGCGCCAAGTATCTCCATGGGTGGAATAGTAGCACATCGGCAGTAGTGGAATTTTCCGCCGGTTTTCGGCTTGCTGACTGGAACATTTAACCACGGCCACTGTCGTGGGGACGGAAATGTTCTGTGTTCGGTTTGTACGGGTGCTCTTGAGAGGGTCGGCTCTCGCCTTTCGGTCAGGGTAGGTTACAAGACGCTCTCGCTGCTCTGGACAGCCTGCCTTCCATTGGCTGTCTAATATACTTTCATTTAATTGTAACTGTTTGATGAAGTTGCTGAAGTTTCGACTTCAACGTAACTTTTCGAGTACAGCTGGCAATTGAGCGTTCCACGTACAAGCAGCCTATGTTGTCTGTCTTGGGCAGTTTTGGCTAAAGTTGACTGTATCGGAGTTACTGTGTGACTTCGCTTGTTAAAATCTATCACTGTACCGTCAGTGATTATGTGGCGAGCCTTCTTCGTCTCCCTCAGAGGCGCATTTGTATTGCTAGGAAGCCTTTAGTCTGGAACAACCAGACCAGGACAATTTGTTTCGGGCTATACTCGCGACATTATCAACTCTACGATGGGACGTCGAAGCAACCAGCCATCGCTTCCGGCACGCTAGATCGTGTCCTTGCAGTTAAGAAGACAGCTTGGTAATGTATGTCCGCAGCACCGGCGGATTAGCGAATTTTACTCTGTGACAATCAGGGCTCAGCAGAGCGCGCCTGTTCCCGTCTTTTCTTACGTTGTTCTGTCTTGGATGTTCTCACTACTGTAGCAGCAATTAATGTTGGGTTGGCTGGGTGTTTCTCTTAAGATTTGAGTTGCAAGGAATTGGCTCCACATACCACTTCGTCATAAACGTCACAAGCTAGTTTATGGACAACTTCACCTTCACAGCATTTGAGTATCCAATTTGACGTATTGTAATTTTTTCGTGTGTTTTGTTTATTATTTTGAGTTTAGTCATAATAAATCAAATTGTTATTTTGCACAGAACTTTCATTCTGTGGATCAGTAAAGCAACCCTTTCATTTCTCGTTACGTTAATGAAACTTTCCTTTATCAAATTAATTTCTATCAAATTAAATGATTGCAGGTGCCAAACTCTTTTCTACTCCACTTGCAGGGTCGATTACAGTCAGTTCGCGTTTCTTCTTAGTCCATGTGCAACAGCAAACGTCGGAGTTAGGAAAGGGGGGGCTTAGAGCATCATTTCCATATGAAGATTCTAGAAGAATTTAGTGTTAAATACACTGCTAGCCCCGGCACCTCGCAAAGTGGGTTCGCACTACCAAGTTCCTTGTAAGTTTGGCTCTATTTTGTAATCAGTGAAATAAGAACATCTCAACCTGTGAAAGTGCATCCCGTTCCGGGCGGTTCACTGTCTGTTTCTCAGGTAGCGTACGTATAAAAATTGATGGCTCATCTGCGACCTTCGCAAACTGGAAGAGAGGGTATCGCAGAGTGCGCAGCCGCTCTCAGTCGTCGCCAGTTTCGTGGCGAAAGAGTCGAGCGTGTAAAGCGCGACCGGACTGGAACTTGAGGTTTCGGTAATGCGGCCCCGAGCGGCGCGCCCCCGATATGCAGCGACTTCAAAGAGAATGTGGAACGGCGGGGCGGAAGAGTCTGCCGGCAATCAAACTTTTAACAAGCGGCGCGTTCGATGGGCGACGGCGAAACTGCCCTGGCAGGCGGGCGACAGCACAGGAGAGGAGAGGAGGGGAGAGGAGTGGAGTCCAGTCCGGGTCGCGCCGCTGACGCCGACGTCGATAAACCCGGCGTGGGAGGGGGGCGGAGGGACGGCAAGAGACGAGGCGGCAGACTTGTTTATTTAGAGCGCCACTTTAGCGGCACTTGAAGCCTGCCCAGAGACGGAAAATAGGACTCAAGTTGGACATCGACAGACATACTATGCAAGCCACTGTGCACAGCATATCAGCGGGAGTACCTCTAACTTCCTTCTAACCTTCTGTTGTCTGCCGGTCGTGTCATTCAACTCCTGCAACTGCGGTCCTGTTTATCTACATCTCGGTTTACTTCATAATTCTTCAGCAAATTCTAGCTTCAAATATAATTAAACCGTGGATATAATTTCAAAGAATATTCTTAAAATTTTATTTTATTTACTAGCGATTCATCAAGAACATTAACACATTTAATCACACTATGTGAGCGTGGAAGTATTTGCCAGGGAGTAACTGACGAAATCACAATCAATTGCTTTTAACAAATGTGAATTTTATTCCTAAAAGCGTTTTTTTTTTAAAGAAACAGATTTAAAATTATAAGCAGAAAGTACCCTCTAAATATCAAGTTACAATTTATTCAGACGCAGAAAGAAACAAATTTTTGAGTGTATGACCTTTCGGGCTGAGAACCTTGCCGCTCCCTTTTGACACAGCAGTAGTCACGACCGCTCACAACCACCTCTGAGATACTACACTGGTGTAAATCTGCAACACACCAGATTACCTTAAAGTAAAAGTTTTAACAATTCACACAAGCACCCAAACTATGCACCCCGTAGGAGGGATGGAAATGGTACAAAACACTAAAATTAAAAGATTAACTTGCCACCGAAGATGCAACTTGATTTTAACTTCTGAGGAAAGTCTTACGGTGGAAGTGTGGCAACTTTATATACTAAAATGACCATTTAAATAAAATCTCATGAAATGCAATCCTATATAAAATTATACAAGGTTGGCCAAACGAGTTAACATGCTCTAGAGTACACATATACCACCTCTCAAGATGATAGGCAAGATAAAAACATATTTCAGGAATTAGGCCGTTACACTCCAAGTAATGAATTCGATAACACATCGAATCCGACAAACATGACAGAGGCAGCTCCGAACGACAGACACTAACTGCCTAACAAATGCGGACGAGAGACAGACGAGCAAGCTGGGGACGAGATACTGTCCAAGAAAAGTAAAATTTAACAGGAGTAAATCACACAACATATCACCATTCACTTAACTTTTGATAAACTGCGATTTCTCGAGAAGACCTGGTGCAGGACCCCAAATCCCTCTCCCGAACATTCCGCTCCCAGCCGCTTCAACGGACACAGGAAGGCGCGCCGATCTCCCGTCTCACGGCGTCGCAGCTCGCACCGGCCAGACTGATGTCGTGGGTTGACTCCTGGCGATCGCGAAGTCACCACCCCTCGCTATACGGCGCCGCCCTCTGGACTCAAGTGGCGACCTGACATGCGCCGACGCTCAAGACGGACAAGTCATCTCGTGTCTCAGTGCGCGACCGACCAACCGATCGATACAACCGCCAATGACCATTGCCTGAGCACAGTCGAGCAGACTGCCGGCGTAACGCACAGACTCAGATGCAGGACCTAAGTCCCGACCGGGCGACCACTCGCTGTGTTCTCTTACTAGCGGAGTGGAAAGACTCTCATTTTGCCGGCTTTTAAGTTTGATCCGAACGACAGACATACTAGCACTCCGAACGACAGATAGACACTAACTGCCTCACAAATTCGGACGAGAGACAGACTAGCAGGCTGGGGACGAGAGACTGACCCGGACTGACCAATTGGCGAGCTTATAGCGCCCCTTAAATGCACGTGAACAGGCAACCTTTCCCCTTTCCCACCAGAGGGAGACACCAAAGCTGCGATTGCCATAGCGGCGCCACCGCCAAAAACGGAGGGCTTCTGTCCACAAATCAACAAGGAATTAGAAAGCCCCACTCGTCCAAAACTCAGATGGGTCTTCCCTCGCGTCACGTTCTACGAACCACAGATGAAGGGAAATAGGCACATTATGATTTCCTAGAATTCCGGCAGTCGTTTGATGCAGTGCCGCTCTACAGACTACGAAGAAAGTTCAGAATGTACACATGACTGACTTGATGACTTCTTAAGTAGAGGGCCCATTACAGTGTCATTGGGGACGAATGTTCATCACAAAGATATAATTAGTGTCCCAGGGAAGTGTGGGAGGACCGCTCTTGTTCCCCACATACGATCTTGTGGACAGGATGTGTAGCAGTCTGCGACTGTTTACTGATAACGCTGTAGTGTACAGGAAAGTGTTGTCCTCTAAGTGACTGTAAGGGGTCGGGGGGTTACAGGATGACTTGAATACAAAAGGCTTTCAAAAAGTTTTGCACAGTCGTCTCAAATTTTTTTTACTTTTTGCAGGAGGATTATGACATTTTTTGTGTACATACTAGGTCCACTTAACTATACACCAGGCCTACTCAATGCCGGCCATGGTGGCCGAGCGGTTCTAGGCGCTTCAGTCCAGAACCGCGCTGCTGCTACGGTCGCAGGTTCGAATCCTGCCTCGGGCATGGATGTATGTGATGTCCTTAGGTTTTAGTTGTTCCAAGTTCTAGGGGACTGATGACCTCAGATGTTGAGTCCCATAGTGCTCAGAGCCATTTCAACCATTTTTGAACCTACTCAATGTAGCCTCCATCAGCAGTGACGCATGTGGCCCAACGTTCTTTCCATTATGTAAATACACTGGTAAAATTCTGGGGATTGACGTTTACACCATCGCTTGACAGAGGTTCAAAATGGTTCAAATGGCTCTTAGCGCTATGGGATTTAACATCTGAGGTCATCAGTTCCCTAGACTTGGAACTACTTAAACCTAACTAACCTAAGGACATCACACACATCCATGCCCGATGCAGGAGTCGAACCTGCGACCGTAGCAGCAGTGCAGTTCCGGACCGAAGCGCCTAGAACCGCTCGGCCACAACGGCCGGTCGCTTGAAGAGGAAATAATGTCCTTGTCACTATGAAATGTTTTATCGCGCAAGTGGGCCTTCACACGACCGAAGAGGTAAAAATCAGACGGAACCAAGTCCGTACTGTAGAGAGGATGAGGAACAATTTTCCAACCCATTTTTCTGATTTTTTTCCTGCGTCATAATGGCTGTATGGGGTTTCACATTGTCATGGTGTAGTCTGATGAGCTGACCCTGAAATTGTGGTCTGTGAGTCTTGAAGGCACGTCGCAGCTTGTTCAATGACAAACAGTAATGGTCCTGGTTAATTGTGAGGAGCCAGTTTCCAAAAAGTCAATGAAAATGACACCACACTGATCCCAGAAGAAGGAAGCCATCACCTTTCAGCCTGTTGTTCGTGAAAGTCTTGGTTCCCTCTTCCGAGGGGAACCCGGATGGGCCGGCCGAGGTGGCCGAGCGGTTCTAGGCGCTACAGTCCGGAACCGCGCGACCACTGCGGTCGCAGGTTCCAATCCTGCCTCGGGCATGGGTGTGTGTGATCTTGGGATAGTTAGGTTTAAGTAGTTCTAAGTTCTAGGGGACTGATGACCTAAGCAATTAAGTCCCATAGTGCTGAGAGACATTTGAACCCATTTGGAACCCGGATGACGCCACTCGATGGATTGGGTTTCGCTCTCAGATTCTGACAAAAACAACCATGTTTTATCCTGGGTGATGACGCCGTCAAAACACTGTTATTCCACTCTTCAATAAAGGTCTTCATGAGACCCTCGCACACATTCTTCCTCATTGTTTTCATTTCTCTTGTCAGTAATCTAGGCACCCAACGATTACCAGTGATACTACAGTACCCAATGACAAACGAGTCATTTCAGCAAGCTGTCGCATCGTCACACATCTCTCATATTGCATGATTTGATCAATGGTCTCCTTATTCACATCACTCAATGCCGTCGATGGTCTACTACATCGTGGTTGTCCGGTAGAGAGAAATCGCCTTCTTTACACCTCTGCAACCACCGCTGGATACTGCTACGATCCACTGTGTCCTCCCCATAAATCGATGTGGCAGAGTCGTCGCCGGTCTTGAAGAGGAACTCCATCACCGAACGTTGTCGTAACCTGACATCTACTTCACGGTCGATTATAGATAACCTGTAAATAAAAGAAAATACTTTTATACACCAACTTATAGCTAAATGTTCCAATATGTTCACAAAAAATTTGATTCTCCTCCTTAGAGGAGGAGATGACTGTGCAAAACTTTTTGAAGGCCCTTTTTTGATGTCATTAATGGCACTAATTTTAAATATAGAATAAATAAGTTAATATATATTGAACAGGAAAAGCAAACAGTGATGTTAGACTACATCATTAGTGCTGTGCAGTTTGACACAGCAGCGTCAATTAAATATCTGAGTACATCGTTGAAAACCTGTTTGAAACGGAATGAGCACGCAAGTTTGGCAGTGAGAAAGACGAATGGCAGGCTTTCGTTTATTGGGAGACTTTGAGGAGGATGTAGCTCATTTATAAAGAATACCATGGTACAACACTAAGGCGTCCCGGTTTGAGTGCTACTCAAATGTTTGGCAACCTCAGCAATTTGGGTTAAAGGAAGACAATGTTATGGGACCGTTTTCCGGAATGGACCCATAACATACACAGATTCGCAAGATTTCAGTGTATGGACCCGCCCTAGAACTGCGTAATTAATTGATCTTAAATGTACGAGCGGTCATTGCTTGCAGTAGTATAAAAGCGGATTTACGTGCTATTGGAAAGTAAGGAAATTTTTTGGGACCAAACTGGATGACACGCCGGGACGGCCTGGGGCCATGTTGCTCTTCGTCAGACAAGGTACCACGAGGGATGGTATCTTCCACCAGCGATACTAGTAGACTGGCCTTGCTGTGCAGAAGGTATAGGGCTGGTGTGGCTCCAGCATAAACCACGTGACTGTAGGCAAAACGTGGCGGGATTTCAGACCAGCGGTCTGTCATCCTATGTTTGTATCGTATTTTACCCACATTTCTCAATTGACTGCCACACGCTTCCAACAAAAATTACTTTTTTATTTGCGAAAAATTATGTCAGAACTACATTTGACCTGGATTTTTTCACAGTACCATTTATAAAAATCTAGTAAATACATCGAACGCCCCTCTGGTGGGCAGCGGGACGAAGTTACTATAAACTATCAATTAAAGTAAAATGCCGTTAAAATTCTTTTAAACAGTAAGAGTGGGCTCGTGTCAAAACTTCAAATATTGGATTCACCGCGTTTAGAACTCTAGTCACTTATAAAAGAAAATTGGATATGGGAATTATGTCAACTATAGGTGCCAAAATTGTCGACTTTAGGAGCAGGTCCATTTTAGAGTATCAATTTTAGGTGCACTTCAAAGGTTCAGTTCCTACTATTTTTACAAAAGTTTAAACTATCAGTTTAAAAAAAATGATATTTTAGATGAAAGGTGAGACTTTGAAGTTTCAGAAAATAATTTTGGAGCCTACATTTATTTAATAGTATTAGAAGGTAGAAAAAAGTTCTCTTCATGTGTCGACTGTAGGTGCTCTTACCTTACTATAATCTCCCATGTATGTACAAAAAGGCGCGTATGTGCTGATGGCTCCGTTTCAGGGCCTGTATCCATCCTTAGGGAATCTATGAGTAGGAACGAGAAACAGTTATACTTACTTCTGTAACCAAATTATCACGGATACTTTCCAAAATGTAATATGAGTCTGACTTTACAGGCATCACTTTCAACACTTCAATTTACGTAATACTCTGTCAAGTGTAAAAAGCATATAAAGGTCACTTCAGTAGATTTAAATAAACGCATCTGCGCTATCATAGAAACACACGTGAAATGTAATGCCATTTCCCCAGACAAAACGCTGAGTACAGCCATAAGCGCAACGCGAAACAACCATATTTTGCCAACATTCACGTGACTTTAGCCCAGAGATGTTGGAGCCAGCCGGCCGGGGTGGCCGAGCGGTTCTAGGAGTTTGTCTGGAACCGCGCGACCGCCACGGTCGCAGGTTCGAATCCTGCCTCGGGCATGGGTGTGTTGATGTCCTTAGGTTAGTTAGGTTTAAGTAGTTCTAAGTTCTAGGGAACTGATGACCTCAGATGTTAACTCCCATAGTGCTCAGAACCATTTAAACCATTTTTATGGGACCAAATTGGATGATACGCCAGGACGGCCTGGGGCCCTGTTGCTCTTCGTCAGAGAAGGCACCACACAATGTCCTATGACCACCACAGCTTTCTCCGTCGCCCTGCTGTACAGCCGTGCGAATTCCGTAATGGGATGAGTTTCCTGTAGCGGCCAACTGTCAGTGGATCTTTCCACTGCAGAGTGAAAGTTCATTGTAAAATACGAGATCCACTGACGCATATACAATGCCGAAGCTGGCCATCATGCAAATTTTCCTATTCCACCTCTAAATTACTATCATGTAGCGGCCAACTGTCAGAACGTTTTATGAGACAGACTGAGGAGGGACCGTAGCTGAACGAAGTAAAACTTGGAGGACGGATCGTCTGTGCTCTACTAGGTCAGTCGGTAGAGGCCTTGACCGGATAAGGGCAGCGGTCCCGGGTTCGAATTTTAATCTGACAGGAAGTTTCCTATCAGCTTACTTTCCACTGCAGAGTGAAAGTTCATTGTAAAATACGAGATCCACTGACGCATATACAATGCCGAAGCTGGCCATCATGCAAATTTTCCTATTCCACCTCACCTGTCAATTAAATTACTATCATGTTTTTTTTTTTTTTTTTTTCTTCGGTGCGCCTGGCTTCATTCGCTTAATCCCACCCTTTCGCCTTCGGCGATCAGCGACAACAAACAGCTGGTAAGCCTAAATGCAGACGCGCGGCAGCGGCGGCGGGCTCTGGGGCTGCAGCGGCAGCGCTAGCCGGGCCGGCGCCGTGTCCACGTGGAATTTATGCGCGGACACGTGCTATGCGGTGTCAGCCGAGAGATTACACTGTCCGACAACTGATGCCTGCCCACCCCCACCCCTACCCCGCCCCCATACCTCACCACCGCGGCACAGACCCGCGTCTGTAATTCCCCGGATGTCGCACTGCGAGGGCGGCAGCGGGTGTGTTCGGAAATCTATTACGTCACACGCGGTATGAAACGCAGCGTGCGGTGCATTCAATTCTGTCCAATTCTCCGCCCGTGCGTGCCCAACTACTTTCGAGTCACATATACTGGAGCGGTGAAAAGCGTAATACAATGCCGAACAGGCGGGTTACTGGGCGTTTGCCTAATTTTGTGTTGGATAGGAGAAAAGGGCGGATTGGGCAGTCAATCGCGTCCTGTCCGACCCCACAGCCAGGGATGCTACACAAACACTATGTGATTAAAGATATCGGGACACCTAGCAGTTTCCATAAATATAGTGCATGTCCATACTTACAATCCGGCCTGAGTGGCCGAGCGGTTCAAGGCTCTGCAAAAGTGGTTCAAATGGCTCTGAGCACTATGGGACTTAACATCTATGGTCATCAGTCCCCTAGAACTTAGAACTACTTAAACCTAACTAACCTAAGGACATCACACAACATCCAGTCATCACGAGGCAGAGAAAAATCCCTGACCCCGCCTGGAATCGAACCCGGGAACCCGAGCGTGGGAAGCGAGAACGCTACCGCACGACCACGAGCTGCGGACTACTAGGCGCTGCAGTCTGGAACCGCGCCACCGCTACGGTCGCAGGTTCGAATCCTGCCTCGGGCATCGATATGTGTGATGTCCTTAGGTTTGTTAGAACTACTTAAGCCTAAGTTCTATGGGACTGATGGTCTCCGATATTATGTCCCATAGTGCTCAGAGCCATTTGAACCATCTGAGCCATACTTACGCTTTATGACAACTTGTACTTTTCTGGAGACAGTTCCCGTGATGTATCAGAACACCTGTGGGACAATGGTACCCCCTTCTTGAAGAGGTGAAACCATAGAAGGTAGTGTTATTGGACACTGGCATCTGGAGTGACGTCGATATTCGCAATCATCTCAAATGTGTTCCACTGGCTTCAGGTCGTGACTCCCTGTAGGCAAGTTCATTTGACGAATGATGATGTCCATAAACAGTAGCCTCATACATATAATATTATAGTTAATGTAATGGAGAACGTTCTAAATGAACGAAACCACTGCCTCACAGATGCTGTTTTATGACAGGTTGCATTGTCATGGCCGGCCGAAGTGGCTGAGCTGTTCTAGGCGCTACAGTCTGGAACCGCTCGCAGTTTCGAATCCTGCCTCGGGCATGGATGTGTGTGATGTCCTTAGCTTGGTTAGGTTTAAGTGGTTCTAAGTTCTAGGGGGCTGATGACCACAGCAGTTAAGTCCAATAGTACTCAGAGCCATTTGAACCATTTTTTTGCATTGTCATGCTGATACAGCCGGTAATCGTCTCTGAACTGTTTCTCTACTGTAAGCATTACACAGTGCTGTGAAATGTGCTCGTGCCGTTTCGCATTTAGTGTTTTCCTAAGGCCAGGTTTTGATTCAGACGAGCAAAAATTAGTCAAAGTTTTGAAATTATTTTTTTTTTCGCACAGTGAAAAGACATACGGAACATCTTTTCGGGGATCATGACTCATCATACTTGAAACTTTATTTTGGATTTTTAATACAAAACAACAACGTGGCAGCCGTAATTTCAGTTCGATCTAGGGCCTGTGAATTTGAAGTAAGCAGACAGCGTGCACTGTAGTTATCTAAAAATAAAAAGGGATAATATTAGTCGATGCATGAAATTTACCGCAGCTTATACCAAACGACAATGAAATAACCATAAATTTAACGATATGGGGCTAACTCGAACTTTGAGTTAGCAGAGCCTATTCTGTTGATTGTGCGAATGGAGCGGTCTGCTGCCTGTCGAATCTGTGAAACAGTTCTGAAGCGAATGCCACAAAGTGGTTCCTTCATCTACGGAATCAAATCAAAGTCACAAGGACTTAATTGTGGGGAGTACAGTGGATGGCACAGTACTTCCCAGTCCCATCGACCGAACAGAGCAGCCACAGCTTGCGCTGTGTGCGCCCGCGCATTGTCGTGCAAAATGATGTGTGGGTTGCGCAGAAAGTGTCGCCGCTTCTTTCGCAAAGCTGGTCGCAGCTGATGCTCCAAAAACTAACAGTAATACTGTGCATTGACGGTCTGCCGTGGAGGAACGTAATGCGTTAGGAAAACACAGTCACAGTCGTACACGAGAATCACCGTAACTTTCACCACACTGGGGCTCTGACGCACTTTCAACATTCGCGGCGACCCATTATGACGCCATTCGTTGGATTGGTGTATCAGTTTTGGCTCATACGATATGGCCCATGTCTCATCCAGTGTTACGATACTGCGTAAGAAAGCGGATACAGCGCAAGCTGTGGCTGCTCTGTTCGGTCAATGGGACTGGGAGGTACTGTACCATCCACCATACTCCCCGGACTTAATTCCTTAGCACTTTGATGTGATTCCGAAGATTAAGGAACCACTCCGTGAATAAAGGACATAAAATAGATTTTCTAGAAGAACTAGAGATACATTAACATTACAGAAAACATGGATATAAAATATTAAACGAAAAACTTGAAAGTGAGTCAGCGACGTTCTTCAGATGTTTCGATAGTATACTTAAATAAAAATAGTAACACATAGAAATAAACACAATTGTAAAATAGACATAAGTAAATTATGATCTAAATTGTTGAAGTGAATAACCTCTGTACAAAAGCATATCACACTCAATGGAAGACCTATAATGTCATCTCTGTTGACTACGTGTAAGAACATCTGTGTCACTGTTTTGTTTATGTAAAATGTTTCCGATATTCAAAAGTGTACAAGAAGCTCTGTGTGATGTTTAGTGTGTGTGAGACTCCCCGCACAAGTGGACCACAGAGGAAACTTAAAGTCAACAAAATGAAACAGAATCTCACACATCGACAACATCACACGGGAATGACATACCAAACACAAAAAACGCACTTGAAAAGGGGAATTATTTACCGAAACGCGTCGTGTGAACAATGAAATAAAGAAAATCGTGACTGGTAGCAGATGAGTTACTTATAAACAAATCTTAATTGTTCGTTCACTGAATGACGGCGGGGAGCGTTTTAAGATGAACAACATTTGATGGCCTTTGGGACAGTTAGGCATTGAACGTGTGATAGTATCCAGGCTGGAAGGGGAACCTTTATACGGAATGTTTTCGTGGCATTCCCGGGCGATGTCGTCATTCTGCAAGACACAACGGATCAATAAAATTATCCATCTATCCCGGGAGACAGTGTCCACCCCTGCATGCAGTTTTCTGTTCCTCGGCACGACGGCATCTTCCAGCAGGACACTGCAACGTGTCACACAGCTAGCAATGTACGTGCGTTATTCGATGAGCACTAGGATGAGTTTACCATACACCGCTGGCCACCAGACTCTGTGTAATTTGTGGGATGACCTCGATCGGGTTGTTGCACCATGGATCCTTAACCGAGATATCTGGCGCAGATGGTCACGGCTGTGAGATCGGTATGGTTCCACATCGCTGTTGGTACATTCCAGGACCTAACTTACTCTCCTGCTGCGCGTCCCACAGCGGTCGGCGCTGCAATATGTCGTTATCCAGGCATCTGACAGGTGATTAAGTAAATGTGACTGGGCAGTGTAGTTCTTGGTGCTGTTCGCTTATATTCTCTCTACGTATAGTAAAATTACATTATTACTGTAATCCATATTAAAATTACCCTTATTTCTTCAGGAACTATGATGTAAAAAATATATCTGTGAAACCCTGGCCTGATCTAAGAGAGGGCCTGAAGTCTCTAATGCGATCAGGTTAAAGAAACAAAATCAATAAATAACTGCAGCTGTTACCATCAGCCTCGGAAGAGCTCCAAGTTTGCTGACTTACTACAATTACATCTACATTTAGACCAGTAATTACTGCTGAAACCTGGTTTCGCAGGACAGCTGATCAGATTATCGTGTGGAGGGAGCCATAATCAGTTACTGTTAGTTGCACAAAACACACAAACTTTTATTTTCCTAAAAACCACTTAATTACACATTGCCCTAAAAGGATTAAATTAAAACAATACGGCTGAAGGCCTGGTTAAGAAAACTTGTGGTACCTCCTGGGCTGAAGGCCCAAAAGCACACCCAAAACAAGAACGGCTCAAGGCTTGAGCACAAGTTATAAAAATTGCTTTAAAGAATACACGGGGCTGAAGGCCTTATTTAAAAACAAAATTTTTTTCAACTAAATACTCGGCTCAAGGCCGCACACAAGACATTGAGCAACTCAGGGCTTAGGGCCTGGATAACAAGAATTTCAGATACAACAAATTTTTTAAAAAAATTCGTTTTAAACAAATGAATCTTCAAATTTTAATTTAAGATGGCTGAAGGCCTTATCTTAAAATTTTTAACATGAAATCTCGGCCCAAGGCCACACACTGGACATTGAACAACTCAGGGCTTAAGGCCTGGATAACAAGAATTTCTGATAGAAGAAACTTCCAAAATTTTTGTTATTAAACAATCAATCTTCAAATTTCAATTTAAGTCGGCTGAAGGCCTTATCTTAAAATTAAAACAAACTAAATTAATAGATGGCTGAAGGCCTTGCACAGTACATCAGAATAAAATGAAAATCACAATCTAAAATCAGCAGAACATTGGCGCTCAGAAGTGTTCCAAGGGTCGACCTGAGGAGGTAGCTCGAACATAAGGTGAGGTTAGACAGGCAGCCAAAAGTAAGGTTAAATAAGCGGATGGCAACCCGACCCAGGGACGGCTGAATCACGGGCTAACAACCTAATCAATTCCCTTCTGCCCGACAAATGGTACGACAATGGAAAATATCGGGCAAGGACGAAGGTACCAGCCGCACTACATCTTCAAAATCGACGTTCAAAACTGCCAAGACACAATAACCATTCTTAAAAAAAAAGTTTGAACAAACAACTAAAAGGCTGTAGAACTACACGCCGTGCCAGACAGCATCAAAAGGCGAGGAAAGACACTCCCGAAAAACTATGCTAATGAACAGGGCAGGTAACTGGAGTGTTAACGGCCACAACGCAGAAAATACCGCTGGTGCACTTCACTGATAACTAACAACCAATGTAATAAAACTTCCTGGCAGATTAAAACTGTGTGCCCGACCGAGGCTCGAACTCGGGACCTTTGCCTTTCGCGGACAAGTGCTCTACCACTGAGCTACCGAAGCACGACTCACGCCCGGTACTCACAGCTTTACTTCTGCCAGTATCTCGTCTCCTACCTTCCAAACTTTACAGAAGCTCTCCTGCCAGGAAGTTACATATCAGCGCACACTCCGCTGCAGAGTGAAAATCTCATTCTGGAAACATCCCCCAGGCTGTGGCTAAGCCATGTCTCCGCATTATCCTATCTTTCAGGAATGCTAGTTCTGCAAGGTTCGCAGGAGAGCTTCTGTAAAGTTTGGAAGGTAGGAGACGAGATACTGGCAGAAGTAAAGCTGTGAGTACAGGGCGTGAGTCGTGCTTCGGTAGCTCAGTGGTAGAGCACTTGCCCGCGAAAGGCAAAGGTCCGGAGTTCGAGTCTCGGTCGGGCACACAGTTTTAATCTGCCAGGAAGTTTCATATCAGCGCACACTCCGCTGCAAAGTGAAAATCTCATTCTGGAACCAATGTAATAGTTAAAGATCACACAGGAAGACGGATGAAAAATTTAGCCGACTCCAACACACCATACGTTGCTGCTAGCCGTAATGGCCCAGGAAGCAACAACCGACAGTGAAAGAAGAGATGTGACAGCAGTTGAGGTTTCATAACAGGTAACTGATCATTCAACGTCAGTGTCCAGGTTCGGCGGGCAACTAACTTGGTAGTTCTCGCAGCTAGCGCCTCACAATCCGACCGCGTATGCACGCCACCAGCAGTCCCGGCCTGACCTCGCGCCGCGAAGACTTCCTCGCTGCTCTGTCCCAACCGACCGACTGTCATACACACCACCACACGGAAGTATAGCGGTCACACCGAAGGTGGTACAGCAGTACTAGTATCGATAAGCGCTGCTGCTGCCACTGATGGAGGCAAGTCAGCAAATCGATATGGAAATAACTCTGGGAGAAATAAGACCCCAGTCGATTGCGACGAAGAACAAACGCGAGCCGGCCACGGCCTAACTGCACTATTTCTAGTACACTGACCCCATTGACGTGTGTGACCGCCTCGGCAGTCCCTGCATCTACGCAACCGAAATAGGTGGCTATTGCATTTTTTAAACAGATTTTTAAACTATGGAAGTAACACACTTTCTACGTTGCTCTTCACATATGTTGACGTTAGTTGGATATTTAGAGCGTCCACCTGTTAAAGAGTGAAAGCTGAGCTGCTTTTCTGATATCCAACTGTAGTCTGCAACTTCATGTCTTACACAGTTGTTTGCTTTAGTAGTTACTTGTTAGCATTGCCCCTGTACCTGGAAAACGTGGCAACTGACACTGACACTGACAGACAGGTGTGCCACTACATCCGACTAGAAGAAGATTTTTGAGAAAAGGGGGCATGACTTAACAGACGCACCATATCTCGAGTAGGTTCAGTGTCACACGTAACGAAAGCCTGGGCGCGTATTCTGTTATATAGCTAGAGAAGGCCGAAATGCACGCTACTAGCTCACGCAGGATGGCGTGAGGTCTGGAACAGGATACGCAATGAATGCTATAAAGAAAAGTACGTAGCTTCTGGAATACTTAACTTTAATCCATCATTTGTATACATCGTTCTTGATGAGACATGCTTCATACGATAACTATCAATTGCTATGGCGCCTTGCTAGGTCGTAGCCATTGACTTAGCTGAAGGCTATTCTAACTATCTTCTCTGCAAATAAGCGAGGCTTCGTCAGTGTTGCATCGCTAGCTAAGTCGTCCGTACAACTGGGGCGAGTGCTAGTGAGTCTCTCGAGACCTGCCGTGTGGTGGCGCTCGGTCTGCGATCACTGACAGTGGCGACACGCGGGTCCGACATGTACTAATGGACCGCGGCCGATTTAAAGCTACCACCTAGCAAGTGTGGTGTCTGGCGGTGACACCACATATTCCAAGCCACCCTACGTAAGTAGCGAAACATCTGCACCGCTGCACACCGAAGGAAGAAGGCCGAACTTGGCCAACGTGTACTATACCACCCCCGTGCTTTCGATATCCCACGGCGGTTCAGCCGAATTCGTGTTAATCTATCTCGCATCACCGCAGCCGACTGCCGCGGTGCATAAATTTGCAGTTCTTTTCCCCCTCCCGTTCCCCCGAGCGTGCCCTGCTCTGCGGGCAAAGTGATTCGGAAAACGGAATACCGCTGTGCGCGCTCAAAGCACTTAATTAACTATGCTAATTGCTTAATTTCCTTGCGGTTTCGCGTTCCTCGCTTCAACTCCGCTCTCCCTCCCCCCTGCTCCACCACTATCCCTCTCTGTATATCTCTCTCTCACTCATCTCTCCCTCTCCCACCCGCTGGCCAGATTTGTTTATTGGCTGCCTTTGGAATTTATCGGCGCACCTACTCAATATGCTAATTTTCCACTTCGATTGCAATTCCTCGTCTGGTAGCCCGTTTCGCTTCCTCTCTTCTTCGCCTCTTCTTGTAGCGGGGAGAATGGAGTACAGAACTGCGAGAGGGTCTCTCTTTTTTTTATTCCGTGCTGTGCCATCTCGGTCTCGTTTCCGCCCCCGCCGCCTCCGCTACTGGTACTGCTTTGTGCATCTCAGAAATGCGGTGGTGATGTGGGGCGGAAACGTAAATACAGTTTCCGCAGGAGGACAGCATCTTACCAGAGAGACGATAAATTCACTGCCTCCAATTGCAAAGCCGTTTCTTCTACTCTTGCAGCGGTTTTTTCTTCGTGATCGGACAATACACAGCGTCAAACTGAACGCCTGCATACATTTACACCCTGCAAGAGTGCTTTCGATGTATAGCGGAGAGTACTTCTGGTGTCACTATCCCTGCTCCCCCTTGTTCTTCTCGCAAGTACAGCTATACGTGTATAAGATATCTAGCTGCTGACATTTTGGCATCATCATCAGTATACGAGAGGGACACTGCTGGTCATTAAATTTGCAACGTCAGGAAGGAAAACAGTTAAGACATTTTATTTATTGAACGTACACAGTGCGTCCCAGTACCATTAGAACTGTTTGTGTGAAATTCCAAATTGCAATGCTACATAGTGGCGAGCTGAAGCGTTAAAGTTTCAAGAACAGCTGTGCAGAAGGACAAAGCTCTAGCACAGTTGCAGCAAGCGTCCTGACAGTGAATGTAACATTACGTGTCTGACTATGGCTCTGAGCACTGTGGGACTTAACATCTGAGGTCATCAGTCCCCTAGAACATAGAACTACTTAAACCTAACTAACCTAAGGACATCACACACATCCATGCCCGAGGCAGGATTCGAACCTGCGACCGTAGCGGTCGCGCTGTTCCAGACTGAAGCGCCTAGAACCGCTCGGCCACTCCGGCAGGCTGTCTGACTCTGTCGGAAAATGACGGCCAGCAGGCGACAGCAAGTTGTGGGTTAAGTCAGACACATCAGCCAGTGAATTCGTCGAATTCGACTCAAAATAACGGGAGACAGCAGTGAGGACCAGGTGGAGCACAGTGTGTTGATTAAATAGGATTAGGAAGACATAAATTTATTCGAATTGGATGAAGCACGCATCTTTGGAACACACCGACTTGTCCACCTTCGCGGATTATCGAGGCCATTATTTCTCTTGTGATCACTCACGAAACACCGTTGTACTGTGCAGGGAAGAAGGCGGCATGCGTAGCTTCTGCATTGGTTTCGACCATCAAATCGTCGACTGCTTGTTACAAGGACACACTCTTGTGGACATGGAAGGAGTGTGCCTGAGTAACTCCATCAGCTCTGCGTGGAGTGTAGGTGGTTGGCCATGGATAAGGCGCGACTTCTCCAACTGGGGTACGCCATGGTTGACAGTGTTTAACAGTAGATGCAAGTCAGGAACAGCAACCTCTAGCGTTCCTCTAGGACGCAGTGACAGTTTGACTGTCTTCCAAACACAATCACTTCATCCCTCAGAAAGCCAAAGGTACTAGTCTCCAATACTTCACATCAACAGATAAGATCTCAGTGGTTCACAGCCACCAGGTTTGTTAGACCATGCGAGCAGCAACTCGAAGGTAGAAGTCTTATGGAGAACGGTAAACAGCACATGGATAGTCCTGCATCGTAGCTGGGATGCTGTAACTGAATAGATACGGGCTTGGATAGCTGAGTGTTTATTACTGCCGGCCGCTGTGGCCGAGCGGTTCTAGTCGCTTCAGTCCGGAACCGCGCTGCTGCTACGGTCGCAGGTTCGAATCCTGCCTCGGGCATGGATGTGTGTGATGTCCTTAGGTTAGTTAGGTTTACGTAGTTCAAAGTCTAGGGGAATGATGACCTCAGATGTTGAGTCCCATAGTGCTTAGAGCCATTTGAACATTTTGTTTTGTTTATTACTGTCTGTCTGGAGCAATGACGATGTGTCTTGACAAGGATGATGACATGCGTCCTCATATTCTGTCCTGATAAGTGTTCTTCGCCACTCTTCAGTTTCACGACAGTGGCTTTCAGTGATTCAGCTTGATGCTTTCCTGCCATGTTCGCATGCTGATAGGTGTTGTTTCAGAACATCTACCGACTCTTGCAGCATCGTGCTGTACCCTCAGAATGATCATCTCGTTCTTCCCCAGTGAGGTCATGTTGCTGAATCAACTATTCAGGCATCTCACTCGAGCGAGGTGAAGTAATATCTTCTGGTGAAGTACCTCGAAGAAATCGATTTATTGACACATAGTCAACACGGTTTCAGAAAGTATCCTCCTTGTGAAACACAACTAGCTCTTTATACTCATGAACTAGTGAGTGCTATCGATAGGGGATGTAAAATTGCCGGTCGGTGTGGCCGACCGGTTCTAGGCACTTCAGTCTGGAACCGCGTGACCGCTACGGTCGCAGTTCGATTCTTGCCTCGGGCATGGATTTTTGTGATGTCCTTAGGTTAGGTAGGTTTAAGTAGTTCTAAGGGACTGATGACCTCAGCTGTTAAGTCCCATAGTGCTCAGAGTCATTTGAACCATTTTTTTAATGTCAATTTGATTCCATGTTTTTAGATTTCTAGAAGGCTTTCCACACAGTTCCTCACAAGCAGTCCTCTAACCAAACTGCGTGCCTACGGAGTGTCGCCTCAGTTGTGCGACTGGATTCGTGATTTCCTGTCAGACAGGTCACAGTTCGTAGTAATACACGGAAAGTCATCGACTAAAACAGAAGTAATATCTGGCGTCCCCCAAGGAAGTGTTATAGGCCCTCTATTGTTCCTGATCTTTATTAACGACATAGGAGACAATCTGAGTAACCGTCTTAGATTGTTTGCAGTTGATGCTGTCATTTATCGTCTTGTTAAGTCATCAGATGATCAAAACGACTTGCAAAATGATTTAGATAAGATATCTGTATGATGCGAAAAGTGGCAATTAACCCTGAATAAGGAAAAGTGTGAAGTTATTCACATGAGTACTAAAAGAAATCCGCTAAAAATCGATTACGCGATAAGACACACAAATCTCAAGGCTGTAAATTCAACTAAATACTTAGGATTTACAATTACAGATAACCTAAATTGGAACGATCGCATAGATAATAATGTTGGTAGAGCAAACCGAAGACTGCGATTTATTGGCAGAAGTTGCAACAGGTCTACTAAAGAGATTGTTTACAACACGCTTGTCCGCCCTATTCTGGAGTATTGCTGTGCCGTGTGGAATCCGCATCAGGTGGGAATGACGGATGACATCGAAAAAGTACAAAGAAGGGCAGCTCGTTTTGTATTATCGTGAAATAGAGGACATAGTGTCACATACATGATACGTGCATTGGAGGGGCAATCATTAAAACAAACGCGTTTTTCGTTGCGACGGGATCTTCTCATGAAATTTCAAACACCAATTTTCTCCCCCGATTGCGAAAATATACTGTTGGCACCCACCTACATAGGGAGAAATGATCATCACGATAAAATAAGAGAAATCGGGGCTCGCACGGAAAAAATTAAGTGCTCGTTTTTCCCGCGTGACGTTCGAGAGTGGAACGGTGGAGAGACAGCTAGAAGGTGGTTCACTGAACCCTCTGCCAGGCACTTCATTGTGAATAGCAGAATAATCACGTAGATGTAGATCCTAGATGTAGCTGGTGTGCGGCATGTTATTGACAGTATCAGGTCTCAGGTTGCTTGTCATTCTGATTAGTACATGGCATGCTGGCCTAGTTTGACTTGGCTTATCACTGGCTGCAGAAAACTTGCACGCAATACCTTTCTGTGGCACAACTGTAGGAATGGAGCATGATATATTTTGTAGGTGGTTTGGTGGTATAGAGTGTGGGAAATTCAGTACGTAGAACTTAGACCTCTCGCAGCAACAACAGCTACAAGCCTGCTAGCCACCTAGTGTGTGAGCGTACAAGCTGTGAGGGGAAGGGGGGGGGGGCGAGTTTAGAGCGTCAGTTTCCCGTCGCAGAGCACCTGGATGGCGGCTACTATGGAGCCGTGTCGAGCGGCTAGCGTCTACGCGGCCTTGGGGAAAACCCGAGCGGGAGCCTACGGCCGTGTTGGAGCACTTGGAGTAGTTTATATGCCAGAGAAAAATTTATAAAAAGGAGGTCTAAGATTGACACGGAAGTGCGAGTTAGCACTCATGGACAGAAAAATATGTAAAGCTAAATTATCTAGATGCGCCACAAAAATATATAATAGTTCAACAGTTATTGTTGTCTTAAAAATTGTTAATTTATGAAAGTTCAAAAGCTAATATTTCGGCAATGCTTTGGCCGATTGATTTAAACAAAGTGTCTGCGGATGGGGCTAGTACAGCTGCATCGAGCAATCACAGCCAATTTAGCAGGCCATGTATCATTTTTGAATGAGAGGTCGGAATATGGGATTTGACTGAGAGAAACTGTATTTCTGGTAATAAATAAATTTGAAGAGACGAAACTAGCGGCAGCATCGTAAAGTTTAAAGAGGTAGATGAATAATTAAGTACAAATTATTTATTTATTTAAGTACCAAAAATACTGGAAAAGCACTATCATGAAACAAGAACATTATTTGCGAAAAAAAATAGTGGCACAGATAGAAAATTCAACCTTAAAATTTTATTGCCCGTAAATTTTCCATATTCCGCAATGTATCATATATTTTTTTGTATTTAGTTTTAGAATATTCGTAATTGTTTTTGTCAAACATTGTTTTGAGTTAGGTAGTTGTTTGGAGCGTGCATGGGGCGGCCATCTTTGATGACAGGGAGTTGAGTTCGAGTGACGCTAAGAGCCGGACGTGCCGCGCATCTCGGGGTACTATTGGGTTGGTAGCCACGGTCGGGAACGAGGATGTAAGTAGCGACGTTCGAAAGTGATAAAGCGGAGCGCAATATAGTGGTTTAGGACAGTAGACAAGAGTATTTTGTTAATTGTGAACAGACCGTCGAGTGCTGTGATGGCGACATATGAATTTCATAGTGACATATTGTAGCATCTTATATCGGCCTCCCTGACGTAAGAGCCTCTCAGACTGCATTTTAAGTGTTTAGTGAATATATTGAAGAAAAATAAACGACTCGTTCAAATTATAAATCAACGTGAGTGAGTCAATATTTTAAATTCCACCGCAATACCTACCAGCACTGTTTTGTTATATTTTATTTCAGCTTAAAAATTGAGTTTAAGACAGGTGTGAGCTGGCACCCTCTGATGAAGTAGCCAAACATTGAGACTAGCCACAAATCTGGGCCGCTCAATTAAGCTGAGGGTAGGGTGTAACAAATATATACATTTTCGTGCCATTGCACGTGGGTGCTTGAGCCAAACTATTCAATGTGTAGTTCCCAGTACTGTCATAAGTAGAACTGAACTTGGATCACAGATTCAGAATATACAGCGTATTTTCAACTCTGCAACAATGTGTGCACTGATATGAAACTTCCTGGCAGATTAAAAATGTGTGCCTGGCTGGGAGGTAGTTTTGAACATTCACCCTTTCTTGTCCACATCCCTACCCCTGTGGACTGAATGGGCGTTTCACTCCCACAGTATTTTTATACAAATATTGCCATATCTCTACTAAATTTCGTTCAAATTGCTCAAAGTGTTGCGCAGTTATTCTTCTATGTCATCCTTTTCACCACCACATTCAGCCAGAGGAGTGCTAGGCGTATGGTACTCTCAGAGAATTTTTTTCCAAGTAGCAACTGACGTTTGTGCCAACTTCGATAGAAACGGCTTTAGACGTTATGTAGATACGACCATATGTGACTGACCCCCACCGCTTACCCCTCACTCCTAGTTGTGAAACATCGGGACCGACACCAGTAAGCGAATTCGATTTTAATCTTGGTTGTAAGCGAGTATTTCTATATGCAACAGTTTCTCTCCCCAAGTGTCACCCTTAAGGATAGTAGTGATATACAACCCTGGTCGTATTTTTATACGAATAATTATAGAAAATATAGAATAATAAGTCACATGTTTACCAACGTTGGTTGAAATTTCTCCCGAGGTTCCTCTGTTGTTCTTCTATGTCACTCTCTTTTCAACGCCAGCCCTACATCTATGGGAAGTAGGTGTATTTTACATCCTCTATGCTTCTTATCAGATAGTATATAGTTTGCTTTAGAGCAATCTGTTTTTTTAGGTTTATATGTGGAACATACATACATACATACATACATACAAACAATGTGGAACATACATACATACATACATACATACATACATACAAACAATGTGGAACATACATATATAGAAACACAAATATATAGAAACAAACACACATACATACATACATACATACATACATACATACATAGAAACATACATACATACATACATGGTATTTCATGAGGTTCCAGCATTGCAGACGGACGACGTCGACATGTTGTCATGATACTGCAGTTTCCAACCATTTGGTGATCTTCAGGTGAATTTCACACTTAGTTAAATGTTTATCAGCTGAAACATCGTGGTAGGATGCCTACATCACCGGGCTGCAAGCCTGAAACCTCATGGGGTACACGTACATACATACATACATACGTACATACATACATAAATACATGATATTTTTAAATACATCGGTTTTGCGTGGCCCTGCCATGATGTATATTCGCCAACATGCTGTAACAACACACACATTCAATTATTATGGAACAAGGTATGTGCTATTAATTAAGGCCATCAAATCTTTTTTTTGCTACAACCTGCATTTTTTCATCATTATTATTGTTAGCGTTATTGATTATATTGCATTTAACCTTTAGATGTCGACGGTGCTACTGCCTCGACAGTGTCCACCTCTAAGAAATGCCAAGAAAGGAAGGAAAATATATTTGCTTAACAAGAGTGATAGGGCACAAATCGCAGAATATCTGAGTGACCACCATCAAACGTTCATTTCTGAGGAAGAGGATGTGGAACAAAAATGGAAAAAATTCAGAAACATCGTCCAGTACGCCTTAGATAAGTTCGTACCGACTAAGGTCCAAAGCGAGGGGAAAGATCCACCGTGGTATAACAATCATGTACGAAAGGTACTACGGAAACAAAGAAAGCTTCATCATAGGCTTAAGAGTAGTCGAATCATAGCTGATAAGGAAAAGCTGAACGAAGCGAAAAAGAGCGTAAAGAGAGCAATGAGAGAAGCATTCAACGAATTCGAACATAAAACATGGGCAAACAATCTAAACAAGAACCCTAAAAAGTTTTGGTCATATGTAAAATCGGTAAGCGGATCTAAATCCCCTATTCAGTCACTCGTTGACCACGATGGCACCGAAACAGAGGACGACCGAAGAAAGGCAGAAATACTGAATTCAGTGTTCCGAAACTGTTTCACTGCGGAAAATCGTAACACGGTCCCTGACTTCAGCCGTCGCACGGACGCAAAAATGGAAAATATTGAAATAAACGATATCGGAATTGAAAAACAACTGCTATCACTTAGTAGCGGAAAAGCATCCGAACCAGACGAGATACCCTTAAGATTCTACAGTGATTATGCTAAAGAACTTGCCCCCTTTCTATCAGCAATTTATCGTAGATCGCTGGAAGAACGTAAAGTACCTAGCGACTGGAAGAAAGCGCAGGTCGTTCCCATTTTCAAGAAGGGTCTTAAATCAGATGCGAATAATTATACGCCTATTTCGCTTACGTCAATCTGTTGTAGAATAATGGAACATGTTTTGTGTTCTCATATTATGACGTTCTTAGATAATACAAATCTCCTTCATCATAACCAACATGGATTCCGCAAACAGAGATCATGTGAAACTCAGCTCGCCCTATTTGCCCAAGAAATTCACAGTGCCGTAGACACTGGCGAGCAGATTGATGCCGTATTCCTGGACTTCAGGAAGGCATTTGATACGGTTCCGCACTTACGTTTAGTGAAAAAAATACGAGCTTACGGAATATCGGACCAGGTTTGTGATTGGATTCAGGATTTCCTAGAAGAAAGAACACAACATGTCATTCTTAACGGTCCAAAATCTGCAGATGTAGAGGTAATTTCGGGAGTACCGCAGGGAAGCGTGATAGGACCTTTATTGTTTACAATATACATAAATGACTTAGTTGACAACATCGGTAGCTCCGTGAGGCTATTTGCAGATGACACGGTTGTCTACAAGAAAGTAGCAACATCAGAAGACTCGTACGTACTCCAGGAGGACCTGCAGAGGATTAATGCATGGTGCGACAGCTGGCAGCTTTCCCTAAACGTAGATAAATGTAATATAATGCGCATACATAGGGGCAGAAATCCAT
Source organism: Schistocerca americana (assembly GCF_021461395.2). Lineage (NCBI taxonomy): Eukaryota > Metazoa > Arthropoda > Insecta > Orthoptera > Acrididae > Schistocerca > Schistocerca americana. The sequence goes on along the minus strand of NC_060128.1, from coordinate 114,742,886 downwards.
TCCAGTACGATTATGCCATAGGTGGTAAATCATTGGAAGCGGTAACGACCGTAAAATACTTAGGAGTTACTATCCGGAGCGATCTGAAGTGGAATGATCACATAAAACAAATAGTGAGAAAAGCAGGCGCCAGGTTGAGATTCATAGGAAGAATTCTAAGAAAATGTGACTCATCGACGAAAGAAGTAGCTTACAAAACGCTTGTTCGTCCGATTCTTGAGTATTGCTCATCAGTATGGGACCCTTACCAGGTTGGATTAATAGAAGAGATAGACATGATCCAGCGAAAAGCAGCGCGATTCGTCATGGGGACATTTAGTCAGCGCGAGAGCGTTACGGAGATGCTGAACAAGCTCCAGTGGCGGACACTTCAAGAAAGGCGTTACGCAATACGGAGAGGTTTATTATCGAAATTACGAGAGAGCACATTCCAGGAAGAGATGGGCAACATATTACTACCGCCCACATATATCTCGCGTAATGATCACAACGAAAAGATCCGAGAAATTAGAGCAAATACGGAGACTTACAAGCAGTCGTTCTTCCCACGCACAATTCGTGAATGGAACAGGGAAGGGGGGATCAGATAGTGGTATAATAAGTACCCTCCGCCACACACCGTAAGGTGGCTCGCGGAGTATAGATGTAGATGTAGAAACGTTTGCCAGTGTTTAATTCTCGGAGCCAGCCGGCATAAGTGCAGCTCCCACCGCAGTTTGCTGGAGGAGCAGTCTGGGACTGCTAAAGCAGGTGCTCGGGGCTAATTAGCACAGCGGCGACACCTGGCGGCGGTGGCGGCGGCGGTTGCTCACCCCCTCCACCTGCTGCAGTCTTTTGTTAACAGACACCGGGCCGGCGTAATCTGGTTTCCTCGTTAGCGGGAAAATTCGGCGTTTCCGCAGGTGAGGGAAGCTGAGGGGGCCCCCCTAGCCCTAGCTCCTACCTGTTTACGCCCTTCTTTGTGGGCCCTCGGAGGCGGCCATTTCCCGCCCGCTCTGAGGGAATAATTCTATTTATTTTGACCCAGATTACAGGTTAGCCCGCTCTCTTCGCGACAAGCTCGGCGCCTCTACGTCCCCTCTCCATCACCTTCACTCTGTCCGCCAATATTTTACCATCGTTTCATTCGCGTTTAAGACACACAACCAACAATCCACTATATGATTATTTTTCCCCTTTTGAATAGTGAACTATCTTCCTTGCGCCAACTCGTAATACACGCTTCACCGCACACTTCAGCTTAACATACACTACTGGACATTGAAACTGCTACACTACGAAGATGACATGATACAGACGCGAAATTTAACCGACAGGAAGAAGATGCTGTGATAAGCAAATTATTAGCTTTTCAGAGCATTCACTCATGGTTGGCGCCGGTGGCGACACCTACAACGTGCGGACATGAGGAAAGTTTCCAACCGATTTCTCATACACAAACATCAGTTGACCGGGGTTGCCTGGTGAAACGTTGTTGTGTTGCCTCGTGTAAGGAGGAGAATTGCGTACCATCACGTATCCGAACTTTATAAAGGTTGGATTGTAGCCTATCACGATTGTGGTTTATCGTATCGCGACATTCCTGCAAGCGTTGGTCGAGATCCAATGACTGTTAGCACAATGTGGAATCGGTGGGTTCAGGAATGCAATACGGAACGCCGTGCTGGATCCCAACGGCCTCGTATCACTAGCAGTCGAGATGACAGGCATCTTACCCGCATGGCTGTAACGGATCGTGCAGCCACGTCTCGATCCCTGAGTCAACAGATGGGGACGTTTGCAAGACAACAACGATCTGCACGAACAGTTCGACGATTGCAGCAGCATGGACTATCAGCTCGGAGACCATGGCTGCGGTTACCCTTGACGCTGCATCACAGACAGGAGCGCCTGCGATGGTGTACTCAACAACGAACCTGGGTGCACAAATGGCAGAATGTCATTTTTTCGGATGAGTACAGCTTCTGTTTACAGCATCATGATGGTCGCATCCGTGTTGGAGACATTTCGGTGATCGCACATCGGAAGCGTGTATTCTTCATCGCCATACTGACGTATTACCCGGAGTGATAGTATGGGGTACCATTGGCTACACGTCACGGTCACCTCTTGTTCGCATTGACGGAACCTTGAACAGTGGACGTTACATTTCAGATGTGTTACGACTCGTGGGTCTACCCTTCATTCCATCCCTGCGAAACCCTACATTTCAGTAGGATAATGCACGACTCCATGTTGGAGGTCCTGCACGGGCCTTTCTGGATACATAAAATGTTCGATTGCTGCCCTGGCCAGCACGTTCTCCAGATCTCTCGCCAATTGAAAATGTCTGGTGAATGGTGGCCCAGCAACTGGCTCGTCACAATACGCCAGTCACTACTCTTGATGAGCTGTGGTATCGTGTTGAAGCTGCATGGGCAGCCATCCAAGCTCTGTTTGACTCAATGCCCAGGCATTTCTCAGGAGCTGTGCACCGAAATTGCTTGAAAATGTAATCCCATATCAGTCCTAGTATAATATATTTGTCCCATGAATACCTGTTTATCATCTGCATTTCTTCTTTGTGTAGCAATTTTAATGGCCAGTAGTGTGGATAGTAGCAAACACATATTGATTCCTCCACAGGACAGCAATCATTTCAATTCTAAAGTATTGACTCTTAACGTTATACGCAGTAGAGGAGTTACAACGAGATATCTATCGACCGTGGGCACCACAGCACACCACAAGACAGTCAGGAAGACCACTGAAACAGCGTCCGAAACGTCTGTAATGGTTGTTTCGTACAGCAGTAAAAGCTTTTACAATCACAAAACTACCACATTAGCTCAGTCCGGTTGTAGAAGTGTATGCACTTACGCTTCTACGCTATCTCATCAAAAGTATCTGGACAGCTCCATGTGATGAGGGAATGCCAACTAGTTGTCACGAGAGGAAAGATCGCCAGTATAATAGGAGGAAGCTTGTAGAATTGTGTTGACAGGAGAGCGGCAGTAACGGAAGATTGGGTCGATCAGGAGAAGTCAGTGACTTTGAACATGGACTAGACACAGGGAGTCACCTCAGTACTAAATCCATGTAGAACACGTCAACCCTACTAGATCCGGCGAAGTCGACTGTGAGTGTCAACATTGTGAAGTAGAACCGAGAACAAGAGCTGCAGCTAAAACTAGTCCAGGAAGACTTCATGTAGTGACCAACAGGCTCCGTCAAGCACTCCGGAGGGTTGTAGTGAAAAAGAAAGAGAGATTAACGATAGGGATCATTTGGCACTTCCAGGGTGCTACCAACGGTCATACTAGTACATCGACAATGCGCAGGGAGTCAAAGAGAATAGAATGGTCGAGCAGCCCCTCATAACACATTTCTGCACTCAGTGCTACGCGACGCTTGAGGTGTCGTGAAGCAGACTGGAAACAAGTACTTTGGAGCAGAGAATCACGCTGCACCCCGAGACACTGAGATGGTGGGGTTTGGGTTTGTAGAATTCTTGGTGCTCTGAGCACTATGGGACTTAACATCTATGGTCATCAGTCCCCTAGAACTTAGAACTACTTAAACCTAACTAACCTAAGGACATCACACAACACCCAGCCATCAAGAGGCAGAGAAAATCCCTGACCCCGCCGGGAATCGAACCCGGGAACCCGGGCGTGGGAAGCGAGAACGCTACCGCACGACCACGAGATGCGAACGTGACCTAACATCATGTGTAGTGCCAGTAGTGAAATACTAACGAGGTGCTGTTACGACAAGGGGGGGGGGGGGGGAGTGGGAGAGTGAGGGCTGGTTGTTTTCTGTAGTTGGGTTATGGTCTCTTTATTGCGCTTAGGAAAAAGCTAAATGCGGAACGATCTGCATGACAATGCACCTCATCGTAAAGGAACATTCCTGGAGCGTGAATCACGAACTGAACGCAGTGGAACACATTTGGGATGAGTTAGAACTTCGATTTTGCTCCTGACCCAGCGTGGACCATCACCAACTTCAACTGTTTCGGCTCTTGAGATAGAATGGGCTGTCATTCCGCCACAGACGTTGAGACACCTCTCTGAAACTGTCCCTAGCAGAGCTCAGGCTGCTATTAAGCGAAGGGTGGACTCTGCCGACATTAAGGTCCACTAGCAGGTGTCCGGATATTACTGATCAGATAGTGTGTTCGCTTGTTCCCGTCACTCACAAACAGAGTCCCAAATATTTGTTCGCAAATGTATCACGCCAACTCAATTTTAAAGACTCTCTCATTATGCCACGGTGTCGTAAACATACGGCCGGGATCCCATATCCGCAACCTGTGACGCCTGTTGACTCAGGATGACACGGCGGCCGGTCGGTACTGTTAGGCCTCCATGGCGGAGTTTGGTTTAGATCTCGATATACCACACGTACTTCAGAGGGAGTAATAAAATTCCACCGTCGTTTTCAGACCTGAGCAGTCGGAACTATGTAAGGAGGTCCATGTTGCGTAACAACTTCCTCGTAGTGTCTCTGACTACAGCTTGCAGAGGCCCTTGTGACGCGACCGTGCGTGTTAGGCAAAACCGTGGCGAACTGTGCACCTCTGCTTCGAATATTTTGGATCACTTTAGCCGATCCCAATCTGAGAGGGAAGGATACCAACGAATAACACTGGAGTACCCTCCGGGTCAGGATTTCCTCTGCGACGTATTGTTAATTACATTTGTAAACACGTCACCTCTAATGGAAGCCGTGTTCTAAGTGAGACGGTCGTATTCTGGGCGTCGTCATGTCGGCAGTTTGAGTTTTAGGATTTTACCGCGTGTAGATTTTCACGTATATTGTGAGAATAGAGTGGGCCAGTAGATCGCTTCGTGAGCTGTAGTAGGCGCAGTCTGGAGTAGAACAGAGAAATGATGTATATTAGTGAAGATTTAAGTGAAATGAAGGTCTGCGAAGTGGAAATGTGATGAGAGGATTCATGAGAAAAGATGTGAATGAGAAGTTGTGAAGGGAGTTGCCTTCGAATTTAAGGGGCTCATGTGCTGAAGGTTAGAAATAGTCCTGTATAATTATTACCAGTAATTTAGCTACACAGTGGTTCCATGTACGAGTTGCACTGGAGGTTTTGGTGTGGTGGTGTCCAGAAAACTTCACCGATCTTACGACCGCTGCAGCTCAACCGTCGTACGATGGTTGTTTGCTCTTTGTTATCTTGGAGTGTTGCCGGCCGCGATGGCCGAGCGGTTCTAGGAGCTTCAGTCTGGAACCGCGCGACTGCTACGGTCGCAGGTTCGAATCCTGCATCGGGCATGGATGTGTGTGATGTCCTTAGGTTAGTTACCTTTAAGTAGTTCTGAGTTCGAGGGGACTGATGACCACAGATGCTCAGAGCCATTCGAACCATTTGAACCATCTTGGCGTGTTGACAGTAGCTACTAGAGATAAATACATATGATCAAGCTCTTGTTCCCTAAGTGCGACGTCATTTTCAATAACGTATTGTCTCTAAAGCGAGTCGCGCTGTTGCCTAGCAACAGTCTGAAGCACAAGGTCCAATGGCAACGAACCATCGTGGAAATGTGCTTCCAGACGGAGGAATCCGCAGTCTGCAGACGGTCAGAAGCAGTCGGGAGGTATGTAGTGTACGATTTAAGATAAGGGTAACATAATGCCGTCCTCTTCACTGTCGTATTTCTCTTAAATGATGAGCCAGCGAGATGCCGCGGTAGTTAGTACGTTGGACTCGCATACGAGAGGAAAGCGGTTCAAATAGGCGTTCGGGTACCCAGATTTAGGTATTCCGTGATTCCTGTTTAGTCGCTGCGTGGAAATTCTGGGATTGTTCCTCTAAAAAGGACACGGCCGACTTCCTTCCCCGTCCTTTCGCAGTGCGATATGTGGTGGGGGACTTCTAAATTATTTAATGCTCCGTTTCCCTTAATTTATTTTATAATTATATTTATTCGTAAAGAAAGAACCTTCCAGTACGGAGCGAATGGTTGATGCGGCTGCCAGTATCCGAATTTGTATTGCGCTGGATAGCCGATCACACATGTGGATCATTTCCACAGTTCTGCATTGTGTAAGATGGAATTGAAGAAAATAATTTATTTCACAGAATACTTTTCCAGTCCTTCAATATAATCTCCATTCTTTATTACGACAGCTTCCCAACATTTTGGCAACTTGAGTATTCACGATACGGCATCTTCATTGATTGAGGTGTCTGATTATTCGTATCAACTTGCTGGAAGCTTCATCGATTGTACCATCACATTTTCCAGGGAGTAGTTCCTTGGATTTGTGAAACAAAGTTTGATTGGCTCATATCAGAACTGTATGGTTTGTGGGGGAAGTATTCACCATCCATTTTGGTAGGGCAATATGCGGTCTTACATTATCGTTCAAAACGAAGACAGATGCAAGCATGTAAAGCCTTCTTTGATAAATTTTCAGGCTCAATACATTTTGCAAAAAGAGCTTGTAGTACGCTCCCGTTACAGACTTTCCCTGTGGCATTCTATTTGTAGTTATGACTCTATTCGTGTGATATGTGAAGACTACAGATCTGGCTCAAAATCTCGTGTGAAATAATGATTATAAAGAATCCGCCTCGATTGCAAATAGAAACCGGATGTTGACCTAGTGTACCATGTCAACAGCTGTACTTAGCTCGAACGTCAGAGGCGTGCTTCCTCACCCCAGCCAAAACGTTCGGTGGGCCGCGGGCTCTCAGGTAAACTGAGGTGGCGCCTGCAGCTAGGCTGTGAGAATGTCCACACGTACCGTTTATTTTACATTTTATGCGAGACTTTTGCCCTTTTGGGGGTTCTGTATTAATGTTGGACCATGCCTCTTTAGGCAGTTCGTAGTTTTAGTGTGTTCCGGAGAAGGCATGGTTATCCGCGCCGAAACGTAGGTCAACATCCGGTTTTATTTGCAATCGAGGTGGATTCTTTATAATCATTGAATTATACACGATTGCTGACGCGCTGCAATGTTAGAAGTTCTCTCTTATGAAACTTCCATCAAGCGCAACAGTCCTTTCCAGAAACCGTTCTCCTTCTATTAGATGAGGTTGAAGGAATTCTTCTGCGATTATTTTGCGTCGTGCTTTCTGCTCTTCAATCAGATTCTGTGGAGTTGACGACGCTGGAGTTGACGACGCTGGAGTTGACGACGCTGGAGTTGACGACGCTGGAGTTGACGACGCTGGAGTTGACGACGCTGGAGTTGACGACGCTGGAGTTGACGACGCTGGAGTTGACGACGCTGGAGTTGACGACGCTGGAGTTGACGACGCTGGAGTTGACGACGCTGGAGTTGACGACGCTGGAGTTGACGACGCTGGAGTTGACGACGCTGGAGTTGACGACGCTGGAGTTGACGACGCTGGAGTTGACGACGCTGGAGTTGACGACGCTGGAGTTGACGACGCTGGAGTTGACGACGCTGGAGTTGACGACGCTGGAGTTGACGACGCTGGAGTTGACGACGCTGGAGTTGACGACGCTGGAGTTGACGACGCTGGAGTTGACGACGCTGGAGTTGACGACGCTGGAGTTGACGACGCTGGAGTTGACGACGCTGGAGTTGACGACGCTGGAGTTGACGACGCTGGAGTTGATGTCCCCCAATGATTTCCCGTACGTCGTAGACTGGAGACGGATCTAGTGATAGAGTTGGCGAAGGAAACATGTCGAAACTCAGCAGCGCATGTTGGGGTACAACAGATACATGTGGAGGAGATTTATCTTCTTGGTAAACACCCCCTGGATTGCTCTTCATGAGTGCAGCACAACAAGTCGAATCACCAGATTGACGTAAAAATTTGCAGCCAGGGTGCTTGGTACAACCACGAGAATGCTCCTGCTATCATGTGAAATCGCAGTGCGGACGATAACTCCAGGTATAAGTCCAGTGGGTCTGTCAAGTAGATAACCGATTTGTAACAGTTCGTTGGGTGAATGCTGCGCAAACTGCAGCAAATGCAGTACGATGAGCCAGACCTATACGCCGAACACGACGGTCTTCCCTCTCGGTAGGGCCACGTATCTGTCCGGAGCCCGGTCTTCTTAAGACCGTACAGTTCCGTTCACCGTTGCACGACCACTTCTGTTCGATTCGGTTCAAAGGGGTCTGCACGATGCCACTGCCGTGTACACAACTGCGACATCTACTCACACACTTGAGCAGTTTCGGGCTGCACCCACCAGGTCATTTATACATGCACTGATCAGCGAAAGCACTATTACCACTTGCTTAAGAGCTTGTTTGTCCGTCATTGGAACGAAATACGTCACTAATTCTACGTATCAGGTAGCCGACAACTAGTTGGTACCTTTGAGGAGGCATATGGCAGTAGATGACTACCCACAGGTCGTGCAACTAGCGTAAATTACGAGCCGCTGATTTGCGTACGCGGTGATGGCGCCCGATAGCGAACCAGATGGTTTCCGCAGTATTTACCTCAGGTGAATTCGATCGCCGAAACATCAACGTGAGTTAACTATAATGCTCCTGAAACTGTAGCATGGATGTGGTACAGAGATGCTGACAGTTGGCAGGCGTTTCTGAAAATCGTAGGCCTTTCTGAAAACAGCGGACCCTTCGCCTTCTTGAAAGCTGCGTGCGTCCTTGAAAGCTGCGGGCGTCCTTGAAAGCTGTGCGCGTCCTTGAAGGCTGCATGCCTGTCTGAAAGCAACGAGCTGTCCTACATACTAAAGCAGTGACAACTAAAAGAGTTCCTGGCAAACTATAAAAAACATCGTAAATAAGGCACCTCCTTCGAATCTCTCAGTAAAGCTTCACCGTACGTAACACTAAACAAAATTATCTTCAGGAACTATCGTCTTGTATATCAGCTTGAGACGCTGAGCGTGTATAGCACACAAACTCATTCATAAATCACCACGACTGGATAGTGAAAATATAGAGTGGTGTGGAAGTCAAGGTTTATGAGCCTTTTGCTGCAGCACGCGTTGGTACTGTTTGTAGATTTCCATCCTTTGTTGGAGGCCAGACGGTATCGTTCAGTTGCCATTGTTTGTCTTCTTCTTGTGTTGACCGGCGCCACTAGGTTTTATAAGTGTTGCCTGTCCACTAGTGGCAGCACCGGCGGTTATAGATATGTAGGACTGTTGCCCTATCTTTGGTGCGTCGTCGTTGTTTTGCCGGGTCGTGTGAGTGTGGCAGTTCAGTTGTGGACAGGAGAATCCAGGTCCGCACAGTGCGAAAACACGCCGGGACCGCTGGCGGCGCGCGTCGACTGCCGGATGGAAGGGCTGTGGTCACGAGGGTGCACGACCTCGTCGTAAACCGGATCCAGCAAGCTTTAAGATGAGTGCATTTCAATCCAAGTAGAGAAACCTCCACCATTGTGATATCTCGCGATTCTCCAGTGACTTGGATTCGTGTTGCTGCTCGTAGTGTTCCCGAGGCGAAAAGCAGCGAGTGGAGTGCTTGGGGAAGGCGGATCTGATTAGCTATCCTCGACTTCTTATTACTATTTACTTCGTTCGACTTGTTACAATATGTTAAGCTCAACCAGCGGTAATATTTCTTCCCTGATGGCCGCTAACGCCCCAGTTACCTGCCCAGGGGGTTAGTGTATGTAACGGCAGTGTACGTTTCCTCGCCTTGCAGCTGCTGTCAGGTAAGGCGTGTAGTTTTGACAGCTTTCTTGATTGTAAGCCAGTTTGGTGATTCCTCTAGTCTCGTGGTAATTATTCCCTTCTCGTTCCGGGTGCTCTAAACACAGTATTCTTGACGTGGTGTAGACCGCCGGTCCCAGCTTTGGTGTATTGTTCCATCGTTGCATTTGGTTTATTGGACGTCAGATAACTTCAGCAATATTATCATTAGTCATTCGTTAGACTGCCACTAGTCTGAGTTACCATCTTGTTAAGTGAATTCAACTCTTGGCTGCCTATCTCATCGCTCACGAAAGTGTTTGTTGCCGGACCTTCTCAGAGGACCGGCCGGGGTGGCCGAGCGGTTCTAGGCGCTACAGTCTGGAACCGCGGGACTGCTACGGTCGCAGGTTCGAATCCTGCCTCGGGCATGGCTGTGTGTGATGTCCTTAGGTTAGTTAGGTTTAAGTAGTTCTAAGGGGACTGATGACCTCAGAAGATAAGTCCCATAGTGCTCAGAGCCGAGCCTTCTCAGAGGTCGATTGCTGGAGCACCGTCTGGATCAGTTGCTTGTTTTTTTAATTAACTTTTGATATTGTATTTGCTGTTTTACAGCAGGTTTCGAAATTTTTTTGTGTTATTGCCACTCCTGGCGTATAAAGCCTTCTGCCCAGATCACAGTGGCTTGCTTTTAAAAATTTATCTCCTGTACCTTGTAATGATACTTGAATTACGTAACCATTACGGCACCTCACCTCAACCTCTCGATACCAGCAATATTCTACTGTGTTTCTGTAAAATAATTACCATATTTCTGTGACAACATTCAGATTTGTTTTCATTAATGTAGAGGTACTTCGACACTTTGATATATATATATTGCAATGATATTATTCTTATGTGTATTCTTTTTTTTGTCACTATGATCTTTGACGTACTTGTAACTCTTATTTTTGGGCGCGTTAGCGGTTATTAGAGTGTCAAGTTTTGGTCGTCATGTTAAAAAGACGCAGATTGTAGTCAGTTTATGAAATGTGAACTTTAACAGTGAGGAAGATATTCTCAAGTGTGTTTTATATTGTAAAGTGATGTTTTGGAACGAGTTACGTGATATTGCAACAAAAGTAATAAAAAAGAAGTGTAACTTAAATTCGGATTGTTGATTACTTTTTTACATCACCATTGTCCTAACTTGCAAAAGTTTAATCTTTAAGAGTGGTTTATGAAACACATCTATAAAAATTTTCAATATCGCAGAATAACACCTAGGCCTCTTTGCATCCGAGCTCGGAATCATCACTAATTAGATTTTCGACGATTGAGCCATGAGTTCACAACGAGACCAGCGTGGGAAACACGAAAAGATGAGTGCCTAGTTCATCCATTATTTCAAGAAATGACTTTATTAACTGTGTTCTACTGACACCTGCCACATAATAAAACTTTGTTGTTGCCAGAAAATGCAATATTTAGCAGCGTGAGCAACACTGCAATCATAATTAATTTTTGACCTTTGTTGTTGTAGAATCTGTATTTAATGGTGATTAGCTAAATTGTAACTCACTGAAAACACTATTATTAACACTGTTGTTTATTTCTTAATTAATAACATGTGGTATTTTTTTATTTATTGTTGAGTCTGGAATGACTGGTTTCAAATAAACTGTGTGTAATTGTAAAAGGCAACCGATAGTAATCGAATCCTGCCCTCCCATGACTACCACCAAGTTTCAGTTTACAACGCCGACTTCGTCATGTTCGCTGAATTTAAAGAGAAAAATCAGCTAACATTGTCATTCTCTTTTCACATGGCAGAGACAGCATTGTTCAAAAGGGTAATGCGGTTAGCAAGCCGACGCGTTTATCGCGCGACGCAAATATTTCTTGCAGCGCACGTAATTTGGAAACTTATGGACGGGGAAAGTCAATGCGCAGTTTTACGATCCGCCTGCAGAAACGTACAGCCGACGCAAAATATCCGCAGCACCCCCTAAGCGGAGTTGATTATAATGCTGATTTATGCCAGGCCACGCAAAATCCGGGCGCGCGCACACACTCACGCGCACATACATATAACAGGCAGGTCTCTATGGCAGGGGGCCAACTAAATCCATTACTCACCGTTAAAACAAATTACGTTTCGAGTCGTCTCGTGTTAAAGCACAACAATAAATTTCGTGGCACGGTTTTCTTTTTTCGGCAGCTTCGGTACACGGCAGGGGCTTGCCCTCGGGATTATGAGGAAATTGCAGTTTGTAGCTCCTGAGCTCTACTTACCGACCGAAAACCATTAATTATGCTCATATTTCCTACGTGAATCCGTCCAACTACTGTCGTAATTGAAATGAATAAGTGATACTTAAACTATCGTACTTGGTGTTCAGAAATGCATTATACGCTCTGGGGATAATGATCGTAGTAACTCATGTGAAAAGCCCTTTATGTACATGTATATGCGACGAAACACAAGTGACCAGACGGTGTATTTGCAGGCTACCATAACCAAGTTAACATTAACTCAGGAGATATTCAAATATGGGAAACTACTTCCCTAATCATAATCGTTCCTACGACTACCTGATACGCAGTCTTCTTCGTAAATCTCGACGGAGACTACTTTATATCGTAAATGTAGACCTACATCTACATTTTCAACCAATCTATGACCTCCCAAAAACCTGGAAGCAGGGACTCATAAAACCGCTACCAAAGAAGGAATTTGCCAGACAACCTTCCTACTGGAACTTCCTGGCAGATTAAAACTGTGTGCCCGACCGAGATTCGAACTCGGGACCTTTGCCTTTCGCGGGCAAGTGCTCTACCATCTGAGCTACCGAAGCACGACTCACGCCCGGTACTCACAGCTTTACTTCTGCCAGTATCTCGTCTCCTACCTTCCAAACTTTACAGAAGCTCTCCTGCGAACCTTGCAGAACTAGCACTCCTGAAAGAAAGAATACTCCGGAGACATGGCTTAGCCACAGCCTGGGGGATGTTTCCAGAATGAGATTTTCACTCTGCAGCGGAGTGTGCGCTGATATGAAACTTCCTGGCAGGAGAGCTTCCGTAAAGTTTGGTAGGTAGGAGATGAGATACTGGCAGAAGTAAAGCTGTGAGTACCGGCCGTGAGTCGTGCTTCGGTAGCTCAGATGGTAGAGCACTTGCCCGCGAAAGGCAAAGGTCCCGAGTTAGAATCTCGGTCGGGCACACAGTTTTAATCTGCCAGGAAGTTTCATATCAGCGCATTCTCCGCTGCAGAGTGAAAATCTTATTCTGGGAACCTTCCTACTACAGGCCCATTTGCATTCTACGAGCACTATGCAGGGCTTTATAGCACATAGTTCACGATCAGGTTATTAATTATGTAACATCAAATAACCTTTTAGATCAATACTGGTCTGGTTTCCAGCAAATCTGAGCACAAGTACTGGCCTTACAAACGCGATTGTCGACCTGAAACAAAATGACAAACAACAACCGACTGTTATGTGCCTTTCTGGGTGGACTTAAACGTCCTTCTTGCTAAATAAAGAAGTCAACATTCTTCTTAAAGTTCTGTACAGTGGTTCCACTTCTACCTTTTATATCGCCAACATTGTGTAATGATTGGAACGAAAAGCTCACAATGAAGGGATGCAGTATCAAGAGTTCCATAACTCCCAAAATATGGAAAACTAAGAGCTTGGAGTAGAAGACATTTGTTCCAAAGAATCTAAGATCAAGAATTCATCTTACCTCTTCATGTATGCGTTTTAGAATCCATGTTTACTTGACTTCTTTGTTTCGAATGATCATTCCTGTCATATCCCTGAATTTTGACCACTTCTGAGACATCCTGTATAGGCGTTGCTGACTGCAGCACCGTATTATGCCTGTTTACATCTCTCTTTATTTGAACACGCATGCCTATACCAGTTTCTTTGGCGCTTCAGCGTACAATAGGTGAGCTTTGGTAGCAACGTTCTGGAGAAGTTTTTCGTCTATTTACTATAAATTTTTGTATATTACCGCATGCAACATTTAGACATCGGCTATATATTTTTTTAGCAGCGCCCTACAGGTTTTCTGTTAAAAAGAACTGAGAAAAAGTGCTGCACTGTACTGTAAAATGAGAGGTTTCGTTTTTCATTCTCGCTGTCAGTTTTAACTACGATATCGGGCATTTAAACAATTGGACAGACAGTTTCTTATACATGTATATTCTTTCTCTCTACATGTAAGTTAAAAGAAATTATATATACACAAGAATATGTCATATTCATGGCTTATCGGCTTACGGTTAAAATACGACTGTGGAATATAAATCGCCCCAAACTTTGTAGTCCCACCCATTCGCAGATTAAAACCATGAGAAACACTGACCTTGTAGCCACTACCTTGGCAGTTCCAGCTGCTGGAGAGATCTCTCTCATACCGTAATACCAATGACGCGAACCAGTTTACCCATTCATTTTAAGCGACTTCAATTCTTAATCAAGATTTACTTTGTAATAGGAGGAAACAAGGATCGTAGTCACAGAGGAGGAGATGGATAGGGGGGCAGGGTATATATATATGTATATATATGTATATATATATATATATATATATATATATATATATATATATATATATATATATACAAAGGTGATGTGACTTACCAAATGAAAGCACTGGCAGGTCGATAGACACATAAACAAACACAAACATACACACAAAACTCTAGATTTCGCAACCAACGGTTGCTTCATCAGGAAAGAGGGAAGGAGAGGGAAAGACGAAAGGATGTGGGTTTTAAGGGAGAGGGTAAGGAGTGATTCCAATCCCGGGAGCGGAAAGACTTACCTTAGGGGGAAAAAAGGACAGGTATACACTCGCATACACACACATATCCATCCGCACATACACAGACACAAGCAGACATTTGTAAAGGCCGTTATTGTTAATATATATATATATATATGTATATATATATATATATATATATATTGGTCTTTCCGCTCCCGGGATTGGAATCACTCCTTATCCTCTCCCTTAAAACCCACATCCTTTCGTCTTTCCCTCTTTCCTGATGAAGCAACCGTTGGTTGCGAAATCTAGAATTTTGTGTGTATGTTTGTGTTTGTTTATTGGTCTATCGACCTGCCAGTGCTTTCATTTGGTAAGTCACATCATGTTTGCTTTGTATATATATATATATATATATATATATATATATATATATATAATAAGAGAGAGAGAGAGAGAGAGAGAGAGGTGGAGACATAAACTAGGACATATATCCAATTCACATGATTAGTTAGGAGTCTTCCTTTTTCAGACTTGCAGTAAACAGTAAAACGTACAATACTCTAATAGAAAGGTTGAATTGTGATGGCCACAATCAAAAGAGACTGTATGGTAGGTTTCGTCGCTCGCTGAAGCAGAAGAAACGTTCAGTTCTTGAGGATGGAAAACCACCGGGGGAAAAAGGCAGGCTTACTGTTGGAGGAACTGATTTCTTCAGTTATTTTATGGGGCGGCTATTGGAAAAAAATACAAACAATGAAGAGGCAATGGGAGCTGCTCTGAGTGTGCAGTTTATATTCACCAATTCTCCACTGGCCAAACACAAACGCATAGTACGAAAGTCATTTAATGTAATACAACACAAAAATTGAAAACTATTCACACGGGCACTCGCTACCTGAACCTATGATGAATGCAATGAAGTCCACGTTCAGGTTTTCTGCAAACCCTGATGGACTGAGGAAGCGCCTTCACGGGAAAACAAGAGAGCCTAAGGAATTTTAGAGGAAAGGATCGTGACCATAAGGGGAAATCTTGAAAAATACTTCAGTTTTTTAAACAGTGTAGCTGAACGAATAAAAGTTCCAGGACTATGTAATGTTTACCATCTTTCCGCAGATCTTTTGGTAACAATTTCGTGTAAAGACTGCGCAGTTTTGTGTCTCACTTTTACCTGATCTGTACTGTGTGTTGCAATTGAAATAAACAATGTTGATTTATGTAGAGCTTCGCTACACATACCTGGAAATAAAATCCAAGGAGAAGCTTGATACTTTTTGTGGAAGTTACCTTTAAAGTAGACTTTTAAAAAACACGTTGCTGTCGTAAATTATGATTCATATAATTTTTGATAATGATTAAGAAAAATTTCAATAATAAACTCAGTTTTTCTTTAAAAAGTCTCTAATTTTCAAATGAAGTAAGAATACTCTACTTTCTAGTTCGGTATATTTTAAAAAAGTATGTAAAATTTCAGTCCTCTACCTTCATTAGTTTTTAACCAACGTGCACCACAACATAAAAAAAGCGAGCTTTCGCACAAATGCAAGTTAAGGCTTGTTTCTATTCATTACACTAGCTAGAAAATTTGTCTAAGTGATCTTGTATCGTCCTTCAGCCACTCAACTTTGACGCCTTCTCGTACACCACAGCATCATCAGTGAACAACAGTCGATAGCTGCTCAGCCTCTCCACTAGATGGTTTTTGTGTGCAGACAATAACGGCGCTCTTATCACACTTCCCTACGTCGCTCTTGTAGCTACCCATGTCTCTGCTGATTAACACTCGCTGCCGAGAAAAGCTTACTGAGATTCATTACATCAAGAAGTCTTCGAACCACTTACATATTTGGTAACCTACTCCGTATGCTCATACATTCGTTAACAGTCTGCAGTGCGGTACGGTGTCAACTATTTTTCAGAAAGCTAGGAATATGGTATTTGTCTACTCCCCTACATCAATAGTTTGCAGTACATCATGTGAGTTCGGCACGAACAGTGTTTCTAAAACCATGCTGATTCGTGGACATACGCTTCTCTCTCTTTCTAGTGATGCTACGGTAAAACGTTCACGTTTTTATGAAAAGGAAATTGTTGTTGTTGTTGTGGTCTTCAGTCCAGAGACTGGTTTGATGCAGCTCTCATGGTACTCCATCCTGTGCAAGCTTCATCATCTCCCAGTACCTACTGCAACCTACATCCTTCTGAATCTGCTTAGTGTATTCATCTCTTGGTCTCCCTCCACGATTTTTACCCTCCACGCTGGCCTCCAGTAATAAATTGGTGATCCCTTGCTGCCTCAGAACATGTCCTACCAACCGGTCCCTTCTTCTTGTCAAGTTGTGCCACAAACTCCTCCTCTCCCCAATTCTATTCAATACCTCCTCATTAGTTATGTGATCTACCCACCTAATCTTCAGCATTCTTCTGTAGCACCACATTTCGAAAGCTTCTATTCTCTTTTCCTCCAACCTATTTATCGTCCATGTTTCACTTCCATACATGGCTACACTCCATACAAATACTTTCAGAAACAACTTCCTGACACTTAAATGTATACTCAGTGTTAACAAATTTCTCTTCTTCAGAAACGCTTTCCTTGCCATTGCCAATTTTCCATTTATATACTCTCTACTTTGACGATCATCAGTTATTTTGCTCGCTAAATAGCAAAACTCCTTTACTACTTTAGGTGTCTTATTTCCTAATCTAATTCCCTCAGCATCTCCCGACTTAATTCGACTACATTCCATTATCCTCGTTTCAAAAATTAAAAATTTGTAATTCATACTAAGAACCAATCCTGAGTACTTTGCAATGGTTTTCGACTACAGCGCAGCTCATTTCCTTTGCACATGCACAGGTTCAGATGTTTAGATTACTAAGTATGGCTATAAAGATTTTTTAAACAGACATTTAAAGTTTCTATAACATCCCTTCTTAAATCAGTGCTTCAGTGACTGAAGAGAAATCCAATCCGACAGAAAAACGATTTATTGCCTAACTTGATATAAAGAGGAGATAGGTAGTTAGGACATTACCTGAGGCATCAGTGGACAATTAACTTAGTACTACAGGAAGTGTTAGAGAGTACAAAAAAATGGTTCAAACGGCTCTGAGCACTATGGGACTTAAAATCTGAGGTCATCAGTCCCCTAGAACTTATAACTACTTAAACCTAACCAACCTAAGGGCATCACACACATCCATGCCCGAGGCAGGATTCGAACCTGCGACCGTAGCGGTCGCGTGGTTCCAGACTGACGCGCCTAGAACCGCTAGGTCACACCGGCCGGCTGTTGAGAGTACAAACTGTAGAGGGAGACTGAGGATTTTCTAGAGTAAGCAGGTTCAATCGGTGGGAGGTAGCATTAGTTACGCAGAGATGTTCAGGTCTGCTCACGACATACGAGGTGCATTCAAGTTCTAAGCCCTCCGATTTTTTTTTCAAATTAACTACTCACCCGCAATCGATGAAACTGGCGTTACTTCTCGACGTAATCGCCCTGCAGACGTACACATTTTTCACAACGCTGACGCCATGATTCCATGGCAGCGGCGAAGGCTTCTTTAGGAGTCTGTTTTGACCACTGGAAAATCGCTGAGGCAATAGCAGCACGGCTGGTGAATGTGCGGTCACGGAGAGTGTCTTTCATTGTTGGAAAAAGGCAAAAGTCAGTAGGAGCCAGGTCAGGTGAGTAGGGAGCATGAGGAATCACTT
The DNA here is from genome assembly GCF_021461395.2 of Schistocerca americana. Lineage (NCBI taxonomy): Eukaryota > Metazoa > Arthropoda > Insecta > Orthoptera > Acrididae > Schistocerca > Schistocerca americana. The sequence goes on along the minus strand of NC_060128.1, from coordinate 114,724,805 downwards.
CACAGTTGTTATCACCAAGGAACTGTTGCGTAACGTTGTCTGGGTGAAACAGCACACGCGCAGCCCTTCCGGGCGTTTTTGTTGCAGTGCAGGAAGGAATTTGTTCTTCAAAACATTTTCGTAGGATGCACCTGTTACCGTAGTCCCCTTTGGAACGCAATGGGTAAGGATTACGCCCTCGCTGTCCCAGAACATGGACTCCATCATTTTTTCAGCACTGGCGGTTACCCGAAATTTTTATGGTGGCGGTGAATCTGTGTGCTTCCATTGAGCTGACTGGCGCTTTGTTTCTGGGTTGAGAAATGGCACCCACGTCTCATCCACTGTCACAACCGACGAAAAGAAAGTCCCATTCGTGCTGTCGTTGTGCGTCAACATTGCTTGGCAACATGCCACACGGGCAGCCGTGTGGTCGTCCGTCAGCATTCGTGGCACCCACCTGGATGACATTTTTAGCATTTTCAGGTTGTCATGCAGGATTGTGTGCACAGAACCCACAGAAATGCCAAATCTGGAGGCGATCTGTTCAACAGTCATTCGACGATCCCCCAAAACAATTCTCTCCACTTTCTCGATCATGTCGTCAGACCGGCTTGTGCGAGCCCGAGGTTGTTTCGGTTTGTTGTCACACAATGTTCTGCCTTCATTAAACTGTCGCACCCACGAACGCACTTTCGACACATCCATACCTCCATCACCACATGTCTCCTTCAACTGTCGATGAATTTCAATTGGTTTCACACCACGCAAATTCAGAAAACGAATGATTGCACGCTGTTCAAGTAAGGAAAACGTCACCATTTTAAGTATTTAAAACAGTTCTCATTCTCGCCGCTGGCGGTAAAATTCTGTCTGCCGTACGGTGCTGGCATCTCTAGGACGTATTGACAATGAACGCGGCCTTATTTTAAAGCAATGCGCATGTTTCTATCTCTTTCCAGTCCGGAGAAAAGAAAGCGGAGGCCTTAGAACTTGAATGCACCTCGTACTACTGCGGAGATATGCGTCAACCACATCTTCCGAGTTAACACGATATCAGGAACCAGACACTGGACTGTGAGTCATGGCTCCTATGAAAACGTTGTATTTTTGTGCAAGTGTTTGGTCGGTCCCACCACGAGCTCTGCCGTTGAGTGCTCCGCTGTTGCAAGTCTTCTGGGCGCTGGGCAGGTGGGAGGGTGCCCGCCGTGTCGTGACCTGTTACGTGGAGATTCTCCCTGCAGGTCGCGTGCGCGGATTACGTTACAGACTCCCCCCACCACTGCCCTCGCAGAGACGCTGCGACGCTCTGGGTCTCAGCTCACGCGTCCACTTTTAATTAAGCAAAGTCGCCCGGCGTCTGCTCGCCGGCCAGCCAGCTAGCTTAATCCACCCCCCCCCCCCCCTCTCCTCCACTCCGTCCTCGACTCCAGTCACGCGACACCGCGGACTATTACCTTGTGTCTTTTCCTGACATCTCTCGCGGCCTGCCCGCACGACCCTGCAAGTCACGTAGGCCGTATCTCAACTCCGAACCTTGTTTGCTGATGCCGTCATGGTCATTGGTAGTAGTGCGAAGAGAGCTGACAACCGTGATTCCTAATGTCATTTCATCTGCAGTGGCCGCATTGCGACCCCAGGCGTCCTTGGAGACTAGGAAGATTGTGGTCAAGGAAATTCTGTTTGGATGCGGGCTACGAGTCCAATGCCACCAGTTCGACCCTCCTGCGTAGCAGTGAAGTAGTATCGTTGCATACAATGTGACAAAAGTCATGGGATAATGATATGAATATACAGGGTGTTACAAAAAGGTACGGCCAAACTTTCAGGAAACATTCCTCACACACAAGTAAAGAAAAGATGTTATGTGGACGTGTGACCGGAAACGCTTAATTTCCATGTTAGAGCTCATTTTAGTTTCGTCAGCATGTACTTTATTACCTCGATTCACCGCCAGTTGGCCCAATTGAAGGAAGGTAATGTTGACTTCGGTGCTTGTGTTGACATGCGACTCATTGCTCTACAGTACTAGCATCAAGCACATCAGTACGTAGCATCAACAGGTTAGTGTTCATCACGAACGTGGTTTTGAAGTCAGTGCAATGTTTACAAATGCAGAGTTGGCAGATGCCCATTTGATGTATGGATTATCACGGGGCAATAGCCGTGGCGAGGTACGTTTGTATCGAGACAGATTTCCAGAACGAAGGTGTCCCGACAGGGAGACGTTCGAAGCAATTGATCGGCGTCTTAGGGAGCACGGAACATTTAAGCCTATGACTCGCGACTGAGGAAGACCTAGAACGACGAGGACACCTGCAATGAACGAGGCAATTCTTCGTGCAGTTGATGATAACCCTAATGTCAGCGTCAGAGAAGTTTCTGCTGTACAAGGTAACGTCGACCACGTCACTGTATGGAGATTGCTACGGTAGAACCACTTAATTCCGTACTATGTACAGCGTGTGCAGGCACTATCTGCAGCTGATTGACCTCCACGGGTACACTTCTGCGAATGGTTTATCCAACAATGTGTCAATCCTCGTTTCAGTGCAAATGTTCTCTTTACGGATGAGGCTTCATTCCAACGTGATCAAATGGTAAATTTTCACAATCAATATGTGTGGGCTGACGAGAATCCGCACGCAATTGTGCAATCACGTCAACAACACAGATTTTCTGTGAACGTTTGGGCAGGCATTGTTGGTGATGTCTTGATTGGGCCCCATGTTCTTCCACCTACGCTCAATGGAGCACGTTATCATGATTTCATACGGGATACTCTACTTTACAAGTACGACACAACATGTGGTTCATGCACGATGGAGCTCCTACACATTTCAGTCGAAGTGTTCGTACGCTTCTCAACAACAGATTCGGTGACCGATGGATTGGTAGAGGCGGACCAATTCCATGGCCTCCACGCTCTCCTGACCTCAACCCTCTTGACTTTCATTTATGGGGCATTTGAAAGCTCTTGTCTACGCAACCCCAGTACCAAATGTAGAGACTCTTTGTGCTCGTATTGTGGACGGCTGTGATACAATACGCCATTCTCCAGGGCTGCATCAGCGCATCAGGGATTCCATGCGACGGAGGGTGGATGCTAACGGAGGACATTTTGAACATTTCCTGTAACAAAGTGTTTGAAGTCACGCTGGTACGTTCTGTTTCTGTGTGTTTCCATTCCGTGATTAATGTGATCTGAAGAGAAGTAATAAAATGATCTCTAACATGGAAAGTTTCCGGACACATGTCCACATAACATCTTTTCTTTCTTTGTGTGTGAGGAATGTTTCCTGAAAGTTTGGCCGTACCTTTTTGTAACACCCAGTGTACAGACGGCGACAGTATAGCGTTCACATAGTATAAAAGGGCAGTGCAATGGCGGAGCTGTCAGTTGTACTCAGAAGGATAAGCCCCCATCCTCAGATTGTGGTAAAATGTCCCAGTGGATAGCCTGTCAAAAACTGAAAACAGATCAAGCATGAAAGCACAAAGGAGGGGTACTAAACTGTGTAATAAGAAGCAAAATGGAAACTGTGAACAGTCCAATCTCAAGATATACAACGTTGAGCGAATTGTATGGTGTGGTCACAGTATCTGACTGCAAAGTGTGAGATCCATATTCAACTCTTCCTCTTGCCCAATTTTTTTTTTCCACGAAATTATGAACTTTCCGTCCGGTCATTGACATGTGTGTCGTCCTTTTGCACTCTTGGCAACTGTCATATCTCATTGTAGGATACGAGGTAAGAATGTATTACCGTCGCGAGTAAATATGATGGAATAGTGAGAGCAGGCGAGATACCGTACAGACCACTCACAGAAATGAAAACAACAAAGAAATGGGTGTCAACTATTTTACAACAAAGAAATTAAAGAGTAAAAATTTCCAAAACGAGACACAGGAGTGATAACATACGATAATAGGACAAGTAGGTGGTACGTACGTGTGGGGGCCTATTCCACACACCTCGCTGCTGTAAACGGACACTACACCATGACTCAGACTCAAATTTGGATACGGCGAACAGACACGTCAGTGACCGGATGGACAGCCCATAATTTTGTGAAAAAAATAATAGTATGGGGCACGAGCGAGATTTGAACACGGAACGCCGGCCAGTGTGGCCGAGCGTTTCTAGGCGCTACATTCTGGAACCGCGCGACCGCTGTGGTCGCAGGTTCGAATCCTGCCTCGGGCATGGATGTGTGTGTGATGTCCTTAGGTTACTTAGGTTTAAGTAGTTCTAAGTTCTAGGGGACTGATGACCTCACCATTTAAGTCCCATAGTGCTCAGAGCCTTTTGAACCATTTTTTTGAACACTGATCCGTCACTCCGGAGTTCATCACCATTACCACAAAACCACGACGTCGCGACCTTCCAAACATACTCGATGTAACACATCTTGAGTTTTTACCAATCACTGTTTCTATCTTGCTGCTTCTTTCACATTTCATTCCAGCTTGTTCGTGTTTTCATATTTGGTCTGCTTTCAGTTTTTGACGGGCTATATTCTCACCTATCTTACCAATAAATCTGACGGGGTGCGATAGGAAGTTTTCCGTGTAAGGTGAGTCATGTCAAAAGGTTTCCGACTTGATTATGCCCCCACGACGGGAATTAACAGAGTCTGAACGCGGAATGGTTCAAGTGTTCGAACGTGTGTGAAATCTTATTGGACTTAACTGCTAAGGTCATCAGACCCTAAGCTTACACTACTTAACCTAAATTATCCTAAGGACAAACACACACAGCCGTGCCCGAGGGAGGACTCGAACCCCCGCCGGGACCAGCCGCACAGTCCATTACTGCAGCGCCCCAGACGGTGTAGTGTAACGACGTAAGTTTCTTATAAATGATTTTCTTTCGACATATGACCGTGTGCAGACTTCGTCACCTACGTCAGTTACAACCCACTTCAAAATTATTTATATTCCTTTTTAAATTGTCTCAGAATGGTTCTTGAACGAAACTGTAAAACATCATTTGAGTCGTATGCACAGGATTACGTCACTCGGGCCAACTGGTTTGCGTAAACTTTTTCAATTTTAGATGTCGTTTGTTTCTCCTCAGAAATTATATTCATACACGTTATCTGATTTAATCGATAATAGAACCACATTGAATAAACTTTTTGAGATTCAAAGTCGCGATGAACGCTGTCAAAATCCAATAATCTTGTCAAATATATTATTAATTCATTCACATAATTCTTCATAAATAAATCCTCGGAACACGTATTTCAACTTTAGTAGCATCCACTAGTTTATTATCTTCCTACATACAGACGTGAACCTGAGCCTTGACAAGACAAAACTAAGATTTTCAATTAGATTAAACTTCCTATAATATCATTGTTGTACAAAACATTACAAATTCTCAATTATTTAATTTTTAGAAGCACAACGCAACAACTCGGTTTCAGGATCTTCTGTTGCTCTTTGGCTGTCGACCCGCGACATATAGTGGCCAGCAATTTTCTCTCCAGTCCCGGCAACGAAGATGCTGTTTCCGTTCGTTGCGCCGCCCTCTCCGTACATGAAACATAAAAAAAATACAAAACTTTAGACACTTCACAATCATTACAAATATTACAAAAATACATAAACAAAACTAAATTAAACTTATATTCACCTGCAAACTGGGCTGACACTGGTGGATGGGTGACGCTTCAATTTCGTCCCACTACAACCGCTCGGCTAATCCCGCGCGGCGCGGAATGGTATTTAGAGCTAGTCGCATGGGTCATTCCATTTCGGACATCGCTAGGAAATTCGATAGTCCGAGATACACAGTGTCAAGAGCATGTCAAGAAAACCAAATTACAGGCATTGCCTCTCACCACGGACAACGCACTGGCTGGCGGCCTTAACTACCGAGAGAGCGCCGTCTGCCTAAAGTTGTCAGTGCCAACAGACAAGCAGTACTGCTTGAAATAGCCACAGAAAACAATGTGGGAAGTACGGTGAACGTGTCTGCTGGAACAGTGCAACGAAATTTGGCTTTAATAGGTTATGGCACCAGACGACTGACGCGAGGGGGTTTGCTAGCAGCACGACATCGCCTGCAGCGACTCTCCTGGGCTCGAGACCGTATCGGTTGGACTCTAGAAGACTGAAAAACCGTGGCCTGGCCAGATGACTCCCAGTTCAGTTGGTAAGAGCTGATGGTAGGGTTGAGTGTGGCCCAGACCCCGCGAACCCATGGACCAAAGTTGTCAACAGGAGACTGAAGAAGCTGCTAGTGGCTCCATAATGGTGTGGGCTGGTCCAACAGAACCCTTCATTGACTGGAAATCGGTATTTTCGGTTACTTGGAGATCATCTACAGCTATTCATGGAACTCATCCCAAAGAACAATGGAATTTTTGTGAATGACAATGCTTCATTTCACCAGGCCACAATTGTTCGTGACTGGTTTGAGAAACATTCTGGACATCTGGAGCAAATGATTTGGCCACCCACATCGCCCAACATGAATACCATCCAACATTTATGGGACGCAATCGAGAGATCAGTTCGTGCACAAAATCCTGCACCGGCAACACATTCGCAATTATGGACGGTTATGGAGTTAGTGTGGGTCAGTATTTCTGCAGAGGAATTCCAACGACTTATTGAGGACATTCCACGTCGAGTTGCTGCACTAAGCCGGGGAAAACGAGATCCGACACGTTATTAGGTGTCCCATGACGTTTGCCACCTCAGTCTACAAAGGAGATTCGGGTTTAACGTCCAGTTCATCAGAGATGAGCACCAGCTCAGATTGAGGAAGGATGTGGAAGTCTATCAGCCATGTCCTTTCAAAACAAACACCCCAGAATTCGCTTTAAGCAGCTTACAAAAATAATTGAAAATGTAACTCTGAGCGACGGCACGAGGAATTGAACGGTCGTCCTCCCCAATTCCGATGGAATGTTTGTCACTACTCCATCTCGCTTGTTCATTAACTTCACTTCCAAGCACTTCTTCGTGGTGCATTACAGTGCTAGTTTTTCAAAGAAAAGCTGTTAATACCTAGGGGGAGGGTTCTCTAGTTAACGACAGCGACTTCCAAATTTGTCAAATGACAGATATAAATTTTTCCACGGAGAATTTTAGACGTTTTGAAAAACGGTTTTAAATTTTTCGAAGTATTCTTTATTTTATGAGGTGGATGATTTGATTATACCAAGCTAAGGAACACTGCACAATTTCGGAAAGAAGAGTTTTAGCTATAGAAAATCTTCTTGGCTCTTCGAATATGACTTTCTAATTCTTCAGAGTTCAGTTACTGTTTCTTCAAAAAAGAGTTTCTAATACTTTAACTATGAATTACAGGTTATTTGAAGATTAGTTACTCGCTCTTTGAATATCAGTTTCTCAGTGTTCTTAAGAAGAGTTTTTGAAGTTTTTCAACGTACGTTATTTGCTCAATACCATTAAATGTCCGACAGGTAGCAAAACAGGCTTTAAATCTAAGCCGGCCGGAGTGGCCGAGCGGTTCTAGGCGCTACAGTCTGGCGCCGCGCGACGGCTACGGTCGCAGGATCGAATCCTGCCTCGGGCATGGATGTGTGTGATGTCCTTAGGTTAGTTAGGTTTAAGTAGTTCTTAGTTCTAGGGGACTGATGACCTCAGAAGTTAAGTCCCATAGCGCTCAGAGCCATTTTTTTAAATCTAGGCTAAAGTCATATCTCCTGACTAATCCTTCTATGGCATGCAGGAATCTGAATTTAAAAACTGGTAGCGAAAAAAAATTAAAAATATTATCAACCATAGTACAAATCTTCGATGCGATAGGAAGACGTATTCCTTTATACCAGCTCCCTTCATGAAATGACAGAACATACGTTGTATACATGGCAAGACGTTTCTCAAAGCAACAGTCGCAGGCTGTTTACTTCAAAGTCACGACGAATACGAAAGTGAACTGGTCCACGTGTGAGTCTCGCCTCACAGTGACGTTGATGATAGACATAATTTCCGAATGGAAAACAAGGTTAACCGTTTGGTATCCGTAATGTGGTGGGCACTTCTACAATGTTTGGTAAGCAAGGGACAAGTGCCTCATGGTGTGACAGTTTCCGTCTGAATATCTCTCTCTCCCTCCCTCTCTCTCTCTCTCTCTCTCTCTCTCTCTCTCTCTCTCTCTCTCTATCTGACACGCTTAGCGACGTTACGGATGTAGTGCGTGTGCTATAGAGCACTCCCCCAGGTTTCCGGTGCTTTATGGGTCAAACAACTACGCTGTAAATTGCGCATCGAACATAAAAAACCGGGAGAAATATGCGCTATCAGCTTTACGCCACCGTGAACGCTCGCGCGCGCCCGGATATACGGTTATCTGGCCTGTTTTCAAATGCACGTCACCCGCCGTGAAAATAACAATCGCGTTATGTCCCGCTTTTGATGTAGCCGCAAAAAAAAAGAAAAAAAAACAGCGCTTTGCTGTCAACAGCAAGGAAATTGAATTTCTTATTAATGCGGATAATTACGGAAAAATCTAATCAGCTAAATGCCACTTGCAACTACGTGTCCCGCGTGGGTTTGTTTGTTGTATTTTTGTCTCTCTCTCTCTTTCCCGCCCCCCCCCCCCTCCACCCCTTCCCCCAACTAGTCTGTCGCGCTCCGAAATCAGTCGATAAACGCAGTCGGTACGAGCGCTCATACAGTATTTATCGCGGCCTGCATCCACTGTTGCCGGCTGTGGCGGCAATTTATTCCGGTCCCGGAACTTAAATGAGAGGAACTAATTGGAAAGTCAGCTGGTCGCTAAAATAGTCCTCCGTGGCATCTATATATTCCACCTGGTTTCTTCTTTAAATTCGTGCCCGCGTTTTGTCGCAGACGGCGGCCTTGATGCTTCCATTTGAGTTTCGCAGTGCCATATGGCACTTGGTTGACACTCTGTTGACACACTCCGCAGTAACATAAACCATTCAGACTTTTAATTACATATGGCTCGCAGTATGGTTCATAACAACCAAAATATGTCGATACACAATGTCTCAACAGATACGAAATTGAAACTGGGTTGAAGACTTAATAGTTCGATTGCAGTTACTGAATAGTAAGTTGGCACGAACTTCATAGACAAAATTTTTGATGTTTGTCAGGGATAGTGACTGAATATTTCGATTAAGGGACCAGTTGTCTTCGGTAGCTCGTTATATTGTAATTGCGTTTCATTTATTCCGTACCTCCTCGCCAATTTTATCATTTTAGCTGCACTGCACTGAAAATACCAAAATGATCTAAGAGTGATGCATCACCCCGATGTGTGGTGCAAGTAAGTTGCTGCTATTGATGTTTGCATGCGTCAAATACTATTCTCCATGCATACTTTGACTACATATCGGGGTGCTAAATGTCTAGCATGAGATAATAAATAAAATCTACGCACGACTACAGTGAGAGATGATGTACAGGATTTCTTCAAAGTGGCTGGTTTGTTCCTTATAATACTACTTCAGCTCTTGTAACTGTCAATTTTGAATTTTTTTTCTCAGAAATCAAAGAAACCTATAGTGTCATGTCAGTGCACAGACAAAATCTAACAAACATTACTGTACATCAGATATGTTACACTCTTCAGGGAACAATATTATACAGAATTGTTAAGGCTTTCGTGGCCACTTGTTGACAAACTGTCTATTGGCTTCTGACTCAAGTTCTTCGGCCGATGTTCGCCTGATGATTCTACTGGCGTTTTGACAGCGCGAGTGGCTGGCATTGTCAAAGCTTCACCCTCCATTTCTGGTGGAATGTGTCGAGCTCGCGGCCGCAGACTAGATGTACCTAGCGCGCCAACGTCCGAGGGCTCCTCCGACTTGTAAACCTAAGGTGTGTTACAGATACGTCGATGATTGTTTCGTTGTGTGGACCCATGGTGAAGAAACAGCTCGGGGACTTCAAAAACGGTTCAAATGGCTCTAATGACTCTGGGACTTAACATCTGAGGTCATCAGTCCCCTAGACTTAAACCTAACTAACCTACGGACGTCACAAACATCAGTGCCTGAGGCAGGATTCGAACCTGCGACTGTAGCACGCTTACGGACTGAAGAGCCTAGAACCGCTCGGCCACAGCGGCCGGCTTGGTGACTTTTTATGACACGTGAACAGCCTCCATGCCAACATAAAATTTACTATGGAAGTAGAAAAGGACAAAAAACTACCATTTCTAGATGTTCTGGTCACAAGGGATGGCAAAAACTGACACACACGGACCGGTGCCTGCACATACTATCAAACCACCACCCGAGCCAGAAGAGAGGCGTGATTAATACGCTCGTAAAGTGAGCAGGACGAATATGTCAGTCGCAGCACCTCAGACGCGAAATGCAACACCTGGAAAGTGTTCTGTGGAGCGATGGGTGCTGCACAAGTTATATTCGACGTGTAACACAGCCAAACACTTGGCGAAGTGACAAATCAGAAAAAGAAATGTCGGGTACGGGCTTTCTACCATAAATTCCCAGAGTTACGGACAGAATCGGCCGTATATTGCGCAGACACGGCGTAAAGACGGTTTTCAAACCGGCAAAGATGATCAAAGAGTGTCTTAGATCGGCAAAGGAGAAAAGGCACCCACTTGCAATGTCGGGAATATACCGCATACCATGCACATTCGGAAACGTATATGTTGGAGTGACTGGACGAGCAATCAACACCAGGATCAAAGAACATAAGCGACATTGCAGGTTGGAACAGTGGAGAAATCGGCCGTAGCAGAGCACTCGCTGAGCTAGACCGACCACGTAATAAAATTCTCCGGCAGGGAAGTTGTGGCCGTAGAGAAGCACAATCAGACCTGCTTCTTCAGAGAAGCTTTAGAAATACAAAAACATGAGAACAGCTTCAACAAGAAAGAGGAAAGCCCTAAAGTAAACGGTGGCTTCCCGTACTGCAGCGAACGACCGTCGCAGGTAGCAAGAGGAGAACCGCACCGGAAATGACCGCGGAGAAGCCCTGGAACGTTGGCGCGCCAGGTACATATAGTCTGCGCCCGCGAGCTCAATCCCACCGCCCACCACCAAGGCACGTACTCCCTCCCCCTCAGGGAGCGGAGACGAGTCAGACTGCCCCCTCGTCATCGACGAATCCCGCGAGACCACCTCCGCAGACACTACCGTGCCCCAAACATCAGGCACCGATGGCGATGGTTTCCAGAAAGCGCGGAAAACCGCCCGCTTACCCGTCACTCAGCAGGCGAGAGGCATTGCTTCCACAAGCAATAAGTTCCTGCCGCTGTCCGACGAAGACGAAGCGGTACCCGCGAGTGGACCCGCAAGTGGTGATGGACCCGCGAGTGGTGATGCGCCACAACCCACACACGCACAAAGGCACAGACTCCCCCCCATAATCGCTGAATTCAGCAACAACTACGAGGAGCTTCACTCCCTCGTCAGTAACTGCTTAGGCGAGAAGCAGTTTACTGCTAAGTCCGCCGGAGGGGACAAAATCAAACTTATGTTCAGAGAGCTGGACGATTACACTGCTGTGAAGGCCCTGCTCTCCGAACATAAAGTCCCCCACTACACCTTCCCCACAGCCAAGCAACGGCTGATGAAGCTGGTAATAAGGGACTTACCCCGCAAAGTTGGCACTGACGCTATTAAGAAGGACCTGCAGAGGCAGGGCTTCGAAGTAAATAGCGTCACCCACATGAGGGAAGTATACAGTGGTAATAAATGGCCACTGTATCAAGCCAATTTACCAGACACCCCTCAAAACAGGCAGAAACACATCACACACGTCCTGTCAGTGCCTGTCACAGTCGAACCACTACGCAGGAAAAGTGGCAACGTGCAGTGCTACAACTGCCAAGGATTAGGGCACGTTGCCAAGCACTGCGACATGCCAACTCGGTGCATGAAATGCGCAGAGGGGCACCCCACATCCGAGTGCTCCTTAGAGAGAGGCGATCCCAAAAGCAAGTGCGCCCTATGCGGCGAATCTGGACACGGCGCCTTCTACCAAGGCTGCCGTGTACAAAAAGAGTACCGCCTACGCGCACAAGGCACCAAGCCCCCCGCCACACAGAAAACCAACCGTGGCGGCGGTCCTACGAACTCGAGAGCGCCGGCCAATCCACCTACGCACTCGAGAGCGCCGACCAATCCACATACGCGACCAACTACTACCCGTTCGAGACCGCGAGGTAGCGCAAGCTACGCGACCGTGGCAGGCACTGACAGGAGTCAACAAACGACTCCCACAATACACCTAGCCCAGCAGCCGATCCCCGCTAACGGAGAAACGTCCAGGGAAGCCTCCTCCCCTCAAACTCGTAAGTCCAGTCTGCAGCCAGTAGCGGCAGCTGAGTGCTCGTCACAAGGCCCTCAGCCCAGCACTTCTGAAGAGAGTGCAAATGCCCTACGGCCGTCAGGAGTTGTGGAGCAAACGTTAGGCCTCCTAACGCAACTGCTCCACGAAATCAGGCAACAGAACGCCCAAATTCTAACCGCCATCAATTTGGTGTTCCAAGGGTCGCATAACAATGCGACTACAGCAGAGAAATCCTCCCCCAAGTGATGGATAGACGACCCCACATTCAAGGACTCAGAATGTGCGTCTTCAACGCAAACGGTATCGTCGGACAAAACAACGAGTTCCGCGAGTTCCTACGCGACGAAAACATAGACGTATGTATGGTGGCCGAGACACACCTAAAACCGGGTGTAAGGGTGTCGGTACCCAACTACAACTGCTATAGGACCGACCGGCCCACCGCTGGAGGCGGGGTAGCAACATACGTCAAACGCGGAATCCCCCATCATCAGGTCCACCCACCAGCAACTAGGCAAATAGAAACAGTGGCAATAGAGATTGCCACTGTCACAGGGCCCCTCACTGTCGTTGCAGCATATCGCCCTCCCTCCTACACTCTGGAAGAGGACGACATAGCAGCCCTAGGACAAATCAGAGGAAAACTCTTCATTGGCGGCGACCTGAACGCCAAGCACGCAGACTGGCACTCGCGAAACTCCAACAGAGCTGGTCGTCAACTGCAACGACTCGCGCGCACCCACCACTTTCACATATGGGGTCCAGAGGAGCCCACCCACTTCCCCAGAAACGGGGGAAGGGCGGACGTCCTCGACATAGCGCTCACCAAAAGAATCACGGGATTTGTGACCGCGCAATCGGTTAACCGAATGTCTTCCGATCACAATCCCGTGATTCTCGAGGTCGACATAGGAGACTGGGTACCTCTCCAGCAACAACACACCTCTTACAAGCGCACTAACTGGGAGCAATTCAAAGTTGACGTAACTTCAGCAATTGCCCAGGCCCCGCCACCAACTGCAGATTCTGCAGAATAGGCGCTTAAAGATCTCACCAGCACGATCCTGCAAGCAGCAAAGGAGGCCACACCACGGCCACCGGACGGCCCTCCCCCAGTTAAGCAACTCCCGCCGCACCTGCTTGCACAAATTAGAAACAAAAATAGGATCGCCAAAGAGTGGAAGCTCACAAAGAAGCCCGTAACTAGGAGGCTACTGAACCGCCTACAAAGAGAGCTCAAGGTCGCACTCACTGAGCACCGCAACCAGCAATGGTCGGCGCGGCTTTCAGCTCTCCGCGTGGACGACAATAGCCTCTGGCAGGCGACCAAACAGATAACCAAAAGACGCGCCAGACTGCCACCTCTGAACGGCGAGCGCGGACTGGTATTTAGCACCACAGATAAGGCAAATGCACCAGCAGATGCCTTTGAAAAACAGTTCCGCTCCGCAGAGGCGCAGGACAGGGTCCACGAAGCCGTTGTTCGACGTCAGCTCGCCACATTCCTCGCGGCGGACGACGCCGATGACGACGAAGAAAACACACCGCTCTTCACACCCGACGACGTGAACAGAGTAATCAGGTCCCTACCCAACAAAAGAGCCCCTGGCCACGACCAGCTCAACAACGTAGTAGTGAAACACCTCCCACCCCCTGCCGTAGCCCACATCGCAAATATCTTTAATGAGATCACGCGTTCCCGCAAGTTTCCAAGGTGCTGGAAACACGCAGAAGTCGTCGCGATCGCGAAACCCGGTAAAGACCCGGTTATCCCGCAGAACCACCGACCTATCAGCCTTTTGCCAACCCTTAGCAAAATCTACGAACGCCTGCTACTTATTCCCATTCTCGACCACGTCAGAATACAACAAATCCTGCCTGACTTTCAGTTCGGTTTCCGGCAGGAACACTCCGCGCCCCAGCAACTAATGAGGGTCGTTCAAGCAGCTACTGAAAGCTTCAATCGCAAAAGTTACTGCGGGGTAGTGCTACTTGACGTAGCCGCTGCCTTTGACTCTGTCTGGCACACCGGGCTTCTCTACAAGCTATTCTCCCAAGGCTTCCCAGGTCCGATAGTGAAGCTACTCGCGAGCTATCTCTCCCAAAGGACTTTCTCCGTTAGGATCGAGTCGTCGCTTTCAACAAAACGGCGCATCAGGGCAGGCGTGCCCCAGGGGTCGGTACTGGGCCCGGTACTGTACAACCTGTACACTGCCGACCTCCCGACCGTACCGCTGGTGCACACTGCCCAGTACGCCGACGACACAGCGTTCTTCACGCGCAACCCGAACAGAGACAGGGTTACGCGAAGATTGCAAACAGCGCTGGACGAGACCGGCCGCTGGGCTAAAAAGTGGCGCATCACTCTCAATGAAACAAAAACCCAAGCCATTATGATCACCCGGAAACTGGGCAAGCGGGCTCCCGCCCGTCAGCCGCTACTGCTTAAGCTGAACGGCCAAGAACTCCCATGGCGACGAACCGCCAGGTACCTTGGAGTCACCCTCGACACCAGGCTCACCTGGAGGGCTCACATCGAGGGCTTGCGCCGCAAAGCTAGTGGTAGGATGCAAATGTTGTATCCTATCCTAAACACCCGAAGCACCCTAGCGGCTGACATAGCAGTCAGAACCTACTGCTCACTGATACGACCACTAATGGAGTACGCTTGCCCTGTCTGGGGATACGCGGCGCACTGGCACCTCCGCAAACTTCAGTCAGTACAAAACCGCGCGCTCAAAAGGGCACTACACCTTCCCTTCCGCTTCCCCACTGCTGACCTACATGAAGCGGCTGGAATACAAACGCTCCACGAGCGCTTCATAGAACTGGCCGAAAGTTTTTACGAAAACACGGCCAGATCTGACAACAGACTAATCAAATACTTGGGACAGTACGACACAACACTGGACAGACACAGACGACCAAAAAGTATGCTAACTAACTAACACAGCCTAAAAGGCAGCACAGTAACACCAAACACACTCCACCATAACATGACATACATGACAGCAAAGACAAACCACACATAAAGCATAGAGGAGGAAATGTCCCAGAGGACAACACCCTCCACCACACATGCTCTCCTCGAAAGAGAGGATAGCACAAATGCAGTAGTCGAGCTCGGCTCCAGTTCCCTACTGGCAATGGAGGGTGAAGCTTTGACAATGCCAGCCACTCGTGCTGGCAAAACGTCAGAAGCCACATCAGGCCAACTTCGGCCGAAGAACCCGAGACACAAGCCAACGAAGAATGATACATTCGATGGATATCATTAGCAACTATTTCGCCGGCCGGTGTGGCCGAGCGGTTCTAGGCGCTTCAGTCTGGAACCGCGAGACCGCTACGGTCGCAGGTTCGAACCCTGCCTCGGGCATGGATGTGTGTGATGTCCTTAGGTTAGTTAGGTTTAAGTAGTTCTAAGTTCTTGGGGACTGATGACCTCAGATGTTCCATAGTGCTCAGAGCCATTTGAACCATTTTTGATATAGGTCTATAACAGTGTGGATCTGTCCTACGGGCATGCGGCGTGGTTGGTTAGAAATGTGGCGTAAATGTTTGATCACTGTCTTTTGTCGTTCTGATCACTACAAAAGTTTCACGTACCTCAGTACGGTGTCTGATCACCAGCCCGTTTCTCTGCATACGTAGATACTGTCCAGACGATGTTAAAAGCTGCGTTTAAGAAAAACACTTACGTTTACAAAGTCCGCGTAAACTCTGGTAGCAAGCTGTCATGTAATATCTTATAACAAATTTCGGGTGGAGGGTGATTGCTTCATGTCTTTAGAAAAATGGCAAATTGCTGCAACGATATCTTTTTCTTGGGCTCAATATTAAACACTTGCCATTAGCCCGTATTTAATTAACGAATAATATCACTGTCCTCACCTCACAGTTCATGCAATCCAGATTAGATACAAGGCAGCCAGAAATATACGGAAGTCCGACCAGAATAATTACGCGATTTCACAATTATTACTCTGCACATTCGGTCGTTTTGTTTAGCGGATGTCTATTAACAGAAATAGCTCGCCAAGTATTCCATAGACGAATATGAAACATGCCACGCGGCATTTTGGAAAGGCTGAAAGTTCACACGCGTGTATCTCTCTAACAAATCACTTAACCAAGCTCCAATTTTCACAATCTGTCCGTAAGTGCAACTGTTTTCACGGCAATACAATTCGGACGCGAGAAACCAATAACTTATTCATTTTACTCATAATGTTGATGGACACATCCAACATGACCTGCGCGTCCGATAGCTAGCCGGTGACTGCTGAATGCTGCTCCTTCCTCAGCCTATAACTAACTGGCAGTGCGTGGGAACTGCTGAACTCTGATTTGTTGTTCAAAATGACCAGCCAATCAAAACAATCCTTGAGAGTTCCTTCTCGGGCTAAATCTGTCTTATACCAACATTCAGAGACGCATTTACGTCTCTTCAACATGCAAATATTAACAAAATGTTTAGCAAAACCAAACGAAAAGAATACTTATCTTGAAATAACTATAGCTCTTTAAACGGCTAATCTGGCTGCATCCTTACAAAAGCAAGTACCCTTAGACATAAATCATTATGAAGGTGGGGAAATTACATTTATCATTGCAACTACCTTGCTAACATTTTCCCATACTACAGTTACGTAATGGTTAACCTGAGTTAATATTGAATCTTTACGTATGTCCCACATATACACTCTCATTCTCATTTATTCACACAACAAAACAAATAGTTATTAAATAAATATTAATGCTTTCTGTGTTCTATGTTACGAAAATGAAAAATAGTTAACGTTTTTAACTATAAAAAATCTAAATAAGTTGTTCTGCGATTTAGTGAACTTCAGCAATAATTCCAAATGATACTAAAACACAAACTGGTATCAATCCTGACTGACTTTAATTTTACAGCTGTCAGTTTTTGGTGTTTTAGGTAATTATCTCTAAATCTGAAAGTATCTCAGCTAGATAGCTGAGATTTTAAGACAATCTTCCTTTTAATTGATTTTTAACCAAATTGAATAATATTTAATACTGTTTATTTACATTCTTCGGTGCTTGAATATTCTGCACTGGAATTGACGCAGGTACCGCTTGCCACGGCTAGGTTAGCGACAGGTGCGAATACTCACGCTAAGATACAAGCGGCTGTTTCTGTCACCGCCAACGGCTCCGAAGCTACGAGCCGTTCTGCAGAGTAGTTTCCTGCGATAGTGCTGTTACGTATTGACTCGCGATGTTACAGGCCTTTCTTAAAAAAAGGAATGACCCGTGCTTTTTTCCAGTCGTTAGGTACCTTTCGTTGCTCAAGCGATCTGCGATAAATTATTGCTAGGAGGGGAGCAGATTCTTTCGCATAATCTTTAAAGAATTTTATAGGTATCTCATCTGGTCCTCACATTTTTCCACTTTTAATGAAATTTCATTAAAAAGAAAAAGAAAATAATCATAATCATAATCAACTACAGTTACCTTTTCTTTAAATATTTTTTTTTTTTTTTTTTGGTTAATTTACCCTTCTTTCCTTCTGTACGTACGAACTTTGTTGTAGAACCTCTTATTTACGTGTGGTAATAAAATTTCATTTACACAGAATTAAGTACATTTAAAGTTACGTGAATTCATGTTAACTGATTAAGAATATTTAGTTGAGAATTAAATCCTTTATATAATTCGGCCTTGGCACACATTTTCTAAATGCAGTGTTTTTTTTTTTTTAATATTTACTGAATTCTTTCCCGGCGTTTGCTATGGAACACAAGACTGACTCTATTAGCAGAGCCGGCCGAAGTGGCCGTGCGGTTAAAGGCGCTGCAGTCTGGAACCGCAAGACCGCTACGGTCGCAGGTTCGAATCCTGCCTCGGGCATGGATGTTTGTGATGTCCTTAGGTTAGTTAGGTTTAACTAGTTCTAAGTTCTAGGGGACTAATGACCTCAGCAGTTGAGTCCCATAGTGCTCAGAGCCATTTGAACCATTTCTATTAGCAGAAAATGGTTAAATATTTCCTAGCCGACGTTTAGTTATCACTGATAAAACACACTCCACTATACATTTAAGTTATTTGAAAGAACCAAAATTGTTAAATTTCAACGTTAGCTATCCGCCTATGAATGCACAAATTTGAAACTAGTAATAAATTCCGTCAGTCTCAGGATCGCTGTAAAAGAAAAACATTTTCTTAATTCACTGCTAATTTTTATCTGCTCCCGATTTACGGGTTTGGTTAATTTTTCCCAGCGGAACAATTTTTAAATGTGCCGCCGCTGCAAATCGTTCGGTCGCGGCACAGCCCAGCAACACCGCTAAAAATGCTGAAAATTCTTTAAAGAAGTATTATAGATGACATGGGCAAGCTAATTTACATTAATAATACACACTTTTGATAAATTATAATGCATTTAGACCACAACAATAATTCAACTTACATTAGTTCGTAATTTCTCCTCCAATGGCGGCTAAATCTAGATACAAACAAAAGAAGTCTACCCATTCATAAAATGCTACGTCACAGGTTCCTCTCACTTTCAGCTCTACAGGGAGACGACAAAGAATACACACTACGTGGTGCTTTTATATTACTGCTGACCATTAACATCTCTTTGTAATCTTACAACATTATTTTCCTCTGTGGCTGAATTTTACATTTTTGCTATCGCAGATATTGACACATTTCACGATTACATTATGAGTATAGAAATATTACCATCCTAAATACATCGAGAATATTACTACAGGAAATATTGAAATAATAACGAATGTCCTTTACACAAAATTAAATAATAATTTTTTGTTAAATAATTGCAGTATATACAAATTGCTTCATAGCGGCGTATATGGTACAATTAAATTTTAGTTTATTAATAGTGTTAGTTTGCCAGGGAACGTTACACACTACTCAGCGATTGTAGCTGTTTTTCAGTTCCGCGATTGGTTATCTCAATATCTGCCATTTTGACGTTCGTACGACAATTGAAAGGAAGGGCAGTGTTACGATCTTTCGTGGTGAAACATCTTCGGAAGACCAAATTCAGTATTTCGGCCTTCTCTGTGCTATCTTCCGTTTCGGTGCCGGTGTGGTCGCTGAGAGAATGAATAGACGATTTTGACCCACTTACACTGATTTTACGTCAGACCAAGATCTCTCAGGGTGTCTACTCAGGTCGGTTGACAATGCCTCACTTTCAAAATCACTGAACGCTTCTCTGATTGCTCTACTTACGCTTTCACTGTGACAGGATCATTTTAGCTAAGTTGCGTATCGGGCACAGTCTTTCCAGCCATCCACATTTGTTAAGTGATGAACCTCCACCACTTTGTACTCACTGCGCTCAACCTTTGACGGTCCGCCATTTTATGACGGAATGCCTTTTTTTTACCGTTCACGTTCTCGTTCGTATTTGTCGTCTGATTTATCGGCCGTTTTACTTTTTATCCGAAGTAGCAATATGGCGAAGGTCATTTAATTCTTATGTTCTGGAACTCCGTTTCTCAATGGCATATTTTAAAGACTTTAGTCCACGTCCCTGTGTTTTGCTGTCTTCTCTTCCGTCGATTGGGATTAACGTGAAGTCGTTTTCAACTCCACCTTTGTCTTCGTGTTCCTCAGTTACGTCGTGTGCGCATATGACCTTTCTTGTTTTTGCACCCTGAAACAAAAAAAGGAACTAAAGTAAACTCCGAACAGACACTGGAAGGCCCAACGGTATCGACCGACCGCCATGTCATCCTCAGCCCACAGGCGTCACTGGATGCGGATATGGAGGGGCACGTGGTCAGCACACCGTTCTCCCGTTCATATGTCAGCTTACGACACCGGAGCCGCTACTTCTCAACCAAGTAGCTCCTCAGTTTGCCTCACAAGGGCTGAGTGCACCCCGCTTGCCAACAGCGCTCGGCAGACCGAATGGTCACCCATCTGAGTGCTAGCCCAGCCCGACAGACGTTAACTCTGGTGGTGTGCCGAGAACCAGTGTTGCCACTGCGGGAAAAAAAGAAAAGAAGAAAAAACAGGAGTCTAACTGAAACACACAAATGTTAAACAGATTGCACTGGTTTTCGCAGTACCCCATTTGAATAAACCCAACATGTAGAGTAGGCAAATTTTCCCTAGTCGCAGTATTTATTGCTCAGTATACATGAAATGCATTTGGAAAACATAACACTGTTTACATATTACATCGACTATTTTGACCAACGCGTCCACTTCATTTCATCACTTTATTTGGCACCAGAACGTTTGCGATCGGTATTGTTGAATAGCTTGCACTTTCATACCATAAAAGTATTAACTAACGTGAAGTATAATACCAAATGTGGAAATTTTTCAACAAGACAGAACAACAATAATTCTTCGACAAATGAATGTGATAAGCTGAGGCGGGTGTAGCACCCAAAATCGTCAATTCAGTAATAGCAAATAAAGTAGTTTACCTGAAACACATCAAGAAAGATAAAAAATGTGATTAAAGATCGAGTATTACTAATGATAATTACCTTCATCTAGAAGCTGTAGTCACAAACACACCATCTCTAAATGCCTGTCAATGTGTGTTACATACAGGATGACACAAAAGTACCGATTCCCATTCATTTAACAGACGTTTAATACAGGGAACATATGTGCATAACACAAGGACGATTGTGAGCTGCCAACGTAATTTAGAAGCAGGTATCCTCGAAGTAGGGAAGGAACTTGAATCACTTAATAAGAGCAAGGCCTCCGGTCCAGACAAAATACCAGTTAGGTTTGTTTCAGAGTGTGCTCATAAAATAGCTCCATACTCAGCGATCATATAAAACCGCGCGCTTGATGAAAGATGCGTACCTAAACACCGGAACGTCGCACAGGTCACACTAAAACTCAGTTGAGCAAACAGAAGTAATTCGCTCAATTACAGACCCTAAGCACTGACTCTATTTTCAGCTGGATTTTGGGTCATATGCTGTGTTCGGATATTAAGAATTACTTAAAAGAAAACGATTTGTTGACAGACGAACGGCTCATATTCACAAAAGTATCGTTCTTGTGCAACACAACTATCCCTTCATTCGCACTAAGTTCAAATGGTTCTGAGCACTATGGGACTCAACATCTGAGGACCGAGCGGGGTGGCGCAGTGGTTAGACACTGGACTCGCATTCGGGAGGACGACGGTTCAATCCCGCGTCCGGCCATCCTGATTTAGGTTTTCCATGATTTCCCTAAATCACTCCAGGCAAATGCCGGGATGGTTCCTCTGAAAGGGCACGGCCGACTTCCTTCCCAATCCTTCCCTAATCCGATGCGACCGATGACCACGCTGTCTGGTCTCCTTCCCCAAACCAACCAACCAACCAACCAACCAACCAACATCTGAGGTCATCAGTCCCCTGGAACTTAGAACTACTTAAACCTAATGAACCTAAGGACATCACACGCATCCATGCCCGAGGCAGGATTCGAACCTGCGACCGAAGCGGTCGAACAATTCCAGACTGAAGCGCCTAGAACCGCTCGGCCACACCGGCCGGCTCGCACTAAGTGATGAGTGCTGTCGACACTGGATTTCAAACTGACTACGTATTTCTAGATTTATGCAGGGTGGTCCCGAATTCATGGTACAAACTTTAATGGTAGGTGCAGGACATTGTAACAAGGATATATTGTATAGGAATGTATAGTCCCAGGTGACGCGGTGAGGCGTAAACAGGGGAAATAACGGCCGAAAGGAAAACGAAAGATTTTATTGAAATCGTTGTTGACAAGTGTCATGTTTACAGTAAGTGTTCAAAATTGCGTCCACCATGAGCGATACATGCTTGACAGCGTCGGTGCAGCGATTGGCGTACACGTTCAAAGATGCCTGGTATTTCACGCACACCTGCAGCAGCTACAGATATGCGAGCAACGAGATCCTCATCTGAGTCAACTGGAGTCTCATAAACAAGACTCTTAAGATGTCCCCATAAAAAGTAATCGAGGCAAGAGAAATCAGGAGATCGGGGTGGCCAAGGGACTGGTCCACCACGCCCAATCCATCTAGCACCAAACGTGGCATTCAGGTAATTCCGTACAGCAGTGCTGAAGTGTGCTGGCGCTCCATCGTGCTGAAACCACATGCGGTTACGAATGGCGAGCGGAACATCTTGCAGCAGTTCTGGTAACACTTCTTGCAGAAAAATAAGATAGCTGTCGCCACAGAGTCGCGTGGGTAGTAAGTATGGCCCAATCAAAAAGTCGTTCACAATACCAGCCCACACATTAATACCGAAACGTTGTTGATACGCATGTGGACGCGTTGCATGTGGATTATCTGTTGCCCACACATGGGAATTGTGCGCATTAAAGACACCCTCGCGTGAAAATGTCGCTTCATCTGTAAATAGCACATGACCTACGAAATCCGGCTGCAACGCACATTGCTGCAACAACCACTGGCAGAAGTTCACGCGAAGAGGATAATCTGCCGGATTCAATGCTTGTACTTTTTGAAAATGGAAGGGGTGTAAGCGATTTTCATTTAACACTCTGCATACAGTCTGATGACTCACATGTACGTCACGCGCAACAGTTCTTGTGCTTGACTCGGGTCTATCAGCCACTATGTTCAAGATGCGTTCTTCCAGTCTTGGAGTGCGTACAGCTCTTAATCGACCAGCGTCATGTCTGTTGACGTCGAACGTACCTGTTTCACAAAGTTGACGATGTAACCGTTGAAAAATTCTACGATCCGGCATTCGTCGATTAGGATACTCCGCGCGATACATTCGTAACGCAGCTCTGGCGTTACCATTTGCACGGCCGTACATGTAATGCATGTCTGCTTTTTCTGCATACGTAAAGTCACCCATCGTCTACGGCAGCACAATTGTGAATGGCGCTTGTCCCTACTGCGATACATCATGTTCATCTACTGCCCTCTACCGGCAGTGACACCAACCGATCACTCCATTTCTCTTTCCCCTGTTTACGCCTCACCGCGTCACCTGCGACTATACATTCCTATACAATAAATCCTTGTTACAATGTCCTGTACCTACCATTAAAGTTTGTACCATGAATTCGGGACCACCCTGTAGAAGGCTTCGGATACCAAACCTCACAAACGTTTTCTAATGAAATTTCGCGCCTGTGGAGTATCGTCTCGGTTATGCGGGTGGATTCGTAACTTGCTGTCAGAGAGGTCACAGTTCGTAGTAACTGACAGGAAGTCATCGAGTAAAACGGACTGGATTTCTGGCGTTCCCCAAGATAGCCTTACAGGTGCTCTGCTGTTTCCGTTTTTTTTTAAACGATTTAGGAGGCAGGTGATTGTTTACAGTTAATATTATCATTTACCGTCTAGGAAATTCGTCAGAACATCAAAAGGAGTTGCAAAACGATTTAGAAAAGATATGTGTATAGTGCGAAAAAGTGGCAGTTGACTCGAAATGATGAAAAGTGTGAGGTCATCCACATGATTGCTAAAAGTAATCCGTTAAATTTCCATTACATGATAAACCTCACGAATCAAACGATTGACAATTCTACTACATCGTTAGAGATTACAATTACGAATGATTTAAATTGAGAAGATGACATAGATAATGTTGTGGAGTAAGCAAATCAAACACGGGATTTTATTGGGAGCACACTTAGAAGATGGAACAGGTCCACTAAACAGACTACCAATAACGCTTGTCGGTCGGCTTCTGGAGTACTGATGTACATTAGGAGATCTGTATTAGATAGGATTGACGGAGAACGTCAGCCAAGTCCAAGGAAGGGCAGCTCGTTTTGTATTATCGTGAAACACGGGAGTGTGTGCCACGGATATGGCTACATGAACTGGGGCGGCAGGATTCTCTCATGAAATTGCAATCACTAACTTCTTCCTTAGAGAGTGAATCTACGCTGAAGAGCCAAAGAAACTGGTAGACGTGACTAATATTGTCTAGAGCCCCAGCGAGCACGCGGAGAAGTGCCGCAACACGAGATGCTATGGACTCGACTAATGTCTGAAATAGTGCAGGAGGTAACTGACACCATGAATCCTGCAGGGCTGTCCATAAATCCGTAGGAGTGCGGATGGATGGAGATCTCTTCTGAACAGCTCGTTGCAAGGTGTTCCAGATATGCTCAATATTGTTCATATCTGGTGAGTTTGGTGGCCAGCGGAAGTGTTCAAACTCATAAGAATGTTCGTAGAGCCACTCCGTTGCAATTTTGGTAGTGCGGGGTGTCGCATTGTCCTGATGGAATTGCCAGAGTCCTGTCGAAATGCAAAGTAGACATGGATGGATGCAGGTGATCAGACAGGATGCTTACGTACGCGCCATATGTCAGAGACGTATCTAGACGTATCAGGGTTCCCATATCATGCCAACTGCACATGCCCTACACCATTACAATGTCTCCACCAGCTTTAACAGTCCCTTGCTGACCTGCATGGCTTCAAAAGTGCTACATTAATCTACACCTTTCTAGATGGCATTTATTATTATTATTATTGTGTTCCGCGGTACAGCAGTGGAAGCGAAATATGACACACGAACATACTTAAAACAAAAAGATAATTCACAAAAAAGTTTATTCCTAAACAAAATGTTTGGACTGACCAGACGGGACGATGAGAAAAAATAAGATTAAAAGCATCACATAGACTTGTATAGTACTTAGTTGACATAGCATACAGCAGTTCTTTAGAAATTGAAAAATATCACGTACCCGCGTTTTATGTTTCAATATGTCCTAAAAATGTTGAAGTAAATGAAAAACGAGTATGCTCCTGACACAGACAACCACCACTTGATTAACGTAAATACGTCGTACAAAATTTTCAAACTGACCACCGTTTTCAATATCACGTACGATCCGTAGTTCTACACTCAAGTTCCTTCGTTTGGTACTGTCTTTCTGCCCTACGTTTCGGTCAAATTGTTTCTCCGCACCCTCTACGTATATTATTTAAAGGGGAAAGATTTTTAGCAAAAACTTCGAGAAGTTCTTGTCCGATTTACTCCAGATATCCTCACGGTACTGTAATGAATTTTGGGTACTTCTTAAATACATAGTGTGATTTAGCTGCCCTTATCTGTGGGTTTTATACATCCTGCAACGCCTTCAGAAACCACACGCTAGATTTTTCATACTCTCTCGCTCACTACGCACAAACTAAACTGATGAGCGAAAGAAACTGGTACACCTGCCTTCTATCGTGTAGGACCCCTCTGAGCAAGCAGAAGAGCCGCAACACGACGTGGCATGGACTCTACTAATGTCGGAAATAGTGCTGCAGTGAATTGAAACCATGAATGCTGCAGGGCTGTCCACAAATCCGTAAGAGTATGACGGGGTGGAGATCTCTTCTGAACGGCACGTTGCAAAGCATTCCAGATGTGCTCAATAATGTTCATGTCTGGTGAATTTACTATCCGGCGGAAACCTTTAAACTCAGAAGAGTGTTCCTGGAGCCAGTCTGTAGCAGTTCAGGACGTGTGGGCTGTCTTTGTCCAGCTGGAATTGCCTAAGTCCGTCGGAATGCACAATGGGCATGTATGGATGCAGCTGATCGGACACGATGCTTACGTACCTGTCACCTGTCAGAATTGTATCTATACTTCTGAGGGGTCCCACATCACTCCAACTGCACACGCCTCACTCCATTACAGAGCCTTCACCAGCTTGAACAGTCCCCTGCTATCATGCAGGGTTCATGGATTAATGAGGTTGTCTACATACCCGTACACGTCCATCCGCTCGATACAATTTGAAACGAGATTCTTCCGACCAGGCAACATGTTTCCAGTCATCAACAGTCCAATGTCTGTATTGACGGGCCGAGGCGTGGCGTAAAGCTTTGTGTCGTACGGTCATCGCGGGTACAGGAGTGGGCTTTCGGCTCCGAAAGTCCACTCGATGTTTCGTTGAATGGTTCACACACTGGCACTTGTTGATGGCCCAGTATTGAAATCTGGAGCAATTTGTGGAAGGGTTGCACTTCTGTCACGTTGAACAATTCTCTTCAGTCCTCGTTGGTCCCGTTATTCCCGGGTCTTTTTCCGACCGCAGCGATGTCGGGAGTTTGGTGTTTTACCGTATTCCTGATGCCTCCACTAGACTCGTGAAACGGTAGTACGACAAAATCCCCACTTCATCGCTACGTCCGAGATGCTGTGTCCCATCACCCGAGCGCCGACTATAACACCACGTTCGAACTCAATTAAATCTTGATAATTTGCCATTGTAGCAGTAGCCGAACTAACAACTGCGCCAGGCACCTGTTGTCTTACATGGGCGTTGCCGACCGCAGCGCCGTTTTCTGCCTGTTTGTACTTGAATACGCATGCCTGTGCCAGTTTCTTGAGCGCTTCATTATACACTCCTGGAAATGGAAAAAAGAACACATTGAAACCGGTGTGTCAGACCCACCATACTTGCTCCGGACACTGCGAGAGGGCTGTACAAGCAACGATCACACGCACGGCACAGCGGACACACCAGGAACCGCGGTGTTGGCCGTCGAATGGCTCTAGCTGCGCAGCATTTGTGCACCGCCGCCGTCAGTGTCAGCCAGTTTGTCGTGGCATACGGAGCTCCATCGCAGTCTTTAACACTGGTAGCATGCCGCGACAGCGTGGACGTGAACCGTATGTGCAGTTGACGGACTTTGAGCGAGGGCGTATAGTGGGCATGCGGGAGGCCGGGTGGACGTACCGCCGAATTGCTCAACACGTGGGGCGTGAGGTCTCCACAGTACATCGATGTTGTCGCCAGTGGTCGGCGGAAGGTGCACGTGCCCGTCGACCTGGGACCGGACCGCAGCGACGCACGGATGCACGCCAAGACCGTAGGATCCTACGCAGTGCCGTAGGGGACCGCACCGCCACTTCCCAGCAAATTAGGGACACTGTTGCTCCTGGGGTATCGGCGAGGACCATTCGCAACCGTCTCCATGAAGCTGGGCTACGGTCCCGCACACCGTTAGGCCGTCTTCCGCTCACGCCCCAACATCGTGCAGCCCGCCTCCAGTGGTGTCGCGACAGGCGTGAATGGAGGGACGAATGGAGACGTGTCGTCTTCAGCGATGAGAGTCGCTTCTGCCTTGGTGCCAATGATGGTCGTATGCGTGTTTGGCGCCGTGCAGGTGAGCGCCACAATCAGGACTGCATACGACCGAGGCACACAGGGCCAACACCCGGCATCATGGTGTGGGGAGCGATCTCCTACACTGGCCATACACCACTGGTGATCGTCGAGGGGACACTGAATAGTGCACGGTACATCCAAACCGTCATCGAACCCATCGTTCTACCATTCCTAGACCGGCAAGGGAACTTGCTGTTCCAACAGGACAATGCACGTCCGCATGTATCCCGTGCCACCCAACGTGCTCTAGAAGGTGTAAGTCAACTACCCTGGCCAGCAGGATCTCCGGATCTGCCCCCCATTGAGCATGTTTGGGACTGGATGAAGCGTCGTCTCACGCGGTCTGCACGTCCAGCACGAACGCTGGTCCAACTGAGGCGCCAGGTGGGAATGGCATGGCAAGCCGTTCCACAGGACTACATCCAGCATCTCTACGATCGTCTCCATGGGAGAATAGCAGCCTGCATTGCTGCGAAAGGTGGATATACACTGTACTAGTGCCGACATTGTGCATGCTCTGTTGCCTGTGTCTATGTGCCTGTGGTTCTGTCAGTGTGATCATGTGATGTATCTGACCCCAGGAATGTGTCAATAAAGTTTCCCCTTCCTGGGACAATGAATTCACGTTGTTCTTATTTCAATTTCCAGGAGTGTATTTTGTTGTCACCCGCGTACATGGGGAGAAACGAACATAGTTATAAAATACGAGAATTCAGAGCTCTTACAGAAAGATTTAGATGCTTTTTTGAAGAGGAGTGATAGGTAGTGTGAAAATGGTTCGATGAACCCACTGCTAGCCACTTCAGTGTGAACTGCAGAGTAGTGATGATGTAAATTCAGATGAGACCTTAGATCTCATTTATGTTCAACGTAGCCACGTAGTACATTAACGTGAAGAGACTGTCTTTGCGCTGTTGTCTGGAACAAGTTCGATAGTTCATCAGGAGTGTTGTTATTAACTGTTTCCACGATACTATAATGTATTTGACATACGGTACTTGTTTTAACCTTACACGCAAGAGAGTTGATGTAACACAACGCGATGCACCTTCGCACGATCTACCGTCCAGATAGCTTCTAACAGTGAGAAGTGAGATAAAAGTTGAGAGGAGCTCCAATCTGCTGACAAACGGCGGGATTCAGAATTGCCTCATGTTTCGATTGAGACTCCAGAAAAAAAAACAACCCTTGCACTGCAGAAAAGAACGGTCGATTAATTTTAAACTTAGTCATCCGTAATCATACGCTCACTTTCGGGGTGTTTCCAGTTCTTGCACCTCATGAAGACTGACTGTAGCCCATATCCGGCAGTTACGACGCTTCACAACACGACAGGTGTGGAAAGTGGCCTTCTCTGTGCAGACGAGGGTATCTAACAGGATGTCATTTTCCTCGGCCACCGAAAGGACAGCAGAAATTCCCAGACAGGTAGCGTAATGTTTCTCGATCGGATGATCCATTACCTGGACGCCATACGCAGTCTTCTTCAGCGTAAAACGAAGAGTAGACTAGCTAGTGGATCGTGGCACGCTCAGCTCACGGCTCAGTTGACGAGCGAAAGCACGTGGGCTCCTGTCAGTGGTCTCTTCAAGGCTCCGGTTTGTGTCGTCGGCTGTTGACGGTTGTCCATGACGTTTATCATTAAGCACACTTCCTGTTCTTCTGAATGTGTTGTCATGAAGCCAGGTATTGGTCTTTATTGGTGGCTCGTTTCCATGTCTTTCTCAGTACAGCTGACGAACCGATTCGGACGTATGCCACAAAAGTTTCCAGGAAACTTCCGCTGAGAACACTGCAGAGACCTGCAAAAGAAGACTTAATAATAGTGTTCCCACGAATGGTTATTTTTGGAACACTCCATACAGGGTGTAACGGGAAGGCATAAACAAGCTTTCAGGAAACATTTCTCAAACATAGACGAAGGAAATATATCGACAACTGTCAAGAAACGCAATATTTCAATGCTGGAACTCAGTTTCTTCTTCATTTATTAATCATGTAAACCATGAGAATTACATGGAAAAAGAACAATCCTCACAGCATGAAATACTGTCGTAAATGAAATGTTGGAAATGCCCTTCGTTAACAAGGATACGCGCACTAACCCGCAGTCGTTTTGAACCTGCCTTGTGCTGATGTGTCCCTAGACAATTGAGTATTGTTTCACAGCTTTCAACAACAAGGGCATTAAGACCCTGTACGTCTTTCACCTGTGTCCCAAACACCAGAGCTTTTAATTCCCACAAATATAAGACTACTGGGGTTTAGGTCCGGAGAGCGTGGAGGACAAGAAATTGGTGCACCTCTACCTATCGGTCAAGGAATTTATAATTTAAAAGCCTACCAACATCAGTAGTGAAATGAGACGCAGTTCCAATATACACTGTCGTGCATCTTCGGTCGCAATCGTAAGGACACAAGGTCCAGAAGAACAGATAGAGCATGCTTTAAAAAAGTATGGTAAGTTTCTTCAGTGAGATTGGGGGGCGTAACACAGGTCCTTAAATAAGTCACCAACAATGCCGGTGCAAATGTTGACAGTAAATCTTTGTTGATGACGTGACTGCATAATTTCGTGAGGTTTCTTGTCAGCTCATAATAAGAAATGGGAGTGGACCTAAAACTGAACCATGTGGGGCTTCCTTAGTGGCTCCTCCCTTGTCATTAGAGCTTTTCCTGCTTTTTGTACTGGTTGAATTCGGCATAACTTTTTGGATTCTGTTTGTGCAGTGTGATTCAAACCAGTTGTGTTTCCCATCATCAAAAAAATGGTTCAAATGGCTCTGAGCACTATGGGACTCAACATCTTAGGTCATAAGTCCCCTAGAACTTAGAACTACTTAAACCTAACTAACCTAAGGACATCACACACACCCATGCCCGAGGAAGGATTCGAACCTGCGACCGTAGCAGTCCCGCAGTTCCGAACTGCAGCGCCAGAACCGCTAGACCACCGCGGCCGGCTTCCCATCATCAAAGTGATTATGAAGAGAAGTAGAAAGTAAGCTGTTAATATTGAAATGAAACGTTTTGGGAGACACATCCGTATAACACATTTTATTGATTTAAGTGTGCGGAATGTTTCCATAAATATGTTATTGCTATGCCTGTGTTACTCCGAATCACGATGCAAAATTCTTTTGGACATGCACAAAAGTTGTTATATTCTTGGTTGTGGCTAGCAGTATTTTATTTTACTAGAAGCTCTCCTTGATGGAGCTTGATGCACGGGAAGTAGCATATGGTACAAAAGTGGTATGAGGTACAAGCGACCAATGGTATATTATGTATCAGTCACGTGGGAGAGTCCGCCAATTGTACTGAACTTCCTTCTGATTAGTCAGGACATTCGGGTGCTGGGCACCAAAACACGTAACTTCTCTTAATAACGATTTATATATGAGGTGCATTCAAGTTCTAAGGCCTCCGATTTTTTTCTCCGGACTGGAGAGAGATAGAAACATGCGCATTGCTTTAAAATGAGGCTGCGTTCATTGTCAATACGTCCCAGAGATGGCAGCACCGTACGGCAGATGGATTTTTACCGCTAGCAGCGAGAATGAGAACTGTTTTAAATGCTTAAAATGGCGACGTTTTCCTTACTTGAACAGCGTGCAATCATTCGTTTTCTGAATTTGCGTGGTGTGAAACCAATTGAAATTCATCGACAGTTGAAGAAGACATGTGGTGATGGAGTTATGGATGTGACGGAAGTGCGTTCGTGGGTGCAACGCGACAGTTTAATGAAGGCAGAACATCGTGTGACAACAAACCGAAACAACCTTGGGCTCGCACAAGCCAGTCTGACGACATGATCGAGAAAGTGGGGGGTATTGTTTTGGGGGATCGCCGAATGACTGTTGAACAGATCGCCTCCAGAGTTGGCATTTCTGTGGGTTCTGTGCACAATGCGAAAAGTGTCATCCAGGTGGGTGCCACGAATGCTGACAGACGACCACACGGCTGCCCGTGTGGCATGTTGCCAAGCAATGATGACGCGCAACGACAGCACGAATGGGACTTTCTTTTCGTCGGTTGTGACAACGGATGAGACGTCGATGCCATTTTTCAATCCAGAAACAAAGCGCCAGTCAGCTCAATGGAAGCACACAGATTCACCGCCACCAAAAAAATTTCGGGTAACTGCCAGTGCTGAAAAAATGATGGTGTCCATGTTCTGGGACAGCGAGGGCGTAATCCTTACCCATTGCGTCCCAAAGGTCACTACGGTAACAGGTGCATCCTACGAAAATGTTTTGAAGAACAATTTCCTTCCTGCACTGAAACAGAAACGTCTGGGAAGGGCTGTGCGTGTGCTGTTTCACCAAGACAACGCACCCGCGCATCGAGCTAATGTTACGCAACAGTTTCTTCGTGATAACAACTTTGAAGTGATTCCTCATGCTCCCTACTCACCTGACCTGGCTCCTAGTGACTTTTGGCTTTTTCCAACAATGAAAGACACTCTCCGTGGCCGCACATTCACCAGCCGTGCTGCTATTGCCTCAACGATTTTCCAGTGGTCAAAACAGACTCCTAAAGAAGCCTTCGCCGCTGCCATGGAATCATGGCGTCAGCGTTGTGAAAAATGTGTACGTCTGTAGGGCGATTACGTAGAGAAGTAACGCCAGTTTCATCGATTTCGGGTGAGTAGTTAATTAGAAAAAAAATCGGAGGCCTTAGAACTTGAATGCACCTCGTACTTTTCAAGGTATTTAACCCAGTGTTGAGTATGACAATATCTCATGGTTACCCTACGAGACTACCGTTTTTGTTTATTAAGTTTCACTAGTTCTCAGAAACATAAGAGTAAAGATATTGCAACCGAAGTGCTTTGGGCATCTTCAGGTCGCTCTGGCGCGCCTAGGGATCGAAGTTCTTCGAATGCGCTAGTCACTCTGTTTCGGGCGCTACATGTAACTCCGTTTCGGACATGTAACTCCGGTTTGGGCATTCTGGAGACGGACACGTCTCTCTGCTTCGGTCATGTAACTCTGCTTCGGTCATGTAACTCTGCTTCGGTCATGTAACTCTGCTTCGGTCATGTAACTCTGCTTCGGTCATGTAACTCTGCTTCGGTCATGTAACTCTGCTTCGGTCATGTAACTCTGCTTCGGTCATGTAACTCTGCTTCGGTCATGTAACTCTGCTTCGGTCATGTAACTCTGCTTCGGTCATGTAACTCTACTTTGGGCGTCTTACAGGGACGGACGCTTAACCATGTTTAGGTCGTTCAGGAGGGACGAACATGTCGTGCTCTATATTGGAAGTTGTCAGAAACGTTACCGTGCAATTAAGAAAGCTAGGGCGAGTGCTAAAAAAAAACACAGTGTAAAATGACTGATTGTTTAAATATAGTCAGACAGGATACGTTAATGAGACGTATCGCCTACCACCGTTGACAGTACTATAGATGTTGTCCTCTATAGATACAGAGACTAACCTGGTCAAGTGGCATCCCATAAAAAGCACAATCACAGGTTCAAGTTGACAGCATAGCAGCCTCCGCCGAAGAAGATCCGTTGATCTGGCTTCTGCGCTCGTGACACAACTTTAGAAGACGACAGGTTGGTGGAAAGAACGGTTAGGGACTCTTACTCAATCTCTCCAGCTTCCAGGTTTGACTTCCAAAGGACACGCATAGTTTATAATATCCAAAGGAACTCTCCATCGTAATTGAGAACAACACAGGCAGTGCAATGTCGTTTTTATCCGCAGACACCGGACAAGCAACTTTAAAGTAAACTGTCTCTCCTGTACGGAAATACACGTAGATGTGTAAGTACAGGTTCTAGAGTGTGGTCGGCGAAATATAGACGTTTCGGTCTGGCCGCTTGGATAGCCGAATGTTAAGGCGACTGGTTGCGATAAGCGGGATATCTAGGTTCTAATCCGGGCCCGACATAAATTTTCACTTGTCATTCCATTCTACAGTCGATAGTTGTCCATATTCTCAGTTGCGAATACATTTAATGTGTTCCCAGAAAGTTTGGCCACATCTCTTTGTTACACACTGTATATCTTCTACATCTACATGTACATTTATACTGCGCAAGCTACTCAACGGAGTGTGGCAGAGGGCACTTTACGTGCCACTGTCATTACTTCCCTTTCCTGTTCCAATCGCGTATGGTTCGCGGGTTGAACGACTGCCGGAAAGCCTCCGTGCGCGCTCGAATCCCTCTAATTTTACATTCGTGATCGCCTCGGGAGGTATAAGTAGGGGGAAGCAATATATTCGATACCTCATCCAGAAACGCACCCTCTCGAAACCTGGACAGCAAGTTACACCGCGATGCAGAACGCCTCTCTTGCAGAGTCTGCCACTTGAGTTTGTTAAACATCTCCGTAACGCTATCACGCTTACCAAATAACCCTGTGACGAAACGCGCAGCTCTTCTTTGGATCTTCTCTGTCTCCTCTGTCAACCCGACCTGGTACGGATCCCACACTGATGAGCAATACTCAAGTATAGGTCAAACGAGTGTTTTGTAAGCCACCTCCTTTGTTGATGGACTACACTTTCTAAGGACTCTCCCAACAAATCTCAACCTGGTACCCGCCTTACCAACAATTAATTTTATATGATCATTCCACCTCAAATCGTTCCTTATGCATACTCCCACATATTTTACAGAAGTAACTGCTACCAGTGTTTGTTCCGCTATCATATAATCATACAATAAAGGATCCTTCTTTCTATGTATCCGCAATACATTACATTTGACTATGTTAAGGGTCAGTTGCCACTCCCTACACCAAGTGCCTATCCGCTGCAGATCTTCCTGCATTTCGCTACAATTTTCTAATGCTGCAACTTCTCTGTATACTACAGCATCATCCGCGAAAAGCCGCATGGAACTTCCGACTCTATCTACTAGGTCATTTATATATATTGTGAAAAGCAATGGTCCCATAACACTCCCCTGTGGCATGTCAGAGGATCCTTTAACGTCTGTGGACGTCTCTCCATTGAGAACAACATGCTTTGTTCCGTTTGCTAAAAACTTCAATAAGAAGAGGTAAAATCCGATCTTTCGCACATGACCGACGGAACAGATATGAGGTGTTCATGTATAATTGTTTAGTCTCGATGAACGATGAATCCATAACCACCAGAGGGGGTGCACATTTAAGTTTGACCTCCAGCGGGAATGTAAAATTTGCGGCCGGCCGCTGCGGCCGAGTGGTTTTAGGCGCTTCACTCCGGAACTGCGCGTCTGCTACGGTCCCAGGTTCGAATCCTGCCTCGGGCACGGATGTGTGTGATGTCCTTAGGTTAGTTAGGTTTAGGTAGTTCTACGTCTAGGGGACTGGTGACCTCAGAAGTTAAGTCCCATGGTGCTTAGAGCCATTTGAACCATTTTGTATAATTGGCGATCACGAAGGGTACGAACAGGGACTGCTGCTAGGAGGCGCTAGATATGAATCTGAGTCGGTCAGGTTGCGTGCCGAGATAGTCCGCGCATTTTTGATAAACACCGTGTCTGCGTGATGCTGTGGCTAACGCAACTGCCCAGTAAGCATCCCAGGTACGAGTCCAAAACTCGGTACAGTTTTCCACTCGTCGCCGATGGCTCTCCACAAAATCCCGATGCCGCTAATACCATTAATTCTTTTCGTTTCTCTCACATCCCCATTCAATTTACATAACCGTTTATTTCTATCTGAGTGGCAGCAAAGTGCAATACAGTGCCGTGTTCTATCATAGATACTCCTTCTGAGTGCGTTCTGAAAATAAGACGCGTTTGTTAGTACAGAAAACAACTGTTCAGCTGCTGGAGCGATGAAAAATAATGGAATGAGAGTACTGCGACGTTGTTTTGTCTGGATAAAATGTATTCATAACAGCCGCAGGTAGGGCGTCGGCATTATATCAGCTGTCAGGGAGGCGTCGTGCGTTGTAACAAACAGGTTGTAACAATAACAGTGGGCAGGTGGTATCTGTTTACATTGCTGTTTCCGCGGCGCCTCGGGGCTGTTTTCGTTTTCATACCGCCGCAGGTGCTACTGCGCACCGGAGTTTTGAGCTCTGTAACTCTGCCACTCCGCCACGTTCACGGCCGTCTCTAGTAGCGACTCGCGAGCGTTCGAGGCGGGCCGCCGTAGCGCTACCTGCTGTGCGCCGCTATTATCTTTGTGTTTTCGGCGGGCCTGTTATTTCCGGGAGGTCGCGTCTGGCCCGTGTAAACAGCGGGATGCGCCGCGCCCCAGGGACGCACGTCGCTCTGCTGTTTACAGTGTAAACTACCTCGTGGCTCTGGTTTCGCGGCCGGGCCTCTCTGGCGTCGGTTTTGCTCGCGCGGTTCGCGGCGTCAAGTTCACTCGCGTGCGCACTGCGGGCCACCGACTGTGGTTCTCGCAGAGCTCGTGTCGGGCATACCACACGGCGTCACAGGTGATACGAGGGGAATACGCGGTAGAAATTACGTTGTTATTGTTGTGGTGGTGGTCTTCAGTCCGAAGACTGGTTTGATGCAGCTCTCCATGCTACTCTATCCTCTGAAAGCCTCTTCATCTCTTAATAACTACTGCAGCCTACAGCCTTCTGAATCTGCTTACTGTGTTCATCTCTTGATCTCCCTACGCGATTTTTATCTACTGGCGATTAAAATTGCTACACCACGAAGATGACGTGCTACAGACGCGAAATTTAACCGACAGGAAGGAGATGCTGTGATATGCAAATGATTAGCTTTTCAGAGCATTCACACTAGGTTGGCGCCGGTGGCGACACCTACAACGTACTGAAATGAGGAAAGTTTCCAACCGATTTCTCATACACAAACAGCAGTTGACCGGCGTTGCGAGTGAAACATTGTTGTGATGCGTCGCGTAAGAAGGAGAAATGCGTACCATCACATTTCCGACTTTGATAAAGGTCGGATTGTAGCCTATCACGAAATTGCTGCTCGCGGTGGTCGAGATCCAATGATTGCTAGCAGAATATGGAATCGGTGGGTTCACGAGGGTAATACCGAACGCCGTGCTGGATCCAAACATCCTCGTATCACTAGCAGTCGAGATGACAGGCATCTTATCTGCATGGCTGTAACGGATCGTGCAGACACGACTCGATCCATGAGTCAACAGATGGGGACATTTGCAAGACAACAACCATCTGCACGAACAGTTCGACAACGTTTGCAGCAGCACTGACTATCAGCTCGGAGACCATGGCTGCGTTTACCCTTGACGCTGCATCACAGACAGGAGAGCCTGCGATGGTGTACTCGACAACGAACCTGGGTGCGCGAATGGCAAAACGTCATTTTTTCGGATGAATGCAGGTTCTGTTTACAGCATCATGATGGTCGCATCCATGTTTGGCGACATCGCAGTTAACGCACATTGGAAGTGTGTATTCGTCATTGCCATAATTGCGTATCACCCGGCGTGATGGTATGGGGTGCCAATGGTTACACGTCTCGGTCACCTCTTGTTCGCATTCACGGCACTTTGAACAGTGGACGTTACATTTCAGATGTGTTACGGCCCGTGGCTCTACTCTTCATACGATCCCTGCGAAACCCTACATTTCAGCAGGATAATGCACGTCCGCGTGTTGCAGGTCCTGTACCGGCCTTACTGGATACAGAAAACGTTCGACTGCTGCCCTGGCCAGCACATTCTCCAGCTCTCTCACGGACTGAAAGCGTCTGGTCAATGGTGACCGAGCAACTGGCTCTTCACAATATGCCAGTCACTACTCTTGATGAACTGTGGTATCTTGTTGAAGCTGCATGGGCTGCTGTACCTGTACGCGCCATCCAAGCTCCGTTTGACTCAATGAAGAAATTCCTCCAGCTGTATTTAAGGTGTCGAATTTATTTTGGCAACTAGTTTCAACGTTGTAACAACGTCATCTTCAGGCGCAAACACTTGTTGACGTCAACTGCGTGCGGCTGGTACTAGAAGTTAGTAACTATCCACCTTCCACACGGAGCACGTCCGTATCTCACCACTGACTTCTAGTACCAGCCGCACGCAGTTGACGTCAACAAGTGTATGGGCCTGAAGATGACGTTGTTACAACGTTGAAACTAGTTGCCAAAATAAAATCGCAACCTTAACTACAGCTTGAGGAACTTGTTCATTTTTAATGTAAATTTAGATCAGATGACGTCCCACTGTCGTCCATTTCAACTATGGATGTACGAAGATATCACTTCTTTGATGAAGTTATGCGCCACAATTGTCGTCTCCCGAATTATATTCAGTATCTCCTCATTAGTTATGTGATCTAACCCTCTAATTTTCGACTTCCTTCTCTAGCACCACATTTCAAAAGCTTCTATTCTCTTCTTGTCTAAACTGTTAATCGTCCATGTTTCACTTCCATATATGGCTACACTCCAGACAAACACTTTCAGAGAAGACTTACTGACACTTAAATCTATAATCGATGTTTAGAAATTCCTCTTCTGCAGAAATGCTTTCCTTGCCATAGTCAGACTAAATTTTATATCTTTTCTAAAAAAAAAAAGAAAGAAAAAAGAAAAAGAAAGGCACTTCGTCTTCAGGCCACGAGTGGCCTACCGGTATCATCCGACCGCCGTGTCATCCTCAAGAGGATGCCAATAGGAGGGGCGTGGGGTCATCACATCGCTCTCCCGGTCGTTATGATGGTATTCTCGACCGAAGCCGCTACTATTCGGTCGAGTAGCTCCTGAATTGGCAACACGAGGCGGAGTGCACCCCGAAAAATGACAACAGCGCCCGGCGACCCGGATGGTCACCCATCCAAGTGCCGACCACGCTCGACAGCGCTTAACTTCGGTGATCTCATGGGAACCGGTGTATCCACTGCGCCGAGGCCGTTGCCTTTATATCTTCTCTACTTTAGTAATTATCAATTATTTTTCTGGCCAAACAGCAAAACACATCTACCGCTGCAAGTGCCTCGTTTCCTAATCTAATCCCCCAGCCTCACCTGGTGTAAAACTGCTACATTCCATTATTCTTGTTTTCCTTTTGCTGACGTTCGTCTTCTATCCACCTTTCACGACAATGTCCAAATCATTCAGCTTCTCTTCCAAGTCCTCCGCTATCGCTAACATAATTACGTTGTCAGCGGCAAACCTCAAAGCTTTTCTTCTTCTTCTTCGCGGATGGATCACTTTGGACCACGCGTAATCAACATTTGTTGGCCTTCCTAATACCCAGTATTCTTTCATAAGCAACGAATGGGCTAGCTTGCATTGCGTAGACCACGTATGTCGGTTAGTTTTTCTCTCTTCTTCCCTAATACTCCGTGTGTTTGTGAATTTTTTGATTTCATTTCTGTCATGTACATTTGGAGACCCTAATTCCGTCTGTTTGTACCAGTTCGGTCTTGTAGCTTTGTTCTTTAAAAATGTATGGATTTTGTGCGTTAACCTGTTTGAGTCCATTCTTTCTAAATGTGCCATGAATTGGATTCTTCTCATGCACATTGTGTGTGTTATTTTGGAGACATTTTTATATATTTCTGCATTGGGTTTTGGATATTGCACACCATATTTAGTTCTTGGTCCTACGATTTTCCTCATTATTTTACGTTCTTTCACTTCTAATTCCCCTTTTGTGTTCTCTGTAGAAGGTTTTGTGTCTCAGATGCTTAGATAGCTTCTGATTTAATTACTGTTGTGTAGTGTCGTGTTTTGCAGTTCCACGAGAGACTTTTCTTGTTGTAAATATTTTTTGTTAACTGAAACGCCGTCTCCATTTTCTGGACTCTTGATCTGACAGATTTCTTTTCATTACAATTTTCTGCAATCCATTCACATAAATATTTAAATTCGTTTACTCGTGAGATGTAGTTATTACCAATTTTGAGATCAGAAGGTGCATCTTTGATGACAGTCATAAATTTTGTTTTTTCGAATGAAATTTTTAATCCTTTCTTTTCTGCCTGCTCTTCTAATAATTCTAGCTGTTTCTTTGCATCAGTAATGTCTTGGGCGATCACTGCCATGTCATCCGCAAATGGTATTAGTGCGTTTTTTTCTGCTGAAATGTTGTAACCCATTGTAGTCTGGCGTTTTAATCGTACGTAGCATTCATGTTTACTGTCTGTATGTTTATAGACCATGTCAGGAGTGACTAGCAAAGCTTTTATTTAATTTCCCTGAACTCTAATTTCTGCTCCACATTTTTCTTTGGTTCCCTGCACTGTCCGTTGGATATACATATTGGAAAATACAGAGGATGTGGTTGTAGCTGTAGCCTCTCTCACTCCCTTCTCAACCACTACTTCCCTTTAATGCTCCTCGACTCTTATTGCTGCCATTTAGTTTTTGTATAAGTTGTAAATAGCCTTTCGCTACCCGTATTTTACCGCTGCTGCCTTCAGAATATCAAAGAAAGTATTCTAGTCAACATTGTCAAAAGCCTTCTCCAAGTCTACAAATACGAAAATTTACGTACACATCAACATGCATCACTCGACATGTGATGTTGTTCTGTTGCTGCTGGGACTGTTACTGTAGCGATCAGAAGGTCACGCATGACATGGTCTATAAACATACAGACAGTAAACGTGAGTGCTACCTACGATTAGAATGCCACACTGCAATGGGTTCCAGCGTTTCAGCACAAAATAAGGAACTAATAGCGACGAATTAGAGGCGTCCGTGGAACAGTATAGTGAACATAAAACATGGCGCGAAGGACAGTCGCGAACAGTGATCGGGGCAGCATCATCACGTTACGCGCAGAAGGCTTGTCAACGACGGAATTTTGCTCGGTGTGTGCACCAGAATCGAGTGATCTGGTGCAGGCATGCAGTCGGTTCCAATTGACAGGTAATATTGAGAACCTACATTGCAGAGGCCATCCTCTTCGATAGGTGCACAGTATTATCGATATCTGCGATTCTTGATTCAGAGGAACTGTGGCTTGATTGCTGCAGAAATGAATTCCACGTTCGAAGAGCCTACAGGACATCATGTATCGCATCAAATTGTTACTTCCACGGCGAGAACCAAGCTGTACACCACACCACCATCAACAGACAAAAAAGAAATTTTGCAAAATGGACGCACCAGGATAAGCGTCGGTTGTTGCCTACTGACATGACTCGGACCTGTAGGTAACCTAACAATCGCAGGTAACCCCGTAATGTCAAACGGTTCCAACTCTCTGTCCCACATGTGCAACATGTACTAGTGTCCCATTCATCTCACGTGGTTTTTGAGAGCAAACTCACTGCTGTACAATCCAGGGCCGAAATTCTACAACCAATGGTGTGACCGTATCGCGAATATTTCGTTCATTGTTTCGTATTGATGGATGACAACTCTCTTGCTCATCGATCTGTTGTTGGGAAGACGTGCCTTGAGCGTGCTAAGACCACAAGAGTGGAGTGGCCAGCCTGTTACCCTGCTATGAACCCAATCGAGAGTGTGTGGGATCGATTGAAAACAGCTGTTTTAGGACGTCGACAAAAAACACGTATTTAGCGCAACTTTTGAAGAATCGCCATTGGTGAATGGGATTATATGGACTGGGCTGGCTTGAAGACCTCATGGATGGTAGACAGCCGGCCGGTGTGGCGTGAGGTTTTAGGCGCTTCAGTCTGGAACCGCGAGACCGCTAAGGTCGCAGGTTCGAATCCTGCCTCGGGCATGGATGTGTATGCTGTCCTTAGGTTAGTTAGGTTTAAGTAGTTCTAGTTCCTGTAACGCTGCAGGCAGTTAGGAATTAACAAGTAGGTAAGAAAACTAACAATTAGCGAGTAGTATAGATTAATAGCTGTAGTCTGCCTATTACCCTGTATTGTATCCTGTCTGTAGCTCACAATAATAAACATAGTACCATTGTAATAACAATAAAAATAGCTGCTGAATATATAACATTGTAGTATTGTTATGACCCACTAATCATTAAGGTGGTGGGTTCCTTTTGTATAAATATTATAGATGTTGCAATAAAGATTTTTTAAAAAAAAAAAAAGTTCTAGGGGACTGATGACCTCAGATGTTAAGTCCCATAGTGGTCAGAGCCATTTGAACCGTTTTTGATGGTAGACAACGACGGATTTAAGACGGCATCCGAGCTACGGGACATTTCACCATGTATTGACTTACTCGGAAATGCTGTGAAAAAGCATCTTCGGAAAAGGACTACTTTGTCTTTGAATTAATTTTTTTTGTGACTTGGTGATCTGGACTCTATGACAAAGAATGTATGAGCGCTACTCAGTTTTTAATATTTTTTCTTTTATTTTTGCCACAGACTTCGAAATAAAAGTGTGATACAAAGCATCTCTTCTCTCCCCTTCGGTTTAGTACAGGGCAGCTTGGCGAGTTGTTTTGTCATAAAGAAATCTCAGTACTGACAAATCAAATTAAACGGCGCCAAGCACTGTGGGACTTAACAACTGAGGTCATCAGTCCCCTAGAACTTAGAACTACTTAAACCTAACTAACCTAAGGACATCACACACATCCATGC
Organism: Schistocerca americana; assembly: GCF_021461395.2. Lineage (NCBI taxonomy): Eukaryota > Metazoa > Arthropoda > Insecta > Orthoptera > Acrididae > Schistocerca > Schistocerca americana. The sequence goes on along the minus strand of NC_060128.1, from coordinate 114,682,996 downwards.
CCGAGGCAGGATTCGAACCTGCGACCGTAGCAGCAGCGCGGTTCCGGACTGAAGCGCCTAGAACCGCTCGGCTACAGCGGCCGGCTCAGTAATGACATAGTAACTAACTAACTTCATCTACATCTACATGCGGTGCATGACAGAAGGTACCTTGTACTGCTACTGGTCATTTCCTCTCCAGTTCCACCTGCAAACAGAGCGATGGAAAAGTTACGGTATAAAAGCTTCCATACGAACCCTAATTCCTCGCTTCTTAACTTCATGGTGCTCCCACGAAATCTACTTCCACGCCAGTAGATTTGTTTTTCTGTTGCCCTCAGGCGCCAGTTCTCCAAATTTGCACAGTAGTGCCTTGCGGAAAGAGCATCGTCTTCCATCCAAGGATTCCCATTTGAGTTCACGAAACATGTCCGTAATACTGCGGTGCTGATCGAACGTACCATGACATATCTAGCAGCATACCTCTTGATTGGTTCGGTTTCTTCCTTTAATCCGACCTTGTGGGTCGCACTAGCGTAGTATACGGCATCTTCTTTATGGATGAGCTATACTTTCCCACAGTTCTGTCAAGAAAACGAGGTTGAGTATTAGTCTTCGTGACTACCATCATGGCGTGCTTATTACCTTTCATATAACTTCGTGACATTGCGGCTACATACACTGGCGGGAAAAAATCCCTACAACTAAAGCAGCTGAGCGAGGTAAACGAGTGTTGATAAGAATGTTTCCACGTCTGAAAGATAATATCTGTTCCAGTTTTGCGCCAGTCGCATACAAATGTTGCTAGTAGCGCCACTGTGAATATCAAAATCAGGTTTGCTTTAAATATGCGCTTTAAAGGCAGGATTACTATCTTGTAGTTAAAATATCGATTTTTTTAAAATTGCATTTTTGGATCCATAAAAGTGTCCAGAATCCACCCCTGAAACAGTTTTTCCGAATACGGAACGGAAATGTTTGTTATTCGCCGTTGAAAAAAAAAAATGCACCTACCTGAAATCGGACGTCTCCACGCACCAGTTTTTTTTCTTTCGGAGGACAAGTTATTGTACCGGTGCTTGGGAGTAAACGCACAAAATTCAGATGATACTTTGAACGCGTGTGTTTGGAAGTTAGCCCCCAAGCATTTCATTCTAGTGCGAAGACTGTGGAGATTGGGACTTTCCTGGCAGTGAGCAGCTTCAACGACGGGTATTCAGCCATTCTGAAGAGCATAACAACGATGGACGTCACACTGGGACTCTATTTGACGCAGTTCGCCAAGCATTCGGACGAGAATCGGATTCAAAAGGCCAAAAACCGCTTGTGACCGGCCGTACGAGCGGCTCTGGAACGGCGAAGGATGGCCCAGATCGAACAGAACGCCCTCTAAGAGGAAGAGGAAGGACTAGTTTATGGGCCCGGAATAGCAGATTGAACGTACGTTGCATAATATTGCATTTACATGTAGTCAAAACTTCAAACTTGTTTTTCTCGAAATCACGCTTTTTTTATCACGCGGTGTGGTAACTTCAAATCTACTGAATCGTTTGGCATGGTTCTTTGTTTCCGACGAAGCTAACTAAATTGTATATGAGTTACACCACTTTTATTCCGATCCATCACCTATGAACATTTTTACTTGGCCGACGAAGTCGAAAAATCGATGAAAAAACCCTTTTTTTCAAATGGCCGCCATTTTGTTTCCTATGGTCCAAATAACTTAAGCGAGGTACTACTCCTAAAGAATCTTATATGCTTCGCTAACAGCAACTCAATTTTGATTTCAGAGGAGCCGTGACATACCGCGCCTGGAGGTCTACATCGAAATTTTATTTCGTTCAGACGGCACTTCCACCTTTGCTCTTCGACATTTCCGGTCGAAAAAATTCAAGTTTGTAGAGGAAATATCAACAAACACTTTGACCAAATTTGACATATAGATCTATAACACATCCCGAGAAAAAAATTCTCAAATAACATGCTTTTTTCGGGCCAAAGATAGTAAACCTCCCCTCAACGGTCGTGAGCGTTAGTTATCTTTGAGATTGGACGTTGCGAGTTGACGTTAGTCAAGAATACCTTTAAGACAAAGAACACGCTATATTGATCAGCTCAGCGAGTTCGAACGAGTTTATTTAACAGGGCTGCGAGAAGCTCAATGTTCCTTCCGCTATACTGCAGGACGACTTAGCGAAAATGTAACCATTGTACACTATTGGCCATTAAAATTGCTACACCAAGGAGAAATGCAGATGGTAAACGGGTATTCGTTAGACAAATATATTATACTAGAACTGACATGTGATTACATTTTCACGCAATTTGGGTGCATAGATCCTGAGAAATCAGTACCCAGAACAATCACCCTTGGCCGTAATAACGGCCTTGATACGCCTGGGTATTGAGTCAAACAGAGCTTGGATGGCGTGTACAAGTACAGCTGCCCATGCAGCATCAACACGATACCACTGTTCATCAGGAGTAGTGACTGGCGTATTGTGGCGAGCCAGTTGCTCGGCCACCATCAACCAGACGTTTTCAATTGGCGAGAGATCTGGAGAGTGTGCTGGCCAGGACAGAAGTCGAACATTTTATGTATCCAGAAAGGCCCGTACAGGACTTGCAACATGCGGTCGTGGATTATCCTGCTGAAATGTAGGGTTTCGCAGAGATCGAATGAAGAGTAGAGCCACGGGTCGTAACACATCTGAAATGTAACGTCCACTGTTCAAAGTGCCGTGAATGCGAACAAGAGGTGAGCGAGACGTGTAACGAATGGCACCACATACCATCACGCCGGGTGATACGCCAGAATGGCGATGACGAATACACGCTTCCAATGTGCGTTCACCGCGATGTCGCCAAACACGGATGCGACCATCACGATGCTGTAAACAGAACTTGGATTTATCCGAAAAAGTGACGTTTTGCCATTCGTGCTCCAAGGTTCGTTGAGTACACCATCGGAGGCGCTCCTGTCTCTGATGCAGCGTCAAGGGTAACCGCAGCCACGGTCTCCGAGCTGATAGTCCGTGCTGCTGCAAACGTCGTCGAACTGTTCGTGCAGATAGTTGTTGTCTTGCCAAAGTCCCCATCTGTTCACTCAGGGATCGAGACGTGGCTGCACGATCCGTTACAGGCATGCGGTAAAATGCCTGTCATCTCGACTGCTAGGGATTCGAGGCCGTTGGGATCCAGCACGGCGTTCCGTATTACCCTCCTGAACCCACCGATTCCATATTCTGCTAACAGTCATCGGATCTCGACCAACGCGAGCAGCAATGTCGCGATACGATAAACCGCAATCGCGATAGGGTACAATCCGACCTTTATCAAAGTCGGAAACGTGATGGTAAGCATTTCTCTTCCTTACACGAGGCATCACAACAACGTTTCACCAGGCAGCGCCGGTTAACTGCTGTGTGTGTGTATGAGAAATTGCGTTGGTAACTTTCCTCATGTCAGCACCTTGTAGGTGTCGCCACCGGCGCCAACCTTGTGTGAATGCTCCGAAAAGCTAATCATTTGCATATCACACAGCATCTTCTTCCCGTCGGTTAAATTTCAAGCCGGTAGCACGTCATCTTCGTGGTGTAGCAATTTTAATGGCCAGTAGTGTACATGACTGCAGGCAGTAGTGTATATGGGAAGGTACGATCGCAAGGAGACCGGGCTGCGGACTTCCACGTGGAAGTCTCGCCGGAGGTACCGTGTTCGAATCCTGCTCATGTAATTCTTTTTTTTTTATTTTTTCAAAATCGACAGAATTTTTCAATTTTATTTCAAAGAATATCGACAAACAGTGTAAGGTGTGTGTGAAACTATAAATGCTCCCGACTTCATGAAGGACAACAGAGAGATCGGTTCTAGGGAAGATTCGATAAAATTACATTCGCTAATCCTATATCAATTCAACGCACCAAATTTTGAAAGCATGATTAGATACGCATTCTTCGCATCAAAATTAGCGGATGAAAGAGAAATCTTTTTGAATGCAAAAGAATTGTGTTTCCTGGCGTCGTTCATGAAGGAACCGTGCGCCAGCAAGACGGTTGCTTTCATAAAACGCGCTTGGCGCTGCGAAAATTTGTGCTTCGGTTGTTTCTGTGATAAGTATCACCCACAATGTTGTTCTGGCACATCAAGCAATGTGGACAGTGGGAAATATGATTTTGTAATATTGTATGAAAGAAAAAATTAATAACTGAATATAGATTTTTAATTTCGCACACCTTACACTCTTTGTTGATAGTCTTTGAAATAAAATCGAAAAATTAGGTCGATTTTGAGGAAGAAAAAAAAGTACACGAGCGTGATTCAAACACGGTACCTCCAGCGCGGTAGCCGTGAACCTTTACCGCTGCCTACGCTGACTTGCTCAATACATGTGTAATGTTACGGGTATACAAAGCGCGCAATGAACTCCAAAATCGATTTTCTCAAAAACCAAGGCCCGTCGCTAAAAAAAAAAAAAAAAAAAAAAAAAAAAAAAAAAAAAAAAAAAAAACTGGTAGCCAGGTACTCGGGGTAAGTGCCTCTACAACATATTTGAAGCGCATCAAAATCCTTGATTTACAGTATGGAGGGTCCCCTCGTGAAACATCTATGATGTATGTCTGCGGAGTTATATTTTACCAAGACAAAAGTAGTACCGAAATTTCAGTACTCTACACTAGTTATTTCTCGATGTTACGATTCTTTTTCCGTCAGATTATTTTATCGAATTGACTGCGGCTAGATACACCCTACTAACGCTGCAGCCGAACGCTACCGGACTGTTTCTCCTATTAATCCGCATTCCTACCCTTATCTACATTTAGAGTTAGCTGCCATTCATCACACGAACTAGAAATGTCATTTAACTTATATTGTATATTCTTACAGTCACTCAACGACGACAGTTTCCTGTACACCACAGCATCATTAGCAAATAATCGCTGGCTGCTGAACACCCTGTTTGTCACATCATTTATGCATGCAGAGAACAAGAGTGGTCCTACCACACTTTCTGGGCCACTCCTGACGGTACACTCGTTTCAGATTATGTCGTCAAGGAGAACGCACTGTGTTACTTAAAGAGTCTTCATATATCTGGGAATCTAAACCGTATGGTCGGACCTTCGTTACAATCTACAGTGGGGCACCGTCTCAAATACTTTCTAGAAATCTACGAATGATTCTGTCCTCTTGCTCTTCATCCATGATTTGTAGAATACTATGTGGGAAAATGGTGATCCGAGTTTCGCACGAGCGATGCTTTCTAAATTCGTTTTGATATGTGCACATAAGCTTTTCTGCCTCAAGGAAATTTATTACATTCGAACTCAGAATGTGGTGTTCTCCAGCAAACCGATGTTAAGGATCTGTAATCTGCTTCGGTCAGCTTCGGGTCCCTTTGGTGCGCTTGGGAGACGAAGAACTTCGGCTGCGCTATTGACTCTGTTTCGGGCGTTCTGGAGGAGTGGACGCGTATCTCAGTATCGTGGGTTACTTGGATGTGAATATGTAATAATCACTCTGTCTAGTGCGTACCGCACATGTGTATCATATTACGGAAGTTGGATGGAAAAGTTACCGTACAATTAAGAAAGTTATGTCGAGTGTTGTGAAAGTGTAAATGTGTGAATATTTTAAAAATAACCAAACAGGATAGAATAATGAAAAGTGTCGCCTATCATTATTGTCAGTACTACAGATGAAACGTGCCCTTAGAAAAATTATAAATGACTGTGCTTAAACTGAGAAACAATATTTTTAGCGCAACGCAATCTGACTTTCAATAATCCCTACAAGAGAATGGCCCTGACTAACAATAACCTATACCTTTCATGAATCACTTACCTCACAAAAATCTTCGTCACTCGAGCTACTGCAATACAGCGAGCACCACTACTGCCAGCTAAATAAAAGATTCAAACTACTGAAGGCACTAACTACTGATAGGCATAGTTAGCAAATGAAAGATTTTGCTAGAGAACAAACAATGTATTTACCTTAATAATGTTCAAAAGTCATCATATATATATCAGTTCATGATATCCAGGATTACAAATTTGCTGTCTCTGATGGACACACGTCCAGATCGTCCGCTCTCAAAATTCCGCCATCTCTCTCCCCACATCCACCACTGCTGGCGGCTCACCTCCAACTGCGTAACGCTACGCGCTGTTCACATCCAACTGCCCAACACTACACTAGCGAATATTCCAACAATGCCAACCAGCCACAGACCTCACACAGCACAGTCAGTGGTTTTCATATAGAGCGCTACGTGGCGTTACCGACACAAAAACCTAAACAGCCTACTTACACAGATCTTTCCCTCTGTAGATAGAGAATAATCTGGGCAAGTGGCATCCGGCAAAAAGCACAATCACAGGTTCAAATTGACAGCGTAGAAGCCTCCGCCGAAGAAGATCGCACGACGCATGAGCTGTCTTTTTGCGCTGGGGACACAACTTCAGAAGACGACGGGTTGGTGGAAAGAACGATCAGAGACTCTTATTCAGTTTCTCCAGATCTCTCCAGCTGCCAGATCAGACTTCCAAAGGGACGTATAATGTATAACGGGTACAATATGGCCGAGGAATGCCTGTCTCATTTCGGCGTTCCTCAGTGAAAGCTTTCACGTTGCCACTGTTCTCTAAAGCAATGAAGATCTACAAGCCTCTTTAAGACCTTGATGACATTGTCGTGCTGTATGTCCTCGGGCACACTAAAATTTTCTCCAACACCGTTGATCTTGTTCCCAAACCCGTTGACAGCAGTGTAACAGGCTCTTCGCTTCGCAGGCCCCTGTTCTTCCCGTAATGGCACGTGTGGGTGATGGACGGGAGAGTCCATTTGCGCTGAGGTAACTGACGTGTGGTTTAAGCTGCATTATTTGAACCCGTTACGTTGCCTCTCTACGGCGGTGCAGCTACTTTTTTACAGTTCGAATCCTCTCACATCTGGAATTTCTTTCGTCTGTAATGATTTCGACATCGTTCTCTCCCGAGACGTGTGGGCTCTCACGACCGTAGCGTGTGGTGGTGGGAATTGGCGACGGACGTCGCGTGCCGTACCGTGACGTCACGGCGTCAAATATCACGTGAGCAACAGGTGGTCGTGCCAACACGGCACGATACACACCTGTTGCTTTCGCACGCGACGCGGCGTGTGTGTCCCGAGAACACACGCGGGATGGCGCGGGCAGCTCTGGTTGCCTGCACGACAGGGGCGGCAGCGATTTGTCGCATTCGTGTTTCGCAGCACCCTGGAAAATTTGTGTGTAGTTAGCCAGCCTCGTGATGTACAAGCACTGGACTGTTCGTCCAAGTCAGCAGTCAGTTCAAAAGCGGAAGGAGTCAATAATTACTATCACTGTCTACCACAGTTTCACGACTTATTCCAATTGCTAGTTCAGACAATACGCTGATAAATTGTTTCACACGAACCTACCCAAGAACGTAGAGAAACCACTTTCGCCCAGTTGAGGGACATTAGCATGCACCCCACAACAGGCAGACAGTGACTGAGATAAGACCGTGGGCTCGTATTCCAGAAGACTACCGTTCAAATCCCTGCTCGCCATCCAGATGTAAGTTTTCCGTGGTTTCCCTAAATCCCACAAAGCGAATGCTGGGATGGTTCCTCTGAAAGTTCCTTGTCCGTTTTCCCTTCTCACTCCCCTATCCGAACGCAGCTTGTGTTCATGTTCTAACCAGCTCGCCATGTACACAACCTTTAAAACCAAGCCTTCCACCCACTTGAATAATAACGGTAACAATGATTCAGTTCTTCGCGGGAGCCTCGTGCAGGTCCTTCAGTTGGACACCACTTCGGCGACTCATGTGTGCCTCACATTCACTGGTAACCCTACCAGGGAAAGATGACGTTCCTTTCAACGTCGAACCCGAACCACGCCTTTTCTGACGCCTTCGCGAAGAATTACTGCATCTGGAGAAGGTTTTTAAAGAGAATGGCTATACTTCGCGTCAAATGCGGAAGGCCATGCTCAATTGTAATAACAAGAAGCAACGCTCTGAAGAGACTGACGACGACTATAAATCAACTGCGTTCCTCCATATGCCGGGAACGTGTTTTCTAAAATAGGCAGATTCCAGAATGAGATTTTCACTCTGCAGCGGAGTGTGCGCTGATATGAGACTTCCTGGCAGATTAAAACTGTGTGCCCGACCGAGACTCGAACTCGGGACCTTTGCCTTCCGCGGGCAAGTACTCTACCATCTGAGCTACCGAAGCACGACTCACGCCCGGTACTCACAGCTTTACTTCTGCCAGTACCTCGTCTCCTACCTTCAAAACTTTACAGAAGCTCTTCTGCGAACCTTGCAGAACTAGCACTCCTGAAAGGCAGATGGCTTAGGAAGAATAATATTGTCATCTTCCGTCCACCAGCAAAGAGCAGGGCATTAGTCGGATCCGTTAAAGACGATTTACAATTAAGGAAGACAGTTGTTTATAAAATTCCCTGTGAGTGTGGCTCTGCAGCCGGCTGCTGTGATCGAGCGGTTCTAGGCGCTTCGGTCCGGAACCGCGCTGCTGCTGCGGTCGCAGGTTCGAATCCTGCCTCGGGCATGGGTGTGTGTGTGTGAGATGTCCTTAGGTTAGTTAGGTTTAAGTAGTTCTAAGTCTACGGGAGTGATGACCTCAGATGTTAAACCCCATAGTGTTTAGAGCCAGTTTTTTTTTCTCTGCATCTATAGGTCAGACGACACGAACAGTCCAGGAACCCTGTGTAGAACACGAAAGACACACCCGTCTGCGGCAACCTTTAAAATCAACAGTGGCAGAACATTCCATTGCCATGAGACATTCAATGAAATACAATAATACCAAAATATTAGTACCGATTTCCATCTTCTGGGACTGTAATTAAACAATCCGTGGAAATACGCCTTGCTGATATTTTAATGAAAGGTGATAATGGTTTTCAGCTTGATAAAAATTGGAATCCTATTATCAAAATTATGCGGTCGCAACGGAATCTACGTGCTCAGTCGATACTCGCCGATTAGATTGTTTTTACTTCACCACTGAGGGCAGCTCACACAACTTGGCTGCCTCACGTAGGTCACCTCCTAACGCATGCACTGTAAACCCTCAGTACGATTCGCATGCGCGGTATTCGCTATAAATCCCATGACTGCAATAAGTCACTTCAGTACTTCGTCTGCTCACCTGAGGATGGCAGGACGTCTATCGGCCGAAATATCGGGGCAAAATGTTGATGGGATCCGGCTGCAAACCCCAAAATTACTGGAAGAAAAACGCCGGGAAAATTTCAGAAGACACAGTTCTCAGTTATTTGCTAGATGTATTCCAGGCTCTGTCTCCCACTACAGTTTCGTCCCTCTAGTCCCATGGGAGTTGTTCTCTGATGTCTTATATCATCATCCTGTACCTTCTTGTCGATGTTTTACCCGTGTTTCCCCACTTGCTTATTATGCGTAGAGCCGCCTCATTGATTACTTAATCTGTGTACTTAATTTTCTATTTCCTTTTTATAGCACTACGTATGATAATGAGCAAGATAATCTGCCAGCCATTTAATCTCGATGGACACGACATAATTTTTTACCAAAACGTTTACCAAAGTATTGCACAGCGTGCAGAGCAACTCGAAAAAAAAAAATCGCTACGCCGGCCATCTGTTGAAATACTGTCCATACCTCGTAGTCCAGTGTTCGCTGGCGCTCTATCTCAGCGTGTCCTGTCAGCAGGCTGGCTCCCCTCTGTATTGCAAAAGACTAACATTCACGGCCGGAAGTGTCATAGTTAATAAAATTTTCTGGGCTGTTGTACTGTTGTCGAATAGATTTCAGTTGAAAACCCAACGTTTCATCCCCATTTGCGAAGGACATTTTCGAGTGAGATCGTAGCTTCTTCGAGTGTCGGATTCACATTCTGGATCGCTACTGACTGCAGTAGCGTGACGTCACATGTTTTGAATGCGCGATGGCAAATGGCCATGGGCGAGAGGAGGGCGTGAAATCGAATACCTGGTTTCAGGTGCTGAGGAAGAGGGGTACCATTCTTCGACCATGGGTGAGTGCAGAAGCGGACGACGGCAGCCGACAACGGCCATTTACGCTCGCGCATTCAAAACATGTGACGTCACGCCACTGCACGGAAGAACGTGGAAACGGGATTTCACTGTAGTCGGTATCGAGCCAGGGTGTGACTCGGATGTTCAAAGAAGCTACGATCCCCCTTAAAAATGTCCTCCGCAGATGGGGACGAAACGTTAAGTTTTAAGGTGAAATCCAATCGACCATGGCATGCGCAGTCCGGAACATTTTATTAGTTGTCATTGTCCTCTGTAGCTAAAAAAACTGAGTGAAGTGGTCAACGATGAACTTTAAGGGGTATCATGTGACGCTGGTCCTGGTCAAATGACTAGAAGAACGACAAAGAAAATGAAGGTAGGAAAAAAAGCGCTTAGGTTCGCTGTCTCTGGACCGCAGGGTCTCTCGTTCGATTCCCGGCGGGTCTGGATATTATTCTCGCTCTGGAACTGGGTGTTTCTATTGCCCTAATAATTTCATTTCATTTTCATCGCCACGTAAGTCGTTCAAATGGCGTTAAATAGGAAGACTTGCAGAAGCTGGGCGAACAGCTTCATATGGGATTCCTTATCAGTAATGCCATACGATTATTTCATTTTATTTTGAACAGGACCGCCGTATATATCCATTGTACGGCCACTTGTACAGAAATCAAAAGCTTGTAGTCCAACATGCACGTTCTCAGTTAGGACACCAGGACTTGCATACTTGGTATCGAGACATTTTTCCTGTATTCAGAGCCGGCCGCGGTGGTCTAGCGGTTCTAGGCGCTCAGTCCGGAACCGCGCGACTGCTGCGGTCGCAGGTTCGAATCCTGCCTCGGGCATGGATGTGTGTGATGTCCTTAGGTTAGTTAGGTTTAAGTAGTTCTAAGTTCTAGGGGACTGATGACCACAGATGTTAAGTCCCATAGTGCTCAGAGCCATTTTGAACCACTTGATAGCCTGTGTTCAGATGAGGGCTGGTTCATCCTCTCCAGGTGTCTAAAAGCACAGACCACGTGCCATTGTAGGTCATAAAATCCTCATCAGAAACATTGAACAGTCACTGGCTACTCTTAAAATTGGTGCTTGGTGTGTAATTTTGTGAGCCAGTTTGGAATTGAGCGCCTGATGTGTAAACAAAGTCAACATGTTGTAATAACAGAACATTGTCAGTGTTGCCGGAGGCGATGTTTAAACATAGTGTTTTAGTCTTCTATTGAAGAAATTCTTAGTTTCCAGGATCACAAGGAAGGATAAAATGATTATTAGTTTCGACCAGATAAATCGGCACCCTTATCTCAAATAACAGAAGGCTGCATCGAGATCGGTTACTGAAGTAAGACGCTCTCTCGTAATGATGTTTACAATTTGAAACTCGAAAATTGTAGTTACAATATATATTAGCTCTGCAGTATTGCATTGTGCGGTATAACAGAAACATAGTCACTTTAGTAGCAGTTGTAGACATTGGTTTCTGTTACGTGATGTTAGGATGGTCTTTTAAATGGTCGAAACAACTTATTGTCGTTACTTCCCTGCGCTGTTGAAAAAAAAAAAAGTTTCTCGAAAGAAGATATCTGATAGGTTACAAATAGTTTCGTTAGTAGTGTGCCATCACCACTTGTAATATTTTATTCCGTCTCCTTAGCACAACGCTTATGGAAGCCACAGCGTCCGCATCTCGTGGTCGTGCGGTAGCGTTCTCGCTTCCCACGCCCGGATTCCCGGGTTCGATTCCCGGCGGGGTCAGGGATTTTCTCTGCCTCGTGATGACTGGGTGTTGTGTGATGTCCTTAGGTTAGTTAGGTTTAAGTAGTTCTGAGTTCTAGCTCCGTTTTCGTGATCATATCCATTGTTCTTGGGCGCGTCGGGAGTCTATGAACCACAATTGTCCACGGAATATTAATCTTCTGCAATGATATAATTCCACATTTCCACCTACAGTTCAAATAACGTAACCTGTTTATGGCTGTACTACATTTTTCATTGATGCACAAGACGGAACATTTCCTGATCAAATGAATGTCATAGACTGGAAAAAGTTCAGGCACAAGACGGGAATCAGATAAAAAATCACGGACAAAACGTAGTATATCACTTAAGTTCGTTTTGCTTCAAAATAACGGATGATGGCCGAAATGGAGAGGATATAAAATCAAAGTGCTAATACCAGGAAGAGAATTTCTGACAGTCATAAATTCGTAACATCAAATGTAAATTTAACTGTTACGAAGTTTTTTCTGGACGTATTTGTCTCGAGAGAGAGAGAATTTATGTGTGTATGAGAGTGAGTGAGTGAATGAGTGGATACGAGAGGGTGAATGAGTGTATACGAGAGAGTGAGACAGTGAGTGAGTGTGAGACAGTGAGTGAGGGAGAGGCAGGATCGTGCAACAGAGACGTGACAGTTAAACCAAAACAATATGTTGCGATACAAAAGTGAAGTGATAGGAGTGCGACGTGTTACTACCTTGTCTCTTAGATCAGAGAAAGTGCGCCGTGAAAGCTTAATAAAACCTTCTCCATAACATAATAGGATGCAGTTCATAGGCCACTCAGCCATTTAACCACAACCTAGAAACATTCTACGATCCGTTTTTGCTTCCAAAGAGTAATTTCTTATGTATCTACGCTACTGGCCATTAAAATTGGTACACCACGAAGATGACGGGCTACAGACGCGAAATTTAACCGACAGGAAGAAGATGCTGTGATATGCAAATGATTAGCTTTTCAGAGCATTCACACGAGATTGGCGCCAGTGGCGACACCTGAAACGTGCTGACACGAGGAAAGTTTCCAACTGATTTCTCACATACAAACAGCAGTTGACTGGCGTTGCCTGGTGAAACGTTGTTGTGATGCCTCGTGTAAGGAGGAGAAATGCGTACCATCACGTTTCCGACTTTGATAAAGGTCGGATTGTAGCATATCGCGATTGCGGTTCATCGTATGGCGACATTGCTGCTCGCGTTGGTCGAGATCCAATGACTGTTAGCAGAATACGGAATCGGTGGGTTCAGGAGGGTAATACGGAACGCCGTGCTGGATCCCAACGGCCTCGTATCATTAGCAGTCGTGATGACAGCATCTTATCCGCATGGCTGTAACGGATCGTGCAGCCACGTCTCGATCCCTGAGTCAACAGATAGGGACGTTTGCAAGACAACAACCATCTGCACGAACAGTTCGACGACGTTTGCAGCAGCACGGACTATCAGCTCGGAGACCATGGCTGCGGTTACCATTGACGCTGCATCACAGACAGGAGCGCCTGCGGTGGTGTACTCAAAGACGAACCTTGGCGCACGAATGGCAAAACGTCATTTTTTCGGATGAATCCAGGTTCTGTTTACAGCATCATGATGGTCGCATCCGTTTTTGGCGATATCGCGGTGAACGCACATTGGAATCGTGTATTCGTCATCGCCATACTAGCGCATCACCCGGCGTGATGATATGGGGTGCCATTGGTTACACGTCTCGGTTACCTCTTATTCGCATTGACGGCACTTAGAGCAGTGGACGTTACATTTCAGATGTGTTACGACCCGTGGCTCTACCCTTCATTAGATCTCTGCGAAAACCTGCATTTCAGCAGGATAATGCGGGCGTTTCTGGATACAGAAAATATTCGACTGCTGTCCTGGCCAGCACATTCTCCAGACTCTCACCAATTGAAAACGTCTGGTCAATGGTGGCCGAGCAACTACCTCGTCACAACACGCCAGTCACTGCTCTTGATGAACTGTGGTATCGTGTTGAAGCTGCATGGGCAGCTGTACCTGTACACACCATCCAAGCTCTGTTCTCCGTTTGACTCAATGCCCAGGCGTATCAAGGCCGTTATTACGGCCAGTGGTGGTTGTTCTGGGTACTAATTTCTCAGGATCTATGCATCCAAATTGCGTGAAAACGTAATCACATGTCAGTTCTAGTATAATATATTTGTCCAATGAATACCCGTTTATCATCTGCGTTTCTTCATGGTGTAGCAATTTTAATGGCCAGTAGTGTATTATTAGATGTAGGAATGATTCATAAGCTCTCAAATTTTTTCCTTTTACCTGGAGGTGCTGCAGGGCTTTAAACTCAAAGAAAGCACCAAAATAAGCTCGTTGCCGTCCAGAAGCAGCATTCCATTCCGAGAGCAAGAAACGCACACACACACACACACACACACACACACACACACACGCACGCACGCACGTTGACAGTCGTGTGTTTCCCCGGAACTGCATCGCGTTTTTGCCTGACTGCCTGACAAGTGACGTGGCTCGGCATAACGAGACTGGGAGGAAGCAGTCTGACAAATGGAGGAGAGCCAGGGGTAGCCTGAGGAGAGATGGAAGGAGTGGGGGAGGAAATTCTGCATCTCAGTGTTACTGCCGCGCTGCGCTGCAGCCGCGCTCCTTAATGGGAAAAAATTTCAACTCTCCCCTGCTTCTGCCTCAGTCCCACTCACCCTCCAAATCCCTCCCGGTGTCCCTCCTACTCCTCGTAACCCCCACGTCACGGCACAACTGTCATCTACAGCGGCCGACTTCGTTATAATTTTTTTTTGCCCTTGCGACGGTAGCTGCGGGAATATTACATACCTAACATCTGCGCGGGGGCAGGTCGTGCGGAATTCTCCCTGTCCCAGCCACTCACGCTTCCTTTCTTTCCCACGGCCCTCCTCCGCGCATTCTTCCCCCCTTCCTGTTTTCCCTTCTGTCTCCTATCCCTTTCCAACCTCCCTGTCCAATCTCTCTCTCTTCCACCTCGTCCTCCTCCTTCGACATGCGCAACCTCGCTCCTACCTGCTGCGTGGCCAGCGTCGTATTAAAAAACTGAAAACTGAGCTCCTATTACAAGCTTCTCTTGTCGCTCCCACTGTCGCCTCATTTGCCGCTACGGCTACTAAACTAAACGTGACGCTCTCTGCCGAGCACAATATATACTTCTCCGTAGCAGAGCCCCCTTTCTGCCATCCGGGTAGCCCACACGTCACATTCCCTTATCGTTGGCGTGAGAAATATCACGCGATCTGTGAGTGGCGTTACGTTTATAGAAATCGCTGTTGTGTGTTAGGCTTTCTGTGAACCAACGACGCCGTCAGTTGTGACTGGTGCGTATTGTCACGTACATCTCGGTACTCTCTCTTCAGACTGTTGCGAAGTGCATGGCAGAGGGTACTTAGCATTCAACGATTCTTTATGAGATTTTCACTCTGCAGCGGAGTGTGCTCTGATATGAAACTTCCTGGCAGATTAAGGTAGGAGACGAGATACTGGCAGAAGTAAAGCTGTGAGACCTGTCGTGAGTCGTGCTTCGTAGCTCAGATGGTAGAGGACTTGCCCGCGAAAGGCAAAGGTTCCGAGTTCGAGTCTCGGTCGGGCACACAGTTTTAATCTGCCGGGAAGTTTCAACCATTCTTTATGTTTCTCCCGTTCCATGCATGTTTGGAGTGCAGAATGAATGACTGCTTAAAACTTATGAATTATTCTCGGGTTATCAACCGAGAGGTGTCGTCATGTCGCAACGTTTCAATGAGTTTCGTACCCATCATCTTTTGCCATGGGTTCCCCCCCTGGCCCCAGGTATTGCCAAATTGTACATGGAGCACTTTGAAGATGTGGCACTGAACACCGCCCGCCATAAACCATAGGTGTTCTATAGATACGTAGACGACACTTTTGTAGTTTG
Organism: Schistocerca americana; assembly: GCF_021461395.2. NCBI lineage: Eukaryota > Metazoa > Arthropoda > Insecta > Orthoptera > Acrididae > Schistocerca > Schistocerca americana. The sequence continues at coordinate 114,667,272 of NC_060128.1, read as the reverse complement.
GCCCCATGGCAAGGAAAAACTACAGTAGTTCCTACGCCATCTGAATTGCATACGTGACAGCATCAAATTCACCATGGAGGTAGAAGAAAATGGCTGCCTTCCCTTCTTATATATTTTGATCAAAAAAAAAAAAAATCCGGACCGTAGGTTGGGACACTTGGTCTACAGGAAGAACACGGACTTCAGTCTCAATGCTCGGAGCTGTCACCATCCAGCACAACGTAACTCAGTACTGAACACCCTAGTACAGAGAGCCAGGTCGATCTGTGACAGCGAGAGTTTGCCGCGTGAGTTAGCACACCTTCCGTAAGAATGCCTACACCGAGACACAAATTAGACACGCCTTGCGTGCAAGCAAGAGGCGGGAGGAGAAACCAGCAGAAGACGAAGCAAAACGTGCGGCGTTTCTGCCGTTCGCTGGACCGCACACAGCCAAGATCGCAAGAATATTAAAGAAGCACGAAATAACGACCATCTTTCGCGCACCGAAAAAAGTCGAAAATATACTTGGCTCAACCAAAGACCTACTGGGGCTGCAGACGCGGGGCATTTACAGTATTGAGTGTGAATGTGGGATGGAATACATCGGGCAGACACAACGATGTACCTCCCGGCGCTGTACTGAACACATCAGGAACGTACGACTGGGACAGACAAACAAGTCCGCGGTAGCAGAACATAGCATTATCGAGGGACACACCTTCGAATTCGAAAAAAAAAAAAAAAAAAAAAACGAAGAAGCTGTGCAGCGCCAACGGTTTGTGGGACTCGATCTTCAAAGAGGCAGTGGAGATACGTCTGCACAACAATTTAGTAAGCAGGGATAGCGGTTTTCAGCTCAGTGCAGCGTGGAATCCCACAATTGACTAAATACGTCAGGAACGCTCCGATCTGAAGGCATCGGCGTCCTCAGACAGATTGGATAGCCACCGGGTGTCGACGCCAGTCCGAGCCAGCCAGTCCCCCCCCCCCCCCCCCCCCACTGACGGAGTGGTACCCCCTTCCGGAGGAACGTGATTGGCCGGCCTACAGTAGCGGATGACGGCCAAGCAGCTATATAGATTTGCAGAACACAGCATCCCGACCCCTTGGCGCAGATCCGCCAAGTATCTCAGCGTAACCCTGCACTCGAGACTAAGGGTCTCCATTCCACAGGAAGGGTTGCGCCACAATGTCCATCCTATACCCAGTCCTCAACACAACCAGCTCCCTTCCCTGCTCCTTGTGAGAATGCTCTGGAAAGCTAATCATTTGCATATCGCAGCATCTTCTTCCAGTCGGTTAAATTTCGCGTCTGTAGCACGTCATCTTCGTGGTGTAGCAATTTTAATGACCATGTAGATACATAAGAAACTGCTCTTTGGAAGCAAACATGGATCGTACAATGTATCTAGGTTATGGTTAGATGGCTGAGTGGCCTATGAACTCCATCCTTTTATGTTATGGAGAAGGCTTTAGTAAGTTTTCACGGTACATTGTTGTCACACTTTCTGAGCAAAGAGAGAAGACAGTAACACGTCGCTCTCCTATTATTTCACTTTTGTATCCCAAAATATTGTTTTAGTTTATCTGTCTTGTCTTTGTTGCACGATCCTCCCTCCCTCCCCCTCCCTCTCCCACTCACTCACTGTCTCACACATCAGTCACTCTCGCACTCCCACTCGCACAACTCTCTCTCTCTCTCTCTCTCTCTCTCTCTCTCTCTCTCTCTCTCTCTCTCTATCTACAGTAATGAAAGAGTGAAATGAACTGGTAGTAACGTGATTTAAGAATTTTTTTCACAGTATGTTACTCATTTGACAGTACGTTACTCATCAACTATCTGAACAAGCTGAACGTCACAGTTGCCTTGTGAGTTTGAAGTATGGTACAAAAGGTAGTGAAGCTTCCCTCCCATTTATTTGTTGCCATTGGTTAGGAGTGTTTTCGTTAGTAACAGGCCACATTTATTCACGTTATTTGCCTCTCAAGTTTTAATGCAGCATGTTTCGGAGCTGGGGCTCTACTTTCACGAACTACATTGTTGTTGTGGTCATCAGTCTGAAGACTTTTTCATGCAGCAGTGCTACTCTATTCTGTGCGAATCTCTTCATTTACCCCTAACTCGTAATAACCTACATCCACTTTAACCTGCCTACTGTGTTCAAACCTATGTGTCAGTCTACAATTTTTGCCCCATACACTTGCCTCCATTAACAAATTGTTGCTTTTTGGTGCCTCATAGTGTTTCCCATCACTCTATCTCTTCTTTCACTGAAGATGTCCCACGAATTTCTTTTTCCCCAGTTCGATTAAGTACCTGCCCATTAGTAATACGATCTAAGCTTCTGATCTCCAGGATTCTTCTGCAGCACCACACATTAAAAGCTTCTCCTCTCTTTTTAGTGACCTGTTTATCTTCCGCGTTTCACTTCCGCACAAGGCAACGCTCGAGACAAATAGGTTCAGAAAAAACCTTGGTAACAGTTAAATTTACATAAGATGTTAACGAATTTCTGTCTGTCAGAAATGCTCTTACTGGTAATAGCACTTAAATATTATATCCTCTTAATTTCGGTAATCGTCAGTTATTTTGCAACAAAACTAACTTAACTAAACGTCTATCAGGTCCTCATACGGCCAATAATGGAGTATAGGTGCCCTGTCTGGGGATACGCGGCAAAGCAGCACCTGGACAAACTCCAGAGGCTGGAGAACTACGCCCTCAGGAGGGCACTGCACCTGCCCATGGGATTCCCCACTGACGATCTGCATGCCGGTGCCCAAATCCCACTCCTCAAAGAAAGATTCGAGGATCTGGTAAGGGCTTTCTATGAGAGCTCTTCCAGATCTGGAAACAATCTTATCCACTCCCTAGGTCGGTATGACATGTCCCGCGACAAGCACAAACGCCCCATGACGATCTTCAACGACTAAGTCGAAGAGAAAAATCCCAAAAATCTCCAAATCCTAGCACCAATCCTTAATCCTTAAAATACCCAACATCTCGCCAACCTCAGGGAAGTACTAGGCACCACCAGAACACCAACACAACACACAGACAGCCAAAACAGTCAAAGACAATCACACACTCACAATAGACACTGTGGAATAAAAGCCAACAGGCTTCAAACTCCTCAATACGCTTCCCTAAGGAGGGGAAAGTTATAAGGTGAGAGAGGCAGCATCCCGACACTTCGCTAGATGATGATTCGTACGAAAGTCATTGAAATATTGCGACAAGACGACGCCACCACTCGGCTGATAACCCGAGAAGAATTCATCAGTGGAATACGTCGAGAAAGACTGCAATTGCTTAAAACTATATCCAGATCAACAAGACTACTCTGCAAAGTTGGTGTGGTCGTAGATACTATCTGTAAAGTGTGTTGGGAAGAGATTAGGTAGTAAATAAATCACAAATCGAAATGTTATGTCTGATGCTGAGGTTTTACTGCTTGAACGACGAAAATGTAGTAAATAATAAACTTCTTTTTATTATATCATTTTGTGTGTGTGTGTGTGTGTGTGTGTGTGTGTGTGTGTGTGTGTGTGTGTGTGTGTGTGTGGTTGAGAGAGAGAGAGAAAGAGAGAGAGAGAGAGACGAAGGGAGTGGGGGAGGGGTACCTAGATAAAGTGCGTAAAGATTTGAAGTTAAGTGTGATTATTTTTCCTGAAGTTGGTAATTGCTCTCATTATCAAATACTGGATAAAGAAAGTGTTTGTGTGCCGTCAGTTGCGCTAACTGAAGAGAGAGACTGTTTCTAACAGTAGTAACTGTCTTATAGTGTTAAACTATTGACACAAGATTATGCATCTTAATCAGTAGGGGTGTTGTGTGATGTCCTTAGGTTAGTTAGGTTTAAGTTCTAAGTTCTAGGGGACTGATGACCTCAGGTGTTAATTCCCATAGTGCTTAGAGCTATTTGAACCATTTGTCCAAGACGACAGGTTCCCTGCACTGGTTTTGTGCGCACCGCGATGAATTGTTGCAACTGCCTTAGTCACTAAAGTCACCAGATCACAATATTATTGAGCCTCTGTGGTCAGCTTTGGAGAGCAGGGTGCGCGCTTCGCAACTCCATGATCCTTACCTGAACTTCCCACTTTCTTGTAGGAAGAATGATACAAGATTACCTGGAAAACCATACATTGCCTGAATTTATCCATTCCGAGACGATTGGAACCTGTTTTGAATGCTAACGGGTTTCCTGCACATTATTAAGCATTGCGTTGTGTTTTTGACGTCTGGACATTTTCGTCCACTCCGGTATACTTACTTACAATCACGCCAGAACAAAAATGTTTACGGCTTAGTAAACGTCAGGAGAGCACGCTGCACAAAAAAAAAGTTGCTGAACCTTGGGAGACAACAGTGTAATATCGTGAAACACGGCGTCAGATCTTGACGATAAATTCGATTAGAGGAGGGAGAGAGTCCATAAGTTTCACCGAGTATGCCATATCCGGCAGAAAGCACCCATTGACGTTTAGATCCCATAGAACTGAGAAACTATGGAAGTGATGATGACTGCTACTTTTCACTCGAGGTTGCACATACCGTGATGCATTTTCTGTGGGATTCATATCGGGTGATTTAGTTGGCCAGTTGGGACGTGATACTGGTGCCAAAACCGAGCGAGGTGGCGCAGTGGTTAGACACTGGACTCGCATTCGGGAGGACGACGGTTCAATCCCGCGTCCGGCCATCCTGATTTAGGTTTTCCGTGATTTCCCTAAATCGCTCCAGGTAAATGCCGGGATGGTTCCTTTCAAAGGGCACGGCCGACTTCCTTCCCCGTCCTTCCCTAATCCGATGAGACCGATGACCTCGCTGTCTGGTCTCCTTCCCCGAAACAACCAACCAACCAACTGGTGCCAAACTGTTCGTCAAACCGGCAACGTATAATTCCAGCCCTCTGAAAACGGCCATCTTGAAGGACGGAAGCGTCCAAAGCGTACCCAACATGGACAAGCAAGAGAAAGGGCAACACTTGGTTATCAAGAATGTCGAAATAATGCAGAAAGTGTCATCACTTCTGTCTCTAAGCTGGTCGTAGGTTGTGTTCCAAAAATGAACAGCATAGAGACAGAAGTGACGACACTTTCTGCAGGACCTGACCATCATTTTGCTGCACAATGCTCAAGCACGTACAGTGCAAGCTGTTACTGATTTGTTTGACTGATGGGGCTGCTGAGTGCTATACCACCTACTCCACTCCCCTGACTTAAGCCCTCGTGAGTTCAACTCGATTTCTAAACTGAAGGAAACAGTTCACGGCATTAGCTTCAGAACTGCTTCAAATTCGTCGGGAAATAGATCGCATGTCTCGAACTATTAACACAACTGGCACTGCTAGGAGTGTCCTACGACTTCCACATCGCTGGCAACGGGTTATGCACAATGCTGGTGACTACTTTGAAGGTCAGTAAAACTTTGAAACACGTATCTATTTTGTACGAGCTGTTAATAAACAGTTGCCGCTATTAAAGTTCCAACCCTCGAATAAGCGTCTCTCCACAGATGTCACATTCCAGTTCAAGAATAAGATTATATGAATTCTACGATTAGATGCTGTGGACAGAGCATATAAAAATGTAATCGATGTTATTTTTCTATTTGCTTATTTTACTGAGTTTCTGATAAATTAGATTAAGTCATGTTTAATAGAACACCTCGAAAAGTGATTTATTTTTCACACAGCTGTCAGGAACTGATACCTATTTTCACCTCATTCCATTTCCCCAGTGAAAGTAGTTTTAATATAATTATAACGAGCTGCCCAAGTAACATGGGAGCATATACATCATTTCAAACAGTAATCACAGCAGCTGCCAGGACTAACTTGCAAAACTGTACTAATTACAATATTCCTTTCTTACAGGTGAGTAACTTGCGAGGAGAAAATGTCTCGTAGCTGAAGTTGCCTTGTAGTGTCCACTATCTCCACTAAGGTAAGACATTCTGAATGCATAAATATTCTCATTAAAACATAGTCTATGCCTTGATGCAGAAACGAGACAAAAACAACGAACTATTCTAGAGCGATGTTTGCAAACGAATCTGCTGCCCCCACTACCGCTCCATTAAGGCTTTTCTAATACGTGTAAACAGTAAAATAAATAAGACAAGACTAGATAAAAAGGGAACTTGGCTCACACACCATTATGAACGATGGGTATCTGCAGCTCAAATATTGGTTTCTGAAAAAAACTTCTGGTTGATCAAATTGTTTGCCCTCTCGCAAACAGTTTTTTTAAACCAGTGTCTTGATTCGATCCTAGTCATTGTCTGATGAGTTCTGATTGAGATATAATCTTTTGCCACATGAGTAATACGGAGATACAATAGGGCTAAGTATCGTCTGAGAAGCTTTGTACGTAAAATGTATTCTGTAATACCGTTTCTTCATCGTCATTTCTGTAAAGGCATTACAGAGACGCAGTTACCGTATTGCCGTTGCTGTAATATGAAGCCCTCGGTTCTAGACAATGACAAGAGACAAGTCTTGTGTTTTGAGAAAGTTCCAATACAATCTCATGATGTTGTTGTTATTGTTGTTGCTGTTGTTGTTACGGTCGTCTTCAGTCCGAACACTGGTTTGAGGCAGCTCTCCATACTATTATATCCTGTGCAAGCCTAATCATCTTCGAATAACTACTGCAACTCACATTCTTATGACTCTGCAAGCTGTATTCATTTCTTGGTCTCCCTCTATGATTTTTCCGTCCACCCTTCCCTCCGGTACTGAATTGGTGACCTATTGATGCCTCAGAGGGAGTCCTATAAACTGAGACTTCTTTTAGTCATGTTGTGCCACCAATTTATTTTCTCTTCAGTTATATTCAGTACCACCTCATTACTTACTTGTCATATCAATCTAATCTCGAGAATCCTCCTGTTGCACCATATTTCTAAAGCTTCTGTTCTCGTCTTCCCTAGCTTGCTTATCGTCCATGTATCATTTCCATACATGGCTACACTCAGTTCAAATACACTCCTGGAAATTGAAATAAGAGCACCGTGAATTCATTGTCCCAGGAAGGGGAAACTTTATTGACACATTCCTGGGGTCAGATACATCACATGATCACACTGACAGAACCACAGGCACATAGACACAGGCAACAGAGCATGCACAATGTCGGCACTAGTACAGTGTATATCCACCTTTCGCAGCAATGCAGGCTGCTATTCTCCCATGGAGACGATCGTAGAGATGCTGGATGTAGTCCTGTGGAACGGCTTGCCATGCCATTTCCACCTGGCGCCTCAGTTGGACCAGCGTTCGTGCTGGACGTGCAGACCGCGTGAGACGACGCTTCATCCAGTCCCAAACATGCTCAATGGGGGACAGATCCGGAAATCTTGCTGGCCAGGGTAGTTGACTTACACCTTCTAGAGCATGTTGGGTGGCACGGGATACATGCGGACGTGCATTGTCCTGTTGGAACAGCAAGTTCCCTTGCCGGTCTAGGAATGGTAGAACGATGGGTTCGATGACGGTTTGGATGTACCGTGCACTATTCAGTGTCCCCTCGACGATCACCAGTGGTGTCCGGCCAGTGTAGGAGATCGCTCCCCACACCATGATGCCGGGTGTTGGCCCTGTGTGCCTCGGTCGTATGCAGTCCTGATTGTGGCGCTCACCTGCACGGCGCCAAACACGCATACGACCATCATTGGCACCAAGGCAGAAGCGACTCTCATCGCTGAAGACGACACGTCTCCATTCGTCCCTCCATTCACGCCTGTCGCGACACCACTGGAGGCGGGCTGCACGATGTTGGGGCGTGAGCGGAAGACGGCCTAACGGTGTGCGGGACCGTAGCCCAGCTTCATGGAGACGGTTGCGAATGGTCCTCGCCGATACCCCAGGAGCAACAGTGTCCCTAATTTGCTGGGAAGTGGCGGTGCGGTCCCCTACGGCACTGCGTAGGATCCTACGGTCTTGGCGTGCATCCGTGCGTCGCTGCGGTCCGGTCCCAGGTCGACGGGCACGTGCACCTTCCGCCGACCACTGGCGACAACATCGATGTACTGTGGAGACCTCACGCCCCACGTGTTGAGCAATTCGGCGGTACGTCCACCCGGCCTCCCGCATGCCCACTATACGCCCTCGCTCAAAGTCCGTCAACTGCATATACGGTTCACGTCCACGCTGTCGCGGCATGCTACCAGTGTTAAAGACTGCGATGGAGCTCCGTATGCCACGGCAAACTGGCTGACACTGACGGCGGCGGTGCACAAATGCTGCGCAGCTAGCGCCATTCGACGGCCAACACCGCGGTTCCTGGTGTGTCCGCTGTGCCGTGCGTGTGATCATTGCTTGTACAGCCCTCTCGCAGTGTCCGGAGCAAGTATGGTGGGTCTGACACACCGGTGTCAATGTGTTCTTTTTTCCATTTCCAGGAGTGTATTTTCAGAAAATGCTTTCCAACACTTAAATCTATATTCAGTGTCTACAAATTTCTCTTCTTCAGAAACGCTCTTCTTAATATTGCCAATCTACATTTTATACCGTCTCTGCTTCAGCCATCAGGAGTTACTTTGCTGTCGAAATAACAAAACTTACCTATTACGTTTAGTCTCTTATTTGCTAATCAAATACGCTCAGCATCAGCTTTCTTTTGCATTTGTTGACGTTCATCCGGTAACTTCATTTCAAGACGCTGCCCGTTCCGTTTAACTGCTGTTCCAAGTCGTTTGCTTTCTGTAACAGAATTACTATGTCATCGGCAAACCCTCTCCCTGAACTTTAATTCCTACTCCACATTTTCCTGTGGTTTCCTTTGCTGTTTGCTCATTGGACAAATTGAATAACATTGCGCATACGCTGCAACTCTTACTCCCTTCTCAACCACTGCTTCCTTTTCATGCACCCTCACAAATATTTCAGGCACATCCACAAGGTTTTTTTATTCATATGAGTTATTGTTTTCAAATATTTGTAGAGTAACGACTTGTTTTTAAAATCATAAATTCTATCCAAAATGTTGTTGTTAACAGTACACAACAGGGAACGTGACAATGTTTACTTTCAAAGTGAGTGCATTTAACAAGCATCAATTGTTTCCGTACGGAACGAGTTCATGAAAGATTATTTTGGAACTCCACAAAAATAAAATTTGAAATGTCCGAATTGTTTCAGTTTACTTTAAGATGATTTGCATTAACATGTTTTGCAGTAATATTGTTATTTATTTATTGAACTTGGCTACTTAGCGTCATCAGCTCTCTCTTACATTCGACAAGAGTTTCACATGCACAGTAGTGTGTTCACTATTAGTGAATATAATAATAAAATAATAAATTAATAATGATAATAATGATGACGATGACGACAACGACTAGGAAATTTAGGGGGACTGCATCACCTAAGAATACTGGGAAATGAAAAGAAGTTCTTCAAAAGGAGTAATTCGAGGGAAAGACAGCATACAGGGGCAATGGTAATCTTCATTGTTTCCTTAGTACGTATCTCATTAAGGGCCAACTGACGCTGAACATGTTGTTCAGTTGTCTAATATAATGCGAGAGGCAATTCCCGAGTCGGTTCCTGCTACTGAGAAAGACTTATAGAAAGTGGGTGAATGATGGTGTGCGATGGAAATGATCTTGCTGTAATGGGAGCTGGTATTTCTGCCATGCTGTTCAGACAAGATGGTTAAGGTCGAGGAAAGAGATGAGCGACTGTGTTCATTGATAAGAGAGTAGAGAAGACATAGGGCGTGGAAACCATGCCCTTGCGTGCCAGCAACCAGGTTAGCTGTGCATATGATGGTGAAATCTGGTCAGAGTCCAACATCGCAGATACAACGGACAGTCATACATGTGGAGTTCCAGGGGCTGGGAGATTTCCTAAGAAAGAACACGCAGTATAACATTGCTGTAATCAATAACTGGAAGTGTGTTTGTACAAGTTCCTTTTAGTGATCAAGATCGAAGTACTATTTTGTATTTTGGTGTTGCATCGAAGAGATGTTGAAGTCTTCTTGCACATTATAATTACGTGCTCAGTTCAATTTAGATTTCTGTTTGTTATTACTCCTAGGCTCCCTACTGCAGTAGGGATGTTGATATTGTCCTATTTAGGGTTAAAAATGATACGGATCCCGTATATTTCATGCTAATAAGCTTAGAATTACAAACAAACACTGCACGGGCGTTTGATGGGTTAGGTTTCAACTATATATCCTGCGCTCATTTTGATAGTGCACATCAGTCGGTATTGTAAATATTTTCGGTTTTATTGGCTTCGCACTTAGATACAACTGGATGTTATCACCGTACATATCGTATTTGCAGTAGGATAAAACTGATGACACGTCATTTACGTACAATATAAAGGAATGTAGGGCCCAATATAGAAACATGGAGGATGCCTGTTACTACCTGCCTTTATTGTGAGTTTATGGTGGCTGATTAAGAGAAAAAAACGAGTCCATGTTTCAGCACAATCGAAAACTGGTTCTACTGTCGCCTTACTACAGCATGTAACCGATGTTGACGATTGCCCTTCACACATCTGCGATCACATTGTCACGTAAATTCACATAAATGATAGTAAGAGAGACAGCTTAATATTGTTTACTTGCTTAAGAGGACCTGCTCGTGAGAAGTGACCGAAAACGTGAAAAAAAAATTCTGCTCCATAAGCAGCGTGCCATTTACAAGAACGTGTTGTTTTGAACATTTTCATTGTTTGACTGTACGTAAATTCTGTTCGAACGTAATGTTTCACGCGTACCATGCCCCCATGTCATTTTACAGTGCGTCACAATGGGTGATGTATTTTTCTTTCCCTTACTGTTTCAGCTTTTAAAAAATGGCTCTGAGCACTATGGGACTCAACTGCTGAGGTCATTAGTCCCCTAGAACTTAGAACTAGTTAAACCTAACTAACCTAAGGACATCACAAACATCCATGCCCGAGGCAGGATTCGAACCTGCGACCGTAGCGGTCTTGCGGTTCCAGACTGCAGCGCCTTTAACCGCACGTTTCAGCTTTTAGACATGGACTATAAACAAAAGGGTATTCTAGAAGGCTCCGGCTAATAGGATCTCAGAAGTTTGTGGCTTGGTTGCATCCATAGATCTTACGATATATTTGTTTACTTCTTGCATTCGGAACTTTAAACATGTTCCCTTCGCAGTTACTGTTGTGTTGCTGTATTTCAGTGCATGTGTTTTCTGTGTTCGAAATGCCGAAAATAAAGAAATTGAACAACAAACGGAGGCTTCAAGGCAACCAGTTCAAAGCGACGTCGAATAATAAACGCCATTTGGCTCAACCTCAAGAAGCAGAAATTGAGTTTACAGGCATACCATACGCTCACACGTATTCCTTGCTGTTATAGGGGCAGTTAACGCTAAGGAAATGGATCTGGCAAATACAAATCATCTTAGGAAATACTTCCATGGTCTCGGACAGAATCTGAACGAAACCTTCAACAGCTGCATAGGGGAGCGAATACCGAAAACTGTCAATGTATAAAGTTTACAGCCAACCGGTTGCTTAAATTTAATTGCAAAATCGTTAACGAGGTTTCGATAGCACTAAGAGTATCTTCTTTAGAGAGAAGTTACCTGTAATGTTTAAACACATTACAAAAGAAACGTCTAAAATACTTAATACTTGGATAACCGAAAAGAACTTGGAATAAAACTGGTACTTGCATAAACATTACCTTTTCAATGTGGTCAAATATTAAATCTTTCAGGTGTTTATTTTATAATACTTTTAAACATTATAGGTCTATTCTTTCTGAAGATGATACGTTTGGCGGTATCGAAACCTGCTTAAGATTTACGCTACCGGTTGGCTGTGATGTTTAAGTATTGTAAATTTATTTAAAGTTGCTGCAGCCAGTCGTGTTTAAAGTTGACAGAAAACTGTAATTGTCGGGAAAAAAATGTTGTAGAGAAGTTTAACGAATGCAGTAATAATCTGCAATGATGGAGCTATTTATAGGATTCATCGTCTGAAAAATATTGAGTACACAGACTAGGAGGAATATTATTTCAGTTCTGTCATTGATTGGCAGCGAGAGAGCTGCAGAAGTTGTTACCAAGGATGCTAAGTTAAGTAGAAGAATGTAGAGAAAGAGGATGGACGATAAAGAAAGAGGTGATCAACAAGAATGTGGAAATAAGTTCGCAAAACTTCTTCTGAAATTTATTGGAGTCTCGAATTTTTATCATTCAGGTACACATTCCTCCTAAATTACCGATTCACTAAAATTGGCACATCTATTTAGAATGACCTTCTCTATCTTCCTCGCCTACTGTTTTCTAAACATTCTAAGATATGAGGACAAGAAGTGTGGTTATTCATCAAAATTTTCATAATAATTCATGCAATTAAATAAATTTTGTATAGTCTTCACAAAATAGCATCAGAAGACGAAACTGGAGGCATAAAATACTTCCATGAATGTTGTCAGTAACCTGGCTGTTCTTCTGAGCTGTACAGTCAGTAGCACCAAAGAAAATGGCACCCCAGTTAAACAGCGTTCTGTTTTTTTTAGCCTTTTATAGATATTGTTGTCAACATCACAAAATAGTAACTGATTTTCTCATAAATGCTTTGACATACACCCTTAATTCTTCCTACAATTTTTATACTACCTCTGCTTCATACATCAGTAATACTGGTACAAATAGTCCCTCAAAACATTGTCCTAACACGAACATTGCATATGATACTATTACTGGTAGTCCTGCTTTTTGGCACTTAACACTGTTTATATGCACACATCATGACAAAGATACTACACTATTGGCCATTAAAATTGCTACACCACGAGGATGACGTGCCACAGACGCGAAATTTAACCGACAGAAAGAAGATGCTGTGATATGCAAATGATTAGCTTTTAAGAACATTCACACAAGGTTGGCACCGTTGGCGACACCTACAACGTGCTGACATGAGGAAAGTTTCCAACCGATTTCTCATACACAAGCAGCAGTTAACCGGCGTTGCCTGGTGAAACGTCATTGTGATGCCACGTGTAAGGGGGATAAATGCGTACCATCACGTTTGCGACTTTGATAGAGATCGGATTGTAGCCTATCGCGAATGCAGTTTATCGTACCGCGACATTGCTGCTCGCGTTGGTCGAGATCCAATGACTATTAGCAGAATATGGAATCGGTGGGTTCAGGAGCGTAATACGGAACGCCGTGCTGGATCCCAACGGCCTCGTATTACTAGCAGTCGGGATGACAGGCAACTTATCCGCATGCCTGTAATGGATCGTGCAGCCACGTCTCGATCCCTGAGTCAGCAGATGGGGACGTTTGCAAGATGACAACCATCTGCACGAACAGTTCGACGACGTTTGCAGCAGTACGGACTATCAGCTCGGTGACCATGGCCGCGGTTACCCTTGACGCTGCATTAGACATGGGCACCTGCTATGGTGTACTCAACGACGAACCTGGGTGCACGAATGGCAAAACGTCATTTTTTCGGATGACTCCAGGTTCTGCTTACAGCATCATGATGGTCGCATCCGTGTTTGGCGACATCGCGGTGAACGCACATTGGAAGCGTGTATTCGTTATCGCCATACTTTCCTATCACCCGGCGTGATGGTATGGGGTGCCATTGGTTACACGTCTCGGTCACCTCTTGTTCGCATTGACGGCACTTTGAACAGTGGACGTTACTTTTAAGATGTGTTACGACCCGTGGCTCTACCGTTCTTTCTATACCCGCGAAACCCAAAATTTCAGCAGGAAAATGCACGACCGCATGTTGCAGGTCCTGTACGGGCCTTTCTGGATACAGAAAATGTTCGACTGCTGCCCTGGCCACCACATTCTCCAGATCTCTCACCAATTGAAAACGTCTGGTCAATGGTGGTCGAGCAACTGGCTCGTCACAATACGCCAATCACTACTCTTCATGAACTGTGGTATTGTGTTGAAGCAGCATGGGCCGCTGTATCTGTACACGCCATCCAAGCTCTGTTTGACTCAATGCCCAGGCGTATCAAGGCCGTTATTACGGCCAGAGGTGGTTGTTCTAGGTACTGATTTCTCAAGATCTATGCACCCAAATTAAGTGAAAATGTAATGACTTATCAGTTCTAGTATAATATATTTGTCCAATGAATACCCGTTTATCGTCTGCATTTCTTCTTGGTGTAGCAATTTTAATGGCCAGTAGTGTATTAGTGAGAATCCTAAATTAGAAACAGAGCTGCCGTTTCTCGGCTTATCGTGGAACTACAGTATGGGCAAAGCATCTCAGGTACCACATTCTACATGCAATAATTGGTTCTCATCGACTGTCCCATAACATTGCTTACAGCCGAGGTCCTAATCGTGTTGTTCTCAATATTGTTGTTCAAAAATCCAATTATTATTGTATCACAGATGTGGTTGGTTTTCGTCTTGTCTAAACAAAATAATGCGTAGTGCCCCATTAACAATAGCGTGTAGTGCACACAACGAAGCCGGAGGTTCCGAGCGTAAACGGTCATCATAGGTGTACCACACGGATTGATGATGGGTCCACTCTTGGAATTGTTAAAGGTCTATACTTTAACGCCTTACCCCTACTAAGCTTCGACTCCTAATGAAAGCTCAGCGGAACCGCAGGGCCAGGTGACAGTTCTGAAGAGTCTAACGTACCGGCGGTCACAAGGGGTGAATTGACATGAAGCGGCAAAAGTCAAGACAGGACGAGGCCTCGACCAGAAAACACGAGGCGAGAGCAGCGAGGAGGCGAAGCACCGACCGAAAGAAGCCCTGCAGGGGATATTCAAATTGAGTCCGTCCCCTGCCCCAGCCAAGACCCAGGGCGGCGGCGGCGGCGGCTGCGGGGGTGGCGTCGGGTGTAAAAAGGACGCCGCTGGAGGCAGGCGTTATCAATTTGGTTTGCAAATACTGCGCCGCCCTGCACTGCCGTGGTCTCACAGAGCTCCATGCCCCCCCCTCTCCCCCCCCTTTCCGTCATCCTCACAACGGCAACCACGACAGACTCCAGCCGCTACTCTAACCTCCAGAGAAAGTCGCTCTCTCTCTCTCTCTCTCTCTCTCTCTCTCTCTCTCTCTCTCTCTGTGTGTGTGTGTGTGTGTGTGTGTGTGTGTGTGTGTGTGCAGAGGAACAACCTGTCCCACAGCTACTAACCTCAGGCCGTCTTTCCAAGCAAACCTCAACAAGTCGACCTCATTTTCTATGGGGAAAACAAGATATCAGTCCGAACAATCGACCCTGCCTGAAAATTTCTGTTTTGACCATTATCCTGATAGTGTACAGTTACTACCTTCTGTAAGAACAGCGCCGGCTGGTGTGGCCGAGCGGTTCTAGGGGCTACAGTCTGGAACCGCGCGACCGCTACGGTTGCACGTTCGAATCCTGCCTCGGGCATGGATGTGTGTGGTGTCCTTGGGCTAGCTAGGTTTAAGTAGTTCTAAGTCTAGGGGACTGATGACCTCAGAAGTTAAGTCCCATAGTGCTCAGAGCCATTTGTAAGAACAGCATTTAAACTTACGCGCGCACCTCTTGTCTGTGTTGTTTGTGGCTCTCTCCGCCGCACAGTACAGTGCAGTATGTAACAGGGTTCTGAAATACTGATGTGTCATTCGTAACATACTTCGTTCATTGCATTTGCGCGGCCTATAACCGGTAGCCTTGCTTTGCGAATTTTTATATTGCGACTCACAAATACTATGTAAATGAATAAATCGATTAAGTGTGTCATTAAGGAAGTTGGAAGCGCTGTTTGATTACTAACGTCGCTGTTGGGCGTTACTTTTCTTTGTTTGGGTTTTGAAGCTGGCTATGTTAAAGTGAAGTACATGATCGGAATATGTAGTGTTTTGCAGTGTCTTTGGCATGGTTAAATTGTAAGTATAAAATAATTAACTTAACTGAATTTTATCCATAGTGGATGCTGTTGAACTCCGTGACTGTTCCTTTACAGGGTGTAGAAAAATTTCCGCTACCAGTCACAATAAAAGGTTATTTATTTGTCACACGAACGGTTTCGGGCTTGCGCCATCCTCAGGTGTTTATACATTCAGGTACATGTTTATATTGCTGGAGATCACTGTATAAAAAAAAATTATTTGCTGGTGACTGAACAGATACAAGTGGGACAATTGTAAGTGGCAAGGCAGCATTTGTCGAGAATATATCTGTACTTACATAATAATGAAGCATCATTATTATAGGTTCTCTGTGGTGACAGCTTTTCCACATAGATGCACACTTACCGTTTTCACGTCCATATTTCAGTTTTACAAATTTTACCTGCGTGTATCACTGTCACCACAGCGTAACTATAATAATGATGCTTCATCTTCATGTAAGTACAGATATATTTTCGACAAATACTGCCTTGCCACTTACAGTTGTCCCACTTGTATCTGTTTAGTCACCAGCAATTTTTTTTGTATTTATACGGTTATCTCCAGCAATATAAACATGTACCTGAATGTATAAACACCTGAGGATGGTGCAATCCCGAAACCGGTCGTGTGACAAATAAATACCCTTTCATTGTGACTGCCAGTGGAAAATTTTCTACACCCAATTACCTTAATAACTATTCTTGAAGTTCTCAGGTTTCTCGTTTTGCTTCGGAGGTGTATATATAGCTGCAGAATTTCAGTACGAAAATACTGATAAATAATATCGAATGTATCTGTTCGTGAGGTTGACATATATTTCGTACCGTACACACACGCTACTTCGCTGTTTTTCGCCGTAGAATAGCGAATGCTCGAACAGGATATCAAAACAGGTTGATCAGGCATCAGGCGGGTGCAGTGGGGCGGAACGAGTGACAGACAACCGGTGCACACGAAATTTTAGAAGAAAGGCACTCGCAACGTCATACAGTTCTATTAGAGTTATGACCAAAATTTTTCACACGGGGTCGATTGTTCGGGCTGAGATCTTGCGAGTGTGCTGTTGTCTCCTTAAAATTTGAGGTCGAATTCGCGGTGCTTCCTTGTCAGATCACATCGACATGTACGACGTGCGACAATAAAGTATTGAGACTGATTTTCTTTGCAAGATGTGGCAACCCTGCAGGCTTGCGTAGGCACAATATCTTTGACCTTGGTCTATAAGCTGCTTCTAGTCCAAGCGGCACATCGATGCAACTGCTCAGTCGTGAGTTGTGCTGTAGTAATACGTGTTTTTGTCTGTCGTCACGGAAATGGGACCACATAATATTGCGCAACGGTATGCCGTTTCTTGTTGCGTTAAATTGGGTGAAAACGCTACGAAAACCTACGGTAAGACTCAGAAGGCTTTTGGAGAAGAGGTTATGGCAAGAGCTCAAGTTTTTCCTTGGCATAAAATGTTAAGTGAAGGCAGAACAAATGTAGAAGATGAAGACAGCAGTGGACGACCATCACCCTCACGGACGGATGTCAACTTGGCCAGGGTGCGTGAACTCGTACGATCTGATCGAAGATTATCCCTGAAAAGGATTGCAGACGAACTGAACATCAATCGAGAAACGGTTCGTCTAATAATAACTGAAGATCTTGATATGAGAAAGGTTTGTGCAAAAATGGTTCCCAAAAATTTCACACCACAACAGCGAGAAACACGGAAAAATTTGTCAGCCGATCTGTAAGAGCGAACGGAAATCAATCCAGAATTGTTGAGCCGTGTTATCACTGGTGATGAAAGATGTTTTTTTTCAGTACGATCCAGAGAAAAAACGCCAAAGTTAGCAATGGTGCTCAAAGGGATCACCCAGACCAAAAAAAGCTCGCATGTCAAAGTCAAAAGTGAAATGTATGCTTGGGTGCTTCTTTGATTCCAAGGCAATTGTTCATGAAGAGTGGGTGCCTCCTGGACAAACAGTTAACCAATATTACTACAAAGAAATTTTAGAAAGACTTCGTAAAAGAGTTCTTCGTGTCATGTGCCAACATTGCTGGTAATTGGATTCTGCATCACGATAATGCGCCATCCCATACTGCTCTGTCACTACAGCAATTTTTAACCTCAAAACACATTTCAGTACTTCCAC
Organism: Schistocerca americana; assembly: GCF_021461395.2. Taxonomy (NCBI): domain Eukaryota; kingdom Metazoa; phylum Arthropoda; class Insecta; order Orthoptera; family Acrididae; genus Schistocerca; species Schistocerca americana. The sequence continues at coordinate 114,649,281 of NC_060128.1, read as the reverse complement.
AGCCACCTTATTCACCAGATATCGCTCCATGCGAGTTTTTTTCTATTTTCAAGAGTCCAAACGGCGATCAAGGGACACCAATTTCAAACAACACAAGATGTCCAAGAAGCTGTGACGAGGGTCTTGGAGGATATTACAGAAGATGAATTCCAGAAATGTTAACATCAATGGCAGTAGCGCTGGAAAGAAGTGTATGCCATCAGAAGGGAACTACTCTAAAGGAGACAACACTAAATTTGACTAAAACGGTAGCCAACATTTTTTTTCACATAAGTCTCATTACTTTGTCACACCTCGTATATCTGCTCTATTTATCGGTACTTACTCCAACTTCGATAAAAATATGTCACTGTTTTTTATTAATTCAGCATCCAGGATGGAAATATTACTTAGGGAGAAGTACTAGTTAATTTTTTTTCCCTATGTACTTACTCATGCGATTCGCTCCGGCTTCACAAAAGTAACACTAATTACCTACAGCCAGACATGTCTGGTGTAACGGTAATAAATGTTAGACACAGACTTTCTTTGTGGATCAGTCTGTTAGTGAAAACCGATCAAAATCCCTACAGCATTTCCTGAGACGAGCATTTACAGTATACAGTGTGACTCAGCTGCCCCTAACTAAGGGTTCCAAGCAACCTGCAACCCATTCAAATAAGAGGTGCAGGGTTTTCATATACTCTCACGCGCTACGCAAAAACTGTTAGCCCTACAGAAAAAAATGAAGAAAACTTGATTTAGTTAGATTTTGTGCTGGCATAATTTTCCACTAGGGGTCATATTTTCTTGAATTATTCAAGAAAAACGTACAAAAGTGACTTCGAAAAGGGATTTCCTTGATTAACTCGAGAACTGTGTCCTTCAATGAAAACGTATCTCATTACACAATTTAGCTAATTGAATTCTCTACAAAAGGTCCTCTTGATTTTTTTGTAGGACTAATAGTTTGTGCATAACGAGCTAGAAAATGTGGAAGTTTCGCATGTGGTTCTAGGAGGCGCTGTACGTTGCATAAAGCACAATAGATACGGACAGCTGAATTGGCCTGTATACAGAACAAGGAGATAAAGTCCTCTTTAGTGACATGCTCTACATCATTAAGGAACTTTACATATATACCTAAAAGAAATGTTCCGGTATCTGCATTACCTAATGGATTAGCGTAACTGGAGACCTAGCCTGTAAAGCAAGGTATTAACGAGGGCAAAATTTGGCTTTCAAATATCGTGTGTCGTCTGCCACAAGCGATTTCAATCTATACTCAAAATGTATGCAACACCTCTTATTTTTCAGGGGTAAATATAAAAACGCAATTCCAAACTTACGTTTTCTACAGTAAATTTCAAAAAATGCTTCCTAGCGTTTCGTATAAATGAAGTAAAATGGCAACGATTATGTTAGAGCCATTTGCATATATAGTGCGTGGGCGTGTGCGTGTGCATGGACGTGGGCGTTTGCACTTGGCAAATATAAGCTATTAATGTCCAACTTTTGCAGAGACGGTTCTCTGTACGGCTGCAAGAGCCGCAGAAGAAGAAGGGAATCACAGCTCTCCAGCCGGTTGCAGGAATGAATACATAATTACACCGCCGCCTCTAAAAAAAACTTCTCCTCTTTTATTAACGGCCAGCAGGGGGGAAACAAATTCTAAATTAATGTTTTAATGGGCAATTTTCTCTCACTGACACACTTCTGCAGCGGTGCGGGCAGGCGTTAAGGGAGCCGAAATGCAAATTAGGCGATTTCCGAGAATGAACATCAGACACGGCGAGGGACGGTTTCTCCGTCTGGCACTTCCTAAAAATAAAAAAATAATAAAAATTCATTTCTTTCCCGTCGCAACGGAGATTAAAAGAAACCTCTTTCGCCAAGACTGCGTGCAGCACTCCCAGTTTCTTCTGTTGAGCGCTGGTATTTTATTAGCACCAAATGACGCAATGTATGACACCTGCTGGTGTTATTTTGTCTTTCTTTTGCTTTGATTTTCTGTAACAACGTAGTTTTTCGCCCTATGTAGGCTAGTCATAATGTTGGACGGAAGCGTAGTGACGGATTTTACAAAATTCATAATTATATACACTGGCATGCGAAACTAAAAGGCGAAAGCGTAATGTAATAAAGTAAAGTATGAGCCGTGACTTACATAAAAAGGAAACACACATTAATGCAATGGTTCAGAATAAAAGAGAAATAACTAATGTAGGGATATTATTAGCAGTGTAACATGTTGTTTAATTTAGCCCGACGTGTATAAGCACTCAGTAAACTAGCTCAGTTCTCAGGTTAGTTACGTAAGCGTCGATAATTAATTGCCCTTTTCTCATTTATCCAACACTAGGCTCGTTAGAAGTCGTGTGCTTATTGCGCCAGAGAACATTTGCCAAGTCTGTTCGGTGTACACTACTGTACTACGTAACTTAATATCGTGGTTTCGTCTCGATTTCCCAATATAAGATGACCAGAGTAGCATCAAAAATGAAATCCTATAATGGAACTGGAATCCTGTGACCAAACCTATTGTGCCTGGGATGTTACCTCGTTACATAAAGAAAATATGTAAATAAAATTGTTAAATTATTAGTAGCTGCCTCCGGTCTCGTGGGATCTGAAGTAAAGTTAACTGCCCTAACCGACGGCACGTCTCGTAGATGAGCTAAAAGAAAAATGTTAAAGATTTTTCTAAGATGGCGCCTGAGAATAAAAATTCTTTTTTAAGGCCCATATCCACTTAAGACAATAAAGGTATCAGATTTACTATAGATTGACCACATACACAGATTCTTTTGACAAACAACCATTATATTTTTCGGGTTTTAAGTACAACTTACATTATCAGCTGGGACAGCAAGATGAGCTTAACACAATACCGTCCTCTTAGGTCCGAATCCAAGCAGATAAGATAACCGAATGACAAAGGAAAGATAGCTCATTCATAGAAGCGCAAGAGTCCATGGAATAACATGTCATTTGTAGTTCTATCTCTTCTTCTTTGGCGTACTTGTCGATTATTTATAAAATTTGTCGTAATATTTAGTTTAAATTCTTTTTAAACCCAAGTCCACCCAGAAGAAAGAGTGCAAAAGTAACTTTTGCATGATTTGACAAGTACCATTGTATTGTATGTCAACCGGGGACCTAGAAACAACGGAGAGGCTCCGCCCCCGCCGCAGCCGCAGTGGTCCACAACCCCACAACGACTACCGCAGTCCACTTCACCCCTCCGCCACCCCACTACGAACCCAGGGTTACTGTGCGGTTCGGCCCCCGATGGACCCCGCAGGGAACGTCTCACACCAGACGAGTGTAACCCCTATGTTTGCGTGGTAATGCTGGTGTACGCCTACGTGGAGAACTTGTTTGCGCAGCAATCGCCGACATAGTGTAACTGAGGCGGAATAACGGGAACCAGCCCGCATTCGCCGAGGCAGATGGAAAACCGCCTAAAACCACCCACAGACTGGCCGGTTCACCGGATCTCGACACAAATCCGCCGGGCGGATTCGTGCCAGGGACCAGGCGCTACCTCCTGCCCGGAAAGCCTTGCGTTATACCGCACGGCCAACCGGGCGGGCTGACAAGTACAATAGCTCGATGCACCTTGCACCATACACAAAAAACTCCTGAAGTATGGTACAGAAGGTAATTGAAAGAAATACACCATTACACCAACAGAAATGACGCTGTGTTCAAAGACGATAATCACACTAAATTTACCGTGATTCAAGATGGTTTCCTGAATATTGCGAAACGCGGGACACAGTTCTTAACACTTTGCCGTCCGCATGTGTCGTACAAATTTATTCGCTTGGCGCCGGAAGCGCTAATTCGGATTACTTGGCTTGTCGCCGGCCGCTTGTCACCTTTCCGTTGATGACAAGCTTCAAACACATTGACTTTTTCGAGCTTTACTTTTTCCGGAAATCCTTTATTTTGCCATATCGTTCCACAAACACGAATTTTCTCTTCAAGTAAAATCTCTGCAAGTTCTGTACTGTTATAATAATTATCCATATAGAGGGGATGCCCCTTTCCATACGAAGGTGTCAATGGTTCCGTCAATGTTTCTGCTAATGGCTGTCCAGCGCCGGTATATATCTTGAATGAAGAAACATATCCCGTGCTCGAATCACACAGCATTCGAATGAGTATGCCGTATTTCGTAATATTTGTCGGAATGCAAACTTTAAAATTTAACTATCCACGCCGCGGTATCATTCCTTCATCAATTGGGATGTTGTGACTTACATTAATCGTTTCTTTAAACATTTTGGAAAAATAATGAATTACGAATTGCACTTTCTAAAAGCCGGTCGATATTTTCCTGTTTATTGTTGTTATCGGAAAAATGTAAAAATATTTGTCTGAATCGGTTGCGGGACATCGTTTTGCGAAGTATCGATGTGTCTATTAACGGATTCGTTGACCAGTAATCATCAATCATTGCTTTCATTTTACGGTTCCCACAAGGATAGCAAGTTCAAACCATTTTCTGAGTTCAGGTGCCGTAACGTCGACAAATTTGACATTTTTTTTATCCAGTTCCCTTCTACTGCAATTTCGACTGTAACAATTGTTAGATCCATTGCTAATATATTCAAATTGATCGTTCCCAATATATAATTCTACGATATCCACGACGCTGTGTGTTCCTTTGGGAAATATGTGTGGACGCAGAAATCCTTTAAATTTATTATTGGACCTCAATAAATCATAGTTGTCTTCTTCGTCTCATTCATCCAAATCAGTTGGCAGCCGTAGCGTTCACCGAATTCTTCTTAGACGATTCTGCTTCACTTTCATTTTTTTGATATCCAATGCCTTCTTCCCAATCGGCCACGTCGTCCGGAACGTCAGACAAGACGTCGGCGCATTCATTGTAAATGATCGTTTCGTCTCTTCCGCCTGCCATGACGAAAGCGTACAAGTACTTATAAAAACAAAAACTTGTTGACGTGTGTAACTTAATGTTACCCAAACAAAACACCAACAGAATGCAAAAGTTACTAAAGTGCTGTCACCAGCCGTGAGATACTATTCTCAGGACATCACTGTGGTGTCGCCAGACATTGAGCGATACCATGCACACGACACCACTGTGGTGTCGCCGCTCACTGAGCGATACTATGCTCACGACACCACTGTGGTGTCGCCGCTCACTGAGCGATACTATGCTAGGGACACCACTGTGGTGTCGCCGGCCACTGAGCGATACTATGGTAGGGACACCACTGTGGTGTCGCCGGCCACTGAGCGATACTATGCTCACGACACCACTGTGGTGTCGCCGCTCACTGAGCGATACTATGCTCACGACACCACTGTGGTGTCGCCGGCCACTGAGCGATACTATGCTAGGGACACCACTGTGGTGTCGCCGGCAACTGAGCGATACCATGCTCACGACACCACTGTGGTGTCGCCGCTCACTGAGCGATACTATGCTCACGACACCACTGTGGTGTCGCCGCTCACTGAGCGATACTATGCTCACGACACCACTGTGGTGTCGCCGGCCACTGAGCGATACTATGCTAGGGACACCACTGAGGTGTCGCCGCTCACTGAGCGATACTATGCTCACGACACCACTGTGGTGACGCCGGCCACTGAGCGATACCATGCACACGACACCACTGTGGTGTCGCCGCTCACTGAGCGATACTATGCTCACGACACCACTGTGGTGTCGCCGCTCACTGAGCGATACTATGCTAGGGACACCACTGAGGTGTCGCCGCTCACTGAACGATACTATGCTCACGACACCACTGTGGTGTCGCCGGACACTGAGCGATACTATGCTAGGGACACCACTGTGGTGTCGCCGCTCACTGAGCGATACTATGCTCACGACACCACTGTGGTGTCGCCGGCCACTGAGCAATACTATGCTAGGGACACCACTGTGGTGTCGCCGCTCACTGAGCGATACTATGCTCACGACACCACTGTGGTGTCGCCGGCCACTGAGCGATACTATGCTAGGGACACCACTGAGGTGTCGCCGGCCACTGAGCGATACTATGCTAGGGACACCACTGTGGTGTCGCCGGCCACTGAGCGATACCATGCACACGACACCACTGTGGTGTCGCCACTCACTGAGCGATACTATGCTCACGACACCACTGTGGTGTCGCCGGCCACTGAGCGATACTATGCTAGGGACACCACTGAGGTGTCGCCGCTCACTGAGTGATACTATGCTCACGACACCACTGTGGTGTCGCCGGCCACTGAGCGATACCATGCACACGACACCACTGTGGTGTCGCCGCTCACTGAGCGATACTATGCTCACGACACCACTGTGGTGTCGCCGGCCACTGAGCGATACTATGCTAGGGACACCACTGAGGTGTCGCCGGCCACTGAGCGATACCATGCTCACGACACCACTGTGGTGTCGCCGGCCACTGAGCGACACTATGCTAGGGACACCACTGTGGTGTCGCCGGCCACTGAGCGATACCATGCACACGACACCACTGTGGTGTCGCCGCTCACTGAGTGATACTATGCTCACGACACCACTGTGGTGTCGCCAGCCACTGAGCGATACCATGCTCACGACACCACTGTGGTGTCGCCGCTCACTGAGCGATACTATGCTGGGGACACCACTGTGGTGTCGCCGGCCACTGAGCGATACCATGCACACGACACCACTGTGGTGTCGCCGCTCACTGAGCGATACTATGCTCACGACACCACTGTGGTGTCGCCAGCCACTGAGCGATACTATGCTGGGGACACCACTGTGGTGTCGCCGCTCACTGAGTGATACTATGCTCACGACACCACTGTGGTGTCGCCAGCCACTGAGCGATACCATGCAAACGACACCACTGTGGTGTCGCCGCTCACTGAGCGATACTATGCTGGGGACACCACTGTGGTGTCGCCGGCCACTGAGCGACACCATGCACACGACACCACTGTGGTGTCGCCGCTCACTGAGTGATACTATGCTCACGACACCACTGTGGTGTCGCCAGCCACTGAGCGATACCATGCTCACGACACCACTGTGGTGTCGCCGCTCACTGAGCGATACTATGCTGGGGACACCACTGTGGTGTCGCCGGCCACTGAGCGATACCATGCACACGACACCACTGTGGTGTCGCCGCTCACTGAGCGATACTATGCTCACGACACCACTGTGGTGTCGCCGGCCACTGAGCGATACTATGCTAGGGACACCACTGTGGTGTCGCCGGCCACTGAGCGATACCATGCTCACGACACCACTGTGGTGTCGCCGCTCACTGAGTGATACTATGCTCACGACACCACTGTGGTGTCGCCAGCCACTGAGCGATACCATGCAAACGACACCACTGTGGTGTCGCCGCTCACTGAGCGATACTATGCTGGGGACACCACTGTGGTGTCGCCGGCCACTGAGCGATACCATGCACACGACACCACTGTGGTGTCGCCGCTCACTGAGCGATACTATGCTCACGACACCACTGTGGTGTCGCCGGCCACTGAGCGATACTATGCTAGGGACACCACTGTGGTGTCGCCGGCCACTGAGCGATACCATGCTCACGACACCACTGTGGTGTCGCCGCTCACTGAGTGATACTATGCTCACGACACCACTGTGGTGTCGCCAGCCACTGAGCGATACCATGCAAACGACACCACTGTGGTGTCGCCGCTCACTGAGCGATACTATGCTGGGGACACCACTGTGGTGTCGCCGGCCACTGAGCGATACCATGCACACGACACCACTGTGGTGTCGCCGCTCACTGAGCGATACTATGCTCACGACACCACTGTGGTGTCGCCGGCCACTGAGCGATACTATGCTAGGGACACCACTGTGGTGTCGCCGGCCACTGAGCGATACCATGCACACGACACCACTGTGGTGTCGCCGCTCACTGAGCGATACTATGCTAGGGACACCACTGTGGTGTCGCCGCTCACTGAGCGATACTATGCTCACGACACCACTGTGGTGTCGCCGGCCACTGAGCGATACTATGCTAGGGACACCACTGTGGTGTCGCCGGCCACTGAGCGATACCATGCTCACGACACCACTGTGGTGTCGCCGCTCACTGAGCGATACTATGCTCACGACACCACTGTGGTGTCGCCGGCCACTGAGCGATACTACGTTAGGGACACCACTGTGGTGTCGCCGGCCACTGAGCGATACCATGCACACGACACCACTGTGGTGTCGCCGCTCACTGAGCGATACTATGCTAGGGACACCACTGTGGTGTCGCCGCTCACTGAGCGATACTATGCTCACGACACCACTGTGGTGTCGCCGGCCACTGAGCGATACTATGCTAGGGACACCACTGAGGTGTCGCCGGCCACTGAGCGATACCATGCTCACGACACCACTGTGGTGTCGCCGCTCACTGAGCGATACTATGCTAGGGACACCACTGAGGTGTCGCCGGCCACTGAGCGATACCATGCTCACGACACCACTGCGGTGTCGCCGGCCACTGAGCGATACTATGCTAGGGACACCACTGTGGTGTCGCCGGCCACTGAGCGATACCATGCACACGACACCACTGTGGTGTCGCCGCTCACTGAGCGATACTATGCTAGGGACACCACTGTGGTGTCGCCGCTCACTGAGCGATACTATGCTCACGACACCACTGTGGTGTCGCCGGCCACTGAGCGATACTATGCTAGGGACACCACTGAGGTGTCGCCGGCCACTGAGCGATACCATGCACACGACACCACTGTGGTGTCGCCGCTCACTGAGCGATACTATGCTAGGGACACCACTGTGGTGTCGCCGCTCACTGAGCGATACTATGCTCACGACACCACTGTGGTGTCGCCGGCCACTGAGCGATACTATGCTAGGGACACCACTGAGGTGTCGCCGGCCACTGAGCGATACCATGCTCACGACACCACTGTGGTGTCGCCGCTCACTGAGCGATACTATGCTCACGACACCACTGTGGTGTCGCCGCTCACTGAGCGATACTATGCTAGGGACACCACTGAGGTGTCGCCGCTCACTGAGCGATACTATGCTCACGACACCACTGTGGTGTCGCCGGCCACTGAGCGATACTATGCTAGGGACACCACTGTGGTGTCGCCGGCCACTGAGCGATACCATGCACACGACACCACTGTGGTGTCGCCGCTCACTGAGCGATACTATGCTAGGGACACCACTGTGGTGTCGCCGCTCACTGAGCGATACTATGCTCACGACACCACTGTGGTGTCGCCGGCCACTGAGCGATACTATGCTAGGGACACCACTGAGGTGTCGCCGGCCACTGAGCGATACCATGCTCACGACACCACTGTGGTGTCGCCGCTCACTGAGCGATACTATGCTCACGACACCACTGTGGTGTCGCCGCTCACTGAGCGATACTATGCTAGGGACACCACTGAGGTGTCGCCGGCCACTGAGCGATACCATGCTCACGACACCACTGTGGTGTCGCCGGCCACTGAGCGATACTATGCTAGGGACACCACTGTGGTGTCGCCGGCCACTGAGCGATACCATGCACACGACACCACTGTGGTGTCGCCGCTCACTGAGCGATACTATGCTAGGGACACCACTGTGGTGTCGCCGCTCACTGAGCGATACTATGCTCACGACACCACTGTGGTGTCGCCGGCCACTGAGCAATACTATGCTAGGGACACCACTGTGGTGTCGCCGGCCACTGAGCGATACCATGCTCACGACACCACTGTGGTGTCGCCGCTCACTGAGCGATACTATGCTCACGACACCACTGTGGTGTCGCCGGCCACTGAGCGATACTATGCTAGGGACACCACTGTGGTGTCGCCGGCCACTGTGCGATACCATGCACACGACACCACTGTGGTGTCGCCGCTCACTGAGCGATACTATGCTCACGACACCACTGTGGTGTCGCCGCTCACTGAGCGATACTATGCTGGGGACACCACTGTGGTGTCGCCGGCCACTGAGCGATACCATGCACACGACACCACTGTGGTGTCGCCGCTCACTGAGCGATACTATGCTCACAACACCACTGTGGTGTCGCCGGCCACTGAGCGATACTATGCTAGGGACACCACTGAGGTGTCGCCGGCCACTGAGCGATACCATGCTCACGACACCACTGTGGTGTCGCCGGCCACTGAGCGATACTATGCTAGGGACACCACTGTGGTGTCGACGGCCAATGTCCGCTATTTCGCGCACGACACCGCTGTGGTCTCGCCGGATGGCAAAGTGTAAATAGTGTGTGTGATCACCACGAACGTCAGTGGATACTTCGCGACGAGCTTCCTAGCTGGCCACAAGGTTGGTAAGGAGTTCTTCTGGTACGGCATTCCATTCTTCCACCAGCGTGGTTGACCAGTGTTGGATGGTCGTTCCTCGATGTGTGGACGAGCTGCACGTCTCCCCAAACGTATCCCAATCGTGCTCGACGGGATTTGAGGAAGAGGAGATTAGTGTTTAACGTCCCGTCGGAACACAGGCTCAGATTAGGGAAGGATGGGGAAGAAAATCGGCCGTGGACTTTCACATTAACCATCCCGGCATTTGCCAGAAGCGATTTAGGGAAATCACGGGAAAACCTAAATCAGGATGGCCGGACGTGCGTTTGTACCGTCGTATGCGAGTCCAGTGTTCTAACCACTGCGCCACGTCTCTCAATATGGGATTTAAGTTGGGGGCCGAAGGCTTCTCTGAAAAGACGGACATGGTGATGAAGTACAGTGTCAAAATAATATTGACTGGTGGGTGTACCGTGTTGGAAGATTTGCGATGGTGCCAAGAACAGAGGAACTGGACCGATCAGGAGTGGGATCGTTTGCTCTTCTGTTATGAGGGCAGATTCCGTCTGCGTAGTGATTCTGGAACTGTTTTCACATGGCGAGAGGTGGCAACACGTAATGCACTCTGGAACATCGTCCAACAGGTTGTTTTCGTGGCCCAGGTTATGGGGAGGCCCAACGTTGCGTCTGCGAACTGACCTCTAAATCTTTGAACACGGTATTATCACCGGTCAGTCTTATTGTGACACTGTACTCCTACCCTAAATGCGTGTTTTCGGGAGTGCACTGGGCCCCACAGTGCTCAGAGCCATTTGAACAATTTTTTTTTACAGCGATCTCCGACTGTAGCTGTCTCAAGCGGCAGCTGTCGGTCGTATCCGGCTCGCAAACCACACAGTCTGTTCGCGGAAATGGACGCGCGTAAAACTTCTACTTCAGCTCTATTAAAACGCACATTTTCTTCCTTGTCCGTATGCTAGTCGTATCCATCTGTCTATAGTGTACATATATAAAGACATAAATATCTATGAACGTGTCCTAAAACAAAAATTAAACTTCCATGTCCAGTCAGTAAAGACGTCAGCTTATAAAACTTCACAAAATCGGACAAACTTACTCCTGAGAGAGACTGCACTTACGTCAGCAGAACATCGAATATTGCAGTAAATATTATTGTTAGTCTGATACGAAAATCCCAGAACGTCCTGGAAGATGTGAAGGTGAAAGAAAAAAAGAATTTCTGTATACAGAACGAGATTTTCACTCTGCAGCGGAGAGTGCGCTGATATGAAACTTCCTGGCGGATTAAAACTGTGTGAGCTTCTGTAAAGTTTGGAAGATAGGAGACGAGATACTGGCAGAAGTAAAGCTGTTAGGACGGGGCGTGAGTCGTGCTTGCGTAGCTCAGTTGGTAGAGCACTTGCCCGTGAAAGGCAAAGGTCCCGAGTTCGAGTCTCGGTCCGGCACACAGTTTTAATCTGCCAGGAAGTTTCAATTTCTGTATAGCTTGACCGGAACCTGCTGCACATCGCTTTGTAACTAAAAGCCTATACCAGCTCCCCGGCGCTGAAGTTGGCCGGCCTTGTATTTTATGTTATGGCTTTAATCGGTGCTATGTTATTAACTAAAATTTAATTGTAATGAATTCTACCAACCACCACCGTTTTTGGTTAATCTTCAGTCATCCTCTGTATTATATCTATGTACTTCCAAAACACGCGAGTTGGTTCAAATGGCTCTAAGCACTATGGGACTCAACATCTGAGGTGATCAGTCCCCTAGACTTAGAACTACTTAAACCTAACTAACCCAAATACATCACATACGTCCATGCCCCGAGGCAGGATTCGAACCTGCGACCGTAGGTCCCGCGAGGTTCCGGACTGAAGTGCGTAGAACCGCTCGGCCACAGCGGCCGCCCCAACGCGAGTTTTATTACATGAAAATAACTACATGCGAAAATTCTTTAACCAACAATACGATGTTTCCTATCGTTTTATTACAACAGATCGTACCAATAACAACGCGTTGTCGGGAGGTCCTTCGTCTGCTGTTGCCTAGAAACAGCGTGTATTCCTAGTACGTATGTTATAGTATGAAGCCCATCAAATATGAGGGCTTCAGTTCAAAACGACGAATGCAATATGGCACCTCGCAAATGCCGCTTGCGACGTAGAGAGCGACCCTCGTCTATTAGTGGTTTAACCTTTAGTAGCACGTAGCCGAAATTTATTTCCGTGTTTTCACGCGAAGCAATGGCTCTTCAACGTGATATCTCAAATCTCACAAAGCAGAACTCCTCAACATGAAGAAGTACGAAGTGACGTCACAAACCTCGTACGGCTCCACGCAAACATTAACTACCATGTCTCGTGCTGAGGACGGTTTAACATCACTTACAGAGCGCTGGCTCTGAGTACTATGGGGCTTAACGTCTGAGGTCATCAGTCCCCTAGAAATTACAACTGCTTAAACCTAACTAACCTAAGGACATCACACACGTCCATACCCGAGGCAGGATTCGAGCCGGCCGGAGTGGCCGAGCGGTTCTAGGCGCTACAGTCTGGAAACGCGCGACCGCTACGGTCGCAGTTTCGAATCCTGCCTCGGGAATGGATTTGTGTGCTGTCCGTAGGTTAGTTAGGTTTAAATAGTTCTAAGTTCTAGGGGACTGATGACAGAGGTTAAAGTCCCATAGTGCTCAGAGCCATTCGAATCAGGATTCGAACCTGTGACCGTAGCGGTCGCACGGTTCCAGACTGAAGCGCCTAGAACCTCTCGACCACCACGGTCGGCCTCGCATTTTCGACATCGGCGCTTCATTCCTGTTCGTACCCGTGAACTGTGTGAATAAACATGCACTTGAGCTAATTACGGGATCTTAAAAAAATGGAAACTTAGTTAAAGGGCAGATAAAAATTTTTGAGACCTTCACGGACGCGTTATTTGATCTAAAATACGGTTCAAAATGCTTTAGCAGAATTTCGCCTAGACGCACATTGTTTGCTGACCCCGGCCAGTGGGTCTGTTATTAGGAGGCCGTGCAGTGCCCGCTCTGCGTTCAGACTGGCCGCCTCCACTGCAGCCGCAGTGTTTGGTCCCAGCGTCCCGAGGGCGGACTGCCCTGTTGACACATCCGCTAGGGACAACCCACCTCCCTCCCCCAACTACTTCCACGTCCCCCTCCCCACCCCCACCTAGCACTCTACCCGGCAGTAACAGCGTGGGCGGTGCAACACAGCTAGTCTCGGGACCTCTACCCTCTCCTTAGGGAAAGCGGGCGTTATATTGCGCGGAAAGCCGTCTGCCATTGCGGTTCGTGCAACCTGCCGAGCTGACCAAAGTCGCTCTATTTATGCCACCAGGAGCTGCCGACACCAAACAGAAGTACTGCTGCGAAGGGTGGAAAGGCGACTGGACCTCAGTAAGGTGACTGTAAAATACCACACTGCCAGAAAAAAATACAAAACTTTCAAGGATTGTGTCAATGCTACAAGAGTATAATATACGCATACTGAGTGGTTGTAGTGTTAGTGATTTATTTTCCTCGTTCATCGGCCATCGGGTGCCGCACAGGAGGTCTGCCAGTGCACCCTCCGTTTTGAATCCACAGCAGAAAGTGTGCTGAGTTTAGATGTGTTGCGGAATCTTATTGACTGGAGTAGAGTTGTCTTCAGTGATGAGTCCTGCTTCGAACTGGTCCCTGGTGACCAGCGTGCATGTGTCTGGAGACGCCCCAGGCAGCGTTCGCTACGGTCGTAGGTTCGAATCCTGCCTCGGGAATGGATGTGTGTGATGTCCTCAGTTTAGTTAGGTTTAATTAGTTCTACGTTCTAGGGGACTGATGACCACAGATGTTAAGTCCCATAGTGCTCAGAGCCATCTAGGGGACTGATGACCTCAGAAGTTGCGTCCCATAGTGCTCAGGGCCATTTTGAACCTGGACAGCGTTGTGATATCAGTCTGACTGTCTCCCGCCATATGGCTCGACACCCAGGAGTGATAATCTCGGTTGCCATTTAATTTCAGAGAGAGACCTCTTTGGTTGTCATCCGCGCCACCCTAACAACACAATGGCACGTTGACGATATTCAACGCCACGTTTTGTTGCCCTTCATGGCAAGCCATCCTGGGGTTAAATTTCAGCAAGATAATACCTGACAGCAGACAGTGAGAGTTTCTACTGCTTGCCTTCATGCTTGCAAAACCCTGCTTTGGCCGGCGAGGTTACCGGACGTCTCCCCAGTTGAGAACGTTTGGAGAATTATTGACAGGGCCCACCAACCACGTCGTGATTTCGAGGATCTAACGCGCCAATTGGACAGAATTTTGCACGATATTCGCCAGGAGGACATCCAAAAATTCCATCATTGAGCGCCAAGCAAAATAACTGGTTGTGTAAGAGCCACAGGTAGACCAACAGCTCAATTTGTGAAACACTCTTGAATAAATGGTCCAATTTTTTTTAAATAGCCGGCCGCTGTGGCCGAGCGGTTCTAGGCGCTTCAGTCTGGAACCGTGCGACCGATACGGTCGCAGGTTCGAATCCTGCTTTGGGCATGGAAGTGTGTGATGTCCTTACGTTAGTTAGTTTTAACTAGTTCTAAGTCTAGGGGACTGATGACCTCAGATGTTAAGTCCTATAGCGCTCAGAGCCATTTGAACTTTTTTTAAAAATTATAATCATTTATTTGTACATGGACATCACACCTACCGATTTCTGTACCATTCAGTGCATTCATTCGTGGTGCAGCTCTTCTTTTTATTTAGTTTTTAATATGTTTTGGATGACTAATAACAGCCTTCTTCCTGTTAATAACCTTCATGGCATGATATGTCCTTGACACACAAAAAAAAATGCTTCAAATGGCTCTGAGCACTATGGGAACTGAGCGAGGTGACGCAGTGTTTAGCACACTGGACTCGCATTCGGGAGGACGACGGTTCAATCCCGTCTCCGGCCATCCTGATTTAGGTTTTCCGTGATTTCCCTAAATCGCTACCGAGCGAGGTGGCGCAGTGGTTAGACACTGGACTCGCATTCGGGAGGACGACGGTTCAATCCCGCGTCCGGCCATCCTGATTTAGGTTTTCCGTGATTTCCCTGAATCGCTTCAGGCAAATGCCGGGATGGTTCCTTTGAAAGGGCGCGGCCGATTTCCTTCCCAATCCTTCCCTCACCCGAGCTTGCGCTTCGTCTCTAATGACCTCGTTGACGACGGGACCTTAAACACTAATCTCCTCCTCCTCCTCCACTATGGGACTTAACATCTATGGTCATCAGTCCCCTAGAACTTAGAACTACTTAAACCCAACTAACCTAAGGACATCACACAACACCCAGTAATCACGAGGCAGAGAAAATCCCTGACCCCAGTAGGAATCGAACCCGGGAACCCGGGCGTGGGAAGCGAGAACGCTACCTCACGAGATGGGGACAACCCTTGACACACACATCAAGCAAAATAACGGTAGTGAACTGTCTGCTAAGTCACCCTGCCCTGAGGTGAGTTAAAAGCCATAGCACTTCGCGTTCACACTTCGCGTTCACACTTCGCGTTCACACTTCACGTTCACACTTCACGTTCACACTTCGATTATCGCACTACGTCGCCACACCATCACCAGATGGCTTTCAGCTTTGCTGTGGCCAGAGGAAGTAACATTTTCGCCCATCAATGTATTTTCACAGTGAGAAAGGCTATAAAAGATAACTGAAGTATTTCCCTATAAGGAACAATCGTAGACCACGAGCGCATCGGACCAAAAAAAACTCAGACAATCTTTACAAACAACCTCTGAAAGTCTCTCGATAAATTCGAGGTTGACCTTGTACACAGCAAGTGACCAAAGACGTTAGGTGTAGGTCATGCACTGAGGCAAGGTTGAAGGTTGATGTGACAAAATTAAAGAAAAAATGTAACAGTCATAGAAAAACTCTGAGAAGCCTTCGTTAATCCTGAGTAATATCTTACTTTGTAAGCTATGAGAAGATGCTACCAAAGAGAAGGGCTGACCTGCTTCTGGAGCCTCCAGTGATGCCCTGGAGCACGGCTTATTCCTCTCTAAGGGGCGGTCGGTTCCTCTGTTTGCAGAGACGGGACGTGTTTGTGGCTTAGCCGGCCTCAGTCCCTCCGGAGGAGCACGAATGGAGGCCTGCAGGCGAGCTCTGGAAGCACTGGCCGCGCAGATACGCGTTGGAGGCGGCAGCATTGGAGGAGGGCGAGTTAGTCAGTGGGCACTGCGGCGCTTCAGAGCGAGCGCGAGAGCCCGCTGGGGCGAAATGCTGAGGTTAGGTCATATTTTCTGAAGCTGACTATACCGACCGCCCTAATGTCGTAAGGCCATGGAGCCCAAAATTACGCAGACGGAAAGGCTACCTACGCTTGTTGCTAGCGTATGTTACCAGCTCGTCGTTGTCAATTTCCAGCACCGCTTCAAAATGGCATAAATGGTCAAGAGCGGAAAAAAAGCACCAGCTGCATTCGGTAGTGGAAATGTCAGTTCAGAAATTACTCCTAAATCAGTCGATTCAACTGTGTGGTGTGGTGAGGTGAGGTGAGGCAGGCTGTATCGTTCTCTCTCTCTCTCTCTCTCTCTCTCTCTCTCTCTCTCTGTGTGTGTGTGTGTGTGTGTGTGTGTGTGTGTGTGTGTGTGTGAAAGAAAAGCAAAAGATCCTGTCTATAATGGACCAGACAGTTCAGAGGATAAGCTAACGATATGTGGGATATTTTGCCATTGTTGCAATCTAATGGGTTGGGGAGTTATTAGTAGGGAGGCAACAGGTAACAGATTGACATCTTGGTTAGAGTGTCATCGTCAGATGTAGCAGTAGCTTCGGGTGTTCCCCAGGGAAGTGTGTTGGGACACCTGTTGTTCGAGTTGTATATTAATGACATTGCAGACAATATTAATAGTAAAATCAGGCGTTTTGCAGATGATGCCGTCATCTATAATGAAGTACTATCTGAGAGAATCTGCATAAATATTCAGTCAGATATTGATGAGATTTCAACGTGGTGTAGAGATTGGCAGCTTGCTCTAAATGTTTCGAAACATTAAATATTGCGCTTCACAAAACCGAAGAAAGTAGTATCCTATGACAGTAATACCAGTGAGTCACTATTGAAATTGGCCCACTCCTACAAATAGCTGGATGGAATGATCAGATAAGCTCAGTCGTGTGTAAGGCAGGTGGTTGGCTTCGGTTTATTGGTAGAATACTGGGGAAGTCCAAATAGTCTACAAAGGAAATTGCTTACAAATAGCTCATATGACCCATCCTAGAATATTGGTCAAGTGTGTGGGACTGTAACCAGATAGGACTAACAGGGGATGTTGAACGTTTACAGAACAGGACAGCACGAATGGTCACAGGTTTATTTGATCCGTGGGAGACTGTCACAGAGACACTCAAGAGATTGAACTGGAAGACACATGAAGACACGTAAACTATCCCCACAAAGATTCGAGAATCAGCTTCAAAAGATTACCCTCGGAATATACTACAACCTACTACTTATCGCTCACTTAGGGATCGTGAGGGTAAGATTCGAATAACTACTGCACCCACAGAAGCATTCAGTCAATCATTCTTCCCGCCCTCCATGCGTGAATCGAACATGAAGAAACGGTAATAACTAGTACAATGGGACAAACCTTCTGTCATACACCTCAAGTTGTAGATGTAGAGATTCTATCCAGAATATGACATTTCAGGCCACCCTGAGTGGCTATAGAGGTCTATATTCATCTATTCTCACGCATTGAGTTTATTGCTGAGACATCAACAGTAAATTCCATCTTCAGCACTTACGATGTTGACCATCAATGGACAATTCGCTTTAGACAGGTTCGTGCCAACCAAAGAGTGCTTTACTGTAAATTAAAACGTTGCGAAAGCCTCTAACACAAACAAAAGCTAAACGAAGCGAAAATTGCCGTAAGGAGGGGAAGCGTGCAACGAATTCGAAATTAAAAGTATGTACGGTCTTAATAGAAAATCCTTAGGAGTTTTGGTCTTCCGCTAAATCACTAAATGGATCAGAGCCCTATGAAGTGTTATGAAAAAAATGGCTCTCAGCACTATGGGACTCAACATCTGAGGTCATCAGTCCCCTAGAACTTAGAACTACTTAAACCTAACAAACCTAAGGACATCACACACATCCATGCCAGAGGCAGGATTCGAATCTGCGACCGTAGCAGCAGCGCGATTCCGGACTGAAGCGCATAGAACCGCTCGGCGTGTATTGCTGTGAGGTGTGGGATCCGCATCAGGTGGGACTGACGGTTGACACCGAACTAGTACAAAGAAGGGCAGCTCGTTTTGTATTATGGCGAAATAGGGGAGATAGTGTCACAGACATGATACTTGGAGTGGCAGTCATTAAAACAAAGGAATTTTACGTTGCGCGGGATCTTCTCACGAAATTTCAATCACCTGTTTTCTCCTCCGATTGTGAAAACATTCTGTTGGCGCCCACCTACATAGGAAGGAATGATGATCACGAAAAATAAATCAAGAGTCGCACAGAAAAATTTAAATGCTCGTTTTTTCCCGCGCGCCTTAAGAGAGGAACGGTACAAAGACAACTTGAAGGTCTGCAACCTAAGATGGCTACTCACATTGTCTGCTACATCGTTAACATCGATCAGGAAGAATAGAGGACCTATAACACTTCCTTGGGGAACGCCTGATATTACTTCTGTTTTACTCGATGACTTTCCGTCTGTTACTACGAACTGTGACCATTCTGATAGGAAATCACAAATCCAGTCCCACAACTGAGGCGATACTCCGTAGCCACGCAGTTTGGTTAGAAGACGCTTGTGAGGAACAGTGTCGAAAGCCTTATGGAAATATAAAAATATGGAATCAATTTGACATCCCCTGTCGATAGCACTCATTACTTCATGAGTATAAAGAGCTAGTTCTGTATCGCAAGAACAATATTTTCTGAATCTGTGCTGACTGTGTGTCAATAAATCGTTTTCTTCGAGGTACTTCATAATGTTCGAATACAGTATATGTTCCAAAACCCTACTGCAAATCGACGTTAGTGATACGAGCCTGTAATTCAACGGATTACTCCTATTTCCCTTTTTTGGTATTGGCGTGACTTGACTAATTTTCCAGTCTTTACGTACGGATCTTTCTATGAGCGAGCGGTTGTATGTAATTGCTGAATATGGGGCTATTGTATCAGCATACTCTGAGAGGAACTTGACTGGTATATAATCTGAACCGAAAACGCTGCTTTTAAGTGATTTAAGCTGCTTTGCTACACCGAGAATATCTACTTCTATGATTCTCATCTTGGCAGTTGTTTTTGATTGTAATTCAGGAATATTTACTTCGTTTTCTTTGGTGAAGGAGTTTCGGAAAACCGTGTTTAATAACTCTGCTTTAGTAACACTGTCATCAGTGACTTCACCGTTTCTATTGCGCAGTGGAGATACTGATTGCGTTTTGCCACTGATGTGCTTTATGTATCATCAGAATCTCTTTGGGTCTTCTGCCAGATTTCGAAACAGAGTTTCGTTATGGAAATTATTAAAAGCGTCTCACATTAAAGTGCGCGCTATATTTTGAACTTACGTATAACTTTGCCAGTCTTGGCATTTTACGTTCTATTAAATTTGGCATGCTTTTTTAGCTGCCTCTGCAACAGCGATGAGCCATTTTGTGTACCATGGGGGATCAATACCATCACTTATTAATTTATGTGTTGTATCTGTCTCAATTGCTGGCGATACTATCTCTCTGAAATCATTCCACAACTTTTCTACGCTTACATGACCATATCGGATGGAATGAAATCTTAAAACGGCGTTAAGAACATTTTTACCGGCTTTTTTAATATAGATATACCTTGCGTTTCTTTCTGATGGTTGTAGGTGTTACGGTATTCAGCGTAGCAGCTACTGCCTTGTGGTCGCTAATCCCTGTATTCGTCACGATACTGACTATTTGTACAGGATCATTTGTTGCTAAGAGGTCAAGTATGCTTTCGCAACCATTTACGCTTCGAGTGGCAATACTTGAGCATTGCTCTATGGTATGGAATCCGCACCAGGCAGAATTGATGGAGGAAATACACAAGATTCAAAGAAGAGCACCACGTTTTGTTACAGATTCATTTAGTAGGCGCGAAAGCATTACACATATGATCAACCAAGTCCAGCGGCAGATGCTGGAAGAGAGGCGTTCAGAAGCATGATGTGATTTATTGTTAAAATTCCAAGAGCGTGTGATCCTGGAAGAGTCAACGAGTATACTGCTTCTTCCTATATATATCTCGCATAAAAGCCGAGAAGATAATACAAGAGATCCGAGCCCACACGAAGCCTTACCAGCTATCGTTCTCTGCACGAAACATTCGGGACCGGAATAGGCAAAGGGGAAGTGATGCTGGTGTACAAAGTACCCTCCACCACACACCGTAATGTGGCTTGCAGAGTGTAGATGTAAATATAGATAGGGGAAATGTAGCACGGGTAGACAAAAAATGGAACATGCACAATTAATTGCAGAGAATAGGTCTAGTAATTTCTTAGAGATGAAAAAATAGCGCAAAAAAGGAAGTGAGGTAGTTATAGTTAAAAAACAATTAAGTTAAAAATAGGACGCGTAACATCGTGTTTCAAGAAAAGAAACCAGTGAGCAGACCACGAATATTGGAGGAGGCGGGAGATGTTCGAAGAAGCGAACTGGTAGGGTCACGTGTTCATAAACTGCACTTGGTTTGTAACAAACTAATGGCTGCTACAATGGCACTGATTGTGCTACGAACAGAAACAGAAAGCAGTCCCCTGTGATATGTCCACCCCGTGGTCAGTCTCTGTTTGATGAAGATACAGCATTACTCGTGGCAGGGGCTAGCAAAGTGTTTTCCGTTTGGTCAGTAAGGCATATTGCCCGTAAATGCGTACTAGTTTACGGACAGAATTTTCACAACCGGACACTTCGTAACTGAAAACAATTTGCCGTCAAGTATGGAAGCTTAGAACAGAGTGAGTCGTTCATGCAGCAAACACTGCCAAATATTTCTGAACAATGAAATGATCGCATGGTAGACTGGACAATGTGGGCGAAGATTCATCAAGAAAGATCTGTCATCTTACCTATGAAATGCTGATCCCGGACAATACCTCGTAGAGACTATTGTCACTGTTACCAAAACATGCACTGTTACTATCTCGAATAATATATTGTAGTACCTCAATGTACAATGTATACCGGCACTATCATAAAAACGATGCACTGGTGCTATCACAAGGAACACGTGATGGTACTATAATGAGCAGAATGTATTTTCATTATTATAAACAATGTGTGCAGTTAATACTACACTGAGATGACAAAAGGCGTGAGATACAGGTATACACGTATAAATATGACGGTAGTATCGCGTACGCAAGGTGTCAAAGAGCACTGCATTGGCGGAGCTGAAATTTGAAATCAGATGATTCGTGTGAAAAGGTTTCTGACGTGCTTCCGGCCTGGCAACGGCAATTGCGGCTACGAGCGTGGTTTGGTAGTAGGAATTAGAGGCATGGGACATATCATTTCGGACATCGCTAGAAAATTCGGTATATCCAGAACACCAAATTTTAGGCATTACCTCTCATCGCGGACAACGCAGTGGCTGGCGGCTTACGAAGTCCCGGGATGGGTAAGAGTTTGTAACTCTTTAATCCTGACGAATTTCGCATAAGAACGAAACATGCACCCGACCCCCTCCTTACCTACCACCTACTTAATTATGCGCCCAACGAAACGAAATGATGGTGGACCCTGCTAGTTGGTAAAATAAGGAGTGCACACTCACAATAATTTAATAATCGTAATCTACTCCGAGAAAAAAAGAGGACTTTACCATAATAAACAACAGGAAATGGGATTCTGCATATATCTACAAACGATATGCACATTAAATATTACAATGATATTTATCATACACGAGAACATAAAGGCTCATGATTATCGACACAAACAGTAGGTTAAAGGATTGGGTATACTGGACTATTATGATAATAAGAGTTGGCTCGAGTACAAGGGGCTCCTACTCTCTGTGGTGCAATAGATTGACGATAATAACTGGGGGTCTTAATGAATCAAATATTACTCTCTCGACTATATTGCAGCATCGCGATTAGTAGTGAGAGCTCAAATAGGATGACATGGAGATACCAGCAAAGGTTGACTTGTAACAAAGCGAGCGCGCGTGCTGTTGAGGACTTCAGTATAAAATTGATAGGTCCTACAATGCCGGAGCCGCGAAATACTGTACCAATTCTGAAATCTGTAGCAGGTCGTCGCTAGGCGGCGATCTGATTCTGGCTTCTGCTGTGCAGCAACTCTGTTTCAGCCCCTGGCCCCGAAGGCTGTCATAGAATTCTGCCGCGAAAAGTGCGACTAAGTTGCAAGACGGTCCAACTCCGACGAAGATCAGATTCTGAAATCCCTGCGCCCTCACAACGCAAGGGCGAAGCCAACATTGCTCAACTCCTTACTCTCCCCGAAAACTGCGAATTAGCATTCAGTGCTGATTCCAAAATTGCCTCACACTGTCTCGGAACATTATTCACGCCAATAGCAACCATTCCCTCCAGTTTCGAGCAGGGTTTTACGACGTAAACTAGCCTCAGTTTAGGTTGACCAATCATGCCTCTGATATTCAGCTGAGGGCACTGAACTTGCCGTTTTGACCGGCTACGAAAACAACCTGCCTAGACCACCGGCCATCCGGCGCCAGACAGTCACACCAACAGGTCACGATCCACAAGTATTCTCAGAATCATGAGAACAATGCAGTCATTCAGTGCCAGTAGTCTTCGTTCTGGACGCGCCGGAACGATAAACACACAAACTGTGGCGACACTCAGACGTCTCGCAGGTCGTTTCGCCCTGCGTGCAATAGGCGGAACTCGACCAATGTTAGTCGTTCCACCAGGTGCTTAAGCCCATTGATCCACGACCCTCTCAGTATTCACAGAAGTGCAGCCCCCAACCGGGAATGCAGTGCGCCGCGCCTTAAGTGCTCGCTTCGCACAGGTCACCCAGGGAAGTAACCCACCATGCATAAGAATAAAGGGAAAGGTATTCTGAGCTCTCAGTACAAATACTCTCATTAAAATAACCTTATTCGGCCTGTTAGCACCGTGAAATGATATAAAACATTAATAAAATTGATGAAAATGAGAGGCGACGTACAAAAGTGGGAATGGAACCTCTCAGGCTTTCACTTAACCACCTCGAGCAGCGTCGTTTGCGTAGAGTTGTCAGTGCTAAGACATCAGCAGTACTGTGTCGAGTAACCACAGGAATCAATATGGGATGCACGACGATCGTATCCATTACTACAGTATGGCTTTGCTAACAGACCTCTCCTTTGCTCGTGGCCATATCCATTGGACCCTAGACAACCGGAAAACAGTGGCTTTGTCAGATGAGTCAAGATTTCAGTTAGTAGGAGCTGATGGTAGGGTTTGAGAGTGGTGCAGCTCACACGAAGCCATGGACCCAGGTTGTCAACAGGGTACTGTGCAAGCTGATGGCGCCGGCCGCGGTGGCCGAGCGGTTCCAGGCGCTTTAGTCTCGAAACCGCGCGACCGCTACGGTTGCAGGTTCGACTCCTGAATCGGGCATGGATGTGTGTGGTGTCCTTAGGTTAGTTAGGTTTACGTAGTTCTAAGTTCTAGGGGACTGATGGCCGCAGATGTTAAGTCCCATAGTGCTCAGAGCCATTTGAACCAAGCTGGTTTCGGCTCCATGGGCTGTGTTTACCTGTAATGGTCTGGGTCCTCTGGTGCATCTGAAATTATTATTGGATGGAAATAGCTACACTCCTGGAAATGGAAAAAAGAACACATTGACACCGGTGTGTCAGACCCACCATACTTGCTCCGGACACTGCGAGAGGGCTGTACAAGCAATGATCACACGCACGGCACAGCGGACACACCAGGAACCGCGGTGTTGGCCGTCGAATGGCGCTAGCTGCGCAGCATTTGTGCACCGCCGCCGTCAGTGTCAGCCAGTTTGCCGTGGCATACGGAGCTCCATCGCAGTCTTTAACACTGGTAGCATGCCGCGACAGCGTGGACGTGAACCGTATGTGCAGTTGACGGACTTTGAGCGAGGGGGTATAGTGGGCATGCGGGAGGCCGGGTGGACGTACCGCCGAATTGCTCAACACGTGGGGCGTGAGGTCTCCACAGTACATCGATGTTGTCGCCAGTGGTCGGCGGAAGGTGCACGTGCCCGTCGACCTGGGACCGGACCGCAGCGACGCACGGATGCACGCCAAGACCGTAGGATCCTACGCAGTGCCGTAGGGGACCGCACCGCCACTTCCCAGCAAATTAGGGACACTGTTGCTCCTGGGGTATCGGCGTGGACCATTCGCAACCGTCTCCATGAAGCTGGGCTACGGTCCCGCACACCGTTAGGCCGTCTTCCGCTCACGCCCCAACATCGTGCAGCCCGCCTCCAGTGGTGTCGCGACAGGCGTGAATGGAGGGACGAATGGAGACGTGTCGTCTTCAGCGATGAGAGTCGCTTCTGCCTTGGTGCCAATGATGGTCGTATGCGTGTTTGGCGCCGTGCAGGTGAGCGCCACAATCAGGACTGCATACGACCGAGGCACACAGGGCCAACACCCGGCATCATGGTGTGGGGAGCGATCTCCTACACTGGCCGTACACCACTGGTGATCGTCGAGGGGACACTGAATAGTGCACGGTACATCCAAACCGTCATCGAACCCATCGTTCTACCATTCCTAGACCGGCAAGGGAACTTGCTGTTCCAACAGGACAATGCATGTCCTCATGTATCCCGTGCCACCCAACGTGCTCTAGAAGGTGTAAGTCAACTACCCTGGCCAGCAAGATCTCCGGATCTGTCCCCCATTGAGCATGTTTGGGACTGGATGAAGCGTCGTCTCACGCGGTCTGCACGTCCAGCACGAACGCTGGTCCAACTGAGGCGCCAGGTGGAAATGGCATGGCAAGCCGTTCCACAGGACTACATCCAGCATCTCTACGATCGTCTCCATGGGAGAATAGCAGCCTGCATTGCTGCGAAAGGTGGATATACACTGTACTAGTGCCGACATTGTGCATGCTCTGTTGCCTGTGTCTATGTGCTTGTGGTTCTGTCAGTGTGATCATGTGATGTATCTGATCCCAGGAATGTGTCAATAAAGTTTCCCCTTCCTGGAACAATGAATTCACGGTGTTCTTATTTCAATTTCCGGGAGTGTATATGCACTGGTACTATCAGAAACAAATGGGCTGATATTAACGTAAACAACATCTAATTGTGCGGTGCTGTCGTAAACAGCATTACTGGTAATGTCCTAAACGATGTGTGCCTATACTATTATAACGTATGTGTACTGGTACCATGATTTTAAAAAAATGTGCTACCATAAACTGTGTTTAGTGGGGCTACTTTAAACAACATGCTCTGATACTACGACGAACATGTGTTCTAACTGTCACGAAAATTTGTTCTGGTATCATAATCAAAAAGTGTGCTCTTAGTATCGTAAGCAACATGCTGTGGTAGTATCACTAACAAATGAACTGGTACTAACGTCAACAACCTCTACTAATACTACAACGAACATTGTGTGGCATATCATAAACAACATTTCTAGTACTATCATGAACAATGTGTGTGCTATTATAAACTGTGTGTACTGGTAACATGCTAAACAACATGCAGTTGTATTATTATAAACAATGTGGAGAGGTTTTAATAGAAACAATGTGTAACTGTCGTATAATGAACAACCTATGTCCGACCTGTTACAAATAACAGCACTGGTACTATGATAAAATTCCAAATCGTCTGCTTACTTCGTCAGTTGGAGAAGACTGAAACGTAATCGGTCCTGGCATTGTTTAAATCCATCAGGCATTTGTTCAGTAGAACTGGGGAAACTAACAAAAACCTGCTCCGTTATGGCCAGGCAATATTATGAACTCGAATGTCTTGAATCCGAGTCCACTGTGAGAAATAATTCACCACCTCGCTGGATGCCGACGGCGTAATTGCATGCAGGTTGCGCCATGTCACATAATTTGCATTTTAAAACTGTTACTGTTTCGTCTGTCTCGTAAGGACAGCTGAGTGTGTGTTCTGTGCGGAGATCTGTTTGCAGTTCTCTTCACATGCCGGTCGTAATTTCTGCATGCTACCTGCCACTCCCCCACCCTTCCTATACTCCCCCTCCTACCGACCCTCACCTCTATATACCACCCACCTCCCCCCACCTAAACCACTCATCCCCCCACCCCCCTAGCTCACCCCTTCAGCCAGAGATCTCGAGAGCAGTTCTGACAGCGTGTCGGCTCCACTGATTGGTATTCCGACCGAGCCGCTATGTTTTCGCATGTAAATTACGTCTTGTTTGGCCTGGTGGGGTGGAAAAGTAAAGAAAGAAAAGCGAAAGAGAGGAAAATACGCCGTGGAGCCAATCTGACGGGCTTTGCAGCCAGCAACAGGCTCCTTTCCTCTGCCATTCTCCCCGCCATTCTGCCTCCCATCATCTCCCCTCCTCCTCCTCCTCCTCCTCCTCCCCCTCCCCCTCCCTCCTCCCCCACCTCCCCCCTCCCCCTCCATCCTCCTCTTATCTCCCGCCTCTTCCCCGTGTACGTACGCTCCTTACCCACGCCTCGCCTATCCCGAAGCAATAAATTCCGGCTTTTATTAAGAAAAGTGGGCCATGATTGATGGATCGTCTCCGTTGTTAATCTCTTTGTGCGGAGCGCGGTTTGCACACGGCGGCGGTGCTTCGTCTGTTATCGCGCTGCGGCTCGGCTCTGGAACGTAGCAGGTGGTGCAGCAGCCAGAAAACCAAACAGCAGCCTACAAGTTAGCCACTTCAAGTGAGGCATCTAACATGGGGCGAATATTCGTGGTTCCAAACTCGTTTCTTTTACTTTTCTTGAAAAGAGTGCCGGCTGGTGTGGCCGAGCGGTTCTAGGCGCTTCAGTCTGGAACTGCGCGACCGCTATTGTCGCAGGTTCGAATCCTGCCTCGGGCATGGATGTATGTGATGCCCTTAGGTTAGTTAGGTTTAAGTAGTTCTAAGTCTATGGGACTGATGACCTCAAAAGTTAAGTCCGATAATGCTCCGAGCCGTTACAACCATTTGAACCTCAAAAGAGAACCTTACGAATTGACCCTGTCGCTTTCGGCTTGACATCTCGCTTCTAATGACCACAGTGCCTTGGATTGTTTTGTTCACTGTTTGTAGTGATCGGTGGAAGTGAGGTGTGAAGTCTAAATGCGTCTGCAGAAAGCCGAATATCAGGCACCCTGGTTATGCAAACACTGTAAGTACAGCTTTAGCACGCCAAATACGCAATTATAAGGTCACAGATCGTAAGCATAAACAAATTTCATGTCAGGAAACTTCTGCTACAAACGTTGTTCCTCATCTAACAATAAAGAATTGCTGTTTTTCCTATGTAGTAACACATTTGTGTAATCATTATAAAACGCAGTTGATCGACACAGAAATGAACTGTATTACAGGCCACTAAAGATGCCTCACAAATAAAAGGAAGCGAAACGTGCAAGGCACAATAAAAGCAGCTGCATTAGAAGAAACACATTCCAAGAAATACAATCAACCTCTCTTGTATAAGTTTAATTCACAAAAATCGGACAGACCAGTTACATCTAAATCAATTGTCAACATAAATTCTAAATCTGCATCTACGTGATTACTCTGCTATTCCCAATAAATTGCCTGGCAGAGGGTTCAGTGAACCACCTTCATGCTGTCTCTCTACCGTTCCACTCTCGAACGGCACGCGGGAAAAACGGTGACTTAAAATTTTCCGTGTGAGCCTTGATTTCTCTTATTATATCGTGATGATCATTTCTCTCTAAGTAGATGGGTGCCAACAGAATGTTTCCGCAATCGGAGGAGAAAACTGGTGATTGAAATTTCATGAGAAGATCCCGTCGCAACGAAAAACGCATTTGTTTTAATGATTGCCACCCCAATTCACGTATCATGTCTGTGTAACTATCTCCCCTATTTCACGATAATACAAAACGAGCTGCCCTTCTTTGTACTTTTTTGATGTCATCCGTCAGTTCAACCTGATGCGGATCCCACACTGCACAACAGTACTCCAGAATAGGGTGGACATGTCTAGTGTAAGCTGTCTCTTTGGTAGACCTGTTGCACCTTCTAAGTGTTCTGCCAGTGAATCGCCGTCTTTGGTTTGCTCTACCCACAGTATTACCTATGTGATCGTTCCAATTTAGATTATTTTTAATTGTAATCCCTAAGTATTTTGTTGAATTTACAGCCCTCAGATTTGTGTGACTTATCGCGTAATCGAAATTTAGCTGATTTCTTTTAGTACTCATGTGAATAACTTCACAGTTTTCTTTATTCGGAGTCAATTGCCACTTTTTGCACCATACAGATATCCTATCTAAATCATTTTGCAAGTCGTTTTGATCATCTGATGACTTTACGAGACGGTAAATGGCAGCATCATCTGCAAACAATCTATGGCGGCTACTCAGATTGTCTCCTATGTCGTTAATATAGATCAGGAACAATAGAGGGCCTATAACACTTCCTTGGGGAACGCCGGATATTACTTCTGTTTTACTCGATATTTACTCGATGATTTTCCGCCTATTACCACGTTCATTTTCTTATTTTCTTGTAACGATTCTTGCAGTTATACTGCATAACTTCTGTAATTTATATCTAAAAGAAGTCTAAACAAAACATACACAGCACAAAGAAAACATTCTCCATTAATAACTAACACGACTAAGAATAATTTATGGTACTTAAAAAAATTATCATTTGTGTACAGAATGTTCACTGCTGTAGTGATCCTTTTTATCATCAGTATTAATATTACTATCATTATTATTATTATTCAAAAATGGTTCAAATGGCTCTAAGCACTATGTGACTCAACATCTGAGGTCATCAGTCCCCTAGACTTCGAACTACTTAAAGCTAACTAACTTAAAGACATCACACACATCCATGTCCGAGACAGGATTCAAACCTGCGATCGTAGCACCAGCGCGGTTCCGGAATGAAGCACCTAGAACCACTCGGTCACAGTGGCTGGGTATTATTATTATTATTATTATTATTATTATTATTACTACCATCTACATGATTACTCTGCACTTGAAAATTAACTGCCCGGCAGAGGGTTCATCGTATCATCCACAAACGACTTCTCTAACGTTGCACTTTCGAAAAGTGTGTGGGAGAAACGAACGCTTAAATTTTTCTGTGCGAGCTGCGATTTCCCTTACATTATGATCATCATCATCATCATCATTTGTCCTTGTGTCGGTGTGCGCTAACAAAACATTTTCACACTCTGAGGAGAAAGATGATGATTGAAATATCGTGCCGCAACGGAAAAGCCTATGGCTTAGTGATTGCCACCCCAATTGACTTACCATATCCGTGACACTTTCTGCACTGTTTCCCAATGATACAAAACGAGCTGTCGTCCTTCGAGCTATTTCGATTTCCTCCGTCAGTACCATGTGACGCGTATCCCACACAGCACAGCAATAGTCCAGAATAGGGCGGACAAAAGTAGAATAAGCAGTCACATTAATAAACCTGTTACATTTTCTAAATCTTCTGTCAATTTTGTTTTCTCTCCTCACAACATTATCAATGTGATCATTTCAATGTAAGTTATTCGTCATTGTAACCTTTAAGAATTTAGTTCAATTTCAGCCTCTACATTTGTATGATTTATGATGTAACCGAAATTCAGCGGATTTGTTCTAGTTCTGCAATGAATGACTTAATATTTTCATTATTATAATTTATTCCTTGTTTTGTGTAAATAAGTTAAAGGATATACTGATAATTAAGTTATACTTTAACGTTGGTAAAATCTTCTAACTGATTGAAATTTGGTTCACTAAAATAATTAGTTAACAATGGATCGCATAAATTTGTCAAGATGCAAATTACAAAATGTTTCAAGCAAATATTCTTTAGCCGTCAGGGGAACATCAATTAGCGTGATTTCCATCTTTGTAGCTTTGTTTTTTATGAAGATATAAACAGCGGTATGACTTTTTTAAATGAGACCCTGTATTTTTTTTATTTGGTAATTCATTTGCTCTCCTAAATATCTATTCATACATGTATCACAGTGTACCATTCACTGAAACGCAACGTTATTAATTATATAATACAACACTGACGTTGACGCTCCCAGCGCTTAGTGCAGATACTCGGGGTAATGGAACACATCCATGTGCTGGCGTTGACAGAGGACAAACGTAAACATGAGTAGAATGCGCACTCGTCATTCCGTCAACCATCGTCAGCTGAAGAGTTGTGTGAGTAGAATGTACACCAACGAAGAGAAGGTAGAAATGCTACTCATCTATGGGGAATGTAAGTTAGCAGAACAGTAATTGCAATACTTATGTACAGGTACATTTAATACAGTAGTTTAGTCCTTTTAAATACTGTTGTATACAGTAGGCATACGGTAAATGCTGTTCTTCCTGCAAACTGCATCGATATAACGTTTCTTTTATTGTTGTTGAAGGTAGGCAAAATGCTACGCAAGCAGCGGAACTGTACAGAGAGCGATAACCTGACAAGAACCCACCTTCCCGACGGATGTTTTCTCGTCTTGTTGAGACGCTTCAGGAAACGGGAAGTTTCAACCCCCGACAACGTAATCGTAGCACTCGCACAGACGAAGCTGTCGAAGTTGCTGTTCTCGCTTCCATTGCTATGAATCCACATGTGAGCACACGACAACTTGAACACGAGATTGGCGTTCCTACAACCAGTGTCCATCGTATTCTTACACGTCACCGGTTCCATCCTTACCATGTACATCTGCGTCAAAAATGGCATGATAATGATTTCCAGCATGGTGTACAGTTCTGTCAGTGCGCACAGCAGTAAATCCTCGCCAACCCGTATGTTCTATTCACCGCTGAAATGTTCCTTCTCAAACAAAGGACAGGTAAATATAAGGAACATGCATTATTTGTCCAGCGACAACCCACGATGGCTTAAACAAGTGGAACATGAGCGTCAATGGAGAGTTAACGTCTGGTGTGGGATGCGTGGTAGTACAATTATTGGCCCTTATTTCATCAATGGTAGTCTAAACGGCATAGCATATGCTAACTCCCTCAGACGAATTCTTCCCCCTCTCCTGTGTGAAGTGCCGCTTAGAACCAGAATGCTTATGTGGTATCAACACGATGGATGTGCAGCACATTATGCCTTGCGTGCATATCGTGTTCTGAACCGAAGGTATCCTGCCAGATGGATTGGTCGAGGAGGAACAGTTACTTTCTCTGCTGTGTCTCCTGATTTAAATCCTCCGGACTTTTATCTTTGGGGATGTATTAAAGACGGTGTCTATCGCGATATTCCACCAACTCCAGCGGACACGCAGGAACGGTGCCTGCTTCTCTTCAGCAGGCAACATTGGAAGCACGAAATAATTCTTTCATTCAATCAGTGCACCAGTGTATCTGTATCCAGGATCACCCACCACTCAGAGCACCTTTCAGTGTTCTACTCCTGGGCAGTGGTACAGGAGAGTCAAAGTAAATCTTGCGTTATTGTTTTACTTAGTTTTCATTTGTTTTCTGACAACTCCAGCAGGTGGACGAGTTTGTGATCCCGGGCTCAAAGTCAATGTTGTGTTATGTAATTAATAACGTTGTGTTACAGTGAACGGTACACTGTGATACATTTATTGAATCGGTCTTTACGAGAGGAAATGAATTACCGAATAAAAAATACAGGGTGCCATTTGAAAACAGTCACACCGCTGTTCATATCTTTGTAGAAAACAAAGCTACAACGAAGACAATCATGCTGATTGATGTCCCACTGACGGCTAAAGAACATTTGCTTGAAACATATTGTAATCTGCATCTGGACAAACAGTTGTTTAAGGTGGTCAAGATAAATGGGACACCCTGTATATTACGAATGTGTGTGTGTGTGTGTGTGTGTGTGTGTGTGTGTGTGTGTGTGTGTGTGTGTGTGTAAATAATAGATGTATAGAAACTATGTATGAACCATGGACCTTGCCGTTGGTGGGGAGGCTTGCGTGCCTCAGCGATACAGATAGCCGTATCGTAGGTGCAACCACAACGGAGGGGTATCTGTTGAGAGGCCAGACAAACGTGTGGTTCCTGAAGAGGGGCAGCAGCCTTTTCAGTAGTTGCACGGGCAACAGTCTGGATGATTGACTGATCTGGCCTTGTAACACTAACCAAAACGGCCTTGCTGTGCTGGTACTGCGAACGGCTGAAAGCAAGGGGAAACTACAGCCGTAATTTTTCCCGAGGGCATGCAGCTTTACTGTAACATGGAGAGCTGCATCAAACCAGTCTCAGGACTGAAGACCACAACAACAATAGAAACTAATGTATTGCCTTGGAACGTTGTGTCAAATTTTCGAAGCAATGGGTGAAGTACTTCGAGAGTTTTAATACTTTGAGCAAATTAATATTTACGTTTTTGTATAGATTCCCTTGTCATTATCACTTATACAGGGTGAGTCTCCTAACGTTTCCGCTGGATATATTTCGTAAACCACATCAAATACTGACGAACCGATTCCACAGACCGAACGTGAGGAGAGGGGCTAGTGTAATTGCTTAACACAAATCATACAAAAATGCACGGAAGTATGTTTTTAACACAAACCTACGTTTTTTTAAATGGAACCCCGTTAGTTTTGTTACCACATCTGAACATATAAACAAATACGTAATCAGTGCCGTTTGTTGCATTGTAAAATGTTAATTACATCCGGAGATACTGTAACCTAAAGTTGACGCTTGAGTACCACTCCTCCGCTGTTCGATCGTGTGTATCGGAGAGCACTGCAACATACATCGCGTTTCTACAGAATGATCTGCCAACGTTGCTCAAAAATGTCCCACTGGAAACGCGTCGGCGTATGTGGTATCAGCATGATGGTGCACCTGCACATTCCGCAATTAACACTAGGCTGACCCTTGACAGGATGAGTGGTTAGACACTGGACTCGCATTCGGGAGGACGACGGTTCAATCCCGCGTCGGCCATCCTGATTTAGGTTTTCCGTGATTTCCCTAAATCACTCCAGGCAAATATCGGGATGGTTCCTCTGAAAGGGCACGGCCGACTTCCTTCCGCATCCTTCCCTAATCCGATGAGACCGATAACCACGCTGTCTGGTCTCCTTCCCCAAACAACCAACCAACTAACCTTGACAGGATGTTCGACGGGCGTTTCATAGGACGTGGAGGACGCATAAATTGGCCAGCCCGTTCTCCTGATCTTACAACTCTGGACTTCTTTCTGTGGGGTACGTTAGAGGAGAATGTGTACCGTGATGTGCCTACAACCCCAGAGGATATGAAACAACGTATTGTGGCAGCCTGCGGCGACATTACACCAGATGTACTGCAGCGTGTACGACATTCATTACGCCACAGATTGCAATTGTGTGCAGCAAATGATGGGCACCACATTGAACATCTATTGGCCTGACATGTCGGGACACACTCTATTCCACTCCGTAATTGAAAACGGAAACCACGTGTGTACGTGTACCTCACCCCTCATGGTAATGTACATGTGCGTCAGTGAAAAAGACCAATAAAAAGGTGTTAGCATGTGGACGTAATACGCTGTTCCAGTCTCTTCTGTACCTAAGGTCCATCACCGTTCCGTTTGGATCCCTACGTAATTCGATGCTCTCCGATACACACGATCGAACAGCGGAGGAGTGGTACTCAAGCGTCAACTTTAGGTTACAATATCTCCGGATGTAATTAACATTTTACAATGCAACAAACGTCACTGATTACGTATTTGTTTACATGTTCAGATGTGCTAACAAAACTAACGGGGTTCCATTTAAAAATCGTTGCTTTGTGCTAAAAAACATACTTCCGCGCATTTTTGTATGGTTTGTATTAACCAATTACACTAGCCCCTCTCCTCACGTTCGGTCTGTGGAATCGGTTCGTCAGTATTTGATGTGGTTTACGAAATATATCCAGCGGTAACGTTAGATGATTCACCCTGTATATTTATATATTATACGTGACGCTCTAGTAGGTATATATAACAAGCGTGTATTCCCATGCAATGTTATGGCAAAATTTCAAAGCAATCGAAGAACAACTTGTGGAGATTCAAAGTTTTGCACAAACGGACATTTACATTTTTATTTTTGTTGATGTAAATGTTTGTTTGCTCAAAGTCTGTCATCCCCATACTTCTGCATTGACTGGGAGCAAACGAACATTTTCATCTACGTAAATAAAAATGTATATGTACGTTAGTTCAAAATGTTGAATCTCCAAAAGTTGTTCATCGAGTGCATTGAAATTTAGACACACATTTCCTTGGAATATACGCTTGTTTTATATACCTACTAGGTCATTTTGAGGTGACACGAGACATGGAATGCATGGCGTGTACTATTTCGGAAACTGTCAGGGAATTCAGTACTCCGAGATCGACTACAGTGTGTTAACTGTAAGACGGCAGAGTTGTGAGGGGAGTGCGGGGAGAGGAGGAAGCAAGCATTGTCTGGCGAGGGGTGAGAAGGGGGGGGGGGGGGGGGGAACAAGGCAGGCCTACCAGTTGCAGTGCTGGCACTACAAATTGCGCGTCATGCTTACACGAAAGTAGACGAAAGGCTTGGAAGTAAAACTCGCTTTAAATGTTGAAACTTCCTGGCAGATTAAAACTGTGTGCCCGACCGAGACTCGAACTCGGGACCTTTGCCTTTCGCGGGCAAGTGCTCTACCATCTGAGCTACCGAAGCACGACTCACGCCCGGTACTCACAGCTTTACTTCTACCAGTACCTCGTCTCCTACCTTCCAAACTTTACAGAAGCTCTCCTGCGAACCTTGCAGAACTAGCACTCCTGAAAGAAAGGATATTGCGGAGACATGGCTTAGCCACAGCCTGGGGGATGTTTCCAGAATGAGATTTTCACTCTGCAGCGGAGTGTGCGCTGATATGAAATTTCCTGGCAGATTAAAACTGTGTGCCCGACCGAGACTCGAACTCGGGACCTTTGCCTTTCGCGGGCAAGTGCTCTACCATCTGAGCTACCGAAGCACGACTCACGCCCGGTACTCACAGCTTTACTTCTACCAGTACCTCGTCTCCTACCTTCCAAACTTTACAGAAGCTCTCCTGCGAACCTTGCAGAACTAGCACTCCTGAAAGAAAGGATATTGCGGAGACATGGCTTAGCCACAGCCTGGGGGATGTTTCCAGAATGAGATTTTCACTCTGCAGCGGAGTGTGCGCTGATATGAAATTTCCTGGCAGATTAAAACTGTGTGCCCGACCGAGACTCGAACTCGGGACCTTTGCCTTTCGCGGGCAAGTGCTCTACCATCTGAGCTACCGAAGCACGACTCACGCCCGGTACTCACAGCTTTACTTCTACCAGTACCTCGTCTCCTACCTTCCAAACTTTACAGAAGCTCTCCTGCGAACCTTGCAGAACTAGCACTCCTGAAAGAAAGGATATTGCGGAGACATGGCTTAGCCACAGCCTGGGGGATGTTTCCAGAATGAGATTTTCACTCTGCAGCGGAGTGTGCGCTGATATGAAATTTCCTGGCAGATTAAAACTGTGTGCCCGACCGAGACTCGAACTCGGGACCTTTGCCTTTCGCGGGCAAGTGCTCTACCATCTGAGCTACCGAAGCACGACTCACGCCCGGTACTCACAGCTTTACTTCTACCAGTACCTCGTCTCCTACCTTCCAAACTTTACAGAAGCTCTCCTGCGAACCTTGCAGAACTAGCACTCCTGAAAGAAAGGATATTGCGGAGACATGGCTTAGCCACAGCCTGGGGAATGTTCCCAGAATGAGATTTTCACTCTGCAGCGGAGTGTGCGCTGATATGAAACTTCCTGGCAGATTAAAACTGTGTGCCCGACCGAGACTCGAACTCGGGACTATTTAAATGTTGTTCGTAAGCGAGTCTGAAATCGTCATGTACATTAAAATCTATATATATATATATATATATATATATATATATATATATATATATATAAATGAATGAATGTATGTATGTTTGTCCACTATGCGCTCACAAACCATTCATCCGATTGCAATGAAACTTTGGTTAGTTGTTCTCCGAACGCCCGAAAAGACTAATGGATAATGTTTCAACCGTTAGGTCACTGTAACATGCCCAGCGTTGCCGGCACGGTAGCTCAGCGTGTTCGGTCAGAAGGTTAGCTGCCCTCTGTAATAAAAAAACTGAGTTAATCGATAGACAACGAACTCAAACGGATGTCTTACAACGTCCGCCCCGAGGAGATACAACGAACGAAAACAAAATGATTATAAAAAAAAGCGCAATTGATTAGGTAAAGGCTTGTCATGCAGTGGACCCGGGTTCGATTCCCACTGCTGGCAATTTTTTAAATTTTATTTCATTCCCCGCAATGTTAAACTGTTAATTAAAATTTAAATATACTTAAACAGCTCATATAGTATAACGTAACTGTCAATCTATGCTATACTATAAGGTAATTCGGACGAAATAGGGGGGCTTCTTAAAAGTGATCGCGAACAAAATATCTGAAATGGAAACTCACCTTTTCTTGCCAGGCGTTTGTGGTGATTCGCCAGGATGATTCTTGGAAAACTGTTTGAATCTTCCAATGCTACGCATGCTATGTCCTGTGTACGTAGCAGCTCTCACTGGAGATTTGTAAATGGGGTGAAGTAATTTTTTCTGCTCCCTTACCCTTTCGCAGCATTCAATCACACGCAATATAATGTTGTGAGCATTGCTACGTAATACTGGTTTCCTTTTAACCGTAGGCCTACCGGCAGGGGTTGCTGGCGACTCCTGAGATGGGCCAGCAACTGCCTCTTCACTCACTTTGATAATGTTTAGCACAACTGCACAATAAAAACACGCAGAACAGTACAGCGCTAAACAATAACGAAGCAGACGACAATGGCTACCTTGTACAATACAGTCAACTACGTAATGTTGGCAGCAGTCGAAAGTGGGTGCCTACCGAAGCTTCCCGACATTTACCGACTTCTACCGATTCAGGACTAGGGAGAGGTCTGCCATCTAAAAGTTTACACACTGTATGTAAGGAGGTGGCTGGAATACCAACTTTCAGGCGTTACCTCTCACCACGGACAACACAGTGTTCGACGGCCTTCATTTAACGACCGAGAGCAGCAACGTTTGCCTAGAGTTGTCACTGCTAATAAACAGGCAAAACTGCGTGAAATAACCGCAGAAATCGATGTGGGGCGTACGACGAACGTATCCGTTAGGAGAGTGCTGCGAAATTCGGCGTTAAAGGGCTGTGGAAGCCTTTGCCTTTAACACGAAATCACCTTCTCCGCCTCTCCTGAGCTCCTGACCATTTCGATTTGATCCTAGACGACTGTAAAACCGTGACCTGGTCATATGAGTCTCGATTGCGGTTGGTAAGATCAGATGTTAGGGTTCGAGTGTGGCGCCGACTCTGCGAAGCCAGTGTCCCAAGTAGACAACGACGCACTGTTGAAGCTGGTGGTGGCTCCGTAAAGGGGTGGAATGTGTGTACATGGAACTGAATCGATCATTGATTCGAAACTTATGTTCGGCTACTTCGTGATCATTTGCAGCCAGTCATGGACTTCATGTTTCGAAACAACGGTGGAATTTTATGGGTGACAATGAGCCATGTCACTTGACCACAATAGTACGCAACTGCTTTGACGAATATTCCGGACTGTTCGGGATTATGTTTTGGCCACCCTACTCGACCGAGATGAATTCCTTCGAAGATTTGTAGGACATAATCAAGAGGTCAGGCAGTTCACAAAATCCAGCGTGGGAAACTCTTTGGCAGTTACGGCCGACTATAGAGGCAGCAGGTATCAGTATACGTGCAAGGGCGAGCAAAAGGAGGCCCGACACGATATTAGGTGATATCCCTTAAGTTTTGTGACCTGGGTACATAACATATATTTTATACGCGAATGAACACTGTGTCAAAATATCAAAGCAATCGGTGAAGAACTGTCTAAGTTTTACGAATTTGAAGAAACTTTTTTTTTTAAAATTTATATAGATTGTCTCCATGTTTATGAATTTCGACTGCTTCTTTATATAACTTTGGGCAATAGATACACAGTGTAGATAAAAATTTGGGCTTCGGAATGCTTCACTTCAGCTTCCCGAGTTAAGAGCGTGCTCTGTTAAAGCTTGTTTTTCCACTTTCCCTAGTCAGGAAATACTTTCGCGTTCCTTAACAATTATATTCGCTCTTGTTCTTGTTGTTCCAATGCAGATGTCACGACAAGCACGTGGCATTTTTTTATTTCCCGCAAGACAAGAGAGGAGTGCGTGTGTCGTCTGCAGACCTGGGGGCCTGACCTGCTTTCTTTGTTGATCTAAAACACTGTATGATGATGCGTTTCTGTAAAATACAGGGTGGCGCAGGGGAACGGGAAATTTTGAACGTTACAGTTGGCAGCACTGTAGCGCCGACAGATGTTCGAAACTTTTCACAATTGATGTGAACGCATTGCCATTTAGTAATCATGGAGAATTGGACTGGTGCGGAACGTGCAGTAGCTGTGAGAGCGTTTTACAAAAATGGTGACAGTGCGACTGCCGCGCAGAGAACATTTCGACAGCATTACCAGCTTGGACGTCATGGACGTGTCACATCTGCGCGTGCAGTTACAACGTGGGTGCGTAATTTTGAAGAAACAGGATCTGCCTTGAAAAAGAAACCTCCAGGTGGCATTCCAATCGTACGTACCCCAGAGAACATTGCAGCTGCTAGAGCTGCAATCGAGAGAAGTCCTCGCCGCTCCGGTCGACAGCATGCATCTTCGCTAGGGATTAAGCGACGAAGCTTACAAAGAATACTGCACGAATTAGACTTCTATCCCTATAAGTTGCAGATTGTGCAACACTTACATGAACGAGACCCAGCGTCACGTATGGAGTTTAGTAGCCAGATATTGGCTAAAATCAACGAGGACGCGAATTTCCTTGGTAACTTATGGATATCAGACGAAGCCCATTTCCACCTGAATGGATTCGTGAACAAACAGAATTTTCGTTATTGGGCACAGGACAATCCTTGTGAGTTTCACCAGCGACCACTACATAGCGCCAAGGTCACAATATGGTGTGCTGTGTCATGTCATGGTGTTATCGGCCCTTATTTTTTTGAACGTGAGGATGGTAGTGCAGTGACAGTAACATCCGCTCGATATGTTAAAATGCTTCAAACATTCTTTACACCGAACTGTACGAGCTTAATCTTAACGTCGAAAACATGTGGTTTCAGCAGGACGGAGCCACGTCACACAGTGCTCGACAATCGATGGCAGCAGTTCGTCAGTTGTTTGGAAGACGCATAATTTCACGTAACGGTGACATTGCATGGCCTGCGAGATTCCCTGATCTTAGTCTGTGCGACTTCTTCCTGTGGGGATATCTTAAAGCCAAGGTGTACCGTACATGTCCTGCAACAATCCATGAACTGAAGGAGAACACTGAAAACGAAAACACTGCCATTCCCCAAGATTTGCTACACCGCGCATTCCAGAGTTTTCGTAACAGGCTGTTAGAGTGTGAACGCCAAATGAGAACACATCTTTCCGATGTCATCTTTAAAAAGTAAAAAGACACTTTTGGACATTTAGATTGTAAAGACATACTGAATAATGGCATACTGAATACATTCACTTTCGTTAATAAATAACTAATTTTATGAATTTATTCATGGAAACGACGTTATTTCGAAATCTCCCGTTTCCCTGCGCCACCCTGTATTATTGCTCTGGCCAGTTACATTTGAACTGATCAGTTATGTTCTTAAGTAAGTCGGCTACACCCAGCGATAACCGAGCCACCTCAAAAGACATCCGACAGAGATCTGGACGACCCGTCAGGAGCGAAAGAATTTCGTGGACCACCAACATACAAGCGAGACTTCTGACCATCCACTAAGAGAACGGGTCGCGAAATGCTTCGTTACATGAAGGGATTCTTCCCTAACAAGGGCGACTGCAGTCGCGAGGGGACTTCATGGACCGGGAAACTGTTCGATTTTCTTGATATTTTTAGAATCAGAATGCAAGTAACGCGGACACCAGTTTCCGAAAGCAGTACGATGCAGTTCTGTAGAAGACTCAGTGAAATCATGTTTGAAGAGCGGAAGATTTCGAAGTGCGTTTAAATATAAAACAGTTTCAAGTAATTGAAATAATCACTGGTGGCTGAGTGGTTGGCGTAATAGTCGTAACTGTACAGTCGCTGGTTCGAATCTCTCTAGTGGCAAGTACTTTTTTTTTAAACTTTTATATCAATTCCATATTACTTACCAATTGGATAATTAAACTAACATATACTTTAGAAAAATGGGTTTATCGCAGCATATTAAATTTTTCAAAAGGCATTGATCGGTCGCATTTTTATGCGGAATTTTCTATTACTGAGAATTCTCGCATTTTCATACAATTAGGAATTAAAAAATTAAGATGTTATATTTCTTGAGAAACAATGATTCAGTGTATGTTAATCTACATTTCAATTGTTAACAAATATGGAACTGAAATAATTTTTTTTAAAGTGGCTACTAGAAAACTTCTAATCAGTTAGCGGTAGCTCGTGCCGCGTGGCGCTGCAGTCAGAACCGTCTTATGCCCTTCTCGCTTGCCCGCGGCCCTTCTTGGTGACTCAGTCTATCTATTAACGAGTACTGTATCAAGCTTCGCACAGTAATTCCTAACATTAACCTACACATATAGACCGAAACAACGGTGGTGTACTTAATATGTGTAGACAGATCATATTACACCAGCTTTACAATTTGTAGTGGTCATCCACTCGTTTCGTACAAGGTTAATTGCTGTTTCTGTTGTTCCAGGTGAGTACCGCCGGAGAAAGCAGACTTCCCTGTACCTGTTGGCCCTGCTTGTACTGTGCACGGTAAGAACTACTCACTAGATGGCGTTCGACATAAACAGCCAGATATTCGCTCCATTGGCCGCATTTCTTAGTTCCTGATAATTTCGGTCCAGAGCCCAGTGAAATGGTCCATAAATAAAGCACTTTGAAATAAGACCCATTATCGTATGATTTCACGGTTTCAAAATAATCACTGGAAGTGGTCACCTCTCATACAAAATCTAGCAGTATGCATACGGAGTGATTTGAAATGCAACAACCATTTAAAATTTATTATACGTAAGGCAAATGCCAAATTGAGATTCATTGGAATCCTTAAAAACTGTAGTGTACCCACAAAGAAGGTAGCTTACGAAACCCTCGTTAGACCAACGCTCAAATCTCGGTAGTCTGGGATCGTAAGCAGATACAGTTGATACGGGAAATAAAGAAGATGTAAATAAATGCAACACGTTTTACTACGAATTCATTTAGCAACTATGATGCTGATGTAATATAGGCATGTGTGGTGTCTGTTCTGTCGGGGCGTAAATATAGATTTTCAGGGGGGGGAGAGATCCCCCCAGCAGGAACCGGGCATCGGAATAATTCGATAGTGGAAGTTGAAAATTTATACCGGAGCGGTTCTCGAACCCGGATCTCCCGCACGTCTCGGCCATCCAGACACGCATCCAGTCCGACACAAGTTCTCAGCTTATCACACGACAGTAGCTTCCACTGTCCATTCACCTCCTTGCTCGCATAATTGACTACTGCACATTCCCGCAAGACCCCCGGACCCAGTTATGCATCTGCAGTGTTATCAAAGCTAGCACTCTCTCTCTCTCTCTCTCTCTCTCTCTCTCTCTCTCTCTCTCTCTCTCTCTCTCACACACACACACACACACACACACACACACACACACACACACTATATCTGTGGATCTGTTCAACAGAACAATCACACTTTTGGCTTAATTTACATTTAAATTTGGCTATTAACGACACGGCCTTACAATGTTCAAATGTGTGTGAAATGTTATGGGACTTAACTGCTAAGGTCATCAGTCCCTAAGCTTACACACTACTTAACCTAAATTATCCTAAGGATAAACACACACACCCATGCCCGAGGGAGGACTCGAACCTCCGCTGGGACCAGCCGCACAGTCCATGACTGCAGCGCCTGAGACCGCTCGGCTAATCCCGCGCGGCGACACGGCCTTAAATAGCATTTTCCGCTGGGGAAGAGAACAAGAGAACAATTATCTATTTGCCTCTGTACCAGCTCTAATATCTGTTATCTTCGTGAGCCTTACGCGAAATGTACGTTCGCCGACAGTAGAACAGTTCTACAGTTAGCGTCAAATACTAGTTCTCTAAATTTTATCGTCAGTGTTTCACAGAGTAATAGCAGCGTATTTCTCGAACATACCGGTAACAGATCTACTACCCGCCTCCGAATTGCTTTGATGGTTCAGATGGCTCTGAGCACTATGGGGCTTAACAGCTGAGGTCATCAGTCCCCTAGAACTTAGAACTACTTAAACTTAACTAACCTAATGGTTTCACACACATCCATGCCCGAGGTAGGATTCGAACCTGCGACCGTAGAGGTCGCGCTGTTCCAGACTGAAGCGCCTAGAACCGCTTGGCCACACCGGCCGGCGATTTGCTTTGATGTCTTCCTTCAATCCGACCTCGTTCGACTCCCAAACACTCGACCTGTCCTCAAGAATTGATCACACTTGCGTCCCATATGCAGTCTTATTTACGGATGAACCACGCTTTCGCAAAATACTCCCTTTAAACCAGAGTCGACCATTCGCCTTTCGTCCCAAAATCCTCACATGCCCGTTCCATTCAATATTTTCACAACATTACTCCCAGATATTAAACGACTTGAATGTGTCAAGCAGGACGCTAGTAATACTGAATCCGAACATTACAGATTTGTTCTTCCTACTCACCTGTATTAACTTACATTTTTCCACATTCAGGGCTAGCTGCCATTCATCACACCAAGTGGAAATTTTGTTTAAGTCGTCTTCTTGAAAGGTTCCTTCTGTTTAGTTATGCGTCGTTACCTTTTTGTATCTGTCTTCCTCTGTTTCCTTCTATCTATGCTAGAGCGTGCGGGACGTGTGTGTGGCCAAGTCGCCACATTGACACGTGCTTGCCCGCTTGATACGTTGCTCGGAAGGATTGAATTTAAGGGACCGGCCCGACGATTAGTTAAATGATCTGATGATTAATATGTTAATATTGAACAACGGATAACGCGGGGGAGGGCTCAGACAACCAAGTGGGCAAGTCAGTAAAGGCCACGCTCTATCGCGATTTATAAGGACACCACTTTGGTGGTAACATTGCTCTCTACACAGGACTGGGGTTTGTAATTATCATTAAAATCATGACATTGCTCTCGACACAGCACTGGGGTTTGTAATGACCACTAAATCCGTGACATAGGACATTTATTGTCTAGATTCCCAGAAACTTTACAATCTTAATATGACATTTATTATCTATATCCCCCAAAACTTTGCAAATTTAATAATTGCAGCAAACAAAGTCAAGTCAAATAACTTCTAGTTTTGTCTCACACTGAAGGTGCTTAAACTAACAGGCATCTCGTTTCTACTTAAGCACTGGGAAAGAGGATGGGACTACGTTGCTGCCCTCGTGGCCCGTCTGCTGGGGCAGTCATCGAAATTCGCACCCAAGATTACTACTAGGATCGGATAACGAAAATTCTCTTTGGCGGAAAAACGGGGGAACAAAGACACAAACATCTCCCATATTCGCAAAAGAAAGCAAATTCTTAAAAAAATAAAACATCCTGTGAAATACGACACACGCAAATAATCAATTAACAGCGCAAGTAAGCATCCTCACCTTAACTAATTTCCAAGAACGAACTGGTAGCTCGCTGGTAGTGCAATTCGGCACCACGTGGGTGACTGATTTCTTTGTACTCACCCCTCTGTTCGTTTTTGCTTTCCATACTATACAATCATTCACACGCTCAGCCTATTCTTTATCAAAGTAGTTAGGACGTGCTGCTTGCAAATCGGGGTTAAAAAGGAACCGTGATCAAAATTTGTGAGATAGCCTAGAAAAATTTTACGTCACACGCTTAGAACGTTAAGTATGTCACACACACATCTCCTACCAGGTTTCACACGGTATCGTCATCCAAATTACTCGTTACCCGTTACGACCACGTGTAATCTAGGCGGGGTGAGGCCCCAGGTT
The DNA here is from genome assembly GCF_021461395.2 of Schistocerca americana. Classification (NCBI taxonomy): domain Eukaryota; kingdom Metazoa; phylum Arthropoda; class Insecta; order Orthoptera; family Acrididae; genus Schistocerca; species Schistocerca americana. The sequence continues at coordinate 114,604,733 of NC_060128.1, read as the reverse complement.
ACTTTAACACTGCAAAAAACGCTGCTTCTGAAAGTGAAACTACACGATTTTTGGAGCTATTGCTGCCCCCGTGTGCTGAAGGCACCAAGTGATTGCAGCACTATAAAGGGATAAGGCGAGCCCCGATGCTCGCTTCTGCAAAAGAAACCCAAACTGAAACTTTAATTGTAAAGGCAAAATTTCTCAAAAAATGAATGAATTGCCGTAACGACACGCTGACTATTTCAGTCCTGAAAAAGAGCGGATTAGTAACAGTGTAAAACATAATACCTCATCCCACGAGGAAATTGGCGGCAAAGACGGAGATAGCCCTCGATTCCGTCTGCTCAAGAGTGACTATCATGGCGGCTCTCAACGGCCGTTCCCTTACTTGGAGGAGAGGGGGACCTGTTACCCACCCCGAACTACTCCCTGGCAAACAGGTGCATCATCTCTGTCTTTACTCCAGGCTTAGGTTGGCACTAACCGACCTACGGGGTGACCACATCTCTGCCTTGACACTACCAGCAGACGAACTCTTAATACAAACCCCAAACTTTAATCAACCCAAGGCAACGTACTGGGATTAGGGAAAGGAAGTGCATTTATGTAATTATGAATTGAATTAAACAAACAGGTAGTCCACTTCTTCACTCGAGGTATCACACTATTTAAACTAAAAAAAAAAAAGATGAAGGTATATTCAATATAATGCAACAAAAAACTAATTGCAGTGAGAAGGAACTAACTGTTTCCTCTCATTGTATCTTCCTATAGTCACTCAACTTCGACACGTTACCGTACAGCACAGCATAAAACAGCAGACTGCTGCCCACCCTGCCCGCCAAATCGTTTATATATACAGGGTGTTACAAAAAGGTACGGCCAAACTTTCAGGAAACATTCCCCACACACAAATAAAGAAAAGATGTTATGTGGACATGTGTCCGGAAACGCTTAATTTGAGAGGCATCCACATGCCTTGCTCATACTGTGGCATCAAGCAGTCAGGCCTGCAAGATGAGTGGTCTGCCAAGCGAGTTGATTCATTCTTATTTATCGAGTAACAGGAACTCTCGTACTCACAATTAAGTTACAAATTATCCTCCTGTATGAATAATACGCAACGGAAACTCACATCTGACTATCAGTAATTTACAGAACTCTGACTGTTCACTACGCACTGGCAATACCACATTTTTTTTGTCTTTTATTTAACGGCTTTTATCAACACGTGGCCACCGCACTGAATATGAATGGCGCACACATTATATATTCGGGACATCACGACAACATACAATTCGAAGGAAAAGTCCACCAATCTTTTTCTTTTCACTATCTTATTTATTCCGATAAATTCTATAACCTAAACACACACATTCTATAACCTACAACAATAACACATGAGAAATTCCGCCCAGTGGGCATGGCTTTACATTGGTGATTATCTTATGGTCTCGTAATTACACTCCTGGAAATTGAAATAAGAACACCGTGAATTCATTGTCCCAGGAAGGGGAAACTTTATTGACACATTCCTGGGGTCAGATACATCACATGATCACACTGACAGAACCACAGGCACATAGACACAGGCAACAGAGCATGCACAATGTCGGCACTAGTACAGTGTATATCCACCTTTCGCAGCAATGCAGGCTGCTATTCTCCCATGGAGACGATCGTAGAGATGCTGGATGTAGTCCTGTGGAACGGCTTGCCATGCCATTTCCACCTGGCGCCTCAGTTGGACCAACGTTCGTGCTGGACGTGCAGACCGCGTGAGACGACGCTTCATCCAGTTCCAAACATGCTCAATGGGGGACAGATCCGGAGATCTTGCTGGCCAGGGTAGTTGACTTACACCTTCTAGAGCACGTTGGGTGGCACGGGATACATGCGTACGTGCATTGTCCTGTTGGAACAGCAAGTTCCCTTGCCGGTCTAGGAATGGTAGAACGACGGGTTCGATGACGGTTTGGATGTACCGTGCACTATTCAGTGTCCCCTCGACGATCACCAGTGGTGTACGGCCAGTGTAGGAGATCGCTCCCCACACCATGATGCCGGGTGTTGGCCCTGTGTGCCTCGGTCGTATGCAGTCCTGATTGTGGCGCTCACCTGCACGGCGCCAAACACGCATACGACCATCATTGGCACCAAGGCAGAAGCGACTCTCATCGCTGAAGACGACACGTCTCCATTCGTCCCTCCATTCACGCCTGACGCGACACCACTGGAGGCGGGCTGCACGATGTTGGGGCGTGAGCGGAAGACGGCCTAACGGTGTGCGGGACCGTAGCCCAGCTTCATGGAGACGGTTGCGAATGGTCCTCGCCGATACCCCAGGAGCAACAGTGTCCCTAATTTGCTGGGAAGTGGCGGTGCGGTCCCCTACGGCACTGCGTAGGATCCTACGGTCTTGGCGTGCATCCGTGCATCCCTGCGGTCCGGTCCCAGGTCGACGGGCACGTGCACCTTCCGCCGACCACTGGCGACAACATCGATGTACTGTGGAGACCTCACGCCCCACGTGTTGAGCAATTCGGCGGTACGTCCACCCGGCCTCCCGCATGCCCACTATACGCCCTCGCTCAAAGTCCGTCAACTGTACATACGGTTCACGTCCACGCTGTCGCGGCATGCTACCAGTGTTAAAGACTGCGATGGAGCTCCGTATGCCACGGCAAACTGGCTGACACTGACGGCGGCGGTGCACAAATGCTGCGCAGCTAGCGCCATTCGACGGCCAACACCGCGGTTCCTGGTGTGTCCGCTGTGCCGTGCGTGTGATCATTGCTTGTACAGCCCTCTCGCAGTGTCCGGAGCAAGTATGGTGGGTCTGACACACCGGTGTCAATGTGTTCTTTTTTCCATTTCCAGGAGTGTATTTAACGCTACAGTGCACTTTCTGGACAGGATGGTGGATCTTTTATTATATCTCATACTTCGACTCTTACAATCATCATCACGAAACTTTCCTCCAGACCGAGCGGTACCGAAGGAACAGGCATAACCCACTACTCTTTTGAAACTACCTTGCTACTCTCCCATGCAAACCACACATACCCAAATTACATGACATACACCACACTACGACATGGAATACAAAACACTAAATAGTCACAACACTATCACTTTCAGCTTTCCCACTTCAATTAATATTTGTCCCAGTTTCACACGACACTGCCCCACTTTGTAATTCTACTTTCCTACTATGAACTCTGGAGATATTTGCACGTCTTCCTGTGCAATGCAAGCCAAGTGGCGTTGCTGGATAGACGGCCGACTCACCTTGCTTCTCTCTCAGAGTTTGAATCCAGCGTCACACGGAATCATATCACGCAAAGTAATATTAAGAACATATTCATCGCACACACGAGTCCTCAAGTGATACCATGGATGAGTACTTCTCTTTATCCTTTGTCTCATACACAGATTGAGACTCGCACAGTACTCACCACGTGGAAGTACTCGTCTCTAATTTCAAGTCCTGCACACGCCATTTCTTAAATATTTCAACTTATGGTACACACGCTATTTCTTAAATATTTCAACTTATTGTACACACGCTAGTAATTCAGCTTAACTTAAGCACACGGAAGTATTTCAACTTATTGCTACACGTGGTTTCATTGTGACCGTTGGTCACTTCCGAAGATTACTACAATCCCATTAATATTACCTGCCTGACATTTAATTCTCCCCACAAAAGTTCCTGAAATAGAGAAATTATTATTTCAAACTACTCTTAAATATTCCACATGCATACCATGTCTCCACTCTTTTGTCTTTACGGAGCACATCTAAAACAGGTCTTAACAGCACACGATCCAGCGGCAGAGTGCTGAAACGTGGCCGTTCTTTAGGTTATCTCCCATCTCTGTCGAGGTGGGGGAAGACCATGCTACCGTATTGGTCAGCCACATTTCAGGCGCTCAAAGCTCCGGTAAGTTTCATCTCTTTGGTCCCACCGCAGGTGGCCAAAGGATCGTCTCAAAGATGATCATATATTCACATTCACTATCTGCGGTTAGCAGACGACCATACATTCATTCATTTCACAGATCTCACTAAACTGGATGTAGGAATTTATTTTCTGGGAGTGCACATGTGATCAATTAAATAAATAAATTGTCACTCTTTCTCACACTGGTATCTGGCTTCACTGTATTAATTGAAATTGAGTTATTATTAGAAAAAAATGTGTTGTTCTGACAAAAATAATGAAGTATGTTGTACCTATTTTCAATGTCGGGCGGTACTGTACCCTTTCAAATTTCCATGTTAGAGCTCATTTTAGTTTCGTCAGTATGTACTGTACTTCCTCGATTCACCGCCAGTTGGCCCAATTGAAGGAAGGTAATGTTGACTTCGGTGCTTGTGCTGACATGCGACTCATTGCTCTACAGCACTAGCATCAAGCACATCAGTACGTAACATCAACAGGTTAGTGTTCATCACGAACGTGGTTTTGCACTCAGTGCAATGTTTACAAATGCGGAGTTGGCAGATTTCCAGAACGAAGGCGTCCCGACAGGAAGACGTTCGAAGCAATTGATCGGCGTCTTAGGGAGCACGGAACATTCCAGCCAATGACTCGCGACTGGGGAAGTCCTAGAACGACGAGGACACCTGCAATGGACGAGGCAATTCTTCGTGCAGTTGACGATAACCCTAATGTCAGCATCAGAAAAGTTGCTGCTGTACAAGGTAACGTTGACCACGTCACTGTATGGAGAGTGCTACGGGAGAACCAGTTGTTTCCGTACCATGTATAGCGTGTGCAGGCACTATCAGCAGCTGATTGGCCTCCACGGGTACACTTCTGCGAACGTTTCATCCGACAATGTGTTAATCCTCATTTCAGTGCAAATGTTCTCTTTACGGATGAGGCTTCATTCCAACGTGATCAAATTGTAAATTTTCACAATCAACATGTGTGGGCTGACGAGAATCCGCACGCAATTGTGCAATCACGTCATCAACACAGATTTTCTGTGAACGTTTGGGCAGGCATTGTTGGTGATGTCTTGAGTGGGCCCCATGTTCTTCCACCTACGCTCAATGGAGCACGTTATCGTGATTTCATTTGGGCTACTCTACCTGTGCTGCTAGAACATGTGCCTTTACAAGTACGACACAACATACGGTTCATGCGCGATGGAGCTCCTGCACATTTCAGTCTAAGTGTTCGTACGCTTCTCAACAACAGATTCGGTGACCGATGGATTGGTAGAGGCGGACCAATTCCATGGCCTCCACGCTCTCCTGACCTCAACCCTCTTGACGTTCATTTAGGGGGGCATTTGAAAGCTCTTGTCTACGCAACCCCGGTACCAAATGTAGAGACTCTTCGTGCTCGTATTGTGGACGGCTGTGATACAATACGCCATTCTCCAGGGCTGCATCAGCGCATCAGGGATTCCATGCGACGGAGGGTGGATGCATGTATCCTCGCTAACGGAGGACATTTTGAACATTTCTTGTAACAAAGTGTTTGAAGTCACGATGGTACGTTCTGTTGCTGTGTGTTTCCATTCCATGATTAATGTGATTTGAAGAGAAGTAATAAAATGAACTCTAACATGGAATGTAAGCGTTTCCGGACACATGTCCACATAACATATTTTCTTTCTTTGTGTGTGAGGGATGTTTCCTGAAAGTTTGGCCGCACCTTTTTGTAACACTCTGTATAGAGAGAAACATCAGGGGTCGTACCACACTTCCCTGGGGCACTCCTGCCGATAACCTTGTCTGTGATGAACACTCGACGTCGAAGACAGAATATTGGGTTCTATTATTTAAGAAACGTTCAAGCCACTTACAAATCTGTGTACTTATTCGACATGCTCGTATCTTCGGTAATAGCCTGCAACGGGGCACCGTGTCAAATGCTTTCCGGAAATCTAAAATCTGCCTGTTGCGCTTCATCCCTGGTTTGCAGGATGACAAGTGATGAAAGGGCTGGACGAGTTTCGCGCATGCGATGCTCTCGACATCCGTGCTGATATACGGACAGAAGCTTTTCCATCTCAAGGAACATTATTATTGTGGTTTGCTCGTGTGCTAGTGCGTAGAGCGCTTGACTGTAGCCTTCGAGGTTCTGGGTTCAATCCGAGTGAGAGTGGAGATTTTTCTTCGTTCCAGGTCCTCCACAACGGCCCCAAGTCCACTCAGTCTGCTATGAAATACGTATCAAGGTTCTTTCCGAAGGTAAATGGCCGGGGCAGTGGACTCAACACCTTCCTACACCTAGTGCCGTGGTGAAGAAATAATACACACTGAATGCAGTCAGGCCAATATGACAGACCTTCATTTTTTTTAAAAGTAAAACCTAATGACCATTTGGTAAGTTAATAGAATGGCTAGAAATCCTAATACATAGTGTAGTGTAAAGCACTACCTGCCATGCACCTTAGAGCAGTTTTTCAGATGATGGATGTATATGTAGATGTAAATACGATATTAGTTTTTCTCTAGCTCCAGTTATCTAGGAGACAACTCAAGATGTTGATATCCTCGCCTTGTGTTCGTGGGAAGCCGACAGTGTGGGTTTCAGAGGCAGAACTTGAGGAGTGAGAGAGAGGCAGTGCAGTGTTACAGCAGCAGGTAGGCGCTGTGCTGGATCCGACGCAGCGCCATTCCTCGCGCAGGCCGCTCCGCGACGCGGAACAGCACTTGCGCCTAACACCTCCATCCTGCCGCCGTCTCACCCCCACCCCCGCCCCCACGTCTCCTTACAGCAGCCTCTGTGCTCTGCCGCCCCCATAGCACCGCCGCCGCCGCCGCGTTTAACAGCCAGAGGGGCAGGAAGCGGCGACGCGCACAAGCAATTAAGATTCGGGTGTGCCGGCGGAAGGCGGGGGCGGCAGGGGCGAGGATGGGGGTGGACAGAGTGGGCGGACCTGAGAGCAGCAGAGGAAGCCGCCACGCCACAGACCGTCGGCGTCTGTGCAACTCTAGTGCCACCAGGGGACAAGCCCAGGCGCCGGGTAGCGAAGCTTTGGCTGCAGCAGCGTAGCAGAGGACAGGATAGAAACAACCAAAGGAGTCCGTCTAGTGGTTAGATCCATACTGCCTAGATACTGGAACACCGGTTGAACGTTTATTGTGATATATTCGTGCTAGGATGTCTTCCAGACGACTGTAATGATTTCGTGGTCTTTACATCTACATCTACATTTACACTCCGCAAGCCTCCCAATGGTGTGTGGCGGAGGGCACTTTACGTGCCACTGTCATTACCTCCCTTTCCTGTCGCGGATGGTTCGCGGGAAGAACGACTCCCGGAAAGCCTCCGTCCGCGCTCGAATCTCTCTAATTTTACATTCGTGATCTCCTCGGGAGGTATAAGTAGGGGGAAGCAATATATTCGATACCTCATCCAGCAACGCACCCTCTCGAAACCTGGACAGCAGGCTATACCGCGATGCAGAGCGCCTCTCTTGCAGAGTCTGCCACTTGAGCTTGCTAAGCATCTCCGTAACGCTATCACGGTTACCAAAAAACCCTATGACGAAACGCGCCGCTCTTCTTTGGATCTCCTCTATCTCCTCCGTCAAACCGATTTGGTACGGATCCCACACTAATGAGAAATACTCAAGTATAGGTCGAACGAGTGTTTTGTAAGCCACCTCCTTTGTTGATGGACTACATTTTCTAAGGACTCTCCCAATGAATCTCAGCCAGGCACTCGCCTTACCAACAATTAATTTTATATGATCATTCCACTTCAAATCGTTCCGCACGCATACTTCCAGATATTTTACAGAAGTAACTGCCATCATATAATCATACAATAAAGGATCCTTCTTTCTATGTATTCGCAATACATTACATTCGTCGATGTTAAGGGTCAGTTGCCACTCCCTGCACCAAGTGCCTATCCGCTGCAGATCTTCCTGCATTTCGCTACAATTTTCTAATGCTGCATCTTCTCTGTATACTACAGCATCATCCGCGAAAAGCCGCATGGAACTTCCGACACTATCTACTAGGTCATTTATATATATTGTGAAAAGCAATGGTCCCATAACACTCCCCTGTGGCTCGCCAGAGGTTACTTTAACGTCTGTAGACGTCTCTCCATTGATAACAACATGCTGTGTTCTGTTTGCTAGAAACTCTTCAATCCAGCCACACAGCTGGTCTGATATTCCGTAGGCTCTTACTTTATCAGGCGACAGTGCGGAACTGTACCGAACGCCTTCTGGAAGTCAAGAATAATTGCATCTATCTGGGAGCCTGTATCTAATATTTTCTGGGTCTCATGATCAAATAAAGCGAGTTGGGTCTCACACGATCGCTGTTTCCGGAATCCACGTAGGTTCCTACAGAGTAGATTCTGGATTTCCAGAAATGACATGATACGCGAGCAAAAAACACGCTCTAAATTCTACAACAGACCGATGTCAGAGATACAGGCGTATAGTTTTGAGCATCTGCTCAACGACCCTGGTGGAAAACTGGAACTACTTGTACTCTTTTCCAATCATTTGGAACCTTCCGTTCCTCTAGAGACTTGCGGTACCCACTTTATTGTGGGTGAAAAACAGAGAGGGAGAAATAAAAATAAAAAGAGGGAAAGAGTGAGGGAGAGGATTTGAGGGGTGGAGATAATGACCGTGTGAAACCAAAAAGGTAGTCACACAAAGTATTTTATACCATTAACCAGTAATTGCCTCTGTTTACCACCAGAACTAGAAAACAATTGTATGTTACTTTCTCATCTGTGTGTGGGAGATAGCAAAAACATTAAACAAAATATTTATTTTCATAATAATTACTGAAAACTTCATCACATAGCCACATTTTAATAGAACTTTCAATTATGAAGAAATTCTCAGCCGAGCCGTTACTGTAGTATCTGCCAGCTCTGCCTCCAAACGTTATACACTCTCTCATACATCATAACGTCTAATGTTCATCATATAAAACTTTCACTCTGAAATTTATCCAGTTTGATAAACCATGACTTTGTGCCCATATGCCGTTACTTTCAACCGTCGTGAAACGTAGTTTTCGTTTAGATATTATGTTACAACCTATCCACAGTGTTGAATTATATAAAATATTACTTTCTATTCTTTGTCTAGTTCTGATGACCATGTTGGCTGATACCAGCTGAAGACAGAAATCATTTTATGTGATTATGTCAGAGAAAATATTCAGTCTGTGATTGAGAAGCCACTCACTATCTCCTCAACAAAATATTTCTTTTCCCGCTATCGCTTTCACTTCATTGTGATTCCATATTTCATGAGTGGATTCAGAACTGACTTTGCAAGATAAAACGTGGCCACACCAGTTGCTCTATCCTGGGAGAACAGCTGAAGCTTGTCGTATGGAGCTAAGATAGTGAGAGAGAGCAAAGAAAGAGTGAGGGAAGAGGAACGATGGAAATGGTCAGATGGGGGGAGGGGGGCACAAAACAGAGAAGCAGTGAGAGATGGTCTATAGAGAGAGGGCAGGTCAGATAAGGCGAAGAGAGAGACTGGAGGGAGGGAGGGGGAAGGGGAGAATAATGCATAGTGAGAATGAGAGGGGATGGGGGCAAAAGATGGTGGGGAAGAGACCCACTTATGAAAGTTTAAGGAGACCGGAAATGTCAAACGCTCTAAGTCCATTTGTTAATAAAACGCGTTTTCAGTGCTCTTGGTACACTGTTGCATGTCGATAGACTTGTACCAAATGCCAAATCATAGATAAAATCTTCAAGCTCATTGCTAGATCGCGCATGGTAAAAGGACTTTGTTCCCAATATATACGAGGGTTGGAACTTAAATAGTGGCAACTACTTACTTACAGCTCGTACAAAATAGATACGTGTCTCAAAGTTTTACTGATCTTCAGAGTAGTCACCAGCATTGTGTATAACCCGTTGCCAACGATGTGGAAGTCGTAAGATACTCTTAGCACTACCAGTTATATTGACAGTTCGGGCGGCGCGGTCTGTTGCCCGACGATTTTGTAGCAGTTCTGAAGCGAATGCCGTGAACTGTTTACTTCAGTTTAGAAATCGAGTTGAACTCACGAGGGCTTAAGTCAGGGGAGTGCCGTAGGTGGTATAGCACTTAGTAGCCCCATCAGTCAAACAAATCAGTAACAGCTTGCACTGTACGTGCTCGAGCACTGTCCTGCAAAATGATGGTCAGGTCCTGCAGAATGTGCCGTCACTTATCTCTCTATGCTATTCATTTTTGGAACACAGCCTACGACCAACTTAGGGACAGAAGTGATGACACTTTCTGCAAGGCCCGACCACCATTTTGCAGGACAGTGCTCAAGCACGTACAGTAGGAAACACTTAAGGGTATTCGCTTAAGAACTGCTACAAACTCGTCGGACAATAGACCGCGCCGCTCGAACTGTGAACACAACTGGCACTGCTAAGAGTATCCTACGACTTCGACATCGCTGGCAACGGGTTATGCTCAATGCTGGTGACTACTTTGAAGGGCCGGCCGAAGTGGCCGCGCGGTTCTAGGCGCTACAGTCTGGAACCACGAGACCGCTACGGTCGCAGGTTCGAATCCTGCCTCGGGCATCGATGTGTGTGATGTCCTTAGGTTAGTTAGGTTTAACTAGTTCTAAGTTCTAGGGGACTAATGACCGCAGCAGTTGAGTCCCATAGTGCTCAGAGCCATTTTGAACTACTTTGAAGGTCGATAAAACTTTGAAACGTGTATTTATTTTGTACGAGCTGTAAATAAATAGTTGCCACTATTAAAGTTCCAATCCTCGTGCACAAGGTCGTAGAGTCAGCTATATGTATGAACCCATTCCGTGTAATTCCAATGCATACAAATAAGTTCTTCAATTTTAAATATGCTGCTGAATCACTGTTATCACTGCTGGAGTGTCACATCTCCAAAATACAGTATGATTCAAGTGTCTCAGACACATACATTTCCAAAATAGCTGTCAAAGAAGTTACTCTGAAACAGCAGATCGAAAAAAAGTCTGTGTATTCAAAACAAGGTCATGGCTGATGAATGCCGTGCCCGACTTAACATGAAAATTGCAAAAGATTCATGATGTTGCCATTTATTTTTTCAGAGTGCAGGGAGTTGTACAATAAACGCCATTATTCAAAGAATTTGTTTATCTAAGGATCAGAAGTCACTACTGATAGATCTTTTACTGAAATTCAATTATGGTATTGTCCGCTAAAATATTTGAGAAATGTTTTTTGTTGAGAGCACTTACATTGTTAAAAACGTCACTGCACTATTTCTGTACTTGTATTATCACAAATAATACGTAGTGCCGCAGTATTAATGGCATTTGAAACTTTCTTATTGGCTCTTAAAGTCAGTCAGTACCCTGATATCGCACTTAGAATATTCTTAAAAAATTGCTTCTTTTTTCATTTGTCTCACTTTTCACAGTGATGAAGTGACCAGCTTAATTCTGTAGTATCAGACTACCTTCTCAATTTTTAAATACAAATAAATTATTCTCCTGACAATGGTGATATATGGCACTTGCAATGTTCGATATTTTCCACGATTCGTATGGAATGTGTCTACAGGGAGAAAAGAAAGTCAGAAGCGGTGTCTCGCGGAAGACAAATTAAACAATTGCATTTTTTTTGCCCTGTCATGGCTGTCCAGTTTTATTAACTTGAGGCACCATAGAACGGCGTAAATACTAAAAGGAGGAAGTAAAACGTCGCTCACGGATATGATTCTGGAAACGAGGCCGTGTGTATGATGAGCTGGAACAGCTAGCAGCTGAGACACGGGGTAAGTGGAACAGTCTGAGATAACATTACTTACGGCTCACTGGCATAAGAGACAAGCCACTGTAAAACGAAGCTTCCTGGCAGATTAAAACTGTGTACTGGACCGAGACTCGAACTCGGGACCTTTGCCTTTCGCGGGCAAGTAATCTACCATCTGAGCAACCCAATCACCCCCGTCCTCACAGCTTTACTTCCGCCAGTACCTCGTCTCCTACTTCCCTAACTTGGTAGAGCACTTGACCGCGAAAGGCAAATGTCCCGAGTTCGAGTCTCGGTCCGGTACACAATCTGCCGGGAAGTTTCACATCAGCGCGCACTCCACTGCAGAGTGAAAATCTCATTCAGAAGCCATTGTAGTCATCTCTCCCAATGGTGGAGACACCTGCGAAATAAACTGGTAAATCGTATCAAACATAACCTGTTCAAATATAACAGGCAGTCAAATGAAGTTACACTAGCGTTTGTGGAAATTGCAACACCAAGAAGGAAGCGCATGAATTAAATTAATTTAATACCACAGTTTAGGTACATTACAAGTAACAAATGGTTACCTTTCCAAATCTGTACATGTCCTTTGAGGCCTACTATTCAGTATGACGTGTGACCACCACGCGCCGCAATTAGAGCTGCTATAAGCCGTGGCATTGAATCAATAAGGTACTGAATACCTTCCTCATGGATTTCCGTCCATGTGGTTTGTATCCGAGCCCACAAATCCGTGACACCAGTTACTGGAGGACCCTGACGCACAAGGAGCTGACCAACCATATCCCAGACATGTTCGATAAGCGATATGTCTGGGGAACGTGCAGGGCAGGGAAGCAATGGTACCCGTCGCTCTTCAAAGGGGGCCTGTACATTCCTTGCGATATGTGGCCGGGCATTGTCCTGTTGAAATGTGGCCTGTGGAGATGCCTGAAGCAGGGGGAGTACCTCAGGCTCCACAACCTCCGTTAGGTATCGGTTGCCGTGCAAAGTGCCCGCAATATCTACGAGGCGAGATCGGTTGTTGTAGCCAATGGCGCCCCAAACCATCACACCTGGTGTTTGTCCGCTATGCCGTTCCACAATGTAGCCCTTCAAGTTGCGCTCACCACTCTATACCGCCAGCCACGTATGCGGCCATCACTGTAGGACACGTTGAAGTGGGACTCATCCGAAAAGATCACTAGTTGCCATTCAGCACCCCAGTGGCGATGTTAACGTGTCCATTGCAGTCGGATCAATTTGTGGTTTCTGGACAATGGAAGCCGACGTAATGGCATGCGTGCAACCAGTCCAACCTGCAGCAGACGGCAACGAAACGTCGATACAGACAAGGGCACATCTGTTGCAGTCCTCCAGTGACGAGCCAACACTGTGGATGACGCTGTACGATCCGTAATGGCCATGCGGACAAGATGGTCATCCCGGGCTGTGGTCATGTTCCGTGATCCAGTTCCCGCTAGTCGCTGCGTACGACATTCCTCTATCCACTGCTTCCGCAAACGTATCACTGTCGTAGCAGCGTGCCCTGTACGAGCCGAAATGCCACGGTATGACAACCCCGTTTCCCAGAGACCGATCATTCTGCCCCGTTCGAACTCGCTCAAATGCGGATACGGCTCCCTTTGACGTCGACGAGGCATACTGGCACTTACTGTATGTTTTCATCTTGTGTGACAGCTCTGCACCGACTACACTAGGCGCAACACCGACCGTGTAGGACCGACAGGAGAGGGCTCTGCTCGACCTAAGTGTAGCCCATCTCGCTGCAAAACGTATCACGTATTGCTTGCGCACCCGTCGCCACTTCCACAAAGTGTGACGCTATTCGGGGAATTCCTTCTCGCTGTTGCACTTTTCACAAACGGCAGTGTAGTTTGCTACGCGTTCCGTATATAATATGTACGATTCTGTAACCAAAATGACGTTGAACTACTCAGTTCATAGGACATGTCTACACTGTTAGTGTTACCTTTAATGAACATGTTTTCTTAGCCCTACACACATAAGGTTGCTATACTTCATGACTATCAGTTTTTAAGCAGAAATTCGTCAATGGACTATAAAAGATTTCACGTTAGATTTAGAACTTGCTTTGCTACTTGTTAGACATTTTGTGTAACTGTGCAAAAGAAAAAAAAATTTTTTTTTCGCTGCGGCATATTGAACTCCTCCTTCAGCCACTGAGAACTTTAATGACGGGTAATAGAGCTCAGTTTCTTCTTTGTGCTGAACCTATGGACGTCACTGTTCGTTTCAAATTGTGATGGATTTATTTATGACGAATTTCGTTACGGAATATATGTATTGTGACGGCGCAGTTGAATTGCCTAGCTCCCTGAACACGTACGTTCGTGATGTCCGTTCGTTAACACTACATATTATTCTTACTGCTCGCTTTTGTGTACTCAGTACTTTGCTTCTAAGTGATGAGCTACCCAGAAAATTATTCCGTAAATTATTCAGTGAAAATATGCAAAATACGTCGTGAGGTTGATACGCTTGTTTCTAAGATTAATAATTATACGAAGAGCAGAAGTAGCTGAATATAACTGATTGAGAAGCTCAGTAATATGGTTCTTCCTGTTCAAATTTTCATCAGTATGTACACCCAAAATTTGCAGCATTCTTCCCTATTTACTGACTCTTGTTGATGTGCTACAGCATTTGTTGTTATGACTATATTTCTTGTAGGGAAATGAATGTAATTTGTTATTTCAAAATTCAGGACAGTCCCACTTAAAATTCTTTGTAAAACATCATTAACGACCGCTTGTGTTCCTTTTTATCTATTTGTTGTCACATTAGTATCGTCTGCAAAACGTACCAATTCTGAAAACTTGAGTTTTCTGAAGGAAGTTACATGATCCTCACAATCAAAAGCCTTGGTAAGATTACAAACGTATCAACTGGCAATATTTTGTTATTTAATGTTTGTGTTATTTGACGAGTGAACGTTGAAACAGCGTTCTCAGTCGAGCAACCCTTTTGTGGAATCAAAAAATGGTTCAAATGGCTCTGAGCACTATGGGACTCAACTGCTGAGGTCATTAGTCCCCTAGAACTTAGAACTACTTAAACCTAACTAACCTAAGGACATCACACACATCCATGCCCGAGGCAGGACTCGAAGCTGCGACCGTAGCGGTCGCGCGGTTCCAGACTATAGCGCCAGAACCGCTCGGCCACCAGCGGCCGGTCCTTGTGGAATCCAAACTGTGATACGTAAACTACATCTACTTAAATGTGAAATAAACGTTGGCCGGCCGCGGTGGTCTAGCGGTTCTAGGCGCGCAGTCCGGAACCGCGCGACTGCTACGGTCGCAGGTTCGAATCCTGCCTCGGGCATGGATGTGTGTGATGTCCTTAGGTTAGTTAGGTTTAAGTAGTTCTAAGTTCTAGGGGACTGATGACCACAGATGTTAAGTCCCATAGTGCTCAGAGCCATTTGAACCATTTTTTGAAATAAAAGTTGAGTACGTTACATTACCTAATGTTCAGGAATAAGATGTCAGTATGGAAACAGGATGATCATTTGTTTGTCAGTCACCTTCCTTATGAAGAAGTTTGACAACTGCGTCTTTCAACCTGTATGGAAAAATTATCTGTGCTAATGATGCATTGCTTTTATCACTAAGGACATTACTTAGTATTTGGAACAACTTTTCCGAATTCTGCTTGAAATTCCATCAACACCACATTAGAGTCTTTTTTTTACAAATTTTTAGGATTCTGTCGGTTTCAGTCAAGGAGGTTGGTGCTACTTCCTGTTGCTTAGGCTTCTGGTCTGTAGTCCAAACAAGTCTGGCAACACGAGAGCGTGGACTATCCTTCAACAAAACGATGCCATCCGCGAACATTACCGAGCGAGGTGTCGCAGTGGTTAGCACACTGGACTCGCATTCGGGAGAACGACGGTTCAAACACGCGGCCGGCCATCCTGATTCAGGGTTTGCGCGATTTTCCCTGGATCGTTTTAGACAAATTCCGGGATTATTGCTTTGAAAGGGCGCGGCCGACTTCCGTCCCCATCTTTCCCTAATCCGATGGGACCGATGACCTTGTAGTTTGGTCACCTCCCCCAACCAACCAACCAAGTGCGAACATTCCTGGGCGTTTGGACTTGATGACGCCCTTCAATTTTTGCAAAATGTCCAAGACACAAGCTCCAATTATGGCACAACATTCCAGAATGTCTTTGAGCGTCCCGGCGTTGCAACCAAGAAAAAGATCGCCATAACTTCCCTAGAACTGACGTGCTGTTGTTTCGACTGCAGTGGAGAAGTTTCGTTGGGAAGCCCTTACACAACCCCCTTAGAGTCCTCATGTCTCCCCTTGGATTATCATATCTTTGGAGCCCATAAGACAAAAATATGTGACCGTCTATATACTTCGGATGGAGGGTTGCATGGGTGGCTACAATCGTGGTTGAATAGGGAAACGCAAGAATTTTTCCATCAAGGCACTGACTGTATTGTCTAAAAGTGGGACAAATATATTAATAGTTACGGCAATTACTTTCGAAATAGCAAACAGTTCAATTAATTACAAAGAAATGAATACCCTTAGTTGCATACAGGCGTTGATATAAGTCAACGGGGACAGCTGAAAATGAGTGCCCCTACCGGGACTCGAACCCGGCATCTTCTGCTTACATGACAGACGCTCTATCCATCTGAGCCACCGAGGGCACAGAGGGTTGTGAAACTGCAGGGACTTACCTCTGGCACGCCTCCCGTGAGACCTACATTCGCAACTTATCGTCCCGCAGCATATTCATAGTGCACGTGCTCATTATACTCATTACTCGCGGCTTTGCTGCTGATTCCCTTAAGAGTTCGAGCACTGTTTGTGCATCTGCACAGAAAAGATGGTCGAATGGCCGGGGAGCGTTAACTATATATATAGTTAAGGCTAACCCGCCAATTGACCATCATTTGTGCGCATGCACACACATTGCCCTGAGGCGTGCCAGAGGTAAGTCTCTGCAGTCGCACTCTCCTCTGTGTCCTCGGTGGCTCAGGTGGATAGAGCGTCTGCCATGTAAGCAGGACATCCCGGGTTCCAGTCCCAGTCGGGGCACAAATTTTCAACTGTCCCCGTTGACTTGTATCAACACCTGTATGCAGCTAAGGGTACTCATTTCACTGCAAATTTCATTCTAACGGGCTCCGTGCTCACCGATGGTATCTGTTCTTTCGGACATTAACTACTTCATTAATATTATCTTGGAACTTTTCCATTTAGTCCGTGTTTACATAGAAAAACAGTAATATCAGAAACTGAGTCCGCCTTGATGCAAAACACCTTGTTGTTCGTTTATTTCTTTATCATCCCAAACTAGTTTCGGCAACAAATATCACCATCATCAGTGTTTTTTTTTTTTTTTTTTTTTTTTAAAATCTGAAACATGCAAGAAATGGCATGGTTGTACAAACATAGTAAAAAATTATCACCTTTTTACAAATCGTCTTTTGAAATATAGTTTTATATTGATACTTTCATACTACCTTATTTATTGTATGTTACAGCCGGCCGCGGTGGCCGAGCGGTTCTAGGCACTTCAGTCCGGAACCGCTCGACTGCCACGGTCGCAGTTTCGAATCCTGCTCGGTCATGGATGTGTGTGATATCCTTAGGTTAGCTAGGTTTAAGTAGTTCTAATTTCTAGGGGACTGTTGATCTCAGCTGTTAAGTCCCATAGTGCTCAGAGCCATTTGAACCATTTGAATGTTACAACATGCTTGAAGCAATTATTGGCGTTGTGTATCTTCAGTTTCTCCTGGCGTATTTGTTGCTCGAACAGTCCATGGGTATGCTGCCGGTTTATAGTGTCCAACGGGCACGACACTATGAACCGGCAGTATACCCGTGGACTGTTCGAGCAATTATTGGCGTCGTTTGTGACATATTTTCTGTGCTCTCTTTTTTTCTGTTGCCGTTGCAGATGACATGATGTTCGCTAAGTAAACAGAAAAAAATAGCACAGAAAATATGTCACAAACAACGCCAATAATTGCTTAAAATATGTTGCAACATACAATAAATAAGGTAGTATGAAAGTATCAATATAAACCTATATTTCAAAAGACGATTTGAAAAAATGTAATAATGTTTTACTGTGTTTGTACAACCACGCCATTTGCTGCATGTTTTAGATTAAAAAAAAAAAAAAAAAAAAAAAAACCTCTGATGATCGTGATATTTGTCGCCGAAACTAGTTTGGGATAATAAAGAAATGAAGGAATAACAAGGTGTTTTGCATTAAGGCAGACTCAATTTCTGATATTACTATTAATTACTTCATTCCATGAGTCTCGTTTTCGTTTAACTGCCCTTATGATTCATATTTTGATAAGCCCCCCCACCATTCTTATCACCTTACCTAAGTAACTGATGGTTTTACTCCCTCTCGCTTCGTACAACGTTACGGAGGAACCATCCCATTATTAATTCCTGCCCGAGTCCTATCAAGAACTAACGGGAACGGTGCAGCCATTTTCACTTAATCTAGGCGGTTAAATTGTCCTTCCGCAGCCGGACATCGAACCGGGTACTGTAGATTCGGCCGCCAGCACGCTGATACGTACCAGCAGAGGACGGGTGGGTGACATCCAGCGGGTGGCGCATGCAAATTCAAGCGTGTGCACGCAGCTTCTCGGCGGGAATTCCTGCTGACGGGGCACTGCCTTGTTGAAATGCGTGTCATTGTGGCAGCGGGTGTTTGAAAGATAACCCGAGCGCACGCTGCCGAAAAGGAGCGCTTTGTGGTGGGGTCCACGCCCCTCTTTTGTCGGGTACACAACACCCTCGGCGGCTCACCTCGCCTGCCGCCGACAAACACGAAAACAAAGCGCCGGCCTTTGTCGTCCTTTTGTTGCCTTTGCCGCTCGCCACACACCACGTCTCACATGCGCGTACCTGCCCCTCTTCCCCCCCACCCCCCTTGCCGCACAGCAGCCTCCTATCGTCCCACCCACCAAAACAACCACCCACACCGACACACCAAGGTCTTTTTTTTTTTTTTTTTTTCTTCTTCTTACACGGCTCTCTACGTAATGTTTTTGTGCCCACACGCGCTCGGCGAGATGTGGTGTCCAAACGGCTATACCGTCGTGCTGCTGTTCCAGCCCAGAGTTTTGCTCAAGAATATCGAGTTTCACTGCAGTCAGCGAAACAGAATATCCTTGCCTCGCTGGCTGATTCTTCGTTTTTGCGCGTTATTAAGGAAAAAAACAGCGCCACAGAATTTACTGTCTGGATTTGGCGCCCCAGTTTGTCATAATATCAGTACAAAACTTTTTCATGTTACATTGTGTGTTTCCTTTGTGTTCTAGCACTTTCCGAAATCACATACTCTTTGCTATTCTGAAAAGAAGGAAAAAAGTTCATAATTGTATTGAATTTTTTACGTGTTACTTTACAACATTCATCAGTGAGATGAGACTTCTGAGGGAAGTACCCGATTACACATAGCGTGATAATGAGGAAAACAAAAAAGTTGGCATACATTGTAGAGGTACGAGGGGACGATGTGTAAACTATCGAAACGGAATGATTCCTGGGGTATGGCCGTATGTACTACTAACGGAGTGACCTAGAAGACTGTGAGTTTCAGATCGTCTAACAGCTTCGAGGAACAACAAGAAAGTAAATTTTCAATATTAGTGTAATTATTGCTTCATCATCATCATCATCATTTGAGACTCATTATGCCTTTCAGCGTTCAGTCTGGAGCATAGTCCCCCTTATAAAATTCCTCCATGATCCCCTATTCAGTGCTAGCATTGGTGCCTCTTCTGATGTTAAGCCTATTACTTCAAAATCATTCTTAACCGAATCCAGGTACCTTCTCCTTGGTCTGCCCCGACACCTCCTACCCTCTACTGCTGAACCCATGAGTCTCTTCGGTAACCTTGCTTCTCCCATGCGTGTAACATGACCCCACCATCTAAGCCTGTTCGCCCTGACTGCTGCATCTATAGAGTTCATTCCCAGTTTTTCTTTGATTTCTTCATTGTGGACACCCTCCTGCCATTGTTCCCATCTAATAGTACCTGCAATCACCCTAGCTACTTTCATATCCGTAACCCCAACCTTATTGGTAAGGTAACCTGAATCCACCCAGCTTTCGCTCCCATACAACAAAGTTAGTCGAAATATTGAACGGTGCACAGATAACTTAGTCTTGGTACTGACTTCTTTCTTGCAGAAGAGAGTAGATCGTAGCTGAGCGCTCACTGCATTAGCTTTGCTAGACCTCGCTTCCAGTTCTTTCACTATGTTGCCATCCTGTGAGAATATGCATCCTAAGTACTTGAAACCGTCCACCTGTTCTAACTTTGTTCCTCCTATTTGGCACTCAATCCGTTTATATCTCTTTCCCAATGACATTACTTTCGTTTTGGAGATGCTAATCTTCATACCATAGTCCTTACATTTCTGATCTAGCTCTGAAATATTACTTTGCAAACTTTCAGTCGAATCTGCCATCACAAGTAAGTCATCGGCATATGCAAGACTGCTTATTTTGTGTTCACATATCTTAATCTCACCCAGCCAGTCTATTGTTTTCAGCATATGATCCATATATAATACGAACAACAGTGGAGACAGACTGCAGCCTTGTCTTACCCCTGAAACTACTCTGAACCAGGAACTCAATTTACCGTCAACTCTAACTGCTGCCTGACTATCCATGTAAAGACCTGTAATTACTTGCAAAAGTTTGCCTCCTATTCCATAATCTCGTAGAACAGACAAGAACTTCCTCCTAGGAACCCGGTCATGTGTCTTTTCTAGATCTATAAAGCATAGATACAATTCCCTGTTCCACTCATAGCACTTCTCCATTATTTGCCGTAAGCTGACGATCTGGTCCTGACAACCTCTAAGAGGCCTAAACCCACACTGATTTTCATCCAATTGGTCCTCAACTAATACTCGCACTTTCCTTTCAACAATACCTGAGAAGATTTTACCCACAACGCTGATTAAAGAAATACCTCTGTAGTTGTTACAATCTTTTCTGTTTCCATGTTTAAAGACTGCTTTTGTCCAGTCTGATGGAACCTGTCCAAACTCCCAGGCCATTTCAATTATCCTGTGTAGCCATTTAAGACCTGACATTCTACTGTATATGATGAGTTCCGACTTAATTTCATCCACCCCAGCTGCTTTATTGCACTGCAATCTATTGACCATTTTCTCCACTTCCTCAAATGTGATCCTATTTCCATCATCATTCCTATCCCATTGTACTTCGAAATCTGAAACTTTACTGATCGTATTTTCACCTACATTGAGCAACTCTTCAAAATATTCCCTCCATCTTCCCAGGCAATCCACAGGATTCACCAGCAGTTTTCCTGACCTGTCCAAAATACTTGTCATTTCCTTCTTACCTTCCTTTCGAAGACTGCTAATTACACTCCAGAATGGTTCTCCAGCAGCTTGGCCCAAAGTCTCCAACCTGTTTCCAAAGTCTTCGCAAGATTTCTTCTTGGATGCTGCAATTATCTGTTCGGCTTTGTTTCTTCCTTCAACATAACTTTCTCTGTCTACCTGAGTTCTATTATGTAGCCATTTTTGATATGCCTTCTTTTTCCTTTTACAGGCTGCCATGACTGTGTCATTCCGCCAAGCTGTTTGCTTCATCCTACCTTTACACACTACTGTTCCAAGACATTCTTTAGCCATTTCTAGTACTGTGTCCCTGTACCTTGTCCATTCCTTTTCCAATGACTGTAATTGACTACATTCAACTAACTGGTACCTTTTTGAGATCATTGTTATATACTTGTGCCTGATTTCCTTATCTTGAAGTTTCTCCACTCTTATCCTCCTACATATGGACCTGTCCTCCTGCACTTTCGGCCTCACAATCCCAATTTCACTGCAGATTAAATAATGATCAGTGTCATCAAAGAATCCCCTGAATATACGTGTGTCCCTCACAGCCATCCTGAATTCCTGATCTGTTATTATATAGTCAATGACAGATCTGGTTCCCCTGCCTTCCAAAGTATACCGGTGAATGTTCTTATGTTTAAAAAAGGAGTTTGTGATTACTAAGCCCATACTGGCACAGAAATCCAAGAGTTGTTTCACGTTCCTGTTGGCCTCCATATCCTCTCCAAATTTACCCATAACCTTATCATAGCCATCTGTTCGATTTCCAATCCTGGCATTAAAATCACCCATGAGCAGAACACTGTCCTTGTCCTTTACTCTAACAACTACATCACTGAGTGCCTCATAAAAACTATCCATCTTATCTTGATCTGTCCCTTCACAGTGCGAATATGCTGACACAATCCTAATTTTCTTGCTAGACACTGTCAAATCTACCCACATCAGTCGTTCGTTTACATACCTTATTGCAACTACGCTGGGTTCCATTTCTTTCCTGATGTAAAGCCCTACACCCCATTGTGCTATTCCTGCTTTGACTCCTGACATGTAGACCTTGTATTCTCCCACTTCCTCTTTCTTCTCACCCCTTACCCGAATGTCACTAACAGCTAAAACGTCCAGCCCCATCTTACTTGCAGCCTCTGCCAGCTCTACCTTCTTCCCAGAGAAGCCCCATTGATATTAATAGCTCCCAATCTCATTACCAGTTGTTTGCCAAGTCGTATCTTAGGACTCCCTGGTTTGTCAGTTAGAGGTGGGACTCCGTCACCTCCAAAGGTCCGAGGCATTTTGCTCTGATTGTTGCCAGCATCATATTTAAAGTACCAGGGAAGCAGGTTGCTAGCCTTACTTACCCCGAGTCCCATTGGGTTTTACCCCTAAGGGTTGAGGGACTAACCGGTGGATTTGGTAGTCTTTGCCGTATGAGCACAAAGGTGACCACGCCTCAGAATATGTCCGAGATGCCCAGCCTTATTCGAAAGTAACTGGTATCCCTACTGTCGGGACCACTTACTTGGCCACTCATACGTTGCTTATTGCTTAAATTCAAAAATTTAAAACGCAGTCATAATGGAATCATTCAGAGGTATAATCTATAGTGCTACATAAACACAAATCGTTAACGTTGTTGCCAAAATTCTGAAAAAGTTCTTGACCGATTAACTTTAAATTTTTACGTAAGCTTTCTTACTAGGGTCTATGAGGACAGTAGCTTCAATGACAACATTTTCCATCGTTTTAATCTGCAAACGGGTAGGATTACGAAGTTCCAGAAGATCTAAATTCCGTAGTATTATGGTAATTATAAGCCGATAAGCTGTAAATACAACATTCCATTCCTGCCAGGAAGAAAACTAAACTGAATCCTCTAGTTGTGTACCCAATTTTTGTTTAAAATTATATGTAAGAAGAAAGTATATCTATGGGAGAAACAATACGTTTAACGTTTCAAATGCCCTGCTATTCTCATAAAAAAGACTGACGGAAAGGAAACTAAACTGCACATTTTCACAGCATAGCGTTTTCTTTCTCTCAGTCGACTTTAACAGAAAACCTGCATATTGTTATCTAAGAAAGTATACAGCCTGAGAATGTTTATAGGTTTATTAGTGTGTTGTAAAACTTTTGAAGTAAGTTCGTCAGGATATTTTAGATAAATTTGCTAACTTTTTCCCTATCATACATTACATACATATTTACACATTACGCATGCTTAGAATATATAGGCCTAAACTATACAGTCAATATCTCTTAGAGATTTTTGCTAAATCCCCTCTATATGGTAAAACAAACACGCGCGCACACACACACACACACACACACACACACACACATATATATATATATATATATATATTTTCAAAGTGCTACACAACGCTGTACTACGCATTTGAACGGACATAGAGTATATATACTTTTAGCATGCGTAATATGTAAATATGTATATAAAGTATGATAGGGAAAAATTTACAACACTCCAATAAACCTTCAGACATTCGTAGGCTTCATATTTTACCAAACAACAATGTGCAGGTTTACTGTTAAAACCGACTGCGAGAAACAAAACGCTGTGCTGTGAAAATGTGCAGTTTAGTTTTCTTCCCGTCAGTCATTTTTAATTACAATACCATGGCATTTTAAACATTAGACGTATTGTTCCTCGCATACATATTCTTTCTCCTTACATATATTTTTAAACAAAAATTGGGCACACAACTAGGGGATGCAGTTTAGTTTTCTTCCTGGCAGGAATGGAATGTTGTATTTACGGCTTATCGGCTTATAAATAGAATACTACTACGGAATTTGGATTGTCTGGAACTGCATAATCCTACCCGTTTGCGGATTAAAACTACGGAAAATGCTGTCATTGAAGCTACTGTCCTCAGAGACCCTAGTAAGCAAGATGAGGGTTTAACGTCGCGTCGACACTGGGGGCTTCAGAGATGGAGGACATGCTGGGAATGCTTTAAGGATGGGGAAGGAAATCAGCCGTGTTATAACAAAGGAAACCATGTCAGCATTTGCCCGGAGCGATTTAGGCAAATGAAGGGAAATCTAATTCGGGATAACGTGACGAGTGCGTGTCCAACGTGCCGACCACTGCCCTACCTTGCTCTGATCAAAAATGGCTCTGAGCACTATGGGACTTAACTTCTGAGGTCATCATTCCGCTAGAACTTAGAACTACTTAAACCTAACTAACCTAAGGACATCACACACATCCAAGCCCGAGGCAGAATTCGAACCTGCGACCGTAGCGGTCGCGCGGTTCCAGACTGTAGCGCCTAGAACCGCTCGGCAACCCGTGCCGGCTGCTCTGTTCACAGATCCAGAAACTTTGGAGGTATTTCTCCTCCGTATACCGATGATGATGATGATGATGATGATTTGGTTTGTGGAACACTCAATCAATATACAGTCCACTTTCCCTGATGATGATGAAATGATGAGAACGACACAAACACCCAGTCCCTAGTCGGAGAACATCCCCGACCTGGCCGGGAATCGAACCCGGGACCCCGTGATCGAGAGGCAGCAACGCTAGTTACTAGACCACGAGCTGCGGACGTACTAGTGATCTGAACCCACTTGAATTTCAAGTCAATGTTTCGCTGCCGATAGTAAAAAACACAGCTGAAGCTCAGAGAGAGCGGGAAAGAGGAGACGGACAGAGACAGGGAGAGGAAGGAAATGGAAATATATAGGGAAAACGAGGAGATGTACAGAGACTGTGAGGAGGAGATGGTGAAGATGAAGAGATATAGGGAGGAGACTGAGATGGACGTAGGGAAGGGGGAGCAGGTGATGGACAGAGGAAAGATGGTGGGTAGGACGGATATCTAATTCCCATACATATTTGTATTTCCGACTTAGATAGTCTTAAGTTAAAGCCAGGCAAGGATTACAGTTGAAAACTGTATGTTCGTTTAGAGGCAGCGTAACTGATGACACGCAAATACCCGGATTTCATTCGTCCAGTAATCGAGACCGAAAGGACTTAGTGCCTTCCAGAAAATTTTACACATAATTTCCAACCTTTACGATACGTTTGCTCGCTGACACCCGACACAAAATGACGAAAGCAAAAAAGAAGGTTAATCGCTTACTACATTTTCGCTATTCGTGCGACAGAATTTCAGCATCAGATATTATGATTTAATTTATTCCGTCTTTAATGATGAACGTACTCGCAACAGAGTCTGTAGACACTATCCATCTGTACCACTGAGTGAGTGTACGTGCAGAATTATACCATTGTGCAACAAACGGTTGTGACTGAATGATAAAAAAAATGGCTCTAGCACTATGGGACTTAACATCTGAGGTCATCAGTCCCCTAGAGCTTAGAACTACTTAAACCTAACTAACCTAAGGACATCACACACATCCATGCCCGAGGCAGGATTCGAACCTGCGACCGTAGCTGTACAGCATAAGAAGACAATAATAATTGAGAAATTCTCTCATTAAACAAATTACAGACATCTCAGGCAATTACGTGATAGTGACATAATAAAAACAATGAGATTAACTTAACACTAATCATAAACGTTATTAGTTGTCTGAGGGGCAAAGATTTCCTCAAATTATTAGTTCTGACGAACAGACATTTCATTGTTGCACATGCCTTCGTCACCTTTAAAATTCCCCCAAAATCTTCATCAACTTAAAGAACGAGAAAGTATTAGAAACGAGTTTTCATCTCCATAATAAAGTATTCCAGATAGGGTCACAAATAAAAGATCTCATTCTCTGTAAAATTAAACTGCTCGGTACCACAACTGACTGACTAGCAAGTCAGCCACAGATAAAACTAAACACAGAGTCAAAGATGTTTTTCACTGTCTGTATAGCGTTCTCATTCGTCTTTGTCCCAGTATGGGTAAAACCGAGTTATTTACAATGGCAGAAAACATATGAGATCCTTACACAGTGAAAGCCTAATTATGTTTCAAGAGCCAGCTTTATGCAGTGAATGTTGGAATATATAACAGTCCCTTTGTACTGCTCTGATAGATTAACCATACTAACTGGTCCGATTGGAAGTGCAGTCTCTCACGCATTTCTCAGCAGTTCGCAGATATTGGAAGCAGATCTATGTGTGTTAATCTTATTCACTGTACACATTTCTCGCGTTTTGGTCAGTGTCTACAGAAGAGTTCAGCAGCGCGTGTCGATAGTCGTTCTTTTCTCTGTGTAGTGTAGTTTTCCACCGTCTTTAGTATGGATACGGTCTGTGACTGTTGTGCAGATGCGAGCTGCGTTGGTGATAGTTCGCTCTCAGCTCCAGGCTGTGTTAGCTTCGGTTACACAGCTCGAGGCTGCAGTGGACCGGCCGTGGGAATCCAGCGGACGTCCAGCACGAGCCACGAGTCCTCCAGTTGGTCCACGCTGGTGGTCACCTCAGAAACTGCTTGCATTGAGGCTGACCCCTCACCCCTGGTCCAGTGGGAGGTCGTCTCAGGCAGGCTGCGGAAGTCCTCATGAGGAGCCGGACATAAGGCCTCTCCTGTTAGTTTGACTAACATGTTCCAGGCATTACCTGTGGCCGACAACGTCCCTCAGCCAGATGCGGCTGCTTGTCCTGATTCAGAGCAAACCTCTCAGTATGCAAGATTCAGGCAGTCAAGGAGGGTGTGATTGTTGGTAGTTGCTAGGAGAGTTATGAGCCCCTTAGGACTTCGCTGCCAAGGAGGTGCAGAAAGCCAATGTTCGTCCCATGGGCGTACTGTGCGAAGTCATTTCTGATGTGGAACAGGTCCTACCTGATGTCATGACGAGCTCAAGGTGTAGCCAACTGCAGGTGGTGGCTCACATTGGTACCAATGTTGTGTGTCGTTTTGGATCGGAAGATAGTCTCTCTGGTTTCGAGCGGCTATCAGAAGTGGTGAAGGCTGCCAGTCTTGCTAGCGAGATGAAAGAAGAGCTGACCATTTGCAGCATAGTCGACAGGATCAGTTGTGGACCTCTGGTACAGAGCAGATGGTCTGAATCAGAGGCTCAGACCGTTCTGCGACAGTGTGGGCTGCAGAGTCCTCGACTTGTGGCGTAGGGTGGTCGGGTTTCGGGTTCCACTGAATAGGTCAGGAGTCCACTATAGGCAGGAGGTGGCTACACGGGTAGCAGCGGCTGTGTGTCGTGCACAGGGCTTAGGGGGCATCGGGAAAACACAAAAAGGGCTTCAGTTTCAAAGGGTGCAGGACGAACACAGAAAGAACGTAGATACAGGAACCAACGGTGTAACAGGTGTAAGTTGTCGTAGCTGCTTTGGGAAGGTACCAGAGCTCAAAGAGCAATAGAAAGCACTGAGGCTCAAATTGTTATAGGCACTCAGAGCTAGCTACAGCCGGATGTAAGTTCCGCCGAAATTTTTGCGAGGAACGTAACGGTGTTCAAAGAGGACAAGCTACACACAGTTGCGCGGTAGCATGTTTATTGCTGTTAAAAGTAATTTACCTTGTCGCGAAATCGAAGCAGATAGTTCCTGTTAGTTAATCTGGGTAGAAGTCATTGTTGGCAACCGGAATAAAATAACTGAATCCTTTTACTGATCTACCAAGTCAGATGATACAATTGCTGTAAGGTTCAAACAAAACCTGAGTCTAATTTAAAACATGTAGCCGACTCATATAATTATAGTTGGTGGTGACTTTAATTTACTCTAAACACATTCTCTGAAAATTATTACAAGCAATTAGTTCATGAGCACACCAGAATAGTAAACGGTTGTGAAAACACAGCTCACATCTTGGCAGCAAATAATCTTGAGCTAATAAAGAGCATCAAAACGGATACAAGGATTAGTGAGGTTACGGTTATCGCAGCGAGAGTAAACACCGTAACTCGCCAATCCACCACAAATAAACGAAAATACACACACAAAAAGAAGTTTTGCATCACCCCGGTTCCCAGAACTCCTGAAGACAGACGTTGACTGTAGATATTGTATGACAGTCACAGTCTCTTTGACTGTTCAGAGACGTTACAAAACCCGCCCAAAGATGTAAACAACCATCCATCAGCAGCGCCTATTAGACGGAGGGGGTCCGACAGCCGACCAGTTCCAGTCATTCCACCAGGAAGGAGGTACACGGTTCGTGTTGTCTGTAGTTCAACCATACCTAGGCAGTCAATACCGCGGTTCGATCGTGTCCGCACTGTTACTTTGTGCCAGGAAGGGCTCTCAACAAGGAAAGTGTCCAGGCACATCAGAGTGAACCAAAGCGATGTTCTCCGGACATCTTACAGAGATACAGAGAGAAAGGAACTGTAGATGACATGCCTCGCTCGGGCCGCCCAAGGGCTACTGCTGCAGTGCCTGACCGCTACTTACGGACTGTGGCTCGGAGGAACCCCGACAACAACCCCATCATGTTGAATACTTTTTTTTTGTGCAGCCACAGGACGTCGTTTTACGACTCAAACTGTGCACAATAGGCCGCATGATGCGCAACTTCACTCCCACCGTCAATGGCGAAGTCCATCTTCGCAACCACGACACCATGCAGCGCGGTACAGCTGGGCCCAACAACATCCCAAATGAACCGCTCAGGATTATCATCAAGTTCTTTTCACTAATTAGTGTCGCATATGTCTTCAACCAGACCATCGTCGGAGACATGTTTGGATACAACGCAGTCAGGCTGAACGCCTTAGGCACACTGCCCAGCGAGTGCAGAAAGGTGGAGATTCCCAGAGGTTTTGGGGTGACATGTGAGGCCGACTTACACCGCTGGTGATTATGGAAGGCGTCGTAACGGCTGTACGATACGTGAATGCCATCCTCCGACCGGTAGTGCAACCATATCGGCAAGCATATGGGCGAGGCATTTCTATTCATAGACGACAATTCGCGGCCCCATCGTGAACATTGAAAGGGTTCTGCAGCCACCTTTCATTGCCAACTCTCGTAGTGGTCAAGTCGGCAAAGAGGTTTCCGCTACATGTGAGAAATCCACCTGCGTTAGGTTGGTGGCGGAAATGGCATCCTGGGGTTTTCCGGTCCACGCGGAGCGTGGAAGAGGCTGGAGAAGCGGGAGGCAGTCTGCCGCCGGTACGGGAAGCGTACACAGCTGTGCACAGCTCCAGTCGAAGAAGGGTGAGTTGGACTGACCGCGTGGCGCGTTGTCACATGGAGAGGGGAGCTTTTAGCTTTTGGTCTCGAGTTTCGTCGTATAAAGATTTACTTGCTGGGTTGCAGCAGGGAATGCAAGGCTTTTGTAGACTTTCAGTTTGATTCCCAATGCAGTCTTGACTTTGATCCGTGAGAGGAACGCGGCACAAAGGAGTTGCATATGTTGAAGTGCCCTCGGTTCAGTGTGAATGTTTATGTGCCTACAACTGTGTGTGTATGCTTCTAATCTTTTCCGGATCTTGGTAATTTTTGTGTATTTGTGAATTTTCTGTGTCTCATGTGATTAAAATTTGGCCACGGTCCATAGAAATTGTCTCCGCGGACCGAGTGGGCACGCGAGTCTGTTATGAA
Source organism: Schistocerca americana (assembly GCF_021461395.2). Taxonomy (NCBI): domain Eukaryota; kingdom Metazoa; phylum Arthropoda; class Insecta; order Orthoptera; family Acrididae; genus Schistocerca; species Schistocerca americana. Next base: position 114,575,115 of record NC_060128.1, on the reverse strand, counting down.
ACGTGTAGTATTTCACAAGCAATTGTACATATTTAGCATGCAATAGCAGTCTATAGATGCACTACATCAATGTTTTAAGGAATAAATAATTTTGCCTTCAATCTTATCTTGTGTACCGATGTTACGTCGCCGTTGCCTTCGCCATTTACCTTGTAGTTTTCCTTGTTGGCCCACCTATAGCGTTTCCATGTGCACAGGTGTAGTGATTAGTGTCCCTTTTTTTATCTGAAACAAATGCTCTGGAATAGATCGTGTTTTCACGAATCTTGCTGCAGGCTGCACTTACGCATGGTGTTCACGCCCTCTTTACTTTACTCAATATTTGATTCACGGGAAGAATGCCTGGATCATATTAATAACTACATCCCATTCTTTATCAATGACTTTACAATGAATGTTCTTTTGTGAGTTTTTCTTATTAATAAATTAAGTAATTTTCCGACTCAGTGCTACCTCTTCTTTGTCGTGTGGCTAGAGTTGGTGGCGACCCTATCTTTTATATTCATTTCAGTGTCAAGTAGCATTTTCTTATTCGAAGTGCGCGTGGCTCTTTTAGCTATCAGGATACATTCAAAGGGCGCTTCATGCTTCTTGCACATAGCGTCCTTTTATTCACGCTACTTACAACATCTTGTGAATGACTTCCTTCAGGATAAAGACATCGCTCGACCAGAGTAGCCAGCATCTTCTCCAGACATGAACCCTATCGAACATACCTGGGATAAATTGAAGAAAGCTGTTTGTGGACGATGTGTCCCACCAACCACTCTGAGGGTTTTACGCTGAATCGCCGTTGAGGAGTGGGAAAATCTGGAGCAACAGTGCTTTGACGAACTTGTGGATAGTATGCCACGACGAATACAGGTATGCATCATTGCAAGAGGATGTGCTGCTTGGTATTAGAGGAACCGATGTGTAAAGCAATCTGGACCACCACCTATGAAGGTCTCGCTGTATGGTGGTACAACATGGTTTTCATGAGCAGTGAAAAGGACGGAAATGATGTTTGTGTTCATCTCTATTCCAATTTTCTGTACAGGTTCCGGAGCTCTCGGAACCTAGGTGATGCAAAACTTTTTGATGTTTGTACATCTGTTCAAAACAGATGATAAAAATTCTCTTGACGCCTTTTGAGAAGTAACCTCTACTCCTTCCAAATTAACAGTGTAATTGTAGACCACATGTGGCTGGAATTCAGAGAAATAGCATGGACGGCAATTGAGAGATTTATGTCAAATAAACTAATAGACGACGGAGCTGATCCCCCTTGGTACGCAAAAGATCAGAACACTGTTGCAGAAACAGCTTGGCACATTTAAACAAACGCGAAGTCCCCAAGATTGGTGGTTTTTCACAGAAGCTCGAAATTCAGCGCTGACTTCAATGCGAGATGCTTGTAATAGTTTTCACAACAAAACTTCGTCTCGAAAGCTGGCAGAAAATCCAAAGCGATTCCGGTCGTAAGTGAAGAAGTATGCTAGTGCCAAGACATAAACAATGCCTTCTCTGCGCGATGACAAATGGAATACTATCGATGAGACAGTGCGAGGTGCCGGGGCAAGCACTGTATTTAACACTAAATTCTTCTAGAATCTACATATGTAAATGATGCTCTAAGCCCCCCCTATTCTAACTCCGACTTTTGCTGTTGCACATGGATTAAAAAATATATGCGAACTGACTGTAATCAACCCTGCAAGTGGAGTAGAAAAGAGTTTGGCACCTGCAATAATTTAATTTGATAAATAAGTTAAATAAAGGAAGGTTTCATTAACGTAGTGAGAAATGATGGGTTGCTCTACCGTTTAACAGAATGAAAGTTCTGTCCAAAATAACAATATGATTTATTAAGACTAAACACAAAATAATAAACAAAAATACATGAAACATTTATAATACATCAAATTGGCTCAAATTGGATACTCAAACAAACGCTGTGAAGGTGAAGTTGTTCCTAAACTAGATTGTGAGGTTTATGACGAAGTGGTATGTGGAGCCAATTCCTTGCCACTCAAATCTTAAGAGAGACACACAGCTAACCCCACATTAATTGCTGCTACCCAAGACAGAACAAAGTTAGAAAAAGACGAGCAGGCGCGCTCTGCTGGGCTCTGATTATCACCTGGGAAAATCCCTATCTGCCGGTGCTGCGGACATACATTACCAAACCGTCTTCTTAACTGCCAGAACACGATCTGGCGTACCGGAGGCGATGGCTGGTTGCTTTGACGTCCTCGACCGAAAAGCGAGAGCCGACTACTCTAGAGTACCCGTACATGCCGAACACCGAGCATTCCCATCCCCACGACAGTTGCCGTGGTTAAACGTTCCAATCAGCAACTCGAAAAATGGCGGAAAATTCCACTCTATTGCCGGAGCACTACCATTCCACCAATGGAGATTCTTGGCGCCAATTTCTGCGCTGATCTTGCTACGTCACGGAGTTATGCCCTGAGCAAGCCAATCACAGTTACTATTTTGCAGAAAGCGCGGGAATTTTCCCGCCACAACTGCCTGGGTACACAAGTCATTCCCACGCCTCGCTGGTAGCCCGCCAGAAAGCGTTTTCGCTAAGTTTCTGCGAAGCAACGGAACCTCTAGCCCAGCCGCTACTTCAGCCCCCTCCGGGCGTGTCTTTTGACAATGTCGGCGTCTGCAAAGCATTCACTCGACTCCCTCACACCCTTCCAAAATCAGCAGAGCCCGCCTGTCACCGGACCACCCGGGTGACGAGAGACGCTGCGTGGGAAGTCCGCATGTGAAGGAATAGCAACTTTCCACCACATCCAATTAGAGAGGAGAATCGTAAGATAGAAATATGAGAGGGGGCTCATGCCACCTCTCAACAGTTCTGCTAAAGCAGAGTCACTAAACACTGCCTTCCGCAATTCCATCATCAAAGAACATGACGTAAAAAATTCAAAATTCGAATCATGAACAGCAACCAGTATGAGTAACTTAGAAGTATATATCCTCGGAATAGTGAAGAAATTTAAGTCACTGAATAAAAGCAAGTCTTCCGGGCCAGATTGTGTGCCAATGACGTTTCTTTCAGAGTATGATGATGCCATAGGTCCATACTTAAGGATCTTACATCACCACTCGCTAGACAAAGAACTGTACCCAAAGACTGGAAAGTTGCACAGGTCACACAAATATTCAAGAATGGCAATAGGAGTAATCCACTAAATTACAAGCACAACCATTATTGTAGACGTGAAGCGGGATTTTGGAACATATGTTGTGTTCGAAATTATGGATTAGCTCGAAGCAAACGATGTGTTGACACAGTCAACACGGATTTAGAAAACATCGTTCTTGTGAAACAAAGTTAGTTCTTACTCACACGAAGGGATTTCAAATTGACTATTTCTAGAATGCTTTCGACACTGTACCACACAAGTGGCTTGTCGTCAAACTGCGTGGTTAGGAAATATCGTCTCAATTATGTGACTGGATTCGTAATTTCCTGTCAGAGAAATCTCAGGTCGTAGTAATTGTTGGAGAGTCATGGAGTAAAACAGAAGTGATTTCTCGTCTTCCCTGAGGTAGTGTTACAGGCCCTCTCCTGTTTCTTACCTACATAAACGATTTAGGAGGCAGTCTAAGCAGCCTTCTGTCGTTTATCGTCTAGTGAAGTCATTAGAAAATCAAAACAAATTGCAAAATACTTTAGATAAGGTATCTGTATGGTGCGAAAATTGGCAGTTGACCATAAATACTGTAAAGTGTGAAGTCATACACATGAGTACTACAAGGAATCAGTTGAACTTCGGTTACACGGTAAATCAGTAAAGTCTGAAGGCCCTAAATTCATCTAAATACCTAGGAATTACAATTGCGAAAAACTTAAACTGGAAAGAACACGCAGAAAATTTTGTAGGGAAGGTGAACAAAACATTGCGTTTTATTGCAGAACACCTACAAAATGCAACAGATCTTATAAGGAGACTGCCTACACTACGCTTGTCCATCCCCTCTTGGAGTACTGATGCGCGCTTGGGATCTTTACCAGATAGGATTAACGGACGACATCGAGGAAGCTCAAAGAACAGCAACACGTTTTGTATGATAAGGGAGAGAGTGTCAATGACATGATGCAGGATTTTCTGTGGACATCGATTCTGAGTACTATGGGACTTAAAATCTGCGGTCATCAGTCCCCTAGAACTTTGAACTACTTAAACCCAACTAACCTAAGGACGACACACACATACATGCCCGAGGCAGGATTCGAACCTGCAATCGTAGCGCTAGCGCGGCTCCAGACTGAAGCGCCTAGAACCGCTCGGCCACTCCGGCCGGCTCTGTGGACATCATTTAAAACAAAGGCGTTTCTCGTTATGGCGGCTCATTTTCACGAAATTTCAATTACCAGCCTTAAACTCCGAATTCGGAAATATTTTGTTGACGCTCACCTTCGAGTGGAATAATAGAAAATTAGTGTGAAGGTGGTTCAGTCAACCTGTAAGCAGGCTGTTTAGGTTTTTTTTGTTGGTAAAGTCACGTAGCGCTCTGTATGAAAATCACTGGCTGTGCTGGGTGCAGTCTGTGGCTGGTTGGCATTGTTGTAATATTCGCTATTGTAGTGTTGGCCAGTTGGATGTGAACAGCGCGTAGCGTTGCGCAGTTGGTGAGCCGCCAGCGGTGTTGGATGTGTGGAGAGAGATGGCGGAGTTTTGAGAGCGGACAATCTGGACGTGTGTCCATCACAAAGAGTAAATTTTTAATACTGGATATCATGAACTGATATATATATATATTCTCTATCAAAATCTTTCATTTGCTAACTATGCCTTTCAGTAGTTAGTGCTTTCAGTAGTTAGAATCTTTTATTAAGCTGGCAGTATTGCCGCTCACTGTATTGCAGTAGTTCGAGTAACGAAGATTTTTGTGAGGTAACTGATTCATGAAAGGTATAGGTTATTGTTAGTCAGGGCCATTTTTTTGAAAATCAGAATGCGTTGCGCTAAAAATATTGTGTGTCAGTTTAGTGTTTATCAGAATAAGTAAAGAGCGAAATGTCTGAGTACGTTCAGTTCTGCTCAGCTCTTTGAAAATCAAATAACGTAAGGGGTTTATCAGCACAGTCTTTCATAAATTTTTCTAAGGGGCGGTTTCAAACCCTCTGCAAGGCACTTAAGTGCGATTTGTAGAGTAGCGATGTAGATGTAATCTTTAGATATTCATGTGTATTATTATGACTGCTAACGGGTCTTTGGCTCCCAGTTTCCGAATTTCACCTTTGTGTTCTGTTTCAGACGGTTTTTTGGGTGTCAGTAGGTGTCTGTCTGCATTTACAGAGCTAGATATGGGGACATATACTCCTGACGCTGCGCTATCCAGTATGTGTATCAAAGGGATTTAATTATTTCCACGTCATATTAGGTGCAAAGAGCTGGCATAATAAAAAAAAATGAGCGACGCTGGCAGTAATTTGTCGGCGTAATTAGCGACTCACATCCGGCCTTGAGAGCTCGTTGCCTGAGCGGGCGACGTAATATTCGTTTGTGATCTGTCGGGCTGTCGCGAGGCACTGTCAGCCACTGTCAGGATTCCGGGATGAACAATCCGTTTTGCGTTTCGCGCAGACCGTCTCTGGCCGCGGTGATAACTCACGTGGGAAGAATACAAACGCTCAGTGCACCTGACATCGTAACATCTTTGTCAGAAAGTCCAGTAAGTGGACGATAATTATTTTTATTTCTTTAGTTTACCTGGAAAGATTAGGACTAGCTTATACCTTATCAGGCATTCTACATATTTTGAAGTACATTCATTGCAGCAACCATGTTGTAGGTTAAGGCTAATACAGAACCCAACAGTTGGAAAAAACACGGTTTTGTTTATTTATTAGGTGAAGACCTCGACTCTAAAAAGCGGTAAGAGACGGTCTATGTGAAACAAAATTATTGCATTAAAACTCCCTACGGTATGTACAAAGTTTTACATACAGTAACTTTGTTTCCCATCGACTGCCTCTAACCACTTTTTACAGTCGAGGTCTTCATACACTACTGGCTATTAAGATTGCTACACCAAGAAGAAATGCAGATGATAAACGGGTATTAATTGGACAAATATATTATACTAGAACGGACATGTGATTACATTTTCACGCAATTTTGGTGCATAGATCCTGAGAAATTGGTACACAGAACAACCACCTCTGGCCGTAATAACGGCCTTGATACGCCTGGGCATTGAGTCAAACAGAGCTTGGTAGGAGTGTACAGGTACAGCTGCCCATGCAGCTTCGACAAGATACCACAGTTCGTCAAGAGTAGTGACTGGCGTATTGTGACGAGCCAGTTGCTCGGCCACAGTTGACCAGACGTTTTCAATTGGTGAGAGATCTGGAGAACGTGCTGGCCAGGGCAACAGTCGAACATTTTCTGTATCCAGAAAGGCCCGTACAGGACCTGCAACATGCGGTCGTGCATTATCCTGCTGAAATGTAGGGTTTTGCAGGGATCGAATGAAGGGTAGAGCCACGGGTCGTAACACATCTGAAATGTAGCGTCCACTGTTCAAAATGTCGTTAATGTGATCAAGAGGTGACAGAGGCGTGTAACCAATGGCACCCCTTACCATCACGCCTGGTGATACGCCAGTATGGCGATGACGAATACACGCTTCCAATGTGCGTTCACCGCGATGTCGCCAAACACGGATGCGACCATCATGATGCTGTAAACAGAACCTGGATTCATCCGAAAAAGTGATGTTTTGCCATTCGTGCACTCAGGTTCGTCGTTGAGTACATCGTCGCAGGCGCTCCTGTCTGTGATGCAGCGTCAAAGGTAACCGCAGCCACGGTCTCCGAGCTGATACTTCATGCTGCTGCAAACGCCGTCGAACTGTACGTTCGGATGGTTGTTGTCTTGCAAACGCCCCATCTGTTGACTCAGGGATCGAGACGTGGCTGTACGATCCGTTACAGCCATGCGGATAAGATGCCTGTCATGTCGACTGCTAGTGATACGAGACCGTTGGGATCCAGCACGGCCTTCCGTATTACCCTCCTGAACCCACCGATTACAAATTCTGCTAACAGTCATCGGATCTCGACCAATGCGAGAAGCAATGTCGCGGTACGATCAGAGTCGGAAACTTGATGGTACGCATTTCTCCTCCTTACACGAGGTATCACAACAACGTTTTACCAGGCAACGCCGTTCAACTGCTGTTTGTGTATGAGAAATCGGTTGGAAACTTTCCTCATGTCAGCACGTTGTAGGTGTCGCCACCGGCGTGAACCTTGTGTGAATACTTTGAAAAGCTAATCATTTGCATATCACAGCATCTTCTTCCTTTCGGTTAAATTTCGCATCTGTAGCACGTCATCTTCGTGGTATAGCAATTTTAATGGCCAGTAGTGTATAATAAATAAACCAAACAGTGTTCTTTCCAAATGTTAGATTCAGTATTAGACTTTATTCGCGTTAGTATATAGCTCCACGATAAGCTGAGAAATGGGAGCTCTATCTCTAGTCTCAGATTCTCGCTGGCGGCAACTTTGCACGTAGGCAGTGGTAAGTGAGAAACACATGTCTGCAATTAGTAGTAACCTGTGCTATGTTGGCGCCAGAAAAATGATTTGCAGGGACGATTTGTTCAAATTTAAGGATGATGTGGATATTTACGACTCGCATAAAAATCCTCAATATGTTCTTAAACGCAAAGGGGTTTCAGTAGTTACTGCTAAACACGTAAATGTGAATAATTACTTTAGCAAGTAAACGAAGTTATGTTGAGGCCCTTACTACATTTTACATAAGATTACGCGGCAGTATAATGACAGGAGTGTTAAAGGCCACCTCAAACGATATTTACGTGCTTTGGGAAGGCGAAAATAAAATTAATTTTATATTGTGCTGAATCATAGATTAATTTTTGACATTGTCATACTTCGTTATTCTAAAATTGGAAATGCATATTGTAACACCCCAAGAAACCCGAAAACACTAATAAGAATGTCATGATAATTTAAAGTAAGGAACAGTGTTATCCTGACAGGTACGACTACTTTGACAATAATATAGCACCTTAAAGTTTTGATGAACACCAATTTCAATAATTACTGAGTATGTCGTGATATAAAGCTGGAAAGAAAGAAAGGTTATTTTCAATTAGCTATCAAACATCTTAGTAATAACTGCAAATCAGTACGACGAAAGTTAAGTCCAAAGTAATATGTCAGTCAGAGATAACATTTATTGTGAAAGAGAGTTTTAAACGCGGCGAAAAGGAAATTCAATGCGTCTACAATGCTCGATCATGGAAAAGTTAGTCGCTTGCTAGCTTGCTTGCTATCTAGTCGAGAGAGAGCACCGTTTGTTATAGTACTACAAACAGAACGCTACGAGATTTCTTTTTTAAAAAAAAGTAATATTGTGTGATAGAGATGCGCGGACTCTATTCTCAGTTATTCTGACTTGAGAACTTGAACTGAAGTGATATTCTGATAGTGTACGACGAGTTAATGAACTTTAAATATTGGAGGTATTATTGTTGAACTCAACCTTCATCAAAGTGAACAGTTGCAACTAAGAACGGACATAGCATCGAAGACTGCAATACCTGATTAGCCTGGAGTAGGAAACATTAATACTGAAACGTCCCCTTAGAAAAATTTATAAATGGCTGTGCTGATAAACCTCTTACGTTATTTGATTTTCAAACAGCTGAGCAGAACTGAACGTACTCAGACATTTCGCTCTTTACCTATTCTGATCAACACTAAACTGACACACAATATTTTTAGCGCAGCGCAATCTGACTTTCAATAATCCCTACAAAAGAATGGCTCTGACGAACATTAACCTATACCTTTCTCGAATCACTTACCTCACAAAAATCTTCGTTACTCGAACTACTGCAATACAGCGAGCGCCACTACTGCTAGCTAAATAAAAGATTCAAACTACTGAAGGCACTAACTGCTGATAGGCATAGTTAGCTAATGAAAGATTTTGGTAGAGAACAAACAATGTATTTACCTTAATAATGTGCAATAGTCATAATATATATAAATATATCAGTTCATGATATCCAGTCTTACAAATTTCCTTTTTCTGACGGACAAACGACCAGATCATCCGCTCTCAAAACTCCACCACCTCTCTCTCCACATCCACCACTGATGGTGGCTCACCTCCAACTGCGCAACGCTACGCGCTGTTCACATCCAACTGCCCAACGGCTCAACATCAACAGCGACAACAAAAATGGAGAGGGGACGTCAAAATATCTTAGTGCCATAAAGTGAATCAATTTGGACGGTTTTAAATTTGTCTGTTTGAGAGGTTTCACAGCAATGTCTCGTTGACTTGTCCAGCAAGTAGGGGAATGCCGCTATCGATGGACCATCTAAAGAAAATTGTAATCAAATCCTTGGATATTGTAATAAATATTTTATTGTCAGTGTGACTCGAACAATATCCTCTGCTTAGAATTGTATTTTTTGGGTCTCCACAGCCTCCAGATCCTTAATAAACGCAAACATGGTTCATAGTAGGCTGTAATACGATGTTTATTTAATCGTGCTGTTGACTAATTTCGACTAAGCGTCGTTGTCAAGCACCTTGGTATCACCACCTTCTGCCGACAATTATTTTTGAATCGTATACGTTCGTTCAACTTCAGCATCAATTCTTATTGAATCGTATAAAAATGCTGAAGTTGAACGAATGAAAACGGTTCAATAAGAATTGTCTGCAGAAGGGGTGATGCGAAGGTGCTTGGTAGTGACACTTAGTCGAAATTAACAAAATGGTTCAAATGGCTCTGAGCACTATGGGACTTAACATCTGTGGTCATCAGTCCCCTAGAACTTATAACTACTTAAACCTAACTAACTTAAGGACATCACACACATCCATGCCCGAGGCAGGATTCGAACCTACGACCGTAGCAGTCCCGCGGTTCAGGACTGAGCGCCTAGAACCGCTAGACCACAGCGGCCGGCGAAATTAGCAAATAAGCATCGTAATGCAGCCTAAAATGAACCATGTTTGCGTTTATTAATAATCTTTTGCATTCGATTATAGTACACACAAGTCATGAATATTCACTGTCCACGAAATATTTAAAAAATAAAAACGTGCGTTTTGGACCCAATCGGGAAGACTCTTTACCTTCATTGGGTCAGACAGTTTTCGTCAATGGCTAATGGTGCAATAGCTTTTAAAGACTACACGCATCTAAATAAGTGCCAATACATTTCATGTTTTTTATTTGTACGAGATTATTGTTGTTATCTGAAGCCGAATAACATGTAAGAGAGACCAAGGGGTCTGAAGCAGAAAATTCGATTTCGAAGGTAAAATAAAACACATGGGACTGATTACCAAAACACCGACAAACTATTGACTTCGCAGAATTTTTTGGGGTTTAGGTACGACTTACATTACCAGTTGGGAAAAAGTGGATCTGTCGCTACCTGAACCAAATTTTCTGCTCGATATACTGTGTTTTGAATCTAAGACCAAGCTTTACAGTAGATTTAAACGGTTAAAAATGGCGTTTTGGATGAAAACAGCAAAGTAGCGTGATAATGCCCATTTTCTAGAGTAGAAATGCACAGGAAACTAATTTACAATCGCGAGTGAACTTACCCCATTTTGAAACGTCACTCCTCATCCATACTGCATATTTCGTTTCGCCCTCTAAGGGGCTCGTGGGACCATTACTTAGCACTGGCGTTCTTGTTCTTTTTATCTTTTGAATCTTCATCCTTTTATTTCGGGCGTATGTCCTTTGTCACGTAGACGCATTTTTAAGTTTCGCAACCCTTCCTGTTAGGTTGTTAGGTATGAAGTTAAGTGTATTGACTTCCTGCCTATATGTAGTCCGTGTAGTTGCCAATAGATCAATACCGAATTCTGTTAGGTCACTTTGGGTGTCTGACAACCAAAGTATTTTGGATTTACGAACTTTCAGCATGCTGGAGTAGCTTGCGTCAGCAATATCTGTTAATCAGAACGCAAATCCAGCCCTAGTTGCAAAGTTTCTACTATTTATTCATTCGATGAAAGTTTAGGGCCGAGACCCATTTTCGGACCATCGTAACAAATTCTAAAATGGCATTTCCGAAGATGTCAAAAATGTGCAATGAACATTAACACCGTATGCAGTTATCTGTGTGCACTGTAAGTCTTCATTGCACGTTTTTGACATCTCCTGAAATGCCATTTTACATTTTCTTACGATGATCTGAAAATGGATCTCGGCCCGAAACTAGTCATCAAACGAATAAAGAGTGTGTAAGTTGGATGTTTAGGTTTTTATGTTGGTAACGCCACGTAGCGCTCTCTATGAAAATCACTGACTGAGCTGTGTGCAGTCTGTGGCTGGTTGGAATTGTTGGAATATTCGCTAATGTAGTGTTGGGCAGTTGGATGTGAACAGCGCGTAGCGTTGCGCAGTTGGAGATCAGCCGCCAGCAGTGGTGGATGTGGGGAGAGAGATTGCAGAGTTTTGAGAACGGGTGATTTGGACGTGTGTCCGTCAGAAAACGGAAATTTGTAAGACTGGATGTCATGAACTGTTATATATTTTATGTCTTTTGAACATTATTAAGGTAAATACATCGTTGTCCTGTATCAAAATCTTTCATTTGCTGACTATGCCTATCAGTAGTTAGTGCCTTCTGTAGTTAGAATCTTTTGTTTAGCTGGCAGTATTGGCGCTCGCTGTATTGCAATAGTTTGAGTAAGGAATATTTTTGGGAACTAAGTGATTCATGAAAGGTATAGGTTATTGTTAGTCAGGGCCGTACTTTAGCAGTGATTATTGGAAGTCAGATAGCGTAGCGCTAAAAAAAACAAAGAAAAAAAAATTGTATGCCAGTTTAGTGTTGATCAGAATAAGTAAAGAGCGAAATGTCTGAGTACTTTCAGTTTTGCTCAGCTGTTAGAAAATCAAATAACTTAGAGGTTTCTCAGCACAGTAATTCATAAATTTTCCAAAGGGTACGTTTCAAGTGAAAATTTTGCAACTTGGACTGGTTTTTCGTACTATGTATTTTGGATTGTTTTGGCTCCTTTGATAATGTCGAAAAGTTTCAAGGCCGGGCGAGAGTCATCCATTCGTGGTATGTGTCCGAGGAATTTCATAAATCATTTCCGCTCACTAAGGGAACAAAGTTCTTCTGAGGTTTTGCACATCCAGATAAAATCGTGAATTTGGGGTCGAAATACACTGTCAGATAAGGGAAACTGCGCACCACGAAGGAATTATCTGAATGGGACGGAAATCGGAACAGGTGCAGGCACACAAATGATAACAATTTTAGAAAAACTGGATGATTCGTTGAGGAGAATGAGCTTCACCAAATGAGCAAGTCAATAGCACGTTGGTCCAGCAGGCAGTTGCTCGGCTTGGCGTTGATTGATGGAGTTGTTGGACCTACTGCTGATGAATAGCGTGCTAAAATCTGTCCCATTCTTTCATTAGATCGTCAAAATACCAAGCTGGTTGGAGATTCCTGCCCATAATGCTCCAAATTCTCAACTGGAGAGAGATCCGGAGACCTTGCTAGCCGAGGCAGGGTTCGGCAAGAACGGAGATAAGCTATAGAAATTCTCACCTCGTATGAGCGGGCATATTCTTGTTGAAATGTAGGCTAAGGATGGCTTGCCCCGAAGGCCAACCAAACGGGGCGTAGGTTATCATCGACGTACTGTTGTACTGTAAGGATGCTACTGTTCACCACCAAACGGGTACTGTTATGAAATCAAAGAAAATGGCACCCTAGACCACCCCTCCTAGTTGTCAGCCGTAAGGCGTTCCACAGCCGGGTTGGTATGAGACCGCTGTCTAGGGCATCTCCAGACTCGTCTTCATTGGTCATCGGGTTTCAGTTCGAAGCCGTACTTATCACTGAAGACTATTCTAGTCCAGTCAATGACATTCCAGGACGAATGTGCCCGACGCCACTGCAGATGGGTCAGTTGGTAGACAGAGGTCAATGGTAGCTGTCGAAAAGGGAGCCATGAACTCAGCCCCGTTTCTCTGTTAATGGTCCTTGTGGTCCCTGAAGCAGCAGTGACTTGTTGGATCGATGGTAATGATGAATCCGGGGCTCTGAGTACCTCGCGTTCTGTTCTGTCTGTAGGTTGACCGCTTATCCTTAACGCCTGTGTTCGGTCAAGATTCACCCATTCTTGCCACATTGTCGAATAGTGACATCACTTCTGTTCAAATATCGAGCGATTCGCCAATTATTAGAACCGCCTTCTTTGAGCCGAACTACACGTTATGTCTCAAATGTTGACAAGTGCGAGTATTGTTCACGCGAATGACTGCGAGGCATATGTACTGTCCAACTGAGTACACGCAATGAAAATCAAAAAGATTTTAACCTTGGCTTCGACGCGTTGTTTAGCCGGCCAGGGTGGCCGAGCAATTCTAGACGCTACAGTCTGGAACCGCGTGAAGGTTCGAATCCTGCCTAGGGCATGGATGTATGTGATGTCCTTGGGTTAGTCAGGTTTAATTACTTCTACGTTCTAGGGGACTGATGACCTCAGATGTTAAGTCCCATAGTGCTCAGACCCATTTGAAGTATTTTTTTTTTTTTTTCGACGTGGTGTTTGCTATCTTTTCCCGCTGCATGGTGAAGCTGCGCTGCAGAATCTCACATTGATCCCTCGGCCAACAGAGTTTACAGTTTTGAATTTTCCGTCGATGCCTGTGTCAATATACATTTGTCACCTATTTGCACAACTCCTTCGTAGTGCGTGATTTTTTTAAAATAATGTATGTTTCTTAGAATTTATCCTTCTATTTTATCGACGTTTTCGACGCTGGTAGTAAACGATGACTACTCCGTTGCGCAGAGTGCCTCTGTAAGAAGACTGTGTTGAAATCTTCCTGGCAGATTAAAACTGTGTGCCGGACCGAGACTCGAACTCGGGAACTTTGCCTTTCTCGGGCTGTGGCTAATCCATGTTTCCGCAATATCCTTTCTTTCAGGAGTCCTAGTTCTGCAAGGTTCGCAGGAGAGCTTCTGTAAAGTTTGGAAGATAAGAGACTAGGTACTGGCAGAAGTAAAGCTGTGAGGACAGGGCGTGCGTCGTGCTTGGGTAGCTCACATGGTAGATCACTCGCCCGCGAACGGCAAAGTTCTCGAGTTCGAGTCTCGGTCCGGCACACAGTTTTAATCTGCCAGGAAGTTTCATATCAGCGCACACTCCGCTGCAGAGTGAAAATCTCATTCTGGAAAGATTGTGTTGTACTGACATTGTTTATGATGGACAACGATTTCCAGATATTTAGCTACTCTTTCGATGCTGGTGTTTCCAATAATATTCCATAATTTAAAAAATAATAATTTTTCTATGTTTTTACTTAGTGCATACCTTTCGCATAACTTCGAAGAAATTACAATTCAGGCAAACAGCGTTTGAAAATGATTCTTCCGAAAATTTAGAAATACATGTAATATGCAGTTGATTTCCGACTCCTTGATTTGGTGGGATAGTCCTTTCGCTAACTCGTGTTGTGTGTGGATCCTGCGTGTGGACTCACGAACCTTGTCAGGTTTGTTGTTGGCAGCAGGCGTGGTTAGCTGGGAAATTCGCTGCTTTACCCGGCTGGAGCGTTGCCTTCAGGTGGAGAGAGGACCGTGGTCACGTGTCACTTGAGATTATTAACCAGGTGCATCACAATTCATAACCGCTGATGAGCATCATGCCATAAAACCTTATGTTAAATCCAGCAATAATACTGGAGCACACACAGCACCCAGTAGACAATCTGGCAGAACACATGAATTCATCTGATTAACGACGGCACACCATACCTGAGGGTGTCCGCTTGAAAGGTCTCTGTTGGATTCCTTTCATGTTAATTTCTTAAATCTGTTGTCATTTACGGCATAAATTCCTCTTCTAAATTTACTGTGGTGTTTCTGACTATCTGGGAGGAGACTGAGCTGTGAAACGTGTTACATTTACACATAAGCAAGAACGATCTGTCACATTACTACCCTTCAAAACACAGTTTATATGTAATTCATGTTACACAGTCTCATACAGAACCTACATCCGCTTTCTTTTATATACTGTATATGATAAGATACTGTCATCCCCCTTCCCTTCTGTGTGAGAGGATGAATGAGCAAATGTATTTCTAGTTGCAAGCTTGAGGGTAGCAGACAAGCCTGTCTGCTAGAGAACAGTAGGAGCAACGTCGCAACAGGTAGCTACGCTTTCTAAAAGCAGAGAGATTACTATTCTTTCTATGGTCCTGTCCGTCCCTTGTCATGTTGGCGTAGGAAGCTGTCTCTCTGGTCACTTCCGTTTGTATCTGGGAAGGACACTCGGTAGGAGCGCAGGTCAGTCGGTGGTAAGATCTCCGGCTAAGCGCGTGTCTGCTAAGTCCGTAGGACAATGGATTTCTTAAGTTCAACCTAACTGAAAATTTAATCACCTTTATTTCAGGTTTAGCTCTAAAATATCTAATGTTATCTTAAATTGCAACGCAGTGTAATTCGAGTGTGAAGTTCAGAATATCTTCCAGTAGCTGCTTTGTCACTACTTTGTGAGTAAAGTGGAACCACGTGTTGATCAGTAACTCTAACTAGCATCATCAATCTTCAATGCGAATGTGCGTGAGATTATAACATCTCGTCTTGACAATATTTTTCAATATAGCAACTTTTCTTTATGTTCAACCCACGTGGGGTGTACTTTGTGAGAACAGTACCACGTGCTTATACAATTCTTTGACCCATCAGGTTAATAGTAAGACGATAGTAACCAGTTCGAGGTTTTTCTTTTGTAAATTGCTTTTCGATCTAATTTATTTTAATTATCAAAATTATTGTGTAGTTACACTCTTTGTGTAAACCAAGTTGACCACGTGAAGCATGTGGTGTAATCATCAAAGTAGCCCTCAGCTATTCTTTTCGGGAAGATTTCACAGAGTGTTAGTATGAATTTCGTATACCAGTGTGTGGTAATTACATGACCGACAGGATTGCGCCACGAACGTAACTTCTTTGGGTGAAAATTGAATCTGTTGGTTGTGGTTAATTTCCTCTTGCATATGTTTCAACGTTCTTCGTGTGTTATTTTATGAATGCAGTGTTGTATGCAGTCTCCCAATCTTGGCTCCATATTTGATGTGTTCCGTAAGATTACAATCTCACATTTTCACAATCCTAAATTAGGCACCAGTTTAGTTATGAATCAAGTTTAATATGCTGAAATTTCAATGATCAATGTTAAAATAAATTTCCAAATATAAACTGGTTTATTTCTTTTTACTTAAATTCTCTTTATATATATATATATATATATATATGTATATATATATATATATATATATATATATATATGTATATATATAAAAATCACCGGTTGTCGTATGACTATTAAAAGATTATAATTAATGTTAGTCTGGTTGGCAATTCGGTAAGCTAGACTGGATACCTGGTGAAACAGTTGCTCAGTAATGCAAGGTTAACTTCCGTAGACAGCTCACAGCTTTTAACCCACTTTTATGTTCTTGAATGCCCAGCACCGCTTTCAGAAGAAATTAATGCAACAACATTACACGCTTTTTACCGAAACTGGTTGTTTAATAAAGCGACTATCCAGCTGCGTGCAAACGATGATCTCCCAAAAATTTTTAAAAGATGAAAATCGTCGCCTCCTCAGAACTAAATGAAGCGAATAATACGAGCTGTGTTGTGGCTCGGGTTGGTGGCACTATTGATAGTGGCGTCTAGTTTTCTTCTTGTGTATACTGGCGCCACTACGTTTGCTAATGTTATCTGTCTGCGAGTGGCAGCAGCAGTGGTTATCGATATCTAGTACCATGGTAAGAGATGGAAAAGAGCCACCGTGGTACAACAACCGAGGTGGAAAACTGCTGCGGAAGCAAAGGGAACTTCGCAGCCAACATAAACATAGCCAAAGCCTTGCAGACAAACAAAAATTACTCGAAGCGGAATGTAGTGTGAGGAGGGCTATGCGAGAGGCGTTCAATGAATTCGAAAGTAAAGTTCTATGTACTGACTTGGCAGAAAATCCTAAGAAATTTTGGTCTTATGTCAAAGCGGTAGGTGGATCAAAACAAAATGTCCAGACACTCTGTGACCAAAATGGTACTGAAACAGAGGATGACAGACTAAAGGCCGAAATACTAAATGTCTTTTTCCAAAGCTGTTTCACAGAGGAAGATTGTACTGTAGTTCCTTCTCTAGATTGTCGCACAGATGACAAAATGGTAGATATCGAAATAGACGACAGAGGGATAGAGAAACAATTAAAATCGCTCAAAAGAGGAAAGGCCGCTGGACCTAATGGGATACCAGTTCGATTTTATACAGAGTACGCGAAGGAACTTGCCCCCCTTCTTGCAGCGGTGTACCGTAGGTCTCTAGAAGAGCGTAGCGTTCCAAAGGATTGGAAAAGGGCACAGGTCATCCCCGTTTTCAAGAAGGGACGTCGAACAGATGTGCAGAACTATAGACCTGTATATCTAATGTCGATCAGTTGTAGAATTTTGGAACACGTATTATGTTCGAGTATAATGACTTTTCTGGAGACTAGAAATCTACTCTGTAGGAATCAGCATGGGTTTCGAAAAGGACGGTCGTGTGAAACCCAGCTCGCGCTATTCGTCTACGAGACTCAGAGGGCCATAGACACGGGTTCACAGGTAGATGCCGTGTTTCTTGGCTTCCGCAAGGCGTTCGATACAGTTCCCCACAGTCGTTTAATGAACAAAGTAAGAGCATATGGACTATCAGACCAATTGTGTGATTGGATTGAGGAGTTCCTAGATAACAGAACGCAGCATGTCATTCTCAATGGAGAGAAGTCTTTCGAAGTAAGTGTGATTTCAGATGTGCCGCAGGGGAGTGTCATAGGACCGTTGCTGTTCACAATATACATAAATGGCCTTGTGGATGACATCGGAAGTTCACTGAGGCTTTTTGCAGATCATGCTGTGATGTATCGAGAGGTTGTAACAATGGAAAATTGTACTGAAATGCAGGAGGATCTGCAGCGAATTGACGAATGGTACAGGGAATGGCAATTGAGTCTCAATGTAGACAAGTGCAATGTGCTGCGAATACATAGAAAGATAGATCCCTTATCATTTAGCTACAAAATAGCAGGTCAGCAACTGCAAGCAGTTAATTCCATAAATTATCTGGGAGTACGCATTAGGAGTGATTTAAAATGGAATGATCATATAAAGTTGATCGTCGGTAAAGCAGATGCCAGACTGAGATTCATTGGAAGAATCCTAAGGAAATGCAATCCGAAAACGAAAGAAGTAGGTAACAGTACGCTTGTTCGCCCACTGCTTGAATACTGCTCATTGGTGTGGGATTCGTGCCAGATAGGGTTGATTGAAGAGATAGAGAAGATCCAACGGAGAGCAGAGCGCTTCGTTACAGGATCATTTAGTAATCGCGAAAGCGTTACGGAGATGATAGATGAACTCCAGCGGAAAAGTCTGCAGGAGAGACGCTCAGTAGCTCGGTACGGGCTTTTGTTAAAGTTTCGAGAACATACCTTCACCGAAGAGTCAAGCAGTATATTGCTCCCTCCTACGTATATCTCGCGAAGAGACCATGAGGATAAAATCAGAGAGATTAGAGCCCACACAGAAGCATTCCGACAATCCTTCTTTCCACGAACAATACGAGAGTGGAATAGAAGAAAGAACTGATAGAGGTACTCAGGGTACCCTCCGCCACACACCTTC
Organism: Schistocerca americana; assembly: GCF_021461395.2. NCBI lineage: Eukaryota > Metazoa > Arthropoda > Insecta > Orthoptera > Acrididae > Schistocerca > Schistocerca americana. The sequence continues at coordinate 114,556,380 of NC_060128.1, read as the reverse complement.
AGGTGGCTTGCGGAGTATGGATGTAGTTGTAGATGTAGTAGATGGTACTATCTTTGAAAGGATGTCAAGTGTTTTTTGGGTCAGAGTGTGTCGGGGAGTTTGCCAGGGACGGAACTGCAGTGAAGTCCGGCAGCGCGCGGACATGCCGGGACTGCTGGAGACACGCAGGCACTGCCAGTTCGAGGGGCTGTAGTTGCGAGGACCACAACCTCGCTGTCCACTGGACCCAGGACGTTTCAGTTGAGTGAACATCAAACCAGTAGTGAAAACTCCACTATTTGTAGGTCACGCCATTTATTCACCCGTTGCTGCTCCCAGGGTCACTCACAAGGGAACCTCCCCATCGCACCCCCCTCAGATTTAGTTACAAGTTGGCACCGTGGATAGGCCTTGACAAACTGAACACAGATCAATCGAGAAAACAGGAAGAAGTTGTGTGGAACTATGAAAAAAATAAGCAAAATACACAAACTGAGTAGTCCATGTGCAACATAGGCAACATCTAGGAGAGTCAGAGTTCAGGAGCGCCGTGGTCCCGTGGTTAGCGTGAGCAACTGCGGAATGAGAGGTTCTTGGTTCAAATCTTTCCTAGAGTGAAAAGTTGACTTTCTTTATTTTTGCAAAGTTATGATCTGTCCGTTCGTTCATTGACGTCTCTGTTCAGTGTAATAAGTTTAGTGTCTGTGTTTTGCGACCGCACCGCAAAACCGTGCGATTAGTAGCCGAAAGGACGTGCCTGTCCAATGGAAACCGAAAACATTTGATTGCAAGGTCGTAGGTCAACCGATTCCTCCACAGGAAAACACGTCTGATATTTTCTATACGACACTGGTGACGGCATGTGCGTCACATGACAGGAATATGTTGTCGACCCAACTAACTTGTACACTTGGTGAATGGGTAAAAAGATTCTTCTGCCTTGCCCAATTTAGGTTTTCTTGTGGATGTGATAATCACTCCCAAAAAAGTGTGAAAACATAAGAGTTTGTCACATTAACTGCAACAAATGCATGCAACAGTTTCACAGTCGCACAGTTTTGTCTGTGCTCTGTCAAAACACATGTTTTTAACGTCTTCAAATTTTTCCGTGTGTAGACCGTCAAATCCTGCATATGTCCAAGCAAATCTGAACATGTCCTGGAATTTTGGAGAGCGAAGTTGATTAGATGTGAGTGCCTGAACTTTGATAATTGTCTGAAAACAAAAAATTAAAATTTTCTCCCGAGTGAATACTTGAACCAAGGACCTCTCGTTCCGCAGCTGCACACGCTAACCACGGGTCCACGGCTCTCATGAGTTCACAACCACCTGGATGTTGCCTATCTTACACATGGACTACTCATTTGTATATTTTGCTTATTTTTTCATAGTTCCACACAACTTCTTCCTGTTTTCTCGATTGATCTGTGTTCAGTTTTTCAAGGCTTATCCACTGTACCAACTTATAACTAATTCTGAGGGGGGTGCGATGGGGAGGTTCCCTTGTGAGAAGAACAGCAGCGAGTGGAGTGTTTGGAGTTAGCGAAATTAATTATCCATCCTCCACTTCTTATTGTTAACCATTGAATTCCTTGTGTTTATTGATGAAGTTCAATCACCGGTATTTTTCTGCGTAGTGGCGGCTCACGCCTCAAGTACCCGCACTGGAGGTTAGCATATTTTCGTGGCAGTAAACCTTTCCTCGCCTTGCTACTGCTGTCTTGTAAGGCTTGTAGTTCGACAGCCTCCTTGATTGTGGTTCGGATATTTTGTATCTCTTGGACTACTTTGGTCGTAGTGGTTTCTTCTGCTTCTGGCTTTTCTAAACACTGGATTCTGAAGACGCAATGCTGTCCACCGATTCCGTCTTGCCTTGGTTATTCCATCACTGTATTGGTTATCAGATGTTAGGTAGATTTCGCTAGAGTGTTGGTCTGCGTTTAAACTGTCACTAGTTTGAGTTGCCATCCGGTTAAGTGAATACAACTCTTGGCTGCCCGTCTCACAATTTACAGAGTTGAGGACTTTCCCAGGTCAATCCTTGGAGCACAGTCTGAGCCCACTTCTTTCTCAATTTGGTCAGATTGTGATGATTGTTTTCTTTAAAAAAATTAATTTTGAATTATTACTATTGGGGCCTTTAGCTGACAAATAATTTGAATTTCTTGTTAATAAGGCCTCTAGCTGTGAGTGAATTTCTTAGATAAGGAATTTTAATTAGACAGATATCTTAACACAGATATGTTCATGATAGTTCTTTAAATATCTCTTGAAGAAGTTTAATTCTTCCTAAGAATTTGCTATCCAGGCCTTCAGCCGTCAAATTGGTTTTTGAGTTGTTGCTAGTGGGGCCTTCAGCTGACAAATAACTTGAATTTCTGGTCAATAAGGCCTTCAGCCATCGTTCTGATTTTTTAGAATTCTTTCGCCTTGTCTAAACTCGATGTTCTGTTTTACAGCTACGTGTCTACTTCTACAGGTACATGAGTTGCGTGCAATTAACTCTCAAGTACCTGGCAGGGGGTTCATCGAACCACTTTCACGCTTTTTCTGTGGTTGCATTCACCAACAGCGGGCAGGAGATACGAACTGTTCCCCGTACGTGCTTTAATTTCTCTTACTTCATTATGATCATTATTTCTCTTCATGTAGGTGGGCGGCAACAGAACAGTTTCTCATTTGGAGGACAAAGTTGTTGATTGTTATTTCGTGAAAAGATCTCGCCGCAGCAAAAGAAGCCTTTGTTTTAATAACTGGCACCCCATTCCGCTTATCCTGTTCTCGATAGGGCAAAACGAGGAGCGCTTTTTTGAAGTTTCTCGATGTACACCGGCAATTTTATCTGGTAAAGACCTCCTTCCGCACTGTAGTACTCCAGAAGAGGATGGACGAGAGTAGCGTGGGCAGTCTCTTTGGTAGATCTGTCACATTTTCTGTGTGTTCTGCCAATAACACGCAGTCTTGGATTCGCCTAACCCTTAATTTTATCCGTGTGATTGTCACCCCTATGTATTTTGTTGAATTTATAGTGTTTAAATTTATGCGGTTTATCGTTCAACCGAAATTTAATGAATTCCTTTTAGTACTCACGTGGATGACCTCACTCTCATCGTTACTTAGCGCTAATTGTCACGTTCCGCATCATAGAGATATCGCCTCTGAACCACTCTGGAATTGGTTCTAATCTTCTCATGACTTTGCTAGACTGCAGATATCATCATCCTGCAGACAGTTTGAGACGCCTGCTCACAATGTCTCTGAAGTCGTTTATATAGATTAGGAACAGCAGAGGACCTAAAACACAACCTTGAGGGACGCCAGATTCCACTTTTGTTTCTCTTGATTACTGTCCGTCAATTACTACAAACGGAGACCTTCCGGACACGAAATCACGAATCCAGTCACACAACTGAGACGGTAACGCATAGCCGGGCCGTATGCTTAGAGGCCGCTACTATTTTATTCTCCGAAAGTAAGCTAAGAAAAGTGAAAATTTGCGTATGAAAAAGGAAAAGCACTTCTAGCAAAGTGAAATGATAATTAAATGGACACCCTAGCTGCAAACAGGCGTTGATGTACTTCATTGGGGACATGTTGAAAATGTGTGCCCCGACCGGGACTCGAACCCGGGATCTCCTGCTTACATGGCAGACGCTCTATCCAACTGAGCCACCGCGGGCACAGAGGATAGTGCGTCTGCATGGACTTATCCCTTGCACGCTCCACGTGAGATCCACATTCCCAACATGTCCTACACCACTACATTCGTAGTGCGCCTAATACATGTTTGCCCATCATACTCATTACTCGTGGCAGATTAATCTACAAAGTCCCGTACGAGTTCGGGCATAGCGTGAACGTTCGCACAAGAAGGTCTATGGCCGGGAAGCCATATTTTAACTATATATGACGGTAGTATCTGTTCCAGAAGGAACAGTTACCGTGGGTGACCATGCAGCTTTGCTAGAAATGAAATGATAATTTCTAGCAAAGCTGCATGGTCATCCACGGTAATTGTTCCTTCTGGAACAGATACTACCGTCATATGTAGTTCTAGCAAAGTGTTCGTTTTTTATGGAGATGGGATCGAGACTCTTGTAGCTATTGCACCTGCGCCTGAAAGTATGAATCGTGTCCCGAGCTGCACGTTCCTTTCAAGGTACAAACCAACCACTCTTTGAGTTGTACTTGGTGCGTATGTGCATGGTTGTACTTGTATTCCTACTTATATTGCTGTAAACCATCAATTACTGATTTTCTACAAGAGAAACATGAGTCTTCAAACAAGACCTAGAATGTTACCTACCGTCTGCTTACCTGCTGCTGTGGGGTGTGGTCCCTACAGCCGGCTGTCTACCAGTGCTCTATAGTCCAGCCGCTACTGCAGCCAGTGTGTGCCTTCCACTGCCCTCCCGCCTCAAAGCGCTATCCCACGCTACGCCACGCCTCCTGTACCGATCGCCAAATCCGCAATAATCCGCGCGGGAAGCGGCAAACACGGCCGCAGAACGCGTGTCTGCGGCAACGCCCATCCTATCAGCACACATGTGCGCTAAACCCACCGGCAACTGACGCAGTTCCATCCCTCGTCGACAAAACACAGCCCCTCCACCACCGGATTCCTTCGCGAGCTACCCTTTCGCTTGTAGTCGCAGAGTTTGCGGAGAGCATCGGCCGTCCCACGGCTCGCCGACCCCCCCCCCCCCCCCCCGACCCACAATCTTCCCGTATTCCGTTCTCATCACCCCCACCCCTTCCACCCATCCCCACCCCCGCCCCCTGTCCTAATGTTGGCCCTGATGGTCTGCAGGGTGTGCGCCGGGCCAACTTCCTCAATCTGCCGCCAGAGCGCGCGAGTCCGCCCCACCAAATCCCCGGGATTCCCCGCTCTAATTGAATTTTATAAACCGCGGGCTATGGCTCCCCTCCGGTCCACGTTCTCTGGCAGGGGTGCCACCATTACCGACACCGCTCGCCACCCAACCAGGCATGACAGGCTCCCCTCTCTTTCCTCCCTCCCCCCCCCCGCGCGCGCGCACACACACACACACACACACACACACACACACACACACACACCTCCAACTTCCCTCACCGCCAGTACCACACCACTGGGCGACCTCGGTTCGTGTCGACAAGTTTTGCCGGAGTTGTTCTCGACTGCTGAGAAGGCTCCCAGTCGTTGGCTTGCGATTGCTCTCAGGGGTTTCTTTCTGGACCGCAATTTCCTGCTTCCTACCCCCTCTCCCTCCCCTCCCCTTCCCCTCCACCACCTATTCTCCCCTACTGTTCCACCCACGCAGATAGGAAAACATTCTGGGTCGACACAGGCGCACCAAATCCAGCCCCGAAAGTCCATTACAAAAACTATGCTCGCTACATAGCACCAGAGGAACCAGTTGACCTACTTTACAGCTCTGGTAGGGATATTCACATGACGTAAGTCGTGTAATATTTGACAAAATAAATTAATACTTGTCGGATATGATGGAAGACCCTGACCCACTACTTACGAACGTACCACCACTGAACAAACAGTTCCGCGGAAATGACTCGGTGATGATTTGCTGCACACGTGCCGAAACTGCACACAGCCATACAAGTTCCCGCTGGTTGTTACATCTCTGAGAGGCCGGTAAACCTACGCGACGTAAATAAGCAAATATGTTTGTGTGTCAGCGAAACTGCTCCGTATAAAATTTTAGCATATGTGTGTAGAGAGTCGTTAAAAAACACGTCGAGAAACAGATAAACAACGAGTGATTAATAATAATAATAATAATATAATACTCAGTAGGATTCTGCGCCTCAATTTGTAAGAACGGAAGGAACGCTTATAGGATCGTCTTTTTGTCAGTCCGTCTGTTGAGATACTTTTTCTCTGGAAAACGTTGGAGTATGAAGTTCAAATTTCTGTCACATATGGTCTATAGTCCCTTGCCGCTAAGTCAAACCATCAAAGATGCGGCTATTCATGTCAAATGTTTTGATACTCAAAAACTCATTCATAAATATCTACAAGGATACTTGCCGTTGACCTAGAATCATGGTTCAAATAGCTCTGAGCACTATGGGACTTCACATCTATGGTCATCAGTCCCCTAGAACTGAGAACTACTTAAACCTAACTAACCTAAGGACATCACACAACACCCAGTCATCACGAGGCAGAGAAAATCCCTGACCCCGCCGGGAATCGAACCCGGAAACCCGGGCGCGGGCAGCGAGAACGCTACCGCACGGCCACGAGCTGCGGACCGTAGAATCATGAAATACGCCAAGAAGCAGCATTTGACGCTACAAGTAAAGGAAGGAATCCAAAAACTGTTACTCTGTAATAATATTACACGAAAATAAGTCTTGTCATTTTTTATACATATGTCTGTCTGTTGAGACCTTTTCTCTGGTATTGGGTGGCCTATCAACTTAAAATTTATGTCACATATTAAAGTCTATGGTCTCTTGGCGCCGTAAAAAATTCAAACTTCTACGTCGGTGTGATGAAAAGATTCGGCCCTTATGAAACTCGCGAAATCACTCATAATCTGTGGGGTCCTCCCCGTTGTCCTAGAATCATGAAATTCGGCAAGAAACACGGTTTCGTGTACAAGTAATGTAAGAAATTCGTAACTTGTTAAAGTTTAATTATATCACATAAAATCTTCTTGCCATTTGTACACACATTGCATTCGTCCTACGTGAAGATCATAATAGACGAACATTACTGAATGCAAACATAAAATCAGAGTTGCAGTCGTGTTTCAGTAAGTAACTAAAAATATTTTATTAAATCTTCTCTCCTTACAAATACAAACTGAAGTCGCGTGCTCGCTTCTATTTGTATGTTCGAGCTAGTCTGAGGAACTATTGCAGAGATTTTGATTCGGTCTTGGAATACCTGGGACCAATAATTTGCCAGTATCGACATCGATAGCAAGAAAAATTCGTAGAGATTTTTTATTCCCAGGATGGGTGAACTGTCTATTTACATAACTAAGCTGTATGGAATCCTCAGAGCGAGAGCCTAACTCCACCTGGCCAATTTTTCTTGTAGTCGTAAGATAAAATATGAGAATTTTTCATGACCCTGTAAGAAAAACCGTATTGTTACAATGACCAGTGAAGGTGCTTTAAAATAAAACGAAAAGCGCTTAGCCTTAATAAGATTTTCATTACAATCGCAAAAGACTGTATTAACTACAATCATGCTCATGAATTAAGGATATCGCTGATACATGGTGAAACAACGCTCTGGTGCGGGTTTAAACCACCTCGGGATATGACCATGCGGTGCATTTGACTTGCGGTCGTCGCACGGTGGCGCTGGCAGCAGTCCACATACGCAGAGGTGTGCTGGTGCATGTCAGAGTACGGTGCAGCGAGTAAGTGTGCAGACGTTTTCAGACGTACTAATGGTGACAATGAGTTGAAAATGGTTCAAAGATCACATATTGATGTTATGAGGGGTAGAATACTAGGGCGACTAGAGGCTGGTCAAACACAGCATGTCGTAGCACGGGTCCTCCGTGTGCCACAAAGTGTGATCTCAAGATCATGGCAGCGATTCCAGCAGACAGGAAACGTGTCCAGGCGCTACAGTACGGGACGTCCACAGTGTACAACACCACAAGAAGACCGATATTTCACCACCAGTACCCGCAGACAGCCACGGAGTTCTGCAGGTAGTCTTGGTCGTGAACTTACCGCAGCCACTGGAACGGATTTCACCAGACACACAGTCTACAGACGACTGAACAGACATGGTTTATTCGCCCAGAGACCTGAAAGGTGCATTCAACTGACCCTGGTCACAGGAGAGCCCGTAAAGCCTAGAGTCAAGTAGACAATACATGGTCATTGGAACAGTGGTTCCAGGTTATGTTCACGGACGAGCCGAGGTATAGACTGAACATTGATTCTCGCCGGGCTTTCATCTGGCGTGAACCAGGAACCAGATACCAACCCCTTAATGTCCATGAAAGGGGCCTGTATGGAGGTCGTGGTTTGATGGTGTGGAGTGGGATTATGATTGGTGCACATGCACCCCTGCATGTCTTTGACAGGGGAAATGTAACGGGTCAGGTGTATCGGGACGTCATTTTGCACCAGTATGTCTCCCTTTTCAGGGGTGCAGTGGGTCCCACCTTCTTCCTGATGGGTGATAACGCACGACCCCACCGAGCTGCCATCGTGGAGGAGTACCTTGAAAGTGAAGATATCAGGCGAATGGAGTGGCCTGCTTGTTCTCCAAACCTAAAATCCACCGAGCACGTCTGGGATGCTCTCGGTCGACGTATCGCTGCACGTTTTCAAACCCCTAAAACACTTCAGGAGCTCCGACAGGCACTGGTGCAAGAATGGGAGGCTGTACCCCAGCAGCTGCTCGACCACCTGATCGAGAGTATGCCAACCAGTTGTGCTGCCTGTGTACGTGTGCATGGTGATCATATCCCATATTGATGTCGGTGTACATTGGAGGAAACCGTGGTGTTTTGTAGCACATATGTTTCGGGACGGTTTTCTCAACTTACCACCAATACCATGGAATTACAGATCTGTGTCGCGAGTGTTCCCAATGTACCTATGGTATTAGAGCCAGTTTTGTGTAGTGCCACGTTGTGTGGCACCACATTCTGCAATTATCCTTAATTTATGAGCATGAGAGTATTTACCATACACTGTGTAACAGCGACTGCGGAGAAAGAGGCCGAAAACAAAGAAGATAACTTGTCTTACGTCAAACAATTGAAAATCAGAAAAGCTTTCACTAAAAAGTGACGGAACTACCTACGCCCGTCACTCAGTGACCGGAATGACGTTGCGAATTACACTAGTCTGACCATTACTCAGCAGGCGGCAGCACTGTTCAAGGAGAAGTATGAAATGAGTAGTTTGCCTCTAATGCTAAGTTTCGCAATCGGCGTACTCGGTAACGATGAAGGAAGACCAACAAGGCGAGCGATGCCTTCCGAGCTCGCGCTGATTCGTGGACAGACGTTTTTCTCGACATATGGCAGTGATGTCACAGCCACCTGTTACAGTTGCCGGCCTGTGTGCTGCACCCAAGTTCTTACATTCACTGTCTGCACGTCAGCAGTAATGGACAATGAACGAGCCTGGAGATGAGACTACTCATCGCCTAACAGAACAGTAATGTTGGACAACCTGCGAGACAGTGGCAAAATGAACGTTATTCATTAACACTATTTTGCACGACGTATCTTAGGAGACCAAAGTCAATCAAAAATATCTGCAGTTAGCACCTGATAGACAAATCATTATGTAACACTACCAAACATGAATTTTTATTTAATTTTCACTTACTCAATACTTAACATTTATTGTCAAGTGGCCACGCAACGCGTGTGACAACGTGCTTCCTGGTGGACTGACAATATTATTATTGACAGAGATGTATAATCTGTTTTAAGAAACGTTTAAAAGTGATACTAAACATACCAACGAATAGTTTCAGGTGAAAAATTTTCTTTTTCTCGGTTTTATGCACAGTTTTTCATAAAATTTTTTTGTCCTACTCATAACCAGTGTGGTAGTTCAAGAAACAGTTCTTCTTTGCATTGAAACAGAGATGCATCAATCGGTTCGCACGCTTCACTCGGGCGATTTCACTGCATGATGGAACCTTGCAGCTTCCTTTCCTACCCATAATAGTCACATTGTGCTATGTCATCCGGTCGCAGGTCTTTTTCAGGCAGTACAGCGGTTCTTTGCGGCACTAGCGCTCTCAGTGCAACTACTTCGAGGTCTACCGCGCTTCCTTGCTTCATCCCTCACAAGTATGCCGCAACTCGTGGTCTCGCGGTCGAGTTCTAGCTTGCCGAGCACGGGGTCCTGGGATTGATTCCCGGCGAGGTCAGGTATTTTCATCTGCCTCGAGATGACTGAGTGTTTGTATTGTCCTCATCATTCCAATATTTATGAAAGTGGAGAGTTTGGTCTGAGCAAAGGTTGGGAATTTGTATGGGCGCTAATAATCGCGCAGTTGAGGGCTCCACAAACCAAATATCATCATCATCATCATCATTCTCACAAGTATCACACCTACACATGGATTTCTTCCAATGTTTTCTACATGCCACTGCATCTCTTCTCTAAAGAAACCGAGTATTCACCACCATCAGATCTTGTATACCAAGGAAAAAAAAAACTGTCAACATATTTTTGCATACTGTGTATTTGTTTTAGCTTGTGAAATAAGCCTTTAAAAGTTTAATTTTATATATTATATGAAAGGCAAGCTTTTGACAGTGTTGACTGGAATACTCTCTTTCAAATTCTAAAGATGGCAGGGGTAAAATACAGGGAGCGAAAGGCTACTTACAATTTGTACAGAAACCAGATGGCAGTTATAAGAGTCGAGGGACATGAAAGGGAAGCAGTGGTTAGGGAAGGAGTAAGACAGGGTTGTAGCCTCTCCCCGATGTTGTTCAATCTGTATATTGAGCAAGCAGTAAAGGAAACAAAAGAAAAATTCGGAGTAGGTATTAAAATTCATGGAGAAGAAATAAAAACTTTGAGGTTCGCCGATGACATTGTAATTCTGTCAGAGACAGCAAAGGACTTGGAAGAGCAGTTGAATGGGATGGACAGTGTCTTGAAAGGAGGATATAAGATGAACATCAACAAAAGCAAAACAAGGATAATGGAATGTAGTCTAATTAAGTCGGGTGATGCTGAGGGAATTAGATTAGGAAATGAGGCACTTAAAGTAGTAAAGGAGTTTTGCTATTTGGGGAGCAAAATAACTGATGATGGTCGAAGTAGAGAGGATATAAAATGTAGGCTGGCAATGGCAAGGAAAGCGTTTCTGAAGAAGAGAAATTTGTTAACATCCAGTATTGATTTAAGTGTCAGGAAGTCATTTCTGAAAGTATTCGTATGGAGTGTAGCCATGTATGGAAGTGAAACATGGACGATAAATAGTTTGGACAAGAAGAGAATAGAAGCTTTCGAAATGTGGTGCTACAGAAGAATGCTGAAGATTAGATGGGTAGATCACATAACTAATGAGGAAGTATTGAATAGGATTGGGGAGAAAAGAAGTTTGTGGCACAACTTGACCAGAAGAAGGGATCGGTTGGTAGGACATGTTCTGAGGCATCAAGGGATCACCAATTTAGTATTGGAGGGCAGCGTGGAGGGTAAAAATCGTAGAGGGAGACCAAGAGATGAATACACTAAGCAGATTCCGAAGGTTGTAGGTTGCAGTAGGTACTGGGAGATGAAAAATCTTGCACAGGATAGAGTAGCATGGAGATTTGCATCAAACCAGTCTCAGGACTGAAGACCACAACAACAACAACAACAACATAAAAGGCAGTATTCTAAATGACTGACTCATCATGGCCCAGCCCAAACCGCTAAGGATAGATATTTGGAACTTGAATAAGGTGTCGATCTTATACTGTAAGCGTCGTTTAAGAAGAGATTTTATGAAATTCCAACCCTAAGGTGGTAAGAAAGAGGATGGAGGTATTCTTCTGAAAATGTTGCTATTAAGGCAATATTGAAGCTAGAGCTACGAAAATTGGTATTTGGTTTCTTGGTCAGATGCAAAGAAATGTGTTTCAGGGTTTTTGGAAATTTAGCCCTATGGGGGTGAAATAGTGGGAAAAACTTTTTTTGAAAACATATCATTATTAAAATACTGCAAGAAATAGTGGGAAAAGCTTTTTTTGAAAATATATCATCATTAAAATACTACTAAAGTATTTTTGAAACTACGTCTATGAACATCGGTATTTGACTTCTGGGTTGCAAAATAAAAACTTTGTGTTTTTGGAAGCTAAACCCCTACGGAGGTGAAATACGGGCTGAGATTTTTTATGGGAATACTTTATTATTAAAGCATTTTATGCTATCTCCATGAAAATTTTTTTGGCTTCTCTATTCGAAATAAAACGTATGCATGTTACAGTTTCTGGAAATTCAACCCCATAGGAAGTGAAACGTTTTATGAAAACACTTCATTTTTAAACCTAAATCTTTGAAAATAGACGAGAAGAAAAAAAATACGTGTTCCACTGTTTTTCGAGTTTCAACCCTTAGGTGGGTGAAGTATGGTCAGACCGATTCACTGACTCATCATCGGCTAGCCCCAACCGGTAAGGACAGAAACTTGAAATTCGGAGAGGTTGGTTGGTTGTTTGGGGAAGGAGACCAGACAGCGTGATCATCGGTCTCATCTGATTAGGGAAGGATGGGGAAGGAAGTCGGCCGTGCCCTTTCAGAGGAACCATCCCGGCATTTGCCTGGAGTGATTTAGGGAAATCACGGAAAACCTAAATCAGGATGGCCGGACGCGGGATTGAACCGTCGTCCTCCCGAATGCCGGTACAGTGTCTAACCACGAAATTCGGAGAGGGTGTGGATCTTATATCGTAGGCATCGTTTAAGAAGGAATTGTCCGCAATTCCACTGCTAAGGGGGTGAAATAGGGGATAAAAGGCTTTTTTGTTAGTATGTAGCCGGCCGCTGTGACCTAGCAGTTCTAGGCGCATCAGTCCGGAACCGCGCGACCGCTACGGCAGCAGGTTCGAATCCTGCCTCGGGCATGGATGTATTTGATGTCCTTAAGTTAGTTAGGTTTAAGTAGTTTTCAGATGGTAAGTCCTATAATGCTCAGAGCCATTTGAACCACTTGTTAGTATGTCGATTTTAAGGGAATTTTGAAGCTAGAACTGGGAAACTGGTATTAGGTTTCTCAGTCAAAAAAGAAAAAAAAGTGTTTCAGAATTTTGGGAAATTCAACCACGAAGGAGGTAAAATTTTGGGTGAAAGGTTATTTGGACATAATCACTACAGAACTACCAAAGAATTCTTTAGTATACCTCTGTGACAACTGGCATATAACGTCTCGATTAGAAATAATAACGTGTTTCAGTGTTCGTGGAAATTCGACCCCTAAGTGATTGCAACAGGAGATGAAAATTTTTGCGAAAATATTTCGTCACACAAACAAAAGAAAGTAAAGCTAAATTTTTGAAAACTGGTATTTCAGTTCTGGGTTAGATCTAAAAACAAATATTTGTTAAGGAATGAAAGCTGCTGCGAAATATTTCCGCAAGAACGCTAGAGGAATGGTTAACAGAAACTTCCGATTCCAGCTACCAGAACCGCAATTTGATCAGAAGTACTTTCGGAAGCGGCCATGCTTATACGGCGTTATTTAGCGTGAAAAGCTTAGAAGGCGTTGCAGTTTGTGAACAACATAATTTTTTTATTAAATAAAAGGACCTGTGCAAACCATATTGTCCACGCGAGCAATGCAGCGGACCTAAGTCAGTACCAGAATATATTTCTGCTTCAAATAAAAAATCAGGAATCGTCTTTTGTAAACCAGTAGAAACATCCTACAAAGTAAATAAGACGAAATTTAAGATATGTTTTACGTGCCAGGTATGACTGGGTAGGTCGATCTTTCCCGTCCGCTTGACCGTACGCAAACAATATCTCGGCTTGTTTCCGACATGAATACCTAACCATCCTGCTACTTACAGTACGCTGCGTCAGTTACACAGCCTGCAACGGACATGAAAGACACGGCGGTCGGTCAGAGGAACTTCCATTCGTCAGCGCCGTTTGCCGTCGCAACGATGCATTACCGGACACACGTTCATAAGGCCATTTTTCCTCACTTTGTTGTCGGAGATCCGTCCCACAGATAACGAATGAAGACTGTTCATTATTAGCTGTTACACAGGGATATTATACGGATGATAAATTATGGCCCCCACAGACTTCAAAATGGTGGTCGAATAGTGACACAAGAATTTAATTTTGTGACCAGCTAAGATATCTACACTACTGGCCATTAAAATTGCTACACCAAGAAGAAATGTAGATGATAAACGGGTATTCATTGGGCAAATATATTATACTAGAACTGACATGTGATTACATTTTCACGCAATTTGGCTGCATAGATCCTGATAAATCAGTACCCAAAACAACCACCTCTGACCGTAATAACGGCCTTGATACGCCTGGGCATTGAGTCAAACAGGGCTTGGATGGCGTGTACAGGTACAGCTGCCCATGCAACTTCAACATGATACCACAGTTCATCAAGTGTAGTGACTGGCGTATTGTGATGAGCCAGTTGCTCGGCCACCATTGACCAGACGTTTTCAGTTGGTGAGAGATCTGGAGAATGTGCTGGCCAGGGCAGCAATCGAACATTTTCTGTATCCAGAAAGGCCCGTACAGGACCTGCAGCATGCGGTCTTGCATTATCCTGCTGAAATGTAGGGATCAGCAGGAATCGAATGAAGGGTAGAGCCACGGGTCGTAACACATCTGAATTGTCACGTCCATTGTTCAAAGTGCCGTCAATGCGGACAAGAAGTGACCGAGACGTGTAACCTGGATTCATCCAAAAAAAAAAAAAAATGACGTTTTGCCATTCGTGCACCCAGGTTTGTCGTTGAGTACACAATCGCAGACGCTCCTGTCTGTGATCCAGCGTCAAGGGTAACCGCAGCCATGGTCTCCGAGCTGATAGTCCGTTCTGCTGCGAACGACGTCGAACTGTTCGTGCAGATGGTTGTTGTCTTACAAACGTCCCAATCTGTTGACTCAGGGGTTCAGACGTGGCTGCACGACCCGTTACAGCCATGCGGATAAGATGCCTGTCATGTCGACTGCTAGTGATGCGAGGCCGTTGCGATCCAGCACGGCGTTCCGTATTACCCTCCTGAACCCACCGATTCCATATTCTGTTAACAGTCAGTGGACCTCGACCAACGCGAGCAGCAATGTCGCGATACGATAAACCGCAATCGCGATAGGCTACAATCCGACCTTTATCAAAGTCGGAAACGTTATGGTACGCATTTCTCCTCCTTACACGAGGCATCACAGCAACGTTTCACCAGGCAACGCCGGTCAACTGCTGTTTGTGTTTGAGAAATCGGTTGGAAAGTTTCCTCACGTCGTTGTAGATGTCGCCACCGGCGCCAACCTTGTGTGAATGCTCTGAAAAGCTAATTACTTGCATATCACAGCATCTTCTTCCTGTCGGCTAAATTGCGCGTCTGTAGCACGTCATCTTCGTTGTGTAGCAATTTTAATGGCCAGTAGTGTAAACAAAACTATTGGATAGCCTATAGGCGTCTCTCAGTCGCTTCTCAACTGCTGCATCCCTTTCACCTCCTCCGCCTTTTATGACGACTCAGATTTCGGTAAGAATTTAGCGTGTTGTAGCTACGCACTGTACATGAGTGCTCGGTGGCGACTTTCGCCTCCCTGTGTGTGTGGTGGAGGCTGTAGCTATGGTAACAAATGAAAACCCGACACGTCCGTGGCTCCTTGCGCACAGGCGTGGGTCGCGAACTTCGCACAAACTTGGAATGAGGTGGTTTGCTCACAGCGCTGGAAGTGGGAGGGGTGAGACACGGGCCTGCTGTACGTGGCGTGTGGGGGTGGTTAGAAGTGAGGTGCGGGTGGGAGGGGGAAGGGAGATGGGGGGAGCAGAGAGCAGAGGTTGGGAGTGGGGAGACAGGCAGCACGCCTGAGAGGTATTAAGGCAGCCCGGCCTAATGCGTCGTTTCTGTATGGCAGAGGCGCGCCATCCTCAGGACAGCCTCTTAAATATTTCCGCGCCGGCGGTTCACGCACACAAATCCGCTCCCTCACCCCCACCACAGAGGGGCGGTTCACCAGACGCTGTTTTCAGACGTGTACGAGGCGCCGCCAAATGAGTGTAGACGGCTGGTTTGCAAAGTTTTTATTTTTTTTGTCGGTGGTAAGTCTGCTAGGAGTTGCAAGCTTACGCGTCACAGTTGGTTCTGCAAAAGGAAAGTACGGTGGACGTGAAGTATGTTTCGGGCAGACCGTCCACCATCATCGAGGTCACTACAGGTGGAGAGTGATAGTTGTAGGAGAAGTGACGACAGTGGTACTTTTGGAAAACGTCATTACAGTTGCTTGAAGTAAATCATGAGCTTTATAGGGAAGGCACTGACTACATTGCCAGCTATGGCTTAAATCGACAGATGAAGTATATGACCTGGCCGTCGGAGCAAATTGTGGTGACTGCTGCAGGAAAGTGAGGAAAGGCAAAAGAATAGGTGGCCAGGGAGGACAAAATAATAATAGTTTTGTATGTCCATCCTTTTAGCAGGAGGGCTCTGGGACCACGGTCGCTTACTATCGTGGCAAGTAAATAAAAACACCTACAGCCGTCCTTATGATTTTATTTTGTCGCTACCAGTTTAACGCTTCAGTGCGTCATCTTCAGGCTGTTTTTGATGCGATGCAAGTTGATACGCTCCACATGCATACCACAACTGTTGCCAGCATTACTTGATACGCAGATAACGTGTCAGCACTCCAACTATCAACTGCTGACATATTTTCTGCGTATCCAGTAATGCTGGCAACAGACGTAGTATGCATAGGGAGCGTATCAACATGTATCACGTCAAAAACAGCCTGAAGATGGCGCAATGAAGCGTTGAAACTGGTAGCGACAAAATAAAATAAAATCATAAGGACGGCTGTAGGTGTTTTTATTTACTTGCCACGAAAATAGTAGTAGTAGTAGCACGGGGGGGGGGGGGGGGGAAGAGGAGGATCAGGAGGAGGAGGAGGAGGAATAATCCATTGAAGATCATTTTACCAAGAAAAACCAAGGAGAATTACCGCAATTTAATCTTCATACCACTGAAAAGCTGCGTGAAATAACTCTGTGGCGCTGGTGTTGTGAATGAGCTGAAATTGTTAAAACTGAACAAAGCTCCATGGCCCTATGGAATTCATCTGACCGAGTTTGAGGCTGAGTGAGGCCCTGTTACGACTAAAATCTATCGTAGATCCTTCGAACAGAAAAGCGTACCCACTAGCTGAAAGAAAACACATTTCACACCGTGGTCGAGCGGTTCTAGGCGCTTCAGTCCGGAATCGCGCTGCTGCTGCTGCTGCTGCTGCTGCTGCTGTCGCAGGTTCGAATCCTGCCTCGGGAATGGATGTGTGTGATGTCCTTAGATTAGTTAGGTTAAAGTAGTTAAGTCTAGGGGACTGATGACCTCAGATGTTAAGTCCCATATTGCTTAGAGTCATTTGAACATTTCACACCTATTTTCCAGATTGTTGGTAGAAGTAATCCACAAAATTACCCTTTAATATCCGAGACACCTATTTTTTGTAGAATTTTACAACATATTCTGAGCTCAAAACCTTCTCCATCCCAAATAACAACTTACTGATCATGTTAAACCCAACTCGCTTATTTCTCATGTGATCTGCTGAAAATTTTGGATCGAGACAGCCAAGTATAAGCGCTATTTTTTTATTTCCGGGATGTATTTGACTCGGTTCGCTTATTATCAGAAGTCTGATCGTACGGGACATCATGCGAAATTTGTGTCAGCTTTGAAGATTTTTTGGTAGGGAGGAGGCAGCATGTTAACTTGGATGGAGATTCATCGACAGACGTAGAAATAACGTCAGGTGTTCTGTAGGAAGTGTGTTTGGATCCCTGCTGTTTGGGTTGAACATTGCAGGCAACATCAATGGTAACATCAGACTTTTTGCGACCGATGCAGTTTTCTACAGTGGAGTTGCGTCTAAAAGGAAATACTCGTATTCAGTCAGATCTTGACAAGACCTCAGAGTTTTACAAAGATTGGCAAATTGCTTTAAATGTTCACAGACCTAAAACTGCATTACGCAAAACGAAAAAACGTAGTATCATGTGACTATTACGTCAATGAGGCATTCTTGCAATCGGTCAGTTCATACAAATACCTCGGTGTAACAGTTTGCACGGACATGAAATAGAGCAATCACGTAGACACAGTCGTTGGTTAAGCCGGGGGTAGACTTCAAATGTTCAAATGTGTGTGAGATCGCATTGGACTTAACTGCTAAGGTCATCAGTCCCTAAGCTTACACACTACTTAACCTAAATTATCCTAAGGACAAACACACCCATGCCCGAGGGAGGACTCGAACCTCCGCCGGGACCAGCCGCACAGTCCATGACTGCAGCGCCTAAGACCGCTCGGCTAATCCCGCGCGGCAGGTGGTAGACTTCGGTTTATTGTTAGCGTATTGGGAAAACGCAATCGGTCTACAAAGGAGGTTGCTCGCAGATCACTCACGTGACCCACTCTAGAATATTGCTCAAGTTATTGGGACTCGTATAAAATAGCACTAACGGCAGATACTGAATGTATGCAGAGAAGGACAGGGCGAATGGTCACAGGATTGGGAGAGTGTCACAGAAATGCTGAAGAAACTGAACTGGGAGACTGTTGAAGATAGCCGTAAACTATCCCAAGAAAGAACTGTAAATGATGACTCTAAGAATATACTGCAACCCTTTAAGCATCACTCCCGTAGGGATCCTGATGATGTTGATGTTGTTTACTGTAGTGAATCTGTGGTGTCACCGCCAGACACCACACTTGCTAGGTGGTAGCCTTTAAATCGGCCGCGGTCCGTTAGTATAGGTCGGACCCGCGTGTCGCCACTATCAGTGATTGCAGACCGAGCGCCGCCACACGGCAGGTCTAGAGAGACTTCCTAGCACGCGCCCCAGTTGTACAGCCGACTTTGCTAGCGATGCTACACTGACAATTACGCTCTCATTTGCCGAGACGATAGTTAGCTTTGCCTTCAGCTACGTCATTTGCTACGACCTAGCAAGGCGCCAGTACCAGTTTATATTGAGATTGTAATTATGTATCAAGAGCGATGTTCTCCAATTATAGATTAAAGTTAAGTATTCCAAGAGCTATGTACTATTTTTGGCTACTATAATTACTTTACCTTGTTCCAGACCTCACGGCAGTCTGTGTGAGCTTAAACGCGTGCCTTTCGGCTACCAGTCACTGTGGATTGGCTGTCTTGCCAGTCCACAACAGAATTTAACACCTTTTATGCCCCAAATCCCCCCAAAATTCGATTATGTATCTTCCTACCATACTGTATACGCGCAATAAATAAAATTTATTTATTTAGTGTCGTTTCCGGTGTTGTAGTTTTGACGACGAGTAGCGTTTGTTCGAAAATTCCGTCTTCAAAGAGGGCTACGATATACAATCACGATATATGCCTCATAATCCTGCAAGACATTGACATTAGTGATACAGGCCTGTACGGTAGCTGCTTTTATCTGTTCGACGACCCTTCTAGAACAAGGGTATCACCTGGGCATTCCGCAAGTCGCTTCAAACACTACAGCGATCTACGTAAAACTGCTGCCCGAAGAGGAGCAAGTCTTCCACAAGATCTGAAATAATCGTATGGTTTTCGTAACAGGTGCACCTGCCTTCCGGTCTCCGGCGTTCTCTTACCCCTCACAATACCAAAGGTGGAGTGGGGAAGTGTAGAGGGTGGGTATTTTATGGCCACCATTTGAAAATATTGTAATCTACTAAGTATTTTATATTTCAAAATTCTGAAAAATATTAATTTTTCAGTACATTTTTCTAATGGATTATAGAAATATTTGAAATTTGTCAGTTCAATTTAGCCCAAAAATTGAAGTCTTAGTAGAAGATGTCACTTTTCCCATTGAATGGCATATGCAGTGTTTTTAAATTCAGGCCGTATTTTCACATCAATAATTCTTTAAAAAGTATGTTTCTAGTAAAAGTCGCCAAAAATTAACAAAATTTGAATTAAAGAAAGTTGTGGTGGTCATAGTACAGTAGGTAGCACACGTTATTGAAAGTGCCTCGATGTTTTCAGGTTCTGGGCGCTACTTACTCATCAGTCTCTCTTTAAAATATACAGGGTGATTCAAAAAGAATACCACAACTTTAGGAATTTAAAACTCTGCAACGACAAAAGGCAGAGCTAAGCACTATCTGTCAGCGAATTAAGGGAGCTATAAAGTTTCATTTAGTTGTACATTTGTTCGCCATTTCAGCCAATAAAGTTTTTGGTCCCTTTTTCTTCGAAGGTGCTACTGTAACTGGACTACAGTATATGGAGATGTTAGAGAATTGGCTGTTCCCTCAGCTCGAACAAGAAGCACAACAATTCATATTTCAGCTGGATGGAGCGCCACCACATTGGCACTTATCTGTCCGTAACTACCTGAACGTCAACTACCCGAGGCGATGGATCGGCCGCCAGGCAGCCCGTGACAGAGCACTTCATCACTGGCCTCCAAGAAGCCCTGATCTTACCCCCTGCGATTTTTTCTTATGGGGGTATGTTAAGGATATGGTGTTTCGGCCACCTCTCCCAGCCACCATTGATGATTTGAAACGAGAAATAACAGCAGCTATCCAAACTGTTACGCCTGATATGCTACAGAGAGTGTGGAACGAGTTGGAGTATCGGGTTGATATTGCTCGTGTGTCTGGAGGGGGCCTTATTGAACATCTCTGAACTTGTTTTTGAGTGAAAAAAAAAACCTTTTTAAATACTCTTTGCAATGATGTATAACAGAAGGTTATATTATGTTTCTTTCATTAAATACACATTTTTAAAGTTGTGGTATTCTTTTTGAATCACCCTGTATATATATATATATATATATATATTGTGAAGGATGAGCATATAAAGTACGCTCCCTTTGTAACACGGATTACGGAATGTGCTTTTGTAGTACTAGGCTTAAGGTACATTTACATGAGCCATAAAAATTGCATACTGCTGACTATATATCTCGACAGTGCTGTCTGACAACGTTACACGATCTGCGCCCACATGTACCAAAACAGCGACTGTTGTCCGGCAGTGTTTGCAGCAATAAATTTCCAGGCTAGAAGGGTTTACAAGGGGCCGCGGTATTGGCTCAAAATGGACGAACACGAGTTAGTGGAAGTGAGTGCAGCTGTTAGTTAAGTTAGATAGAAAAAGTGACATCCGACTTCGGAGATATGTCCTTTTTTAACTAAGCAAAATGCTTCAGAAAATTTAACTCGTGGTCTTATTCTGGATACAAACCTTCACCACAATTTTACTAGAGTGTCGAAACATGATTTCGAACATCTTGTACAAGCCGCTGGCTCGAATACTGCTCAAACCGATACATATATATATGAGAGAGAGAGAGAGAGAGAGAGAGAGAGAGAGAGAGAGAGACGTACAATTTCCAACCCGATTGGCGATCACACTTCGGCTTTTGGCTACTGTTTATTCGTGCAAAAGTTCGATGGACAGTACCTGTTAAAAATTAATCATTCACTAATATGCCTCATCGTACAATAACTATGCAATACGTTGGTAGGAATGTAGTCTAATTAAGTCGGGTGATGCTGAGGGAATAATATTAGGAAATGAGACACTTAAAGTAGTAAAAGAGTTTTGCTATTTGGGGAGCAAAATAACTGATGATGGTAGAAGTAGAGAGGATATAAAATGTAGACTGGCAATGGCAAGGAAAGAGTTTCTGAAGAAGAGAATTTTGTTAACATCGAGTATAGATTTAAGTGTCAGGAAGTCGTTTCTGAAAGTATTTGTATAGGGTGTAGCCGTGTATGGAAGTGAAACATGGACGATAAATAGTTTGGACAAGAAGAGAATAGAAGCTTTTGAAATGTGGTGCTACAGAAGAATGCTGAAGATTAGATGGGTAGATCACATAACTAATGAGGAAGTACTGAATAGGATTGGGGAGAAGAGACGCTTGTGGCACAACTTGACTAGAAGAAGGGACCGGTTGGTAGGACATGTTGTGAGGCATCAAGGGATCACCAATTTAGTATTGGAGGGCAGTGTGGAGGGTAAAAATCGTAGAGGGAGACCAAGAGATCAATACACTAAGCAAATTCAGAAGGATGTAGGTTGCAGTAGGTACTGGGAGATGAAGCTTGCGCAGGATAGAGTAGCATGGAGAGCTGCATCAAACCAGTCACAGGACTGAAGACCACAACAACAACAACGTTGGTAGGACTGAATGATTTTATTGCAGGAAGTCTGAAACAAGAGCACAATTTTGATTAGTAATTCTGTCGACACCCTGAATTCCTGCTTCAGGTACGTCTTGACAATTATGAAACTCTTGGCATCAAATGCAAATCCTGTGGATGAGCCGACCGCGGTGGTCTAGCGGTTCTAGGCGCTCAGTCCGGAACCGCGCGACTGCTACGGTCGCAGGTTCGAATCCTGCCTCGGGGATGGATGTGTGTGATGTCCTTAGGTTAGTTAGGTTTAAGTAGTTCTAAGTTCTAGGGGACTGATGACCACAGATTTTAAGTCCCATAGTGTTCAGAGCCATTTGAACCCTGTGGATGAAGATCCACCTACGCTTCCACCCTTCCTATGCAATTTTTTTGCTTTGCGTTTGGCAGAGGTCAGGAGACATGAGAACGTTTTGTATGCTTCATCAAGCGTGATTCCGAGCTTATCGAGAACAGCTTCCTAACTAGTCTTTCAAACTGCGATTATGTGAACATTACTTCCGACGTACCATGGGTCTGTTCGCGGATGAATCGCATTTATAAAATTCATAGTTCGCTCAAAATGGTTCAAATGGCTCTAAGCATTATGGGACGTAACATCTGCGGTCATCAGTCCCCTAGACTCAGAACTACTTAAACCTAAGTAACCTAAGGACATCACGCACATTCATGCCCGAGGCAGGATTCGAACCTGCGACCGCAGCAGCAGCAGCAGCAGCAGTGCGATTCCGGTCTAAAGCGCCTAGAACCGCTCGGCCACAACGCCCGGCATAGTTCGCTCGTTTGTCTGCTTAACAAACAACTTTAAAACGTTTGGCTATATTTGCTCACGCAGACTTGCGAACAGAAGGGAAACAATGTTTTTCGCTCAGTCAAGTGACCTCAACGCTGTCACTGAGAGAAGTAAGAAAACAATGGTGGGAGCGAGAGGGGTCGATTTACAGACAACGAAAGTGACAGATACTGCCCTGCAATACGATATACTGGGTGATCAAAAAGTCAGTATAAATTTGAAAACTGAATAAATCACGGAATAATGTAGATAGAGAGGTACAAATCGACACACATGCTTGGAATGTCATGGGGTTTTATTAGAACCAAAAAAATACAAACGTTCAAAAAATGTCTGACAGATGGCGCTTCATCTGATCTGAATAGCAATAATTAGCATAACAAAGTAAGACAAAGCAAAGATGATGATCTTTACAGGAAATGGTCAATATGTTCACAATCATTCCTCAACAATAGCTGTAGTCGAGGAATAATGTTGTGAACAGCATTGTAAAGCATGTCCGGAGTTATGGTGACGCATTGGCGTCGGATGTTATCTTTCAGCATCCCTAGAGATGTCGGTCGATCACGATACACTTGCGACTTCAGGTAACCCCAAAGCCAATAATCGCACGGACAGAGGTCTGGGGACCTGGGAGGCCAAGCATGACGAAAGCGGCGGCTGAGCACACGATCATCACCAAACGACACGCGCAAGAGATCTTTCACGTGTCTAGCAATACTTTTTTTGTTTCTAATAAAACGCCATGTCATTCCAAGCATGTGTGTCAATTTGTACCTCTCTATCTACATTATTCCGTAGTTTATTAAGTTTTCAAATTTATACTGACTTTTTGATCACTCGTAATTTTTGGCTAGAAAACACCGGCAACACCTCGGCAATACTTGGGCAACAGCCTGCAGCATCAGCAGTATTGTCTAACCATACCATAAAATTATAGGCTGTTGTAGTGACATTGCAGCAATATTGACGGCAATGTTGTAGGGACCAAATATTGCCATAAAATTCTCGAACGTCCCATGTCGACGCGCCGTTATGTAGACTAGACACGACAGGCCAACCGGGATCGTGGCATTAGTCGTCGGCTAACACAGTGGAGAGCCGGAAAGTAGGTGAGTAAGTCATCGGCGTGCAGGCGGCACTATTCCATCTCTCGGAAACACTTGTTCGGTGTCGCCGCCGAATGGAAAAGGGCTGCTGGAGAATTCTCTGCAGCACTCCGCCGTATTGTCTTCCACTTAGGGCGGAGTGGAGTGGAGGAACGGGAACAACAGAGGAGCCGAGAGGGGAGGGCGCCACAAAACCCCCGGGGTGTCTAGGGGGAGAGGGGGGAGGGAAATATGGCGGACAAAAGGCGCGCTGAAAACACCGCCTAACGAAGTCGGGACCCCTGGAGGCGGCGGGCGCTCATTTGGCGCTGTTTGTGCTGCCGCCCCCGCCGCCCCCAGGGGGCAGGCGCCCGCCCCCGCAGACCGTAATTATTAGCCCATTCACGGCGACAATCCTGTGGCGAAAGTTCACAGCGCTGAGGCGGCCCGAGGTGGCGGGCTTTTTGCAGCGCGCCCGCACTTGCGTATCACCTGACGCGACTATTACGCGGCCATTGTGCTCAACACTGTCTGTTGTTGCTTCCCGTACTTGGCACAAGTGCGCGGATACTAAGGGATTCGCCCAATTCATCACCGAATGCGGCTGAAGATGCGTACACACTGTGAACATGCTCAACCCGTGAATGCCAAGCGATACGTTCGCTCTAGCAATATCAAAGTATTTTCCATAACGTTCGTTACAAAGAGGAGTGAAGGAGGGGTAGTTTATGCCCACCCTAAAAATTGACGAAAAATACAAGAATACATACTTTCTAATGCTGTGTTGTTGTTGTTGTTGTTGTTGTGGTCTTCAGTCCTGAGACTGGTTTGATGCAGCTCTCCATGCTACTATATCCTGTGCAAGCTTCATCTCCCAGTGCCTACTGCATTCTACATCCTTCTGAAACTGCTTAGTGTATTCATCTCTTGGTCTCCCTCTACAAATTTTGCCCTCTACGCTGCCCTACAACACTAAATTGGTGATCCCTTGATGCCTCAACACATGTCCTACCAACCGATCCCTTCTTCTAGTCAAGTTGTGCCACAAACTTCTCTTCTCCCGAATCCTATTCAATACTTCCTCATTAGTTATGTGATCTACCCATCTAATCTTCAGCTTTCTTCTGTAGCACCACATTTCGAAAGCTTCTATTCTCTTCCTGTGCAAACTATTTTGCGTCCATGTTTCACTTCCATACATGGCTACACTCCATACGAATACTTTCAGAAACGGCTTCCTGACACTTAAATCTATACTCGATGTTAACAAATTTGTCTTCTTCAGAAACGCTTTCCTTGCCATTGTCAGTCTACATTTTATATCCTCTCTACTTCGACTATCAGCATTTTCATTGACTTTTTGGAACGTGGATCCGCAGTTAACGGTCAGCTCATCAGAGTACACCATGAGAATTCCAAACCCCATACAACCCTTATGACGCAGGAGAAAACCAGGAAAATGGGTTGGAAAATTGTTTCTCATCTTCCCTACAGTCCTTACTTGGCTCCGTCTGATTTTTACGTCTTCCGTCGTCTGAAGGCCCACTTGCGCGGTAAAACATTTGACAATGAGAGACACCTTATTTCCTGTGCCAAGCGATGCTGTAAAAGTCAATCCCCAGAATTTTCTAAAGTGCGTTTACGTCATGGGAAGAACGTTGAGCCAGATGCGTCACAGCTGATGGAGGCTACATTGAGTAGGCTCAATGTATAGCTATAAGTGTCAAGTATGTTCACACAAAATTTCATTCTCCTCCTGCAAAAAATAAAAATTAGAAACGACTCTGCAAAGCTTATTGAACGCCCTATGTACAAGTTCCAGTCACACTAATGGGACCACTGCCTCCGTTCGGCGGCAACGTGCTATTACCAGTCACTGACGGCGGGTGGCAACACCATCGGTGGAGGGTACATAGACCGTGTTGTGGAGACTCGGGAGAATAGTGCGGTCGTTCTCGTAATGCGGAAAAGGGGCCATTAATCTGACATCGAAAACGACATCAGCATTGACTTTCGGGCCAAGGGTGGAAGTTTATATTCCGTCAACGTGCCACCTTGGTTAAAGTATACCGTGCACGGCAAAACGGCGCTATCCAAAACAAGCGCTGAGGCAACTGTTGTCGACGACGCACCATAGATGACATGGGTGAACGACGCCTGCCCAGATGCGTACTGGCGAATAGACGTGGAGCCGTTGAGCAACTGACCGCCCAGCTGAACCAAGGGGCTACCAACAGCTTCTACTGAACGACTGTTCAGCGAACGTTGCTGGTATGGATCTCTACAGCAGGCGCCTAACTGCTGTTCATTGGCGACAAAGGCTGTAATCTGCACGCCACTACTGTCCTCTGAGTGGCGACAGGTTAGTCTTCTCAGATGAATTGCCATTTGTGCTCCATCGGAAAAAGGCCGTTCGCGGGTATTGCGTGAAACGTCTGAAAGCAAACACTGTGCCAACAATCACCGGAAGAGTCCAGACCAGATAAGGTAGTGTTATGATCTGGGAAATATTTTAGTGGCATTCTCTGGATGATGTTGTCATTCTGGGAGGCACACATGATCAACACAAGTATGCATCTATCCGTGGGGACCATATCCACCCCTACATGGAAATTGGTTTTCCTCGGCATAATGGCTTCCACCAGCAGGACAATGCCCAGCGTCATACTGCTCGCAGTCTACGTGCATGGTTTGAAGATCACCAGTATGAGTTCGCCCTACTCCCCTGGCGACCAAACTTCCGGGATTTAAGCCGAGTCTGGAATCTGTGGGACCATCTCGATCAGGCTATTGGCACCATGGGTCCTCAACAGAGAAACGTGGTGCAACTGAACACAGCACTGGTGTCGACATTTCCCCACGTCCCTGTCCATATCCTCCAGACCATCACTGACTCTATTCCCGTACTTCTTGCAGCCGTCCGCGCTACAGAAGGTGTTTATCCAAGTTTTTGATTGGTGATGACGTCAATGCGACTCGGACAGCGCATACGTGGACAGAAAACATTAGTCACCGGACGTTTCGTTTCAAAACGTCTACGTTCGTACACTGCTGAAAACAATTCGGATTACATCCTAAAGTTTTTAGCGGTCACCAAAATTTTTTCATTTTTGTTTGGGCTGTGGTATGTTTTGAAAAAGAACAAATCAAATGTTATTAAAACTGGCGAAGTGATAGAAGGAAACAGGAGGAAATTCAGGGACCACAAAAAACAGAAAAGCCGAGAGATCACATTCAAATCCAATACAAGATTATAGAAGGAAGAGATAAAGAAGCGGTGAAAATCATGAAATAATTTTGACTGAAGGTGGAAAGGGCATTTGCCTATACTGTAAAGTGAAGAAGAAGAAGAAGAAGAAGAAGAAGAACAAGAACAAGAACAAAAAGAACAAGAACAAGAAGAGCAGGAGGGTGATAACAATGAATATTTCACGAGACAGTGGATAAGTTTCAGTTGGTAACCAAACAACCAATAAATATCGCATGGATACCAGTTTTCTGCAAGCATTCTATTGCATGCCGCTTTGGCGAATTTCGTGTCGATTATGCTGCCTAGATTTGTAATATGGCTTCTAATTTGCCTTCACGATGCTATGTGGATACCATATACAGATTCTTCCATCTCAGGAAAAAAAAAACTGGGGTATTCAACGACTATCGATTCTGGACGTCGGCCGTTGTGGCGGTTCTAGG
Organism: Schistocerca americana; assembly: GCF_021461395.2. Lineage (NCBI taxonomy): Eukaryota > Metazoa > Arthropoda > Insecta > Orthoptera > Acrididae > Schistocerca > Schistocerca americana. The sequence continues at coordinate 114,528,943 of NC_060128.1, read as the reverse complement.
CGCTTCAGTGCGGAACCGCGCTGCTGCTACCGTCGCAGGTTCGAATCCTGCCTCGGGCATGGATGTGTGTGATGTCCTTAGGTTAGTTAGGTTTAAGTAGCTCTAAGTTCTAGGGGACTGATGACCTCAGAAGTTAAGTCCCATAGTGCTCAGAGCCATTTGAACCATTTGATTCTTGGACCTCCGCGATCATAGCCACAGACTCTTACCTGTTTTCTTGACGGTAGTTGCTTTTCGTTTAAAATAATAAAATACAAACGAGTAATACAAAAAAAATAGAGAATACATTGCAGAGGATATTTCTGTCTCTTCTAGCTCCAAGTTTTATCACTTGCCCTTAATTGTGTCTAGACTGGTGAGGCCTAGTCATGTCGTTATTCATTCTTTATAGTAAGCGATCTGCCCTTACAGCAATCTGAGTTCGTAAATCCATAGTAAAATGAATCAAATAAGTAAAATTCGAATAAGTCGTTGTTCTCTTTCGTTGGTTATCAGAACTCTTTCCTATTCTTAATATGCTGATACGTGTTGAATTAAACTTACTCCTTCCTATTTGTGTGTTTCTACAAAGGAACTGAAATGATCTTTTACTAGCAGTATTAACACTGTAATTTAAAGCTCAAGATACAAATTCCTTTAGACGAATTTGCTGTCAGGGCTCAGTTCATTTTCTAGAAAACCCTGGCTTTTGTTTTACCTTACCAATAGGTTTCGGTGTTCGCAAAGACTATTCGCATGGACTTACCAATTCAAGAATTCTTGGTTTTGGTTAGCGATAGTAATCCATTTCCAAAAGGCCCTTAAGACGGCTGATCAGGAACCTAAATTGGTCATCAAAACTGTGCGTTGCCATCGTGACAGATGAACTTCATATTGAAAGTAAGGATCGCGTGCTCCATACCTCTACCATGTCGAGCCTCACGAAATATCCTAAACGCTGATCTATAAACAGTCAACCAGGAGTGGGTGGAGCACTCGCAGGATCGGAACGTATTGGCGCCTCTCCAGCTGTTAGAGCGGCTATCGTCGCTTATCGAGGGAGGGCGTGGCGGGCTATTTTCGCCCATCTGCGCCCTGACACACGGGGTGCAGTTATGAACCCCCGCGATTTCTGCCGCACCCTTCCCCCCCCCCCCCCTCCAGTCTCCCGCCCTCGCGTCCACAAGCGCCTCCACAGACCCTCGGCTGGTATTTCTGTCACGTGCAGGCCCCAAAGTTGCCGGCAGTTCACCAGCCATTTCTACCGCCCATCTCAGCCTCGCTAGCGCTGCACGTTTTGGGTGGGTGGGAGTGGGTGGGGGGGGAGGGGGAAGGGGGAAGCAGACAACGCCCGATTCACGCTGCACTGAGATTGCCCTGGTGTGCTACTTTGCAGTTTCCAGTTACATCACACAACTTTACCCGAAAAGTATCAAAAGTTTCATTATTTTGGGCTTTTTACACCACGAGAGAGATAGAGGAAACAAAATCCAGCGCTGCTCAACAGAGCGTGCAGGAAGACCGCATTGTGCGGGCGGGAGAACAGCTACGATCAAGTTTTGTAATTTTGTAAACAGAGCGCAGACCAGGTCAGGAATTTTCTATTTGTAATGTCATGTTGGTGACACTGTGCACGCCGGCCGGTGTGGCCGAGCGGCTCTAGGCGCTACAGTCTGGAACCGCACGACCGCTACGGTCGCAGGTTCGAATCCTGCCTCGGGCATGGATGTGTGTGATGTCCTTAGGTTAGTTTGGTTTAGGTAGTTCTAAGTCTAGGGGACTGTTGACCTCAGATGTTCCATAGTGCTCAGAGACATTTGAACCATTTGACACTATGACAGCTATGCGCGTGCTCAAAAGTTTGACGACTTCAACAAGATACACTGAAGAGTATAAGAAACTGGTGCTCCTCTCTGATATCGTGTAGGGCCCTCGCGAGAGCGCAGAAGTGTCGCAACACGACGTGGCATCGACTCGTCTAATGTCTGAAGTCCTGCTTGAGGGAACTAACATGAATCCTGCAGGTCTGTCCATAAATCCGTAGGAGTACGAGTGGGTGGAGATCTCTTCTGAACAGTACGTTGCAAGGCAGCCAAGACACGCTCAATAATGTTCACGTCTGGGGAGTCTGGTGCATCGGAAGTTTAAACTCAAAAGAGTGTTTCTGGAGGGACTCTGCAGACATTGTGGACGTGTGGGACGTCACATTTTCCTGCTGGAGTTGCCAAAGTCCGTCTGAATGTACAATGGACATGAACGGATGCAGGTGATCAGTAGAATGCTTGAGTGCGAGTCACTTGTCAGAGTCATATCTGGAAGTATCAGTAGCCCCATATCACTCCAACTGCACACGCCCCACGCCATTACGGAGCCTCCACCAGCTTGAACAGTCCCCTGCTGACGTGCAGGGTCCATGGATTCATGAGTTTGTCTCCATATCCGTACACGTCCATCAATTCCATTCAATTTGAAACGAGACTCGTCCGATCAGGGAACATGTTTCCAGTCATAAACAGTCTAACATCTGTGTTGACGGGCCCAGGCGAGGAGTAAAGCTTGGTGTCGTACAGTCATCAAGGATACACCAGTGTGCCTTCGGCTCCGATAGCCCGTATCGATGATTTGTCGTTGAATGGTTTGCGCGCTGACACTTGTTGATGACCCAGCATTGAAATCTGCAGCAGTTTGCGGAAGGGTAGCACTTCTGCCACGTTCAATGATTCTCTTCAGTCGTCCTTGGTCTCGTTCTTGCTGGAGCTTTTCCCGGCCGCAGCGGTGTCGGAGATTCACGTTTTACCGGATTCGTTATACTCACGGGACATTCGTGAAATTGTCGTACGGGAAAGTCTCCAGTTTATCGCCAACTCGGAGATGTTGTGTCTCATCGTTCGTGCGCCGACTTTAACACCATGTTCAAAGTCACTTAAATCTTGGTAACCTGCCATTGTAAGAGCAGTAACCGATCTAACAACTGCTCCAGACACTTGTTGTCTTAAATAGGGGTTGTCGACCCCAGCGCCGTATTCTGCCTGTTCACACATATCTGTATTTGAATATGCACACCTATGCCAGTTTCTTTGACGCTTCACTTTGTATGTATGATTAAGTGCCACGCCAAGGAGCCAAATCTCTCGGGTTCGATCTATCAGTGCGACGATTTTTGTCTGTCACTCGTCACCCCTTTCATCTCTGGCAGCGTTTGTTTACGTGGAAAATGCCAAATCCCAGGAGATTTTCCTGGTCTTTCACCGACGCTGAAGTGTTGGCCTCCTTATAAATGGCTAGGCGAGTTAATTCAGAGACCGGAGGAAGATGAGTACATACCGCCTCGGGTAGGACTGTGGCCTGCAATGCATTGATGGATTACCAGTCTCCACATTCCACCAGAACAGATTCATAATCTTTCAAAGATAGTCTACGTTCAGTAGCGCAGAAATACCCAAATCACGCAGTATTCATGTAGTTGAAGGCGACTTGAACTTACCGATTAAGACTGCGACCTGTATGGGTTCATTGCAGGTGGTACAGACAGACATTCTTCTGAAGTAGTTCTGAAAACGTATTCAGAAAACCATCCTGGGCAGCTAGTTCAGCAGCCCACACACTAGCTATAAACAGACCAGACTTTGACAACTGTGTCGCACGTTATCATAGCGACGACGGTTGCTGCTGCTGCTGTGGTCTGCAGTCCTGAGACTGGTTTGATGCAGTTCTCCATGCTAACATATCCTGTGCAAGCTTCTTCGTCTTCGAGTAACTACTGCAATCCACATCCTACTGAACCTGCTTAATGTATTCATCTCTAGATCTTCCTCTACGATTTTACCCACCACGCTGCCCTCCAGTACTAAATTGGTGATCCCTTGATGCCTCAGAATATGCCCTACCAACCGATCCTTTCTTCTAGTCAAGTTGTATCACAAATTTCTCTTCTCTCCAATTCTATTCAATACCTCTTCATTAGTTATGTGATCTACCCATCTAATCTTCAGCATTCTTCTGTGGCACCACATTTCGAAAGCTTCTATTCTCTTATTGTCTAAACTATTTACAGTCCATGTTTCACTTCCATACATGGCTACACTCCATACAAATACTTTCAGAAACGACTTCCTGACACTTAAATCTATACTCGATGTTAACAAATTTGTCTTCTTCAGAAACGCTTTCCTTACCATTACCAGCCAACATTTTATATCTCCTCTACTTCGACCATCATCAGTTATTTTGCTCCCCAAGTAGCAAAACTCCTTTACTACTTTAAACATCTCGTTTCCTAATCTAATTCTCGCAGCATCACCCGATTTAATTCGACTACATTCCATTATCCTCGTTTTGCTTCTGTTGATGTTCATCTTATAACCTCCTTTCAAGACACTGCCCATTCAGTTCAACTGCTCTTGCAGGTCCTTTGCTGTCTCTGACAGAATTACAGTGTCAACGGCGAACCTCAAAGTTTTTATTTCTTCTGTGTGAATTTTGATTCCTATTCCCAATTTTTCTTTTGTATCCTTCACTGCTTGCTCAATATACAGATTGAATAACATCGGGGATAGGCTACAACCACTGCTTACTTTCATGCCCTCGACTCATATAACTAACATCTAGTTTCTGTACATATTGTAAATAGCCTTTCGCTCCCTGTATTTTACCCCTGCCACCTTCAGAATTTGAAAGAGAGTATTCCAGTCAACATTGTCAAAAGCTTTCTCTAAGTCTACAAATGCTAGAAACGTGGGTTTGCCATTCCATAATCTAAGATACGTCGTAGGGTCAGTATTGCCTCACGTGTTCCAACATTTCCACGGTATCCAAACTGGTCTTCCCCAGGTTCGGCTTTTGCTAGTTTTTCCATTTGTCTGTAAAGAATTTGTGTTAGTATTTTCCAGCCATGACTTATTAAACTGATAGATCGGTAATTTTCACACCTGTCAACACCTGCTTTCTTTGGGATTGGAATTATTATATTCTTCTTCAAGTCTGAGGGTATTTCGCCTGTCTCGTACATCTTGCTCACTAGATGGTAGAGTTTTGTTAGGCCTGGCTCTCCAAAGGTTGTCAGTAGTTCTAATGGAATGTTGTCTATTCCCAGGACCTTGTTTCGATTGAGGTCTTTCAGCGCTCTGTCAAACTCTTCACGCAGTATAATGTCTCCAATTTCATCTTCATCTACGTCCTCTTCCATTTTCATAATATTGCCCTCAAGTACATCGCCCTTGCATGGACCCTCTATATACTCTTTCCACCTTTCTACTTTCCCTTCTTTGCTTTTGCTGGTTTTCCGTTGAGCTCTTGATATTCATACAAGTGGTTCATTTGTCTCGAAAGATGTCTTTAATTTTCCAGTAGGTAGTGTCTGTCTTATCCCTAGTGATATATGCCTCTACGTCCTTACATGTATCCTCTAGCCATCCTTGCTTAGTCATTTTGCGCTTCCTGTCAATCTCATTTGTGAGACGTTTGTATTCCTTTTCGCGTGCTTCATTTACTGCATTTTTATATTTTCTCCTTTCAACAATTAAATTCATTATCTCTTCTGTTACCCAAGGATTTCTACTAGCCCTCGTCTTTTTACCTACTTGATCCTCTGCGGCCTTTACTATTTCATCTCTCAAAGCTATCCATTCTTCTTGTAATGCATTTTTCCTCATTCTTGTCAATTGTCCCCTAATAATCTCTCTGAAACACTCTACAACCTCTGCTTCTTTGCCGGCCGCGGTGCTCTCGAGGTTCTAGGCGCGCAGTCCGGAACCGCGCGACTGCTACGGTCGCAGGTTCGAATCCTGCCTCGGGCATGGATGTGTGTGATGTCCTTGGGTTAGTTAGGTTTAAGTAGTTCTAAGTTCTAGGGGACTGATGACCACAGCTGTTAAGTCCCATAGTGCTCAGAGCCATTTGATTTGAACCTCTGCTTCTTTCAGTTTATCCATGTACCACCCCCTTAAATTCTCACCTTTTTGAGGTTTCCTCAGTTTTAATCTGCAATTCGTAACCCATAAAATGTTCGTCACTGATGCACGGGAAAACGTGGTACAAGAAACTGGACTGTGGAGCCATGGAAGGAAGTAATTTGATCGAATGAGATTTGTTGTGCATTGGTTACAGCTTCCGGTGTATGCTTGCCGCCAAGGGAGAAACGTGGCGAGGGTTCGGACATGATTTGGGCAACCATAGCATGGTGTCCCATAGGCCTCATGGTTAATTTGCAAGGTAGCTTTACTGTCGTGGATTATCTGACGTTTTGGGGGGTCACTTCCATCCCATGGCTGAATGTTTGTTGCCCCATGATGACGCTGTGTTACAGGACGGCAGGGCCGCTGGTCGTAAAGGTCCCGTCGTTCAGGACTGATTTTGTGAGCACGAGGATGAATTGTCGCAAGTCTCTTGGACACCAGACTCATCAGATTTCAATATTATTGAACTTTTGTGGTTTTTATTTATTTAATCGTATGGCTAGGGGCCCCCGCCGGGCAGGCCGTTCGACGAGTGTCGGTCTTTCAATTGGACGCCACTTCGGCGACCTGCAGTCGATAATGATGATGATAGGATGATGATGATGATGTTGATGATAGGATGATGATGATAGGATGATGATGATAGGATGATGATGATAGGATGATGATGATGGTGATAGCACAACACCCAGTCCCTGGGCGGAGAAAGTTCCCTGACCCAGCCGGTAATCGAACCCAAACCCAGAGGATTGACAATCCGTCGCGCTGACCATTCAGGTACCGGCGCGGACAAGCTTTTGGTGCACTTTCGAGAGTAGGTGGCGTGGTGGTTATCCATCTCCATCATCATTAGTTGAACTTGGCACTACTTTGCAGAACGACATGTATTTATCCATTCCGAGAGTGCTGGAGGCGGTTTTGAATGCCAACCGGTTTCCTACGCCGTATTACGCATTGCAATGTGGTGTGTTAGTGATTATATTTCTGTCCCCCCACTGTACGTGACCATTTATCCCTCGTTCATAAACCTACGACAGAGACCGCTAATGCTGCTACAAGAGGACCCTCCAGCACGCTCGCAGCATTTCTTTCGAAGTATTCAGAGTATTCCAGGAGGAATGGTAAATACAGTAGGAGGTGGTAGTATAGACTTATTCTAATGGAAAAATTCTATTTAAGATGTATCCAGTTTTTCTGGTTAGAGGTTCACAGTTATCAGAATGTAATCCAAAGAAACGCTCACAAATGGTAAACGAAACTGTAAAGAGGTAAAATCTGAGTATGTTAGCGCCGAAGAAACGTGATCATTCCTGCCGACCCTTGTTGCGGGGAATATAACATTTAGATGATGAAGGTTACCTACGACTACAGTGTCCAGGGGCCCCTTTATGCTGGAAGAAACACCCAACCTTTCAGCCAAAGGGACTTCTTCCAATAAAGGTAGAAGCTCGTTTTTGAGAAAGCCTAGGTAACGGTGTCCTGTAAACCGACAATAAAGCACAACAGTCACAATCATCTGACTGTCATACCACACCATACGTTTAGAGAGAAGCACGGGGGTTACCGTCAGATCACCGATGTGAGTTTGGGTTGTTATTGATACCGTCACGAGAGAAAATCGACTCATAAATAAATACAGGATGTACGTAATTATAGTTATAGGTTCAAAAGATGCTAGAAAGAAAACCACTGCTCACAATATCATATTTCTACATCTACATGGATACTCTGCAAATCACATTTAAGTGTCTGGAAGAGGGTTCATAAAGCCACCTTCACATTTCTCTATAATTCAAATCTCGTATAGCACGCGGAAATAATGAACACCTATATCTTTCCGTATGAGCTCTGATTTCCTTTATTTTATCGTGGTGATCCTTTCGCCCTATATAGGTTGGCGTCAACAAAATATTTTCGCATTCGGGGGAGAAAGTTGGTGATTGCAATTTCGTGAGAAGATTCCGTCGCAACGAAAAACGCCTTTCTTTTAACGATTTCCAGCTCAAATCCTGTATCATTTCTGTGACACTCTCTCCCATATTTCGTGATAGTACAAAACGAGCTGCCTTTATTTGAACTTTTTCGATGTACTCCGTCAGTCCTACCTGGTAAGGATCCCACACCGCGCAGCAGTATTCTAAAAGAGGACGGACAAGCGTTGTGTAGGCAGTTTCCTTAGTAGGTCTGTTACATTTTCTAGATGTCCTGTCAATAAAACGCAGCCTTTGGTTAGCCTTCCCCACAACATTTTCTGTGTTCCTTCCAATTTAAGTTGTTCGTAATTGTAAAATTGTAATACCTAGGTACTTCGTTGTGTTTACTTCTTTTACATTAGACTAATTTATCGTGTAACCGACGTTTAACGAGTTCCTTTTAGCACTCATGTGGATGACCTCACACTTTTCGTTATTTAGGGTCAACTGCCACTTTTGGCACCATTCAGATATTTTTTCTAAATTGTTTTGCAGTTTGTTTTCATCTTCTGATGACTGTATTAGTCGATAAACGACAGCGTCATCTGCAAACAACCGAAGACGGCTGCTCAGATCGTTTCCCAAATCGTTTATATAGATAAGGAACAGCAAAGTGCCTATAACATTACCTTGAGGAACGCCAGAAATCACTTCTGTTTCGCTCGATGACTTTCCGTCAATTACTACGAACTGTGACCTCTCTGACAGGAAATCGCAAATCCAGTCACATAACTGAGACGATATTCCATAAGCACACTATTTTACAACAAGCCGCTTGTGTGGTACAGTGTCAAAAGTACAGTGTCATAAGCCTTCCGGAAATCCAGGAATACTGAATCGATCTGAATTCCCTTGTCAATAGCACTGAGCACTTCATGTGAATAAAGAGCTATTAGTGTTTCACAGGAACGATGTTTTCTAAACCCATGTTGACTGTGTGTCAATAGTCCATTTCATTCGAGGTAATTCATAATGTTCCAACACAATATATGTTCTAAAATCCTGCTGCATATCGACGTTAACGATATGGGCCTGTAATTTAGTGCATTACTCCTACTACCTTTCTTGAATATTGGTGTGACCTGTGCAACTCGCCAGTCTTTGGGTACGGATCTTTCGTCGAGCGAACGGTTGTATGTTGTTGTCAAGTATGGAGCTAACGCATCAACATACTCCGAAAGGAACCCAATTGGTATACAGTCTGGACCGGAAGACTTGATTTTATTAAATGATTTGAGTTGCTTCACTAATCCGAGGATATTTACTTCTACGTTACTCATGTTGGCAGCTGTTCTCGATTCGAATTTTGGAATATTTACTTCATCTTCTTTTGGGAAGGCATTTCGGAAGGCTGTGTTTAGTAAATCTGCTTTGGCAGAATAACGTATTACTGACACAGAGGGAATGTCATGAAAAAAAAATTAACTGGAATTTGACCTATTGACGGTGCTTTAAGCGTCGTAATATGTTCACCAACAGAGGCGCGGGAAGCGTTTGTTCATGATTTAGCGTCCGACACGTCCACGACTGTCTCCATGAAGGACCGTGAGCAGCTGCTAAAGCTCTTCTATAAGAACGGTGATTGTGAACCAGTAGTCCTGCGAAGTTCCGGCCGCTGAAAGATACGAAAAACGGCGTCGCTCCGATGTCTACTAAGGGTGTGGAGAAAACTGTTACAAAGCTGAAAAGACAGGTTCTTTTGAAGAGCTATGTGGTTGGCGGAGGAAAGCAGTTGATCCGACGTCTGTCGAGGTTGTGGCCACATCACTGCTGGAGGGATCGAGGGTTGGTGTGCAAACATGCAGTGCGCGTGACATTGCCCGAACGCTGGACACGCCTCCGAGCACCGTGCGTAAAATCATACGAAACATCCTGCATTGCCACCCACACGAAATCACGCATGTTCAGCAATTGCTTACTGCTGACCTGCCAGAAACACAAACATTGATTCTGGATGGCCATGAAACATTCTGTGGACTGACAAAACCCAGTTCTATCTCCAAGGAAACGAAAATTCACACAACTGCAGATATGGGCTACGGAAAATCAGAACGCACATCAGTCGGTACCAGCCACTCCATTCTGAAAATGTGACTGTGAAGAGCAGGTTGACCACATGGTTTATCGTAGAGCTGTATGTTTGGAGGAGATGTGTCCTGCGGGTCGTGTTACGTGTACCGCCTCTTGGAGACGCTATGAGAATCTTTTGCGCACCAACGTCAATACAACTCTTCAGCAGCGTGGGTGTGTGGGTGGGATAATTTTTATGCAAGATGACGCTCCTCCAAGCATTGCACAGCCAGTGAAAAGGATGCTGCAGAGGTATTTCGGAAATCCTATAGTTAGCAGCCGTTATTTCCGTACAGCCTGGCCACCAAAATCACACCATCGTAATCCGTGCGACTTCTGGCTGTGGGGTTATCTGCAAGATGTTGTCCACAGCTGAGAGCAAGCAGTGTGGAGCGCAGTCGGAATGTAACGTCCGAGACATTCCGATCTGTTTGGAATATGTTGTTTCTCGATTTCAGCTTGTGGCGTATTCAGCTTTGCAGCTGTCGTTCTCTCATTTTTCGTTACAATCCTCTTAACCACCCATCACGATCACACAACGCACACTTTTGCTCGCCTTGCGACTCAGTGGATGATATTTTTCCACTTTTCCTGTAATCGGTATAAATCTACAATACGGTACCTCTTCAAATACTTCGGCTCGCTTGACTACGAAAGCACAACCCCACGAGTATTAACACTTAACTCGCTTTCCAATTCATTTAACTCCGGCATAGTGGAGACGTAAATACACAGATCACTGTTCTGACCACGGCTGGGTCTTCAAACATACTGAGGAGATTCCATGGATGCCGTTCGTGAACAAATTGAACAGCAGATTCTGCTGGTTTGGATACCATTCATATTTAACCATATTTACATATGAATGGTGTTCACAATGCATTCGCACATTGTCCGCTGCTCGTGGTCTTGCGGTAACGTTCTCGCTTCCCGGGAACGGGGTCCCGGGTTCGATTCCCGGCGGGGTCAGGGATTGTCCCTGCCTCGAGATGACTGGGTGTTGCTGTGTCGTCTTCATCATCATCATCATCATCATCATTCATCCCCATTACGGTCGAAGGAAGGCAATGGCAAACCACCTCCGCTAGGACCTTGCCTAGTACGGCGGTGCGGGTCTCCCGCATCGTCCCCTATGCTCCTCGGAGTATGGGACCTCATCATCATCATTCCTCACATTGTATACAACTCTTGTATCTCTGTAAGCAGATGCAACACTGTGGCCAGCTGTATCTTTGTGACTCATAAAAATTGGACATATGTAGTATGGAATGTGTTGTTTGAATTAGTTTACATTATCACCTCTTACAGTGTTTACTGTACATTTAGATACAGATCTACGAACTATCCTCTTGTTGAAGATGGGCGCAGTCTGCTCCGCATCGACTGACGAAGGAGATACGAGGCTCATTTGCAATGATCGTGTTCCTCTGTCCCTCCCTCCGTCCCTCCTTCCTCCATCCCTCCGTCCCTCCTTCTTCCATCCCTCCGTCCCTCCTTCTTCCATCCCTCCGTCCCTCCTTCCTCCATCCCTCCGACCCTCCATCCGACCGTCCCTCCATCCCTCCATCCCTCCTTCCTCCATCCCTCCATCCCTCCTTCCTCCATCCCTCCATCTCTCCATCCCTCCTTCCTCCATCCCTCCTTCCTCCATCCCTCCGTCCCTCCTTCCTCCATCCCTCCGTCCCTCCTTCCTCCATCCCTCCGTCCCTCCTTCCTCCATCCCTCCGTCCTTCCTTCCTCCGACCCTCCTTCCTCCATCCCACCGACCCTCCTTCCTCTGTCCCTCATTCCTCCGTCCCTCCCTTCTTCCTCCATCCCTCCTTCCTCCGCCCCTCCCTACATCCCTCCTTCCTCCGCCCCTCCCTCCATCCCTCCTTCCTCTGTCCCTCCTTCCTCCTCTCTCTCTCTCTCTCTCTCTCTCTCTCTCTCTCTCTCTCTCTCTCTCTCTCTCTGTTTCTACAACAGAGGTGCTTCCTTCAAGTACTGATGCCCACCGTAAGCTACGCGCCATCCAGACGACACGTGGCCAGAGGGCGAACTGAGCTGTGCCGGAGGCAGTCTGAATGGTCTGCTGGCCGTGTACACTGAGGAGGGGAGAGGCACCGGTCTCGCGGCCCAGATGAGGCCCACGGCGCCATTATGGCGGCCGCTGCAGTATTCCCGGCACGTCGCGAGCCGCATCCAGGACACAGACACAGCAGCCGGGGACCTGATATTTCCGGTTCCAACTGTGTCGCGGAGATGGCTACACGGCCAGGGGACGCGAAACTCTGCCCTACCTCCCACAGCCACTTCTCCATCATCTACGCGCTCTTACAGATTTCCCCTTTCATACCCGTAATTACTCTTCATTTTAAAGTGGAACCAATGTATAGGTAAAATAATTATGCTCAGTTCATTATGTTTCACTTTCTCAAGTGTCTCTAAAGACACTACAGAAGGTAGGAAAATTAAACAACTACACTCTCACAGACTTTCTCAGACAAATGTACCTCCCAATCCACAACTGTCCAATCGATCAAACTGGTATGCTAAAATATCTTGAAGTAATACCCATCAAAAAGTAAAATGGAACTCTCTGACACTAACCATACCAAACAAAGCGCACAATAGAGTAAAAGACTACACTCCATGTGAACAGGTCTTGGAAGGCCAAACAGTACCGACCCACTGCCGTGTCATCCTTAGACCATTAGTGTCACCGGATGCATATATGGAGGGACCTGCTGTCAGCACATCACTCTCCCAGCCATTGTCAGCATTTGTGACCAGAGCCGATAGTTCTCTGTAATGTAGGTCCACAATTGGCCTCACAACACTTTTGTAGACAGTGCTCGACAGACCCAGACGGTCACCTGCTCAAGCGTTAAGCAAGCCCGACAGTGCTTAACTTAGCTGATCTGACGGGAACCGATGTTATCATTGCGGCAAGGCCATTGGCCACGCTGTATACTAAAACTGCTGCATGGCTATTGCAATGATGAGTCAAACCATTTAAAATGTCCTCTTAGAAAAATTAATGAATTACTGTGCTGATAAACCTCTACGTTATTCGATTTTCAAACAGCTGAGCAAAACTGAACGTACTCAGACATTACTCTCCTTACTTATTCTGATCAACACTAAACTGACACTCAATATTTTTAGCGCAACGCAATCTGACTTTCAAAAATCCCTACAAAAGAATGGCCCTGACTAACAATAACCTATACTTTTCATGAATCACTTACCTCACAAAAATCTTCGTTACTCGAACTACTGCAATACAGCGAGCGCCACTACTGCCACTGAATAAAAGAGTCTAACTACAGAAGGCACTAACTACTGATAGGCATAGTTATCAAATGAAATGCTTTGATAGAGAACAAACAATGTATTTACTTTAATATCATCAAAAGTCATAATATATATAGCAGTTCATGACATCCAGTATTACAAATTTACTCTTTCTGGCGGACACACGTCCAGATCGTCCGCACTTAAAATTCTGCCATCTCTCTCCCTACATCCACCACTGCTGGCGGCTCACCTCCAACTGCGCAACGCTACGCGCTGTTCACATCCAGCTGCCCAACACTACAATAGTGAATATTCCAACAATGCCAACCAACCACAGACTGCACACAGCACACCCAGTGATTTTCATAAAGAGCGCTACGTGGCGTTACCAACATGAAAATCTAAACAGCCTACTTACACATTACGACCACAGCCCAGTGCGAGATTGCATGCCGACTGGTGTTGTGAGCACATGATCTGGTAAGGAAAATGTATAAGTGGAGAAGATACAAAAAGGGAATCACCATAGCGACCATGCGGGCCACAAATGGCGAAATCTAGACAGGGCAAGTAGTTATGGCCTTTCGCCTGGGAACGAACATCTCAGAAACGGTGATGCTTGTCGGCTGCTCACCTGCCCCTATCGTGAGCATTTGCGGAAAGTGGTTGAAGGACTGTCAAACCACGAGAACGTGACAAGTTGTTCGACGCCCAGGCCGAATCAGAGATCATAGAGGTCAGAGGCTTGTTACGTCTGTAAAGCTGGATAGTCTAGAATCTGCAGCACATCTTTTGACACTGTGCAGTGTTGGTGCATGCATAAATGTTTCCGAGCAAACCATGCGCCACATATGGTGGAACATCTTTCTCCACAACAGACAAATCCTCCAGGTTCTCATTTTGACCCAGCGGCTTTATCAATTACAATTGCTGTGGGCATATGGTGGAACATCTTGCTCCATATCAGACGAGCCCTCCAGGTTCTCATTTTGACCCAGCGACTTTGTCAATTACGATTGCTGTGGGCACAGAACCATTTAGATTGGAGCGTGGATGAATGGAAACCTGATACCTGATCGGAAGAATTACGCATCTTCTTACAACAGGCCGATAGTTTAGGCATCAGGCAAACTGCTGCTTAAAACTTGCTCTGCGCTATGGACATAGGCTTGCGTGGCTGGTGTTACTAAATGGCTGACATTCACAGCGGCCTCCATGGAAGTTGTAAGTAGGCTGTTTAGGTTTTTTTATTGGTAACGCCACCTCTGTATGAAAATCACTGGCTGTGCTGTGTGCAGTCTGTGGCTGCTTTGCATTGTTGTAATACTCGCCATTGTAGTGTTAGGCAGCTGGCTGTGAACAGCGCGTAGCGTTGCGCAGTTGGAGGTGAGCCGCCAGCAGTGGTGGATGTGGGGAGAGAGATGGCGGAGTTTTGAAATTTGTCATGAACTGCTATATTTATATATGATGATATCAAGGTAAATACATTGTTTGTTCTCTATTAATATCTTTCATTTGCTAACTATCCCTATCAGTAGTTAGTGCCTTCCATAGTTTGAATCTTTTATTTAGCTGGCAGTAGTGGCGCTAGCTGTATTGCAGTAGCTTGAGCAGCGAAGATTTTTGTGAGGTAAGTGATTTGTGAAAGGTATAGTTTAATGTTAGTCAGGGCCATTCTTTTGTAGGGAATTTTGAAAGTCAGATTGCGTTGCGCTAACAAAATATTGTGTGTCAGTTTAAGCACAGTCATGTATAATTGTTCAAAAGGGGACGTTTCATATGACATGAGGTAAGTACATTGTCTTCTGCAGAACTTAGCTTTCGGAGGACGATAACTACGACACTTCCACAGAGATTATCTTACAGCAAGACGCATATTTAGCGCTACAGGACACGTATTTGAGTGATTAATTTTGTACTTAAAACATTTATTTTTAAAGATTTTTGAATTACAAAGAAAGTTTTCCGTGATACATTTCATTCCATTGCTGTAATCTGTAACACCTGAGGGTATAATTACAATAATCCTCAGGGGGGTGCACGCTTAGTTTGTGTACCATGTGTGTGGCAACCACAAGGAACCCTAGCTAATATGGTATTTGCTTATACAACTTTACACATCGGTACCATATTTCTCTAAAACATAAATTACACAGCTATCTGATCATTTAACTGAGAGATAAACATGTTTTTTACTATGTCAGTGACACATGTTTACGTAATTACACCGTTGGATAACTTCACACTTACGAAATTGTATTTTGTCTGTACTGTGTGAACTCTACATATTTTTTTGGACCCATTGTGATACTATGAGAGCTTTGAATGATGTATTTGGTATGAGATTATGATTTTTAAAGTACGTTTGAGGTAGATGACACCATTGAAATGAGCAGAGAATTTTTTTTAGGTTTTGAAATTATTGCAGAAAGCTACGACATTTTTGAGATTTGACTGAGGTGTTATGATATTATTACGACGACGATGTGTACTATGCTGTTGAGATATGTTTATGATCAATAAGATGATGCTACCGTATATGAGGAATAAGAAGTATGTTGGAAACCAAGAATCGTACTTTAAGAGTTATGAAATGTGTGTAAATGTGTGACTGTATCACAATGCTGACGAATATTTCATTTGGACACTTATATTTATAGGATTTTCTTTCTACAGATTTGCAACGCTAATTCTTGACCTGTAAAATATTTTTATGTGAGACTGTCACTGTAGCGGAAACTGCTGTCGTAAATATTTCCGTAAGAAAGTTAAGTGACCACCTGCACGTAATGCGTCGCGGGCACCCACCTGGGCGACAGCCGCCCGAAAAAAAGCCATTAGCCTTTCAGCGGCACAGGTAGAAAAAAAAAAGGGGAGGCCATTAACCTCGCTATTGACATTTCCTTGTTGAAAGCATACTGTGGAGCTCGTAATTTATGATATTTACTGAAATGCCTAATGAAATGACGAGAAATATTTTTACATCTGCACACCTGATTACGACAAGCGTCTTTCTACGAGAGTTGAGAGAATTTCTACTAACTTATGAAATGTCACATGACTATTGAATGATATTTTTATGCTTTGGTTTGCGTAATTGCTTATTTCATTTGACATCTGTTTTCCAGCTGTGTTACAGCATTAGTTTTATAAAATAAACTTAGATGCATTTGCTAATGTGAACACTTTCTGTCACCAGATCTATTAAATGATAATTTTGTAATCCACATTCTTTAAAAAAAGGAGCACTTGGAAAGGAAAGAACAATAAGAAGGGACTAGTAACAGTAACTGGACACATAATTTTCTTTTCAAGTTCATGGTAATATTTTTTTTATAATAAGTTGTTGTGGTGCACCACTTTAATTTACATAGACATTAAGATTTGAATATACACTTCCCTTATCTGCATTGTTGTTTTTACTGTAATATCTTTTCTGCTTGAGCTTTGTCATGTATAGATATAAGTTTTATATTTTTTATATTTGCTGCTGCTGTTTGCCAGGCATAGTGCTACTGAATTTTAAATTGTGTTACTCTGTTAAGCTAGTTTTACTACTGACTTATTTTTCTTGCTACTGTACATTGGCTCATATTAGTTGTAATGTTGCATTGCTTGGTAATTTATATTTACTGTAGCTTGCATTGCAATTTTCCATTTTTTTTGCATTGCTGTTTGTGTTAATTTGTTATGTGCTGCTGCATTGCCTCGTCCCTTAGTTTAGCATCTGAGCTCAGTAGATTTAAGTTAGCTTAAGAGGAGACTATATAAGAAACTAACTATTATAAATCTATAAGAAATGCATTGAGAAGCTATCAGAAAATGGTCTGGCAAAATAAAAAGGATACTGTACAGTGGAGAAAAACTATTATTGACAGAGGATGTGAACAGAATACAGAAAGCAGAGAGAAAAACTATTTTTGACAGAGGATGTGAACAAAATACAGAAGGCAGGCTTAGATAGGACTTTTGGGAATAATGATGAATGAAGGGAGATCTCCAAGAAGCAAAGAAAGTTTTGTTTGCAAAATACTGCAATGAAACAAACCCTGTCCTTTCCTTTTGTGTTATCCCACTATGTGTTTGGGTACCCTTGTGTATATATGTTCTTCCTGTCTTTATATGTTTACCTCATCAGACTTTTGTTGTAGAATTTTTCTCATACTCAGCTACATGAACTATGATGAGGAATACAGTTATCCTCAAATATAATTTGCATTAATAATATGTTATTTACTTTGTAAAGATGTTAGACATTATTAATTCTGTTTTGTTTTAATGCTCATGTGTAAAGTTGATGTTTCAAAAATTATTCTGATCTTTTATGTATTTACTTATGTCATAATTCCTGTAACACTGATGTATATGTTTATTTCTATTCTTTTGTAAAGCCCCTGTTACTACAAATGTTATCTGTATTATTATGTTTTTAATGATGTGTTTTGTACCGTTGTTATTGTATTCTTATGTTACAAAATTGTAATTGTCACCAGTTCATGATATTATTAACTTGTTAGTTACATTTCACTGCACACGTTTCTGTTGGTCATAGTATATGGACAATATGTGAGAAGTAGGGACTGATAGTGTTTGCACGTGTGTTAATGATTCAGCAAGGGACTGGATAACAGCATTGCTGGTTCTAAGGACAATTTCAAAAACTTTGTGAGTGCACTAGTGGTGATTTATGGACTTGCTATATTGTCCGCAAGACTCTTCAGTGGTGATTGTGCACCTGCACAGTCACAACAGATGGCTGCTGGCCATCTCTACAAGGACTACAGTGGGTCTACATCTTTGATGATCCATCAATACCATTATTTCTACAAGGACTGCAGTGGGTCTGCACCTCTGGTGGCCCACCAATACCGTAATCTCTACCAGGACTACAGTGGGTCTGCTCTGTGATGACCTACCTACCAATATTCTTCAAAACTTCGAATGACTCTGCTGTGGGTTTGCTCTGTTGTGACCCATTACTTGTCTGCATGTCGAGAGTCAGCACTGTCTTTCCGTTGGAAGGACAACACTACTTCTTCAAGACTGCATGGAAATCCACTACTTCCGTGTGCATTTTCTTCTACTGCTCAGACTTTGAGAAAAACACTACTATTTTACCGTAATGAACGATCAGGACTGTCTTTATGGACTGTGAGAAAATTTGAGCTTTTGACCAACATTGTATCAATAAGTGTGTGCATTTGATTTCTTTGTTATTGTAATTATGAAAAATTTTTTTCAAATCTGTATTGGCCACTGCCCAAACCAATTTGTAAAAATTTTTGTGGGGAGCATGGGGGCTATGTAAGTAGGCTGTTTAGGTTTTTTTATTGGTAACGCCACCTCTGTATGAAAATCACTGGCTGTGCTGTGTGCAGTCTGTGGCTGCTTTGCATTGTTGTAATACTCGCCATTGTAGTGTTAGGCAGCTGGCTGTGAACAGCGCGTAGCGTTGCGCAGTTGGAGGTGAGCCGCCAGCAGTGGTGGATGTGGGGAGAGAGATGGCGGAGTTTTGAAATTTGTCATGAACTGCTATATTTATATATGATGATATCAAGGTAAATACATTGTTTGTTCTCTATTAATATCTTTCATTTGCTAACTATCCCTATCAGTAGTTAGTGCCTTCCATAGTTTGAATCTTTTATTTAGCTGGCAGTAGTGGCGCTAGCTGTATTGCAGTAGCTTGAGCAGCGAAGATTTTTGTGAGGTAAGTGATTTGTGAAAGGTATAGTTTAATGTTAGTCAGGGCCATTCTTTTGTAGGGAATTTTGAAAGTCAGATTGCGTTGCGCTAACAAAATATTGTGTGTCAGTTTAAGCACAGTCATGTATAATTGTTCAAAAGGGGACGTTTCAAAGTTGCTTCGGTAATCAAACACACCATAACTGCTGTGGAACACATGCAAACCATCTCCGTCCATTCAAGCTTGTTGTCCTTTGCAAAGGTAATTCCATCTTCTAGCAGGCTAGCTGACAGTGTATAAGGCCAGAATCGGGTTACAGTGGTTGGAGGAGCACGATAACGAACTCATTTTAATATAATAACCATCAAATTCGCCTTATATGAAACTTATGGAACATACCTGAGATGCGATTGAATACCTACAAATCACCAGGCAGTAATTTACGGAAATTGCGGGTCATCTGAGTTGACAACTCCTGCCGCAAGTTTCCAGAAACCTACCAAATGCTTGTCAATGCATGTCACACAAAATCGTTACTGTGTTGCCTTTCAAAGGTGGAAGGCTATTACACTGGTGCTTGAAAGGTTTGACACATCAGTGTAAATATCACTACCATCAAACATACAGGTTAAACATTCATCTCTCCCATCCTTATCTATGTCTTTGTGGCACGGACTTCTGCTCCTCCTTAGTTTTATCACTACCTCCAAATCCTGAAGCGACGCGTACTCCACCTCACTTCGCATATTCTACATCAGTTTTCTACCCATATCCAGTTACAAATCACTTACTTCTCACACCTCCTCAAACACTTAGACAATTTTCACCTGTTCTAAATCTTCCTCAAACTAGTCCCAACACCCTGTAGCCACCCCAATCGTTCAAAATTCTGACAATCTGCTGCAGCTATAGAGAGACCCTCCCCCCGCCCCCCATCTGCCTTTCATCTCCAGAATCTCCATGCTCTTACGTTACGTTGTTTCAAACTCCTTCCCCTCTCAGATCACGAAATGAGCCTTCGAATCTATCCTTCTTTCAACCATAACCTTATCTTGTCTGGACTTCAATATTCTTTGACAGCTCTGAAAAGAATTTCATTTCCAACATTGGAATATGTCTTTCTTGTTTTATGTTCTATACCAGTGTTTAATTTCTGTTAAAAAGGCGGCTAGAGTAATTATACAGGATGATCAGAAACAGTCTGAAAAACTTGTGAGTTTTGCAGGACAGGCTGTTCTCAGAAATAATTGTTAAGGAAAAAATTGAATGCATCCCACCGTACCCGAGTAAATTAACATTGACGTTAGCCAAATAGGACACTGTGCGCGCAAATTCAAGCGGCGTGTCTGAGAAGTGACAATAATTTATTGTGTTTGGTGGGCCGCTTGAAACTGCACTAGCAACTGCCTGACTGGCTGACTTCATAACTAATTTAACTCGAAAACGGCCAAGCGTATACATTTTTTTCTTATCTATTATTTCTCAGCGCATCCTGGTCTACAACCTTCTTTCAATCTTTTCAGACTGTTTCTGACCACTCTGTACATGATATTTGAATTAACGTATACAGGTGTCGAATATTTATTCCACATATCACACCAAAATCATTAATTTTATTTTACAAATTGTTATGACGGTGACAAGGCAAAGTGACTGACTGACATATAAAACCCAAGATTCTGATATTAGCTAAAACTTACCTTCCATGGGAATTTCAACTGCAGAATTCATTAGTTTCATCTTATGTGTCATGTTATTTTTGTTGAGTTGAAGTGCACTACACTTTAGATCACAACATTTTTTTAAAAAAGATCTATGACATCGTCATCATGAAGTCATTCCAGCAGTGACTAACTATCCGGTTGAAATCCCATGGCCCGCCGAAGTGACCGAGCGGTTCTAGGCGCTGCAGTCTGGAACCGCGGGACTGCTACGGCCGCAGGTTCGAATCCTGCGTCGGGCATGGTTGTGTGTGATGTCCTTAGGTTGGGTAGGTTTAACTAGCTCTAAGTTCTAGGGGACTGATGACCATAGATATTAAGTCCCATAGTGCTCAGAGCCATTTGAACCATTTTTTTGAAATCCCATGATAATTATTGAATTCCAATAGGGACAGCGCTGTAAATGTAAATATTGAATAATTTATGTTGTAATGTGCATCATTGTTTCTTCATTTACTGCTACTGGATTCATTAATATCCCATCAATATCTAGCAAAATTGTTACTTTCATGAACGGAAGCAACTCATCTCATACCTAAAGAGTACCGTTTGTGTTTCATTACATGTTATAGCTAAAGGCGCTACAGTCTGGAACCGCACGACCGCTACGGTCGCAGGTCCGAATCCTGCCTCGGGCATGGATGTGTGTGATGTCCTTAGGTTAGTTAGGTTCTTGTAGTTCTAAGTTCTAGGGGACTTATGACCACAGCAGTTGAGTCCCATAGTGCTCAGAGCCATTTGAACCATTTGTTATAGCTATACTTTAATATCATTGTTAAATGCATTTTCAGTATCTATAAAGAGACTTGATGCATTATTATACTTGTTATATCACACATTAAAACAGAAATCAACATGCATCATATGGTGGAACAGCATGACGTATCAGTGAATTGTTTGTAGCTATTACACATTAAAGGAAGTTCAAATGGTTCAAATGGCCCTGAGCACTATGGGACTTAACATCTATGGTCATCAGTCCCCTAGAACTTAGAACTACTTAAACCTAACTAACCTAAGGACATCACACAACACCCAGCCATCACGAGGCAGAGAAAATCCCTGACCCCGCCGGGAATCGAACCCGGGAACCCGGGCGTGGGAAGCGAGAACGCTACCTCACGACCACGAGATGCGGGCTTTAAAGGAAGTAACGTTACACATAATAAAGAACAAAAAGTAAAACAAGTGTGCACCTATATCGTTGTTGACGTTGGAAATACAACATTTGGCGTCTCAGTTTATGACAGTATCACATTGTCTCTTATTATCTCTGGAATCTTCTGTGCACAAGTTGCACTAGTTTTCGTTAATTCCATGTAAGTTCATAATTAATTTCATTTTCATACAATCTGGCAAGCTAAGCAATTTTTTTGCATTTTTCACAGGATATAGTGCCTAAGTCCCTTTTTTCTGATGAACTTGTCGTTCCTCCCTGTTAGTTGATATATTCCATTTTATTTTCTCCTTTTTTATGCTTGCGTTAAGACTTAAGACGAACAATAAAATACTTAAATAGATAGATGCTACTACATGCAAATATTAATTAAAAATGACACTAAAGTACAAAATTACAGAAAAAATTCGAAGTAAAACAATCAGCGCAACTCGTCTTAATATATCCCCAGAACAAATATTTTAAATATCTGGCATCTTTAATGATCGGCCTGTCAACAGGACCTTTAACTCTTTCTTCCTTTTTTTAAACGTCCTAACATTATCTGGTTGTAACAACCGTGACGCAGTCTCACATGTAAGTCTCCCTACTTCGTACATTGCCGCGGTGCGGGCTTCAAGGTCTGCCCAAATAGGGACAAGTTCATTCTCATTTATTTTTCTCCCCTCTGTTGGAAGAAAATCCTCACAGGGAGGTTTTCCTGACAAACGTTCGAAAGCATCAAAAGTGAACCGGCAAAAGCGATTAAATATTTTTTTATATTAAATATATATATCAGCATCAAGTTACCTGCATGTGCTCCCTATTTTAGGTCTGCCTTGACGAACACCTTGTTATCTGTCATTATGTTCATAAAGGATGCATTTTGGAGACACTTCCAGAACTTGTAATTTTCACTAATTTAATAACCATGGAACGTTGTAGAAAAGTGTCAGTTATCTTGGATCATATAAACGGACACTTATTTGCTCTAATGACTGAAATAATAATAAAAATTAACAGAGATCGAAGTCCTCAAAAGTTCAAATCAAGTTATAGAATGATGCTAACAATGTCTGGAGGTACTAAAAAGTATGTAGAAATACCAAGAAAAGCTTTACATGCAGCCCGCAGAATCAAAGCTAATAATATGCCAGAAATTATAACCAAATTAAGCGACACAAGTTGTGTGGTAGACGAAGCAAGTAAAGAATATTAATCGCGCTACTGCAACTGTGGCATTTACAAGTCCCAAAAGTCAGAAAACTGTGCGCCCATCCACAACAAACGGTGGCTGGGAGAAGAATGTAATCTGTGGTGGGTGGCGATCGCATGACCACGAAACATAGATGTCCTTCCACAGCTCTCTGTTTTCAAACAAAAACTCTAGGTGACTCGATTCTGTTTCCAACGTCACAGACGACAATGTCGCTTACGTCATGAAAAAACTCGTGAAGGCTGCAGAACTTCACACACGTGGTGTACAACAAAACGTACCTCAATGAATAGGTTGGCGCTGGAATAGGGCAGTGACCCATCCTTTTGTCAGCTTCTACACAAAAAGCACAGCGGAATACCAAATGCTAATATTCTCTGTAATGGTAGTTATGGCACGGCGCCTTTAGTTCAGGGCTAGAAGAGCTGCCGGCTCTGCCAACAAAAGCACAAAGCAGACCGCAGCGTTACTTCTACGGATACTGCCCGGCTCCAAGGAGACATTTGCCATTCCTAAAGAGATTCACCGACCAACTCCTGCCACCAACGAGGGCCCAGAGACCACAATGGAAAAACAACTTTCCAGTGAGAGAAACGCAAAGCTTTCCTCTAGCACATACGGCCAACACATGCAAAACGGTCAACACATGCTAAACGTAACTAACTATAAAACGGTGGCAAAAATGAATCAGTATCGCATAGTGATATGTGACAATAATGCCATACAATTATTAATTTTTTCCTGGTTCCACTTTCTGTAAGCTTTGAAACATCAGATTTGCTTTTGTTTCAATTTAAAATCATAACAGTGCTATCAGACGCTATTATGATTTATTCCGTAATTAATTGTGCTGCACAGTTAGGTGTTTATCTTAAATGTTATTGACGGTGATTGATTTCTGGATGTGGTTGGTGGATGAGCGCATATCTCTGGGCGTGATATCCCTTGCTGGGAAGAGCCACGGGACGAACGGAGGTATTTTGCCTCACCAGAGAAAAAAAGCATTTCCAGCCCCTAGTGGAGGTGGGGCACTCCTGCAACCAGGTGCTGGAACACCTTCGGCTGCACGTTCTAAAAGCATGTTGTATGGAGTAGTGTGAGCAGATGTTGAGTCTCCCACAGTATTGAGGTCTGCATTAGCATCGCGCCTTTCGGGTGGCCAGTACAACGAGAAGCTATTCTCTTGTGACGATATATTGATAATTTTTACTTTATGGACCTTCTGATAGCAACTGAATAAAACACAATTTTAGTGCCATATGCTTTTCGCCTTTCTTTTCTGCAAGGCATCTTCAATGGCCTGGAACATGGACATACACTCCTGGAAATTGAAATAAGAACACCGTGAATTCATTGTCCCAGGAAGGGGAAACTTTATTGACACATTCCTGGGGTCAGATACATCACATGATCACACTGACAGAACCACAGGCACATAGACACAGGCAACAGAGCATGCACAATGTCGGCACTAGTACAGTGTATATCCACCTTTCGCAGCAATGCAGGCTGCAATTCTCCCATGGAGACGATCGTAGATATGCTGGATGTAGTCCTGTGGAACGGCTTGCCATGCCATTTCCACCTGGCGCCTCAGTTGGACCAGCGTTCGTGCTGGACGTGCAGACCGCGTGAGACGACGCTTCATCCAGTCCCAAACATGCTCAATGGGGGACAGATCCGGAGATCTTGCTGGCCAGGGTAGTTGACTTACACCTTCTAGCGCACGTTGGGTGGCACGGGATGCATGCGGACGTGCATTGTCCTGTTGGAACAGCAAGTTCCCTTGCCGGTCTAGGAATGGTAGAACGATGGGTTCGATGACGGTTTGGATGTACCGTGCACTATTCAGTGTCCCCTCGACGATCACCAGTGGTGTACGGCCAGTGTAGGAGGTCGCTCCCCACACCATGATGCCGGGTGTTGGCCCTGTGTGCCTCGGTCGTATGCAGTTCTGATTGTGGCGCTCACCTGCACGGCGCCAAACACGCATACGACCATCATTGGCACCAAGGCAGAAGCGACTCTCATCGCTGAAGACGACACGTCTCCATTCGTCCCTCCATTCACGCCTGTCGCGACACCACTGGAGGCGGGCTGCACGATGTTGGGGCGTGAGCGGAAGACGGCCTAACGGTGTGCGGGACCGTAGCCCAGCTTCATGAAGACGGTAGCGAATGGTCCTCGCCGATACCCCAGGAGCAACAGTGTCCCTAATTTGCTGGGAAGTGGCGGTGCGGTCCCCTACGGCTCTGCGTAGGATCCTACGGTCTTGGCGTGCATCCGTGCGTCGCTGCGGTCCGGTCCCAGGTCGACGGGCACGTGCACCTTCCGCCGACCACTGGCGACAACATCGATGTACTGTGGAGACCTCACGCCCCACGTGTTGAGCAATTCGGCGGTACGTCCACCCGGCCTCCCGCATGCCCACTATACGCCCTCGCTCAAAGTCCGTCAACTGCACATACGGTTCACGCCCACGCTGTCGCGGCAAGCTACCAGTGTTAAAGACTGCGATGGAGCTCCGTATGCCACGGCAAACTGGCTGACACTGACGGCGGCGGTGCACAAATGCTGCGCAGCTAGCGCCATTCGACGGCCAACACCGCGGTTCCTGGTGTGTCCGCTGTGCCGTGCGTGTGATCATTGCTTGTACAGCCCTCTCGCAGTGTCCGGAGCAAGTATGGTGGGTCTGACACACCGGTGTCAATGTGTTCTTTTTTCCATTTCCAGGAGTGTATGTTTTCTATTTAATTTACATTTTGGTCACTGTACCTGTAGCTTATAACCGTTTCTAGTGGTTGGTATTTCCTATTAAGTAATAATATTTTGAACTGTACTTACAAGTTGCGTGGACGATTTCCTACATATTACGCTTCTGTTGCATTTTTGGTGTTATTGTCCTTCTAAATGCCAATTTGCATTTTTTTTCCCCACATTTCACAGCACTATGAACTTGACATTTGTTTCGATGCAATGTTTTGGTTTGTGTTGCGACTGTCAGATGTTATTGCCAAAGATCGAATGTTATTGCCGAAATGTGCCGATGTGTGTTTTTTTCATTTATCACATGTTTGTTTACAGCGATGGCTTTCTGAATGTGGAAGTTTTCTTCCATTTGTATAAGATGTTTGTCATGGTTGCTTACTCTCATTATTTTCATTTCTTGTTTCATGTTTGTAAGGTGGTGGTTGTGGCGTTTTAAATGTTCTGCAAATGTGGAATGGTTTGTTTCGTGCTTCCAACATCTGAAATGTTCTTTGTATCGTGTTCTAGAATTTTTGCGTGTCATGTCTATGTATACTGCATGACAACTATGACATACAAGTTTATATATTCCTGGTTGTTGGAATTTGTCCCTCTTGGTAGCTGGTTATCTTAGGCGTGATTGGAAGGTTTGCCCAGCGTTATATTCTATTTGGAAGCCCTGTCTCTTTAGGATGTTTGCAACAATGTGTGTTCGTTTACGTGTATAGGTCATGGTGTACCATCTGGTTCTTTTCTGTGTGGTGTTGTCATTGTGTGTGTTTGTTGAGTGCATTTTGTAAATTTTTAGCCAGTGAGTTATCTTGTATTCTGTATATGTTGTGTTTGTTTTGTATTTGTGGGTTTGTATGATTGTACTAATTTCTTTTTCATAGTTTCTCTTTTTGAGTGGGATTCTGTTTAATCTGTATAACATATGTCTTATTCCAGCGAGTTTCTGGCTGTGGGGATGGTTAGAAGTGGAATTTATTATTGTGTCCGTGGCTGATGGTTTTCTAAAAAGAGATCACAGATACTTCAATAATTATACTCGAAAGTTCGGCAATAACATTTGATCTTTGGCAATAACATCTGAAAGTCGCCAACACAAACCAAAACGTTGTATCGAAACAAGTGTCCAGTTCATAGTGCTGTGAAATGTGGGGAAAAAACGCAAATTGGCAATTAGAAGAATAATAACAACACCAAAAATGCAACAGGAGCGTAATACGTAGGAAATCGTCCACACAACCTGTAAGTACAGTTCAAAATATTACTACTTAATAGGAAATACCAACTACCAGAACTGTTCATAACCTACAGGTACAGTGAAAAAAAAATTAAATAGCAAACATATGTCCATATTCCAGGCCATTGAAGGTGCCTTGCAGACAATAAAGGAGAAAAGCGTATGGCATTAAAATTGTGTTTTATTCAGTTGCTGTCAGACGGTCCATAAAGTAAAAATTACCAATATACCGTAATATTACACGCAACTGAGGAAGACAGGACTACAAAAGTTGAAGATGTCTGTTCTCTTGTGTTGGACGGATTTTGTCAGACAGAGCCTGGGACGCCGGCAGAGCATCTCAAGCGGAATTTTATGGTCTGCACACAGGGCGAACATTCCTGAAAAACTGCGACGCCACGTCCCCTTCCCCATAGCTGTGCGACTGCTCATGGGAAAAAAACTCTGTTGAAAGAGAAGTGAATGCATGTTAGAGTGGTGTGGGGACCCCAGTGGCGTCCGCCGTGGGAACAGTGGACTGAAAGAATTTTTAGAGTGGTGTTAGCTGTCACCAGCATTCCTCAGAAGAAATACAGATGGGACAGATTGCGGTTGGGTATGTGCTATGCCATGTCAGAAGCGATGCTTCTAAATTTTGTAGAGTGGGATTTTCTGATGCTAAAACACATGCTATTGGAGCAGAGAGGCGAAGCAGTGCGTTGCTGTTCTACGGTATTTCTATGACTATTCCGTGTGGAGTAATGTCGAAATTTTACGGAGCGAAGGTATGATGATGATGGAGTCCCATACTCCTTACCAGAGCGTAGGGGAACGATGTGGGAGAACCGCACCGCCGTACTAGGCAAGGTCCTTGTGGAGGTGGTTTGCCATTGTCTTTCTCTGGCCGTAATGGGGATGGATGAATGATGATGATGATGAAGACGACACAACACCCAGTCATCTCGAGGCAGGTGAAAATCCCTGATCCCGCCGGGAATCGAACCCGGGACCCCGTGCTAGGGAAGCAAGAACGCTACGGTGAGAAGCGAAGGTATAACAAGGTCGTTTTTCCTGTCGACGGCGTGCAATAAAGACGCTATGGCCACGGGGACCGAAGAGTAAGCACTTCGCCCGTGAGCGTCATCGAAAAGGGGACTTTGGCCAACAGAGCCGCCAAGTAAAGACGTCGGCTGCGGGAGTGTAGTTGGGCAGGTTCCAGAACAGCCAGCTGTCCGTTCGAGATTACTTCCAAGACAAAGCACTGTGCGTTGTGTCAGCTATCTTGCACCTTGTGTTTGGGGCCAGGTGAAATCCTTGCAGCTTATGCAGAGTAATTTCACGCGGGAGCTCGTTCACGTGTAAGGCCAAGCCACTTGTAGTAGCGAGAGCTGCAGTACTTGCAAGTTGAGGGATCACCAACCAGTTAGGTTAAACCATTTTCACTTTCCTATTAATTTGTTAGATTACGGTATTCCTTCATTTTGTCAAGGCGAAAGTCACCCTCCTCCACTTTGCCAGCCCTAGTTCATTTTACTCAGTATGTGCTGGTTAACTCTACCGATCAATGTACTTGTCAGTATCCAAAGTTGTCTTTGATTGGAAATAAACATTTTTGCGGTCCGTAGTACGATCTATACTTCAAGTAGATGATGTCCTGATATCATTGTTTTTGAGGTGTTGTTTATCGGGGAAATAATTTGATAATCAGAGATGGTGGAGATGGTGGAGATGGAGGAGGTGGAGGAGGTGGAGGAGGTGGAGGAGATGGATTAGATGTAGGAGGTGGAGGAGGTGGAGGAGGTGGAGGAGATGGACGAGATGTAGGAGATGGAGGAGATGGAGGAGATGGAGGTACGTGAAGTACTCCAATCAATGAGCCTGCTCACGTAAAAATTTTCATTTCATTTTGTCACGCACAGATTTTACATTATTGTTTGTAGGCTGTCCTCCTGTGCCGTCGTAAATTATGGGATAGAAATTTATGGTAGGCACCCCTCATGCCTCGCTTCATACTCCGCACTTTATCTTACAATCTGATTTTTATTGTGAATATCCTTATATATTCGCCAGTTTAATGACATCAGCTTAATATTACTTCGTAGTCATCAGTAGCTTACAGTTCCAACGGTCAGTGCATATAAGTGTGTGCATCGTGACTGCCTCTCTAGAGCTCTTCAGTTGACAAGTCACTGTCTAATGTAGTAAAGTACCAAAGATTTTGTATAGAAATTAATTTGATTTGTAATTTACTTTCCTAGTAGTTCTTGTTTTTCTTCCTACCAAAACAAAAATAGTTCAAATCGTTCTGAGCACTATGGGACTTAACTGCTGAGGTCATGAGTCCCCTAGAACAGAACTACTTAAACCTAACTAACCTAAGGACATCACACACATCCATGCCCGAGGCAGGATTCGAACCTGTGACCGTAGCGGTCGCGCGGTTCCAGACTGTAGCGCCTGGAACCGCTCGGCCATCCCGGCCAGCTCTACCAAAACAAATTATGTTAACTTAGTAATGAAGTGAATCCGGTAGTGATACTGCTTCTGTGACTGCAAGCTAGAAAATGCAATAAAAAATATTTTTCAAGGTCGTCACTGTGTTTCACTCAAGGCAGTACACCAGGACTGTGTGAGTTGCAAGAAATGGCGATCGCACTTCATTCAGTTGCACCCAAGTGTGTCAGGTATTATGAGTAACCCCAGCAATCGATGTGAAATATGGAATGTAAAGATATTAGGTAAGGTATAGGACAGGAGGATATGAACAGGTTAGTTGGCTGTTGATGAAAATTAGAAATGGCAGAAAGTAAGTAGAATACTTATTAGTATAATGATGAAAGAGAGAGAGAGAGAGAGAGAGAGAGAGAGAGAGACAATTAGGGGTGGAGTGAAATCTTCTGTGGAGGTTTAATAGTTTAGTGGGAGAAGTGCAAGAAGAAATGGGGTAAGTTGTAATGGCAAGCAAGGTACAGAATAAGCAGTAGTGTGTGTGTGTGTGTGTGTGTGTGTGTGTGTGTGTGTGTGTGTGTGTGTTAGTGAATTAGCTTTCCATGTGCGCATTTCCTCTCCATATCATCTGCTCAAATAGATTTGTTCTGGACGTCCCTGATACGAAAACAATAAACTGTCCCCTGCATTTGTCTATCTTTCGCTTGATGATATTTGCCGAATTTTGCAATCTTGCAGCGACAATCTGTGGCAATGACGGTTCCACTGCCTCGCTCTGACTGCCCTTCCCACCCTTTCCACACACACACACACACACACACACACACAGTAGATAATGGCAGAAAAGCGACACAAAGCGACTGCGGCCCCGCCACGCGAACCGGCTGCGCGGCGTTTTGTCGCACTGGCCTATCTGCTCAGCCAGGCAGCATCACCGGCGGCAGAAATAGGACCGCCGCGGCCAGATAACCATCAGCAATTTCCAAAACACGCCCCCGCCTTTCCACCCCGCGCCTCTGACAGCCAATTAGCAGCCCCCCCTGACCCCCTCCCACTCCCGCAAACCCCACCTCACCCTACCCCACCTCTTCCTCACTGTGCCACAGGAGATATTATCGTTATTGGATATTCCGCCGGCCCTAACACTGTGCCCTGCGGGCAGGCGCAGCTCTGCATGCCGTGTGTCACACGCACACACGGGGTGCCTGTGCAGCCATAACTCACAGCTGGCGGCGCGCTAATAAAATTCTCTTCACTGATTCCGTCCGGCGGGCTTCTGGCCTCCAGCATAAAGTGCAGCGGAACTGTAAATTTGCGACTACTCGAGCGGGGAAATTGTTTAGCATTCTTCTGTTCGCGGGTTTCCCCACAACCACCCCTCCCTCCCTGCGTCCCTCCCTCCACCCCCACCACCTTTCCTCACATATCACTTCCTCCCCCCTCTCATCGTAAACCTCTCAGCGCCCCTCCCCCTCCAATGTAACTCGCTTTTTGCTACCAGATGCCATGGCCGTTATTACTTGATTTAATGCGTTTCCAACAAGCTATATGTTATGTATTTAATGTTTATGAGGCCATTTTGTTGTTGAATGAATGACACCTGACGTACCTCGGTGTCTGTTGCTTAAATTCGTTATCGCAAAAAGCCGTGCAGGACGCGCCAGTTGCAAGTAACTTTGCGTACAGTTCAATTAATATTTCTTGATAGTTGACACCTCGCACGTGGTGGCTGGTTTCCTCCAACCAAAGCGCTCAACGTCACGTCCGAAGCGTTCGCCGTTGCCAAAATGCCAGAACAATTAGTCAGCTGACGTCAGTTCCTTGTCTGGCTTTCTTTCTTGATTGTTTGAATCCTGAGTCATCCCTTATATTTAGTATTTCATCACACACACACACACACAAACACACACTCACACTCACACACACACACACACAAACACACACTCACACTCACACACACACACACACACACACACACACACACACACACACACGCACACGCACAAACGATGCTGTCCTGTGACCTGAGGGTCACACGTAGAACATTTGTACAGTGAAAACTGCAAACCTGGCGATATTTTCGGTTCTAGTTGTGGATTGGTCGCACTTGTACGTGTAGTACTTCGAAAAATAAAGACCTTTGAACGCAAATGAAACATTCAGAGCAGCTCTGTATTGCAATCTCAAACGAAATGTTTCTAGTAAAGTTAGACATTCTCAATAGCCATCATTTACTTCATCTGTAGGAATGGCCTCTTGGTAGCGGAAGAACCGAAAATGAACACGCGTAGTAAGTTTATTTTAATCACGTATTCCACTGGAATGAAAATACTGGAGTTTCAGGTTGTTAGTGTAAGGAGAATCCAGTATTGATGTTACTCTGTCCTTTTCAAAGATTGCCTATAAGGTAATTTGCCTGTCAAGGTAGTTTGAAATGACTTACCCAGCCATTTATAGGGGGAACTGGTAATGCCTCCTTCCTTCCTCCTTCCAGATATTGTCCACATTAAACAATGCCCCGTCGAAGTAATTAACAAGCAAAGTCTTTATGAAGATTTTGAGAGAATCGAGAATTACAGTAAACTTCCAAGTTTAGTTAGCTTGGCATGTTGAGATGGCTCCACTTCTTCTTGTCTAGGGATCTGATTCTTGAAGCTGAAAATCTCACATCACGTCTTCACCGTTGGTTTGAACTAAATAAATATGAAGATTGTTGTTGCAGAATTTTTTCCGTGAAAATATATTTTCTCACGTATTAATGTATCATACAGTCTTTTGATTTTTCACATTAACAAAGCCGTAATTACATTGTTTGCACTTACTAAAGAAAAACACGTCCGATCACATCAGAGGCAAGCTTATGACTCTCACAATCTTCGGAAAAAATAATACTTCAGAGAGTTTACAATTTCTCTTAATAAATGAATTTCTACTAGCTACATTATTTAAATTATTATTTCACAAAATAAATCAGAAATAAACAGAGAAAACATTAGAGGATTGCTTAATTAATAATAGAAATTTTAAGTTCGTAAATATTTCGTAATTTCAAATGTTTCTACAAAAAATTATTTTAACTGTACATTCAGAAGTAGAACTTACCGATCATAACATCGAAACTAAAATATTTTATAAAGTAATTCCTTTTCGTAAATTTTAGCTCGAAATATAACATACTGTGTATAATATTATGTGACAGTTTTCAGGAAAGCAAGTGAGGTAGTACTGACTCGTCCAAAATTCTATAAATAATACAGGTATCGACAACTACTGCTGAGAAAAAGTAATACTAGAGAAGGATGACACATTACAACCTACATCAACGTCTACGTGATTACTCTGATAATCACAATAAACCACTTTGAAGCTGTCTGTCTACCGCTCCACTCTCGAACGGCGCTCGGGAAAAGCGAGCACTTCATTTTTTCTGTGCGAGCCCTGATTTCTCTTCTTTTTCAACATTTCTAGCTATGTAGGTCAGTGCTAAAAGGATGTTTTCGCAAACGGAGAAGAAAACTGTTGATTTAAATTTCATGAGAAGATCCGGTCGCAACGAAAATGGCTCTGTTTTCATAATAGCCACTTCAATTCACGTATCATGTCTGTGGCACTATCTCCCCTATTTCGTGATAGTACAAAACTAGCCGCCCTTCTTTGAACGTTTTCGACGTCATCTGTCAGTCCCACCTGATGCGGATCCCACACCGCACATCAATACTCCAGAATATGGCGTACAACCGTTGTGTAAGCAGTCTCTTTAGTAGACGTGTTGCAGTTTCTAACTGTTCTGCCAATGAATCGCAGTCTTTGGTTTGGTGTACCCACAACATCATATATGTGATCGCTCCAGTTTTGGTTATTTGTAATTATAATATATTGTAAGCCTTATAATATGGTATAAGCCTTGATTTGTGTGACTTATCGCGTAATCGAAATTCAGCGGATTTCCTTTAGTACTCATGTGAATAACTTCACACTCTTCTTTATTCATGGTCAATTACCACATTTCACACCATACAGATACATTATCTAAATCACTTTGCAATTCGTTTTGATCACCTGATGATTTTGCAGGACAGTAAAGGACAGCATCATCTGCTACTCAGATTGTCTCCTTTGTCATTAATATAGTTCAGGAACAACAAAGGACCTATAACACTTCCTTGGCTGGATATTATTTCTGTTTTATCCGATAACTTTCCGTCTATTTCTGCGAACTGTGACCTTCCTGACAGGAAATCACGAATTCAGTCGCAAAACTGAGGGGGTATTCCATAGGCACGCAGTTTGATTAGAAGACGCTTGTGAGGAACGATGTCGAAAGCCTTCTGGAATCTAAAAATATGGAATCAGTTTGACAACGCCTGTCGGCAGCACTCATTACTTCATGAGTATAAACAGCTAGTTGTGTTTCACAAGAACGATGTTTTCTGAGTCCGTGCTGACTACGTGTGAATAAATCATTTTCTTCGACGTTATTCCCAATATTCGAAATCGGTATATGTTCCAAAACTCTACTGCAAATCGACGTTACTGATATGGGCTTGTAATTCGGCGGTTTACTGTTATTTCCCTTTTTTGGTATTGGTGTGACTTGGGCAATTTTCCAGTCTTCAGGTACGGACCTTTCTGTGAGCGAGCGGTTGTAAACCGAAATCACTTAACAGAGGAAAGTCCACTAGACCTGACAGGATACCAGGCCGGCCGAAGTGGCCGTGCGGTTAAAGGCGCTGCAGTCTGGAACCGCAAGACCGCTACGGTCGCAGGTTCGAATCCTGCTTCGGGCATGGATGTTTGTGATGTCCTTAGGTTAGTTAGGTTTAACTAGTTCTAAGTTCTAGGGGACTAATGACCTCAGCAGTTGAGTCCCATAGTGCTCAGAGCCATTTGAACCAACAGGATACCAATTCGATTCTACGCAGAGTACGCGAAAGAACTTGCCCCCTTCTAACAGCCGTGTACCGCAAGTCTCTAGAAGAATGGAGGGTTCCAAATGATTGGAAAAGAGCACAGGTAGTTCCAGTTTTCAAGAAGGGTCGTCGAGCAGATGCGATAATCTATAGACCTATATCTCTGACGTCGATCTGTTGTAGAATTTTAGAACATGTTATTTGCTCGCGTATCATGCCATTTCTGGAAACCCAGAATCTACTCTGTAGGAATCAACATGGATTCCGGAAACAGCGATCGTGTGAGACCCAAATCGCTTTATTTGTTCATGAGACCCAGAAAATATTAGATACAGGCTCCCAGGTATATGCCATTTTCCTTGACTTCCGGAAGGCATTCGATACAGTTCCTGATAAACAAAGTAAGAGCCTGCGGAATATCAAACCAGCTGTGTGGCGGGATTGAAGAGTTTTTAGCAAACAGAACACAGCATCTTGTTCTCAATTGAGAGACGTCTACAGACGTTAAAGTAACCTCTGGGGTGCCACAGGGGAGTGTTATGGGACCATTGCTGTTTACAATATATATATAAATGACCTAGTGGATAGTGTCGGAAATTCCATGCGGCTTTTCGCGGATGATGCTGTAGTATACAGAGAAGTTGGAGCATTAGAAAATTGCCGCGAAATGCAGGAAGATCCGCAGCGGGTAGGCACTTGGTGCAGGGAGTGGCAACTGGCCCTTAACATAGATAAATGTAATCCAAAGAAGAGCGGCGCGTTTCGTCACAGGGTTATTTGGTAAGGGTGATAGCGTTACGGAGATGTCTAGCATACTCAAGTGGCAGACTCTGCAAGAGAGGCGCTCTGCATCGCGGTGTTGCTTGCTGTCCAGGTTTCGAGAGGGTGTGTTTGTGGATGAGGTATCGAATATATTGCTTCCCACTACTTATACCTCCCGAGGAGATCACGAACGTAAAATTAGAGACACTCGAGCGCGCACGGAGGCTTTCCGGCAGTCGTTCTTCCCGCGAACCATACGCGACTGGAACAGGAAAGGAAGGTTATGACAGTTTCACGTGAAGTGCCCTCTGCCACACACCGTTGGGTGGCTTGCGGAGTATAAATGTAGACGTAGATCTAGATGTACAGTCGTGGACAAAACAAGCGAGACTCCTCGGCTTTTCGTTATGCTGATCCGCACAGCTCTAAAGTCTGCTACACAGCATAACAGGCAAGGCGACGAAGTGCTACCAACATATTATGCACAGGCGTGAAATTGACAAACTATTCGAACTTCGTCAGACTGTTTTCAATCATGTGTAAGACTATATTAATGCTGATTAGTGTGTTAAACACAACACGCAAATATATGATATAAATAAAAGGAGAAACGCTAGTT
This sequence comes from Schistocerca americana, assembly GCF_021461395.2. Classification (NCBI taxonomy): domain Eukaryota; kingdom Metazoa; phylum Arthropoda; class Insecta; order Orthoptera; family Acrididae; genus Schistocerca; species Schistocerca americana. Next base: position 114,493,197 of record NC_060128.1, on the reverse strand, counting down.
AGTATGAACTGTACTAATAAAAATGAATTTCAGCTTATCGAGATAACACAACTGTTCTAGTGAGACAAAGTACCCCAGATCGTTACGAATTAGCAAAATATTATGCGCATTCGGCCGCCAAACGGTGTATGTGAACTTTCAGACCAGTCATAGTGCATTACCGTGTGCAAATTAGCAATGCGTGAAGATTCATAACGAAATTCAGTTAAAAATCATTCAATTCGACACGTAAGTCACTTCAGTTATTGACAGAAGTGGATAAAGGAAGGCAGTAACAAGTATGAAATTCTACAAGAGTTTCACGTTGACATCCACAGGGCGTCAGTACAGAATAAAGGTAGCAATAAAACGTATTGGGGGCGCGAGAAATTCTTAAAATTGCTTTACTGATAGTCTATTTGCCTCCATCGAGATTAGAACCGAAAACAAACCAGACCTCCTTTGCAGTAGCAAACGCCTTTCACTACGCTAGCAGACAACCCAGGCAAAAAGCCCTCTATTATTGCCCCAGATATGAATAAGCCGGCAATTTCGCAATGAAAATGGCAAAATGATCTGCAGTTTCTGTTGCATAGAGCTTTCTGGAGTTTCCTACCTTTATGTCACCGCTTATGTGACAACCATTCGAGTTGTTTACCGAAATAACAAAATAGCATCATTAGCAAGTAACGGCAACGGGTTCTTCACAACGCTGGTGACTACTTTGAAGGACAGTAACAGGTATTGAAAATTAGGTCGACTGATAAGGTAAGGAATGAGGAATATGTGGAAAACACTGATAAGGAGAAGGGACAGGATGATAGGACATCTGCTAAGACATGAGGGAATGACTTCCATGGTGCTAGAGGGAGCTGTAGAGGGCAAAAAACTGTAGAGGAAGACAGAGATTGGAATACGTCAAGCAAATAATTGAGGACGTAGGTTGCAAGTGCTACTCTGAGATGAAGAGGTCAGCACAGGAAAGGAATTCGTGGCGGGCCGCATCAAACCAGTCAGTAGACTGACAAAACAGGTGCAAACATGTAACTCTTTAGCCTCGGTTGTGAATAAATAGTTGCCACTATTTAAGTTCCAACCCTCGTATAATCTTACACACGATCGAAAACACTGACAAAGTTTGGATAGTTTGTCAGTTTCACGCATGTGCGTAGTATGTTGGCAGCACTTCGTAGCCTTGCCTGTTATACTGTGTAGCAGACTTTAAAGCTGTGCGGGTCAGCATAACGGAAAGGCGAGGGGTCTCGCTCGTTTTGTCCACGACTGTACCTGCAGAATGACGTGGAGGTAATGGGAGGGTGTGTGGATGAGAGATAAGGGGAAGGGGCAGGAACAGGATACATGACGGAAGGAGGCATAATACATCAGAAAGTCGAGGAAAACAAAATATGGGCACAGGCAAAGCCACGGGTCTGAGTGTTCGGTAGACAGACAAGGGCATTTCCCCAGTATCGGAGCATGAGTGGCTGACGGCATCCATCGCCGCGAGCAGCGGCTGTGGATACTCGAGGGCTCCAGAGCTCCAGCCGAGGGCCTCTCAAAACAGCGGGGCGGCCGGCCCGCGCCAGACAAAGACGGCAAGAATGCGGCGGCCTTATCGATAACGTGTCGCGGTAATCGACTTTCATCGCCGCAGGCCACGCGACATCGACAGGCCATATGTCTGCCGCCGCAGGCCGGCTGCACGCAGGAATTTAATACTCGACTAGCGGATATATCGAACTCTCTCCGCTGGTCGACCGACGTCGGGGGAAGCCCCGAGGCCTCAGAGTCGGCTGGGGTTTTGAAGGGGTTGCGGGGGTTCCTCCGCATGCGAATAGGCAGCCAGTGTTGTTCTTTCCTTTGCTCCCCGCGGGCGGTAGACAGAGTGAGGTTGGCCACAGCACGTCCGATTTGCATTCCATCTCTCGGCGGCAAAACAGTGAGGACGCCTTGGGATATGACAGGGGAGAGGAGGAGCCGAGGAGCCAGCTGCTCCAGAAATCGTGAAACCACAAGAGGGGTGGTCTCTCTCTCTCTCTCTCTCTATCTATCTCTCTCTTTCTCTCTCTCTCTGAGAAAAAGTACTTGACAGGAAACGCCATTTTCTCCTGCAGCCAAGATATAGACTGGGACACGCAGATGTTTAGGACGGGTGGTAGGGACAGAGCATCGAGTGACATTATACTGAGTGCACTATCCGAAAATTACCTCGAGCAATTAAACAGAGAGCCGACTCGTGGAGATAACATCTTGGACCTACTGATAACAAACAGACCCTAACTTTTCGACTCTTTAAGTGCAGAACAGGGAATCAGTGATCATAAGGCCGTTGCAGCATCCCTGAATATGGAAGTTAATAGGAATATAAAAAAAGGGAGGAAGGTTTATCCGTTTAGCAAGAGTAATAGAAGGCAGAGTTCAGACTACCTAACAGATCAAAACGAAAATTTCTGTTCCGACACTGACAATGTTGAGTGTTTATGGAAAAAGTTCAAGGCAATCGTAAAATGCGTTTTAGACAGGTACGTGCCGAGTAAAACTGTGAGGGACGGGAAAAACCCACCGTGGTACAACAACAAAGTTAGGAAACTACTGCGAAAGCAAAGAGAGCTCCACTCCAAGTTTAAACGCAGCCAAAACCTCTCAGACAAACAGAAGCTAAACGATGTCAAAGTTAGCGTAAGGAGGGCTATGCGTGAAGCGTTCAGTGAATTCGAAAGTAAAATTCTATGTACCGACTTGACAGAAAATCCTAGGAAGTTCTGGTCTTACGTTAAATCAGTAAGTGGCTCGAAACAGCATATCCAGACACTCCGGGATGATGATGGCATTGAAACAGAGGATGACACGCGTAAAGCTGAAATATTAAACACCTCTTTCCAAAGCTGTTTCACAGAGGAAGACCGCACTGCAGTTCCTTCTCTAAATCCTCGCACAAACTAAAAAATGGCTGACATCGAAATAAGTGTCCAAGGAATAGAAAAGCAACTGGAATCACTCAATAGAGGAAAGTCCACTGGACCTGACGGGATACCAATTCGATTGTACACAGAGTACGCGAAAGAAATTGCCCCCCTTCTAACAGCATGTACCGCAAGTCTCTAGAGGAACGGAGGGTTCCAAATGATTGGAAAAGAGCACAGGTAGTCCCAGTCTTCAAGAAGGGTCGTCGAGCAGATGCGCAAAACTATAGACCTATATCTCTGACGTCGATCTGTTGTAGAATTTTAGAACTTGTTTTTTGCTCGAGTATCATGTCGTTTTTGGAAACCCAGAATCTACTATGTAGGAATCAACATGGATTCCGGAAACAGCGATCGTGTGAGATCCAACTCGCTTTATTTGTTCATGAGACCCAGAAAATATTAGATACAGGCTCCCAGGTAGATGCTATTTTTCTTGACTTCCGGAAGGCGTTCGATACAGTTCCGCACTGTCGCCTGATAAACAAAGTAAGAGCCTACGGAATATCAGACCAGCTATGTGGCTGGATTGAAGAGTTTTTAGCAAACAGAACACAGCATGTTGTTATCAATGGAGAGACGTCTACAGACGTTAAAGTAACCTCTGGCGTGCCACAGGGGCCGGCCGAAGTGGCCGTGCGGTTAAAGGCGCTGCAGTCTGGAACCGCAAGACCGCTACGGTCGCAGGTTCGAATCCTGCCTCGGGCATGGATGTGTGTGATGTCCTTAGGTTAGTTAGGTTTAACTAGTTCTAAGTTCTAGGGGACTTTTGACCTCAGCAGTTGAGTTCCATAGTGCTCAGAGCCATTTGAACCATTTGAACCATTTGTGCCACAGGGGAGTGTTATGGGACCATTGCTTTTCACAATATATATAAATGACCTAGTAGATAGTGTCGGAAGATCCATGCGGCTTTTCGCGGATGATGCTGTAGTATACAGAGAAGTTGCAGCATTAGAAAATTGTAGCGAAATGCAGGAAGATCTGCAGCGGATAGGCACTTGGTGCAGGGAGTGGCAACTCTCCCTTAACATAGACAAATGTAATGTATTGCGAATACATAGAAAGAAGGATCCTTTATTGTATGATTATATGATAGCGGAACAAACACTGGTAGCAGTTACTTCTTGTGTGAGGTCTTGCGTTGTCATGAAGAAGGACAAGTTCGTTCAGATTTTTGTGCCTACGAACACGCTGAAGTCGTTTCTTCAATTTCTGAAGAGTAGCACAACACACTTCAGAGTTGATCGTTTGACCATGGGGAAGGACATTTACCGGCTGAGGGTATGGCTTTAAACTTTTTCTTGGTAGGGGAGTGGGTGTGGCGCCACTCCATTGATTGCCGTTTTGTTTCAGGTTCCAAGTGATGAACCCATGTTTCATCGCCTGTAACAATCTTTGACTAGAAATTGTCACCCTCAGGCACATGACGAGCAAGCAATTCCGCACAGATGGTTCTCCTTTGCTCTTTATGGTGTTCGGTTAGACAACGAGGGACCCTGCGGGAACAAACCTTTAAATATCCCAACTGGTGAACAATTGTGACAGCACTACCAACAGAGATGTCAAGTTGAGCACTGAGTTGTTTGATGGTGATCCCTCGATCATCTCGAACGAGTGTGTTCGCACGCTCCGCCATTGCAGGAGTCACAGCTGTGCACGGCCGGACCGCACGCGGGAGATCAGACAGTCTTGCTTGACCTTGCGGCGATGATGACACACGCTTTGCCCAACGACTCACCGTGCTTTTGTCCACTGCCAGATCACCGTAGACATTCTGCAAGCGCCTATGAATATCTGAGATGCCCTGGTTTTCCGCCAAAAGAAACTCGATCACTGCCCGTTGTTTGCAACGCACATCCGTTACAGACGCCATTTTAACAGCTCCGTACAGCGCTGCCACCTGTCGGAAGTCAATGAAACTATACGAGACGAAGCGGGGATGTTTGAAAATATTCCACAAGAAATTTCCGGTTTTTTCAACCAAAATTGGCCTAGAAAAAAAATGTGTTGCATTACTTATTGAACTGCCCTCGTAAAACGAAGGACATAGTCCTTTTTGCCTTAATAATTAAATTAAGTTTGCCTAGTTGAAGCAACCTTCATTAACAGTCTTTCATAAAATACCGGTATCAGAGAATTTATATCTGAAATGAAAACAGTAATTTCGCATGCAGTATGTAATTAAAAACAGGAAGACGCGCTTCACGGTAAATGATAACAGCCAAACAGTAGCAGGATAAAGATTTATTGAAATCCTTGACCACGGTTTCGTTATATCTAAATATACCTCCATCAGAAGGAAAAATACACTAAAATCACTTCCTGCGGTGGAGATTCATTAAACAATCGTGCCAAAGGCGTCGTCAGTAGTTAAAATATGACCTCCATTTGTACAGCATAATTATGAATAGAAGGTCGATGCGAACACGGCATATCATCAGTACTTAGCCTGTGAACTAGGGTGAGGAGAGTCTGGAAGCCTCTCTAGGTGAAACTGTCTGCAGGAATTTTTAGAAGACAGAGTTTCCAACGTGCGTATGGATTCTGTCTTGTTGGACACCTTTCTCCAAGAAAATGGTGTGCCTCAGGGTTCCGTCGTGAACCTCGTCCTCTTCGTTATCACTATTAACCCTATAATGGCCTGCCTCCCGCCAGGCATCTCTGGCACCCTTTTTGTTGACGGTTTTGCCATCTATTGAAGTTCTCCACGGACCTGTCTCATTGAGCGGATACTTCAGCGATGTATTGATCGTCTTTACTCCTTGAGCATCGACAGTGGCTTTCGCTTTTCCACTGACAAAACCGTCTGTATGAATTTCTGGCGACGCAATTGTTTTCTCCCACCATCTTTAAATCTTGGGTCTGTTTGCCTTCCATTTGTTGAAACTGCGAAATTCCTGGGGCACATGCTCGATAGGAAACATTTTTGGTCCTCTTTCCTGGCAGCCCGCTGAACGCGGTTCCTCAGTGTCCTGTGTGTCCTCAATAGTACAGGGTTGTTACAAATGATTGAAGCGATTTCACAGCTCTACAATAACTTTATTATTTGAGATATTTTCACAATGCTTTGCACACACATACAAAAACTCAAAAACTTTTTTTAGGCGTTCACAAATGTTCGATATGTGCCCCTTTAGTGATTCGGCAGACATCAAGCCGATAATCAAGTTCCTCCCACACTCGGCGCAGCATGTCCCCATCAATGAGTTCGAAAGCATCGTTGATGCGAGCTCGCAGTTCTGGCACGTTTCTTGGTAGAGGAGGTTTAAACACTGAATCTTTCACATAACCCCACAGAAAGAAATCGCATGGGGTTAAGTCGGGAGAGCGTGGAGGCCATGACATGAATTGCTGATCATGATCTCCACCACGACCGATCCACCGGTTTTCCAGTCCCCTGTTTAAGAAATGCCGAACATCCTGATGGAAGTGCGGTGGAGCACCATCCTGTCGAAAGATGAAGTCGGCGCTGTCGGTCTCCAGTTGTGACATGAGCCAATTTTCCGGCATGTCCAGATACACGTGTCCTGTAACGTTTTTTTCGCAGAAGAAAAAGGGGCCGTAAACTTTAAACCGTGAGATTGCACAAAACACGTTAACTTTTGGTGAATTGCGAATTTGCTGCACGAATGCGTGAGGATTCTCTACCGTCCAAATTCGCACATTGTGTCTGTTCACTTCATCATTAAGGAAAAAACGTTGCTTCATCACTGAAAACAAGTTTCACACTGAACGCATCCTCTTCCATGAGCTGTTGCAACCGCGCCGAAAATTCAAAGCATTTGACTTTGTCATCGGGTGTCTGGGCTTGTAGCAATTGTAAACGGTAAGGCTTCTGCTTTAGCCTTTTCCGTAAGATTTTCCAAGCCGTCGGCTGTGGTACGTTTAGCTCCCTGCTTGCTTTATTCATCGACTTCCGCGGGCTACGCGTGAAACTTGCCCGCACGCGTTCAACCGTTTCTTCGCTCACTGCAGGCCGACCCGTTGATTTCCCCTTACAGAGGCATCCAGAAGCTTTAAACTGCGCATACCATCGCAGAATGGAGTTAGCAGTTGGTGGATCTTTGTTGAACTTCGCCCTTAAGTGTCGTTGCACTGTTATGACTGACTGATGGGAGTGCATTTCAAGCACGACATACGCTTTCTCGGCTCCTGTCGCCATTTTGTCTCACTGCGCTCTCGAGCGCTCTGGCGGCAGAAACCTGAAGTGCGGCTTCAGCCGAACAAAACTTTATGAGTTTTTCTACGTATCTGTAGTGTGTCGTGACCATACGTCAATGAATGGAGCTACAGTGAATTTATGAAATCGCTTCAATCATTTGTAATAGCCCTGTACTTCCTGAGGTGGCGATCGAACCAAGCTAATCCGTTTGTACCGGTTTCTTGTCCGTTCGAAACTCGACTATGGGTGCTTTGTTTATGCGTCTGCACGTCCATCCCTCTTACGCCGTCTCAAAACTATCCACCATCTTGGCATACGTTTGGCCATGGGTGCCTTTTACACTAGCCCGATTGAGAGTCTGTATGCTGAAGCTGTTGAACTACCACTGTCCTACCGCCGTGACTTCCTCCTCAGCAGGCATGCGTGCTGTCTGTCGTGTGTGGCCACCCATCCTATGCCTCCTTCTTTGATGATTCCTTTGGTCGCCAGTATGGGGCTCGTCCCTCTTCTCTGTTAACTCCTGGAGTCCGCTTTCGGAATTTGCTGCAGTGGATTAACTTCATGCTACCTGCAACTTTCCGAGTGGGTATGAACCCTTCACCACCTTAATTTCTTGAAGCAGCCCATGTTAATCTTGGCCTTCATTCGCTTCCTAAAGACACTACTCTAGCCTCCAGTTTCCCGACCTTCGCAAGGAACTTAGCGATAGTACCTCTGTATACACTGTGGCACTCGAACTGACCGTGGGGTCGGGTATGCCTTCGTCATTGCCACCAGTGCCTTTCGAGATTGACTTCCGCCACACTGCTCGGTGTTTACAGCCGATCTCTTCGCCATGTATCAGGCCACAGAGTATATCGGGCGACACAAACTACTACTAAATGTCTTTTTCCAAAGTTGTTTCACAGAGGAAGACTGCGCTGTAGTTCCTTCTGTAGATTGTCGCACGGATGACAAAATGGTAGATATCGAAATAGACGACAGAGGGATAGAGAAACAACTAAAATCGCTCAAAATAGGAAAGGCCCCTGGACCTGATGGGATACCAGTTCGATTTTACACAGAGTACGCGAAGGAACTTGCCCCCCTTCTTGCAGCGGTGTACCGTAGGACTCTAGAAGAGCGTAGCGTTCCAAAGGATTGGAAAAGGGCACAGGTCATCCCCGTTTTCAAGAAGGGACGTTGAACAGATGTGCACAACTATAGACCTATATCTCTAACGTCGATCAGTTGTAGAATTTTGGAACACGTATTATGTTCGAGTATAATGACTTTTCTGGAGACTAGAAATATACTCTGTAGGAATCAGCATGGGTTTCGAAAAAGACGGTCAGGTGAAACCCAGCTCGCGCTATTCATCCACGAGACTCAGAGGGCCATAGACACGGGTTCACAGGTAGATGCCGTGTTTCTTGACTTCCGCAAGGCGTTCGATACAGTTCCCCACAGTCGTTTAATGAACAAAGGAAGAGCATATGGACTATCAGACCAATTGTGTGATTGGATTGAGGAGTTCCTAGATAACAGAACGCAGCATGTCATTCTCAATGGAGAAAAGTCTTCCGAAGTAATGATTTCAGGTGTGCCACAGGGGAGTGTCATGGGACCGTTGCTGTTCACAATATACATAAATGACCTGGTGGATGACATCGGAAGTTCACTGAGGCTTTTTGCAGATGATGCTGTGGTGTATCGAGAGGTTGTAACAATGGAAAATCGTACTGAAATGCTGGAGGATCTGCAGCGAATTGACGCATGGTGCAGGGAATGGCAATTGAATCTCAATGTAGACAAGTGTAATGTGCTGCGAATACATAGAAAGATAGATCCTTTATCATTTAGCTACAAAATAGCAGGTCAGCAACTGGAAGCAGTTAATTCCATAAATTATCTGGGAGTACGCATTAGGAGTGATTTAAAATGGAATGATCATATAAAGTTGATCGTCGATAAAGCAGATGCCAGACTGAGATTCATTGGAAGAATCCTAAGGAAATGCGATCCGAAAACAAAGGAAGTAGGTTACAATACGCTCGGTACGGGCTTTTGTTAAAGTTTCTAGAACTTACCTTCGCCGAAGAGTCATGCAGTATATTGCTCCCTCCTACGTATATCTCGCGAAGAGACCATGAGGATAAAATCAGAGAGATTAGAGCCCACACAGAGGCATACCGACAGTCCTTGTTTCCGCGAACAATAGGAGACTGGAATAGATGGGAGAACCGATAGAGGTACTCAGGGTACCTTCCGCCACACACCTTCAGGTGGCTTGCGTAGTATGGATGTAGATGTAGAATTGTATCCTCTGCTCAGTCTCACTCAGCGCCCTCGAAAGCATGTGCTCTGTACACCGCCCATCCCTTAGCGCAGCGGGTCCAGGAAAATTGTCACTTGCTCTCTTACATCTTACAAGATTATTTACTACAATCATTGGTACTATCTTGTCGATTATGGTTTGTGTTTACACCCTTTTCACGATTCCATACATTAACCGGTAACCGGTTATTTTTCGTCAGTCCGTCCATCTGTTAAGACTACTTTTCCTCAGAAACGTGTATAGGTATGAATTTGACGTGTATGTCATGTAGTAAGGTCATGATCCTTTATGGGCGTAAAAAATACAAGTAACTAGTTCAATGCAGTCAAAAGAACCGCCATTTATGACACGTATTTTCGATACTAACAAACTCACGCATCAGAACTTATAGATGAACTGTCTAAACATACGATTATGTTCGCTGGGCTCTCTCAGGGCGCAAGTCCTACACCTAGTTGCGTGTCTTTTTTTTTCCTAATCCTATGAAAGTCTTTCCACAAATCAACAGAGCACAGGTTGGCTGGGTTTCGAAACTCTGCCGATTTCTCCACAGTCTATCTTAGAGGCAAAATGTCATCTATTGTGTTCCTGTTTCTTCTTTCTGTCCTCCTTCTGGTGCATAAGTTCATAGAGTCTTTTCATAAGTTCAGTAAACATAACATAGACTTAATTCATCAGTAATGTATTGTCGTTCACTATTTGCAAGTGTCTGTCAACGCTCGGGTATAACTTTTCGATTGCGCGGCTGTAGAAATGATATGGTTATGAGGCAAAAAAACTCGCCATGTTCGGAGCGGATTTTCATCCGGATAGGAGGTTCCTTGAACGTTGTTCCATAGACAACGAAAAAGGTGAAAATAGGAGGGTTCAAGGTAAAGTGAGTGAGGTGTCTGCGGAATGACTTCTCCACCCAGCTCCTGTATAGTACGAAGTGCATTCAAGTTCTAAGGCCTCAGATTTTTTTCCTCCGGACTGGAAAGAGATAGAAACATGCGCATTGTTTAAAAATGAGGCGCCGCGTTCATCGTCAATACGTCCCAGAGATGGCAGCACCGTACGGCAGATGGAATTTAACCGCCAGCGGCGAGAATGAGAACTGTTTTAAATACTTAAAATGGCGACGTTTTCCTTACTTGAACAGCGTGCAATCATTCGTTTTCTCAATTTGCGTGGTGTGAAACCAATTTAAATTCATCGACAGTCGAAGGAGACATGTGGTGATGGAGTTATGGATGTGTCGAAAGTGCGTTCGTGGGTGCGACAGTTTAATGAAGCCAGAACATCGTGTGACAACAAACCAAAACAACCTCGGGCTCGCAGAAGCCGGTCTGACGACATGATCGAGAAAGTGGAGAGAATTGTTTTGGGGGATCGCCGAATGACTGTTGAACAGATCGCCTCCAGAGTTGGCATTTCTGTGGGTTCTGTGCACACAATCCTGCATGACGACCTGAAAATGCGAAAAGTGTCATCCAGGTGGCTGCCACGAATGCTGATGGACGACCACATGGCTGCCCGTGTGGCATGTTGCCGAGCAATGTTGACGAGCAACGACAGCATGAATGGGACTTTCTTTTCGTCGGTTGTGACAATGGATGAGACTTCGATGCCATTTTTCAATCCAGAAACAAAGCACCAGTCAGTTTAATGGAAGCACACAGATTCACCGCCACCAAAAAAATTTCGGGTAACCGCCAGTGCTGAAAAAATGATGGTGTCCATGTTCTGGGACAGCGATGGCGAAATCCTTACCCATTGCGTTCCAAAGGGCACTACGGTAACAGGTGCATCCTACGAAAATGTTTTGAAGAACAAATTCCTTTCTGCACTGCAACAAAAACGTCCGGAAAGGGCTGCGCGTGTGCTGTTTCACCAAGACAACGCACCCGCACATCGAGCTAACGTTACGCAACAGTTTCTTCGTGATAACAACTTTGAAGTGATTCCTCATGCTCCCTACTCACCTGACCTGGCTCCTAGTGACTTTTGGCTTTTTCCAACAATGAAAGACACTCTCCGTGGCCGCACATTCACCAGCCGTGCTGCTATTGTCTCAGCGATTTTCCAGTGGTCAAAACAGACTCCTAAAGAAGCCTTCGCCGCTGCCATGGAATCATGGCGTCAGCGTTGTGAAAAATGTGTACGTCTGCAGGGCGATTACGTCGAGAAGTAACGCCAGTTTAATCGATTTCGGGTGAGTAGTTAATTAGAAAAAAAAATCGGAGGCCTTAGAACTTGAATGCACCTCGTATCTTTTGTGTCAGTCTAGCAGGTTGCTGACGAGCGTTGTCTTGGAGTAGCATCACGTCTCGCAGTCTTCCTCGTCGTTGTTGGCGGATTGCGTCTGCAGCGTTTGCTAGACGTCTTAGTTGTTGGCGATTCATGTCAGCAGTGATGATTTCAGCTCGGGGGAAACAATTCGTGGTAAACCATACCGTCACTGCTCAACCATATCCATAACCTTGTCTTATGTGTATGCGCCCTGGTCTCTGTACGGGGGTCGCTGTTTTTCTTTGCGATCAACCATGCCTTTCTTTTTGCTTCGTGTTAGCATAAAGACAACGTTTATCGTCACCAGTAACGATACAGGATAGTAACGGACAGTACTGTTCAGGGGCTAATTGATGACGAATAACGAGTAAGCAGCGCTGCACATATGGCCACCCGCTGATTTTTGAGATTTTGGCATAGAGCATGCAGCACCCAAACTCCTATTTTTAACCTTCACCACTGCATTGTCGCACGATGGTGCAGTCATCATCATCATACAGGGTGTTTCAAAAATGACCGGTATATTTGAAACGGCAATAAAAACTAAACGAGCAGCGATAGAAATACACCGTTTGTTGCAATATGCTTGGGACAACAGTACATTTTCAGGCAGACAAACTTTCGAAATTACAGTAGTTACAACTGTCAACAACAGATGGCGCTGCGGTCTGGGAAACTCTATAGTACGATATTTTCCACATATCCACCATGCGTAGCAATAATATGGCGTAGTCTCTGAATGAAATTACCCGAAACCTTTGACAACGTGTCTGGCGGAATGGCTTCACATGCAGATGAGATGTACTGCTTCAGCTGTTCAATTGTTTCTGGATTCTGGCGGTACACCTGGTCTTTCAAGTGTCCCCACAGAAAGAAGTCACAGGAGTTCATGTCTGGCGAATAGGGAGGCCAATCCACGCCGCCTCCTGTATGTTTCGGATAGCCCAAAGCAATCACACGATGATCGAAATATTCATTCAGGAAATTAAAGACGTCGGCCGTGCGATGTGGCCGGGCACCATCTTGCATAAACCACGAGGTGTTCGCAGTGTCGTCTAAGGCAGTTTGTACCGCCACAAATTCACGAAGAATGTCCAGATAGCGAGATGCAGTAATCGTTTCGGATCTGAAAAATGGGCCAATGATTCCTTTGGAAGAAATGGCGGCCCAGACCAGTACTTTTTGAGGATGCAGGGACGATGGGACTGCAACATGGGGCTTTTATGTTCCCCATATGCGCCAGTTCTGTTTATTGACGAAGCCGTCCAGGTAAAAATAAGCTTCGTCAGTAAACCAAATGCTGCCGACATGCATATCGTCGTCATCAATCCTGTGCACTATATCGTTAGCGAATGTCTCTCGTGCAGCAATGGTAGCGGCGCTGAGGGGTTGCCGCGTTTGAATTTTGTATGGATAGAGGTGTAAACTCTGGCGCATGAGACGATACGTGGACGTTGGCGTCATTTGGACGGCAGCTGCAACACAGCGAACGGAAACCCGAGGCCGCTGTTGGATCACCTGCTGCACTAGCTGCGCGTTGCCCCCTGTGGTTGCCGTACGCGGTCGCCCTACCTTTCCAGCACGTTCATCCGTCACGTTTCCAGTCCGTTGAAATTTTTCAAACAGATCCTTTATTGTATCCCTTTTCGGTCCTTTGGTTACATTAAACCTCCGTTGAAAACTTCGTCTTGTTGCAACAACACTGTGTTCTAGGCGGTGGAATTCCGACACCAGAAAAATCCTCTGTTCTAAGGAATAAACCATGTTGTCTACAGCACACTTGCACGTTGTGAACAGCACACGCTTACAGCAGAAAGACGACGTACAGAATGGCGCACCCACAGACGGCGTTGTCTTCTATATCTTTCACATCACTTGCAGCGCCATCTGTTGTTGAAAACTGTAACTACTGTAATTTCGAAAGTTTGTCCGCCTGAAAATGTACTGTTGTCCCAAGCATATTGCAACAAACGGTGTATTTCTATCGCTGCTCGTTTAGTTTTTATTGCCGTTTCAAATATACCGGTCATTTTTGAAACACCCTGTATTTGCCAGTTCTCGAGTACACTGACATGGATCATCGTGCGTTTATATGATCTTCATCAAATTTGGAGGATCTTCCTGAACGTGGAGAGTCACTAATGACAAAACGATCCTCCTCAAAACGAGAAAACCATTTTCTCGTCGTACTCTGTCCAAAGCCATTGTCCCCATGCACGGTTGTCCGCAGCTCGTGGTCTAGTGGCTAGCGTTGCTGCCTCTGGATCGCCGGGTCCCGGGTTCGATTCCCGGCCAGGTTCCGAATTTCGTATGCCCGGGGACTGGGTGCTTGTGTTGTCCTCATCAATTCATCATCATCATTTATGGCAGTGGCTAGAGTGGACTGTGAAAAAAATTGGACAGACCAGACACCATCCCCATAGACGAAGCAAATGTTTCCTAGTACCTTCACTGTTGTAACCCGTCCACGGAACTCAAAGAGATCAATGTGTCGGAACTATTCCGGTTTCTCCACTTGGCACTCCATTTTCTAGAGTCCACACCTTCAAACACTATCTCCAAATCGAAAAAAATGATAACATGTAAGCACAAATAGTGGCAGTGACCTGAAATTAAAAAATGGCAATCGATAAATATGGGCGTAACAAAACAGAAAATCCACAAAGCTTGGCACCAACCTAATATAACATTCTGTATTTTAATTACTGGTGGCCGGACTCTGAGGCCGAGCGGTTCTAGGCACCTCAGTCCGGAACCGCGCTGCTGCTACGATCACAGGTTCGAATCCTGCCTCGGGCGTGGATGTGTGTGATGTCCTTAGGTTTAAGTAGTTCTAAGTTCCAGGGGACTGATGACCTCAGATTTTTAGTCCCATACCGCTTAGAGCCATTTGAACCATTTTTTTATTTACTGGTGTCAACAGTTTAGAGGCGGTATCAAGCAGGGTAACTCCTCGGTAATACTTGTCTATCATCGACAAGGAACACTGACAAGTTCCGGATCACGGAGAGACGCAGCAAGTGCCCGGAGCAGCGCCAGCCACGCTTTCAGCTCCCCCCCCCCCCCCCCCACTTCCCTAATTCCCTCGCCAGCGCCACGGCCGGTGGCGACTGGACGTGTCTGCGGACACATCAGCCGCCCTCCGCCGCGGTCGCTGGCGGAGGGTGCTCCGCGCTCCCAATCAGGCGGGCATTATCAGCTGTGCCAACACTGCGCTAATGAGATCCGATTGTGCCGCTGCCGTCCTCCCCCAACCCTCCCCCTCGCCCGGCGGGGGGCCTTGTTTCGGCCCTCCGTCCTCCGTCCTCCGTCCACGGTCCTCAGCCCGGCGCCCTTGAGGGCGGCTACGCGTGTGGCGGACGCTAGCACACAGGCGCCGGCTGCAAAGCGACTCCAGCAGTGCGGGGCTGCGAATGCAATTTCGCGACGTTCGGCTGAGTAGATTCATCAACACGGAAACGGGAGTACACCTTACATTCAGTAGGAGTTCACTGATGGCGTGACACCGTCAGTCACGTACACGTCACGAGCGACGGCGGATTGTGGGCTAGCTGCTTTGTACCATCGTAAGAACTGAGAGCAAGAAGACGACGTCTTCATCACGTACCTAGAACAGGGAAATAAACTACTGGCCATTAAAATTGCTACACCAAGAAGAAATGCAGATGATAAACGGGTATTCATAGGACAAATATATTATACTAGAACTGACACGTGATTACATTTTCACGCAATTTGTGTGCATAGATCCTGAGAAATCAGTACCCAGACAACCACCTCTGGCCATAATAACGGCCTTGATATGCCTGGGCATTGAGTCAGAGCTTGGATGGCGTGTACAGGCACAGCTGCCCATGCAGCTTCAACACGGTACCACAGTTCATCAAGAGTAGTGACTGGCGTATTGTGACGAGCCAGTTGCTCGGCCACCATTGACCACACGTTTTCAGTTGGTGGGAGATCTGGACAATGTGCTGTCCAGGACAGCAGTCGAAACACTTTCTGTATCCAAAAAGGCCCGTACAGGACCTCCAACATGCGGTCGTGCATTATCCTGCTGAAATGTAGGATTTCGCAGGGATGGAATGAAGGGTAGAGCCACGGGTCGTAACACATCTGAAATGTAACGTCCACTGTTCTAAGTGCCGTTAATGCGAACAAGAGGTGACAGAGACGTGTAACCAATGGCACCCCATACCATCACGCCGGGTGACACGCCAGTATGGCGATGACGAATACACGCTTCCAATGTGCGTTCACCGCGATGTCGCCAAACATGGATGCGACCAACATAATGCTGTAAACAGAACCTGGATTCATCCGAAAAAATGACGTTTTGCCATTCATGCACGCAAGTGCGTCTTTGAGTACACCATCGCAGGCGCTCCTGTCTGTGATGCAGCGTCAAGGGTAAAACGTAGTCGAACTGTTCGTGCAGATGGTTGTTGTCTTGCAAACGCCCACATTTGTTGATTCAGGTATCGAGACGTGGCTGCACGATCTGTTACAGCCATGCAGATGAGATGCCTGTCATCTCGACTGCTAGTGATACGAGGCCGTTGGGATGCGGCACGGCGTTGCGTATTACGCTCCTGAACCCACCGATTCCATATTCTACTAACAGTCTTTGCATCTCGACCAACGCGAGCAGCAATGTCTTGATACGATAAACGGCAATCGCTTTCCTCATGTCAGCACGTTGTAGGTGTCAGCACCGGCGTCAACCTTGTGTGAATGCTCTGAAAAGCTAATCATTTGCATATCGCAGCATCTTCTCGTGTCGGTTAAATTTCGCGTCCGTAGCACGTCATTTTCGTGGTGTACCAATTTTAATGGCCAGTAGTGTAGAACCGGGGTGGGGGGGAGGATACTGAGGAGGGATGGATTTGTTACCATCTGCATCTGTAACTACGAGGGCAGTTCAATAAGTAATGCAACACATTTTTTTCTGAAACAGGGGCTGTTTTATTCAGCATTGAAATACACCAGGTTATTCCCCAATCTTTTAGCTACACAACACTATTTTTCAACGTAATCTCCATTCAATGCTACGGCCTTACGTTACCTTGAAATGAGGGCCTGTATGCCTGCACGGTACCATTCCACTGGTCGATGTCGGAGCCAACGTCGTACTGCATCAATAACTTCTTCATCATCCGCGTAGTGCCTCCCACGGATTGCGTCCTTCATTGGGCCAAACATATGGAAATCCGACGGTGCGAGATCGGGGCTGTAGGGTGCATGAGGAAGAACAGTCCACTGAAGTTTTGTGAGCTCCTCTCGGGTGCGAAGACTTGCGTGAGGTCTTGCGTTGTCATGAAGAAGGACAAGTTCGTTCAGATTTTTGTGCCTACGAACACGCTGAAGTCGTTTCTTCAATTTCTGAAGAGTAGCACAATACACTTCAGAGTTGATCGTTTGACCATGGGGAAGGACATCGAACAGAATAACCCCTTCAGCGTCCCAGAAGACTG
Source organism: Schistocerca americana (assembly GCF_021461395.2). Classification (NCBI taxonomy): domain Eukaryota; kingdom Metazoa; phylum Arthropoda; class Insecta; order Orthoptera; family Acrididae; genus Schistocerca; species Schistocerca americana. The sequence continues at coordinate 114,476,028 of NC_060128.1, read as the reverse complement.
TAACCGTGACTTTACCGGCTGAGGGTATGGCTTTAAACTTTTTCTTGGTAGGGGAGTGGGTGGGGCGCCACTCCATTGATTGCCATTTTGTTTCAGGTTCGAAGTGATGAACCCATGTTTCATCGCCTGTAACAATCTTTGACAAGAAATGGTCACCCTCAGCCACATGACGAGCAAGCAATTCCGCACAGATGGTTCTCCTTTGCTCTTTATGGTGTTCGGTTAGACAACGAGGGACCCAGCGGGAACAAGCCTTTGAATATCCCAACTGGTGAACAATTGTGACAGCACTACCAACAGAGATGTCAAGTTGAGCACTGAGTTGTTTGATGGTGATCCGTCGATCATCTCGAACGAGTGTGTTCGCACGCTCCGCCATTGCAGGAGTCACAGCTGTGCACGGCCGGCCCGCACGCGGGTGATCAGACAGTCTTGCTTGACCTTGCGGCGATGATGACACACGCTTTGCCCAACGACTCACCGTGCTTTTGTCCACTGCCAGATCACCGTAGACATTCTGCAAGCGCCTATGAATATCTGAGATGCCCTGGTTTTCCGCCAAAAGAAACTCGATCACTGCCCGTTGTTTGCAACGCACATCCGTTATAGACGCCATTTTAACAGCTCCGTACAGCGCTGCCACCTGTCGGAAGTCAATGAAACTATACGAGACGAAGCGGGAATGTTTGAAAATATTCCACAAGAAATTTCCGGTTTTTTCAACCAAAATTGGCCGAGAAAAAAAAGTGTTGCATTACTTATTGAACTGCCCTCGTACATCTACATCCACATCTGCATGTACGTACATTCTCCGCCAGCCACTGTACGGTGCGTGGCGGGCGGAAAAAGGACTGCCTGTGCGCCTCCGTATGAGCCCTAATTTCTCCCGTCTTGTCTCCGTGGTCGCTGCACGAATTCTATGTTGGCGGCAATAGAATTATTCTGCGCTTTCCTTCAAATGCAAGTTCTGTAAATTTTCTCAATGGTGCTGCTCTAAAAGAACGTCGCTTTCCCTCCAGTGATTCCCATTTGAGTCCCCGAAGCATGTCCGTAGTACTTGCGTGTTGTTTGAACCTACAGGTAAAAAATCTCACAGCCTGCCTCTGAATTGCTGTTACGGATCCCGAACACCTGAGCAGTACTCAAGCATAGGTCGCATTAGCGTCCTATATGCCGTCTCCCTTACAGATTACGGCAAGAAGGGAAGAATGAATTGATTGTTGGTGTTAATAACGATCGTCGTCCTTTAGCTCCTCTGCATTACTGCAGATGACGTGTCACTGAGCACATATGTTCTGTGCATGCAGTACACGTGAGGCGCCTAGTTGTTTCCACTGCACTGTGTGGAATACGAAGGTTCTGTCACAGTTCACTAACCTGCTGTCTTCAAGTTGTTGTCCCCAGCGCAGAAAACAGCACGCAGGTCGTAGGTTCTGTACCTTGAGGCTGAAACTGACTTTTAGCGTCGTTCTGTTCTGAAATTATGTATGACTTCTTTGGGATGCCACTCGCGTATTTTAATATAGCCACACGAGAAGACTACATGATCTTAATACAACACCTACTGATACAGCAAAGTGCATGATCAAACACAATGTTTACGAAAATGTATCTTTACACTATTTGTGGCACGTGTCTGTGCCTCTTGACTGCCGGAGTGAATCTTTTAATACTGAATACTGGCAAACATATCCTGCGACAGACAGCATGGCTGTACATCTCGACTGCCTAATCCAGACTGACGAACAGCCCGAAACACTTCGCGCGCCACAACAGAAAAGGCGTGACCCGAACGCTTCCGAAATGCTTCGTCGGCAATTTCGTCAGTCTTTTGTTTTTGATTTAAATTGTTTTTAATAATTCTAAAATGACTGACTGACAGTGAGCTGTTGAGAGATATTTATATTAAAAAGTGGAGTCATTCGAATGAGTAGCTTAACTAATAATAATAACTATACCTTAACGTTTTGGCACCCTTGCTCCGAACATAGCAGCCAATCACAGAGCAGTAGCATTGTGCATTTCTTGATTCTCTGTTTTGTTGAAGTATAATAATTAGTAAAAGTAAAGTTATTAGAAATCCTCTGAAGGCTTTTAAGAAAAGGAGAAATGTTGGAAAGCCAAAGGTATGTGTTATTACTGTAAACAATAAAGACGATAACCAAGTGAGTGAACCTAACCTCTCAAGTACACCTGTCCATAGCAGTCAAAGTGGGAAAGAAAATACTTCACAGAAGAAGCTTGGTTCAATGAGTGAAAACTATGAATGTTTTATGGGCGAATCGGATGTGAATGAAATATTTGATATGTCGGTTCTCAATGGAATTTTTTCAAACTGTGTAAGATGTATTCATTGTAGTGAAGTTGGTCTGGAGCTCTCCATAATAAAGCACGTAGTACTTGCTAGTGAAATACAACTGAAATGTGATAAGTGTTCATACATGACCACCTTTTGGAACAGTGTTGCAGTAACTGCAACTGAAGAAAATGGTTGCAAAATCTACGAACACAACAACGAGCGATGCTTGCTTTAGACAAGGAACGCCTTCGGGCTGCAGACAGGGCTGTAAAGAGTCTAGAAATACAAGCAAGAGTAAACAGGAGGAGGAACAAGAGGAAGCTGGAGGAGGAGTTTGCAGAGGATGAAGGTAATCCATCCTATGGACCTGGAATGCACTAAAAAGTTAATCCAATCTTTGTCGCTCGATTCCCAAAACTTTTATTTTCTCATACTAATTACATGTTTTCTAAGGATCTTCCAAACATATTTGTTTCAAACTTTCAGTAAATGTTACACAGTGCCTTCTGCATAATTTAACACAGTCTTTTTCCAAAAAACAGTATATTTTTGAATATATAAATAAAAAATTGCAAAAAAATGTAGTGAATTTTCATTACAATTGAAAAAAAATCATCTTTAATAACTGAACTAAAATTTTGTAAAATCCCTGTGTTAAGTTGTAGCCCATATTCCAATAAATAATCTGTAAAAAGTTCAACTTCCAACCTCAAATACTTTGTGAGGAAAGATGTAATTTATAAGCGTTATTTTAACATTGCAAGTATAGGGCGCTCCGGAGCCCCTTAAGAGGCGTGAGCGTATAGCTGTAAGTACTAACAGGCAAGCAACACTGGGTAAAATAACTGCAGAAGTAAATGTGGGACTTACGACCAACGTATCCGTTAGGACAGTGCTTGCGAGATTTAGCGTTAATGGGCTATGGTAGTAGGCGACTGACGTGAGAGACTTTGCTACCAGCACTTCACCTGCAGCGCCTCTCCTGGGCTTGTGACCCTACTGGTTGGACCCCCAGATGACCGGAGAACCACGGCTTGGTCACATGACTCTCGATTTCAGTTGGCAAGAAGTGATGGTAGGGTTCGAATATGGTGCAGGCGCCACGAAACCATATGCCAAAGCTGTTAACAAAACACTGTGTAAGCTGGCGGTGGCTCCATAAACGGTGTGGACTGTGTTTACATGGAATGGACTGCATCCTATGGTCCAACTGACCTGATCACTGTGTGGAAATGGGTATGTTCGGCTACTTGGAAACAATTTGCAGCCATCCATGGACTTCAAGTTTCCAGACTGCGGTGGAATTTTTATGGATGATAATGCACCATGTCACACATTAGTCTGCGATTGCTTTGAAATATATTCTGAACAGTTCGAGCATATGATTTGGCCTTTCAGAGTGCCCGACATGAATCCCATCGAATATTTATGGCACAGAATAGAGAGGTCAGTTCGCACACAAAAACCTCCACCGCGATACCTCCAGAATTGTCGATGGCTACAGAGGCAACATGGCTTCATATTTCTGCAGCGGGCTTCTAACGACTTGTTGAGTTCATGCTAAGTCAGGCTGCCACAGTATGCCTGGCTAAACGAAATCTGGCACAATCTTAGAGGGCATCCCATCAGTTTTGTTACCTTAGCATAAAACCCAATGGAAGACACAGAGTTTCCCCAGGCAACGGCACTGCGAATTATATTCACCGTGTGCTAAAATGGTTCCATTAACTTGCCGTTGAGGTGCCGTTGAGGTGCCGTTGACGTGCCGTTGGCTCTGCTCCAGGAGACTACAGCGCTGTCCCGGCTCGAATACTGGACATCTGTGCAGGAGCCAAATCTGGCCAACTTCTCAAACAAACCTTTCAAAACACATTGTGTGTCTGACAAGACACAGCGATAAGCATAATCCAACCTCTCTCTCTCTCTCTCTCTCTCTCTCTCTCTCTCTCTCCCCCTCCCTCCCTCCCTCCCCCCCCCCCTCTCCCCCTCTCCCCCCTCCCCCCCCTCTCTCTCTCTCTCTCTCTCTCTCTCTCCCTCCCCCTCCGTATCTCTCCCTCCCTCCCTCCCTCTCTCTCCCTCCCCATCCGTATCTCTCCCTCCCTCCCTCCCTCTCTCTCCCTCCCCATCCGTATCTCTCCCTCCCTCCCTCCCTCCCCCTCTCTCTCTCTCTCTCTCTCTCTCTCTCTCTCTCTCTCTCTCTCTCTCTCTCTCTCTCCCTCTCTCTCCCTCCCCCTCCGTATCTCTCCCTCCCTCCCTCCCTCTCTCTCCCTCCCCATCCGTATCTCTCCCTCCCTCCCTCTCTCTCTCTCTCTCTCTCTCTCTCTCTCTCTCTCTCTCTCTCTCTCTCTCTCTCTCTCCATCTCCACAAAGCCCGGAGACCAAACCGTCACTTCTCTGCGCATATTCGCTGGTTCTGAAATATATCCACCAGTGCCCATTAATTCATCCACTGCAAAAAGTGTGGAGACCGCAGATCCCACATTTTAGGGCTTTTTTTCCCACATGAGCAAATCTAGAGAATCGTTTGAGTTCTGAGTTTGGCCATGAACGCACTTGTTTTAGAAGTTCAGGATCGACCAGAAATCTGTAAGTGGGGTTGACAGCATCCAGCTGGAAGCCTGTCGTAGTGAATGTAGGGATTGTTATTCCTCTGAACCTGTTAATATTTCTACCAGCTAATATAGCACTGATGATGAATGAGATGTTCATTTGCATTTTTCAGGCACTTTAGATGCGACTAGATCATCGAAACTTAAGGAACTTACTGTCCACGAGTGCTACTAATAAATAAAAAAAATTGAAAATTGATAATTGATATTTTCGGTGAATTTAATGAACGTCACCCATTAACCCGCGGAAGCGTAGTCTGCAGAAGTGGTGTTTCTGCTGTCACATGGTCAAAATACAGTAAGATTCTTCTTAAAATTAAAAAAAAGTTTTTCGACAATTTTACACACATTTTAATATACTTTCATACGTCGTATGTAAGCTGTATGAGCAGGCAGGAAAAACCAAAACTGAAACGTACTTACAACAGTGTCACATCAGCGCAGCAAGACATGCATTGAATGGACTCCTTTCCTTCTTACGTAGTTCAGCTGAAGATGCTGTTTTAATCTGGCGAAACCGGTTGTGGCAGTAGCGAAATCACGAATTACAACTGTCTTGCAGTTCATTTTACTTCCATTGACTGTATAAATCTAGTTAAACTACAGCAAAAATACAACTCACGAGAATCCCATAATGTTTGTCACAAATGACTTAAAAAATCATAGAATATTCATAACACGAAAATCTGATCCAACTCTCAACTGAAACGACAGACCAAGTGAACACAGAAGCGGCACGTCATACCCACCTGACACCAGAATAACGACCACTCTGGGACTGACCAACCCTGTACAAAATCCAACCTACCTCACCTCCGAGCACAGAGGCCGAAAAAAATTGGAGGTGGCAAACTGACTGAGCACCAAGACGAATTTTTCAGTGGTTCTTCAATCAGAAGACGTCTCCTCCGATCAGAAGACAGGAGAAACAACGCCTGGTCCCTCTTGCTCAAAAATTTCCATTGGTTCAACGTCTAGAAATCGAACAAGCGCTTGCCTCGCTCGCTAATCTGGGGGAACCAATCGCGCTTCGTAATATTAAAGTCAACGGCAATTCCCAGTCCCTGCTACGAAGCTCAACCGACAAAGTCCACCTAAGTTTACCAGTGTCATGTGTTTGCAGTTACACCCGTATACGTACAATCCAGCAATCATCAATGTTTAGGAAAAGCGGTTAAAGGTACACGGGATGCTGAATAGCAAACGTAGTAAAAATGCAGATAAGAATCAAACAGTTACGCTCCAGGCATGATCTTTTTCTCTCCGCAGTAAAAATATAGATGAAAGTTGGATACACGCCGCCTTTCAGCAAGCTGAGTGTTATAGTCTCGACAGTACTCAAATACGGTACATTGTGCAGCATTCAAACCGAGCTCTATATTGGTAAATGCGTTACTTTTACTTGCGGAAACACAAATTATTGTTCAGTTAAACTGATATTGGACTCTGCCCGCACACCCGCATATTGCGCATGCCTTCCCGAAAAATATTTAATACGAATTTTCGTAATAACTGTTACGAGAATAATATCCTTCGCTGGATTATTATTATTGTTGTTATTATGATAATTATAACTGACCGCAAATGCAATTTGGGGAGCGAATATTTTTTTCCGCAGCACCGGCGTTCGGTAGCGGGCAGATAGCCGAATGCTACAGGGCTTTAAACGCGCGGCCAGGATTTGTTTTTAATTAAAGAACTAATCCATTTACGCCACTGGAGTGACTCCAAAAAACCCGCCACCAGCGTTTGGCAAGCTTTCAATCACAGAGGAGGGCGCGTGGGTTGGGCTTAGGTACACAGTAAATGGTGCCGAATAAAATGCGATCGGTCACGCGCTAACGCACGCACGCATGCGCGCGCACACCCACACCCACACACACACACACACACACACACACACACACACACACACACACACACACACACGAGTAGAGGGGGAGAAAGGTAAAATATGTTTTGCCGTAAAAGATTTTCAGTATTTGTGTATCATTTAATCTTGATAGTAACCAACTGTGGTCATATAACAATTTCAAGAAAACTTCCCCTCTTGTTTTTTCCTTTCAGTTTACCTTCATTTTAACGTCTTGTTGCTCTTTTACGATTCCGTACCTCAATAGGTACAAACGGAGCACTTACTAGAACCACCTTCTTGACTGACTGTCTGTCTGACTGTGAAGAGCCAGTTTCCTCAGGAACGGGTAGAGATACAAAGTTAAATTTATGCCACATACGAGGGTCTACCGTCTCTCGGCGTCATGAAAAATTTAAGTTTCTGTCTCACTCCAGTCAAAAGATGCGACCGACTTCCCATTTTCACAAACTCAGTTACCAAGCAAGTTTGCGTGGCCATCCTCCGCAGCAAGCACAGAAATATATGTTTTGTAAATAAAACCGTCTCTTCTTGCTGCAACTTAATTTATTCTCGCCAGACGCCTTTTCTTGCTCTAAGGCGTCATCAGTGGTCTCTTGGCTGTGGTCTTCGTTTCCTCTCATCCGGTCTGGAGGTCGCACTACCACTTTATTACCGACACATAAGCACAATTTTGTATTCCGAACTTCTGCAAGGTGAACAGTGTGAAAAAGTTCTGAATACAAAATGGTGCTTATGTGTCGGTAATAATGTGGTAGTGCGACATCCAGACCAGATGAGAGGAAACGCAAATTACAGCACTCCAATCCACTGATGATGCCTCAGAGCAAAGAAAAGGCGAAACGTGTCTGGGAAAAATAAATCAAGTTGCAGCAAGGAAGGGCGGTTTTATTTACAAAACAATTACATCAGTTATCAAAAGCTGTAGGGTACATCCCGCTGACGTAGGGTCTTGAAATTTATCGAGAAGCAAGGTTCAAATGGTTCAAATAGCTCTGAGCACTATGGGACTTATGAGGTCATCAGTCCCCTAGAACTTAGAACTACTTAAGCCTAACTAACCTAAGGACATCACACACATCCATGCCCGAGGCAGGATTCGAACATGCGACCGTAGCGGTCGCGCGGCTTCAGACTGAAGCGCCTAGAACCGCTCGGTCGCAACGGCAGGCCGAGAACCAAGGATTGACAGTACAAGTAACGGAAACAAGTCTAACATTGTTAAATTGTAGCCGTATCACACTGAAAATATTGTTTGCCATTACAGAATTTAAGGAACTGCTGCGGGGATATTTATCTGGTTTTCAGTTGTAGCAGAGCGATTGACGCCCGAGGTCTGTATATACGGGGTGTGAATTTTAAGCTGACAAACCAGAATAACTCGAAAAATAAGCTTCACACAAAAAAATGTGTAGAATCCAAAGTTGATTTAATCTTAAACGTTTGTTTAGATTCTTGGTAGTTGGCACGGTAATTCAAGAAAATCCAAATTCTCATTTTTTCCTGGAAAATGGTTACGGATAAATAAAAAATACTTATTTACTTCGTAAATTTTGATTCGCTAAAGTTCTCCCTTTCTCCCCATAGCGTGGGGTTTGAGAGGGACTGTTGACCCACATATTAATTTTTTCCCCAGATTCGGATAAGTTTTGTTTGTTTCGTGGTCATGAGGCCACACAATTTTTTATTATCAAACAAATCATATGACCAGCTATCCAACTAACCAAACATAATACTTACTAACGAGTGAACTCATTAACTCACAGAGTAAACAAAGTAAAAGACTAACTGAGGAAGAGACTAATCCAAATATTTCGGTCAACATTTGTAAAACTCCTCTCTCTCAAACCCCTCCCTATGGGGAGTGAGGGAGAGTTTTAGTTGTAACGAATCAACATTTATGAAGTAAATAAGTATTGTTTATTTATCCGTAACCATTTTACACCCAAAAATGAGAACATGGATTTTCTTGAATTACAGCGCCAAGTAGCAAGAATCAAAACAAATGTTTAAGACAAAATGGTGCTTCCCATTTGAAATTTTAAAGTTGACTCCCGCCCACCCCCTGGGGGCTGGGGTGGCGGTCTAATTTTAGCACCAGCAGATGTCCCTCTCGAAAATAATCAACTTTGGATTCTACACATTTTTTCGTATGAAGCTTATGTTGCGAGCTGTTCTGGTTTGTCAACTTAAAATTTACACTCTGTATATTATTTAGAAATATTTCATGCTAATTGTCTGAGCTTCGATGCTACAATGATGTGAAGTACCTTGCAGCTGGGAAAATGGCGTCTTTGCCATCTAGCGGCGATAAGTTTAAGGTCATCAGGTTACCACAGCACGCTGTCCCTATCATCAAAGGTCGTTTAAGAAGAGCATTCCGACACAGTCATTGCCTATAACACATACAGCATCTATAATGTTTCAAAGTGTCCACCTCCGTAGCGTAGCGGTAGCGTTTCCGCCTATCACGTACGAGGCCCGGGTTCGATTTCCGGCAGAGGACTGGGTGTTTTGTGGCCATCATCATCATTGACCCACAAGTTGCCGAAGTGGCATCAACGAGAAAGGACTTCCAATACGGCGGCCGAACTCCCCCGCATGGGGCCTCGCGGCCAACAATGCCATACGCTCGTATCATTTCATGTTTCAAAGTAAAGTAATACCCGTACTTGATGCTGGGTTGCGTTCCTATTGTTAGGGGGTGAGATCCTGATACCCTGTAACATATCCTCCGAAGCATTCCAGATAACAGTTAGAGATTTGCGTAACAGTAATAGCCCTATGGCAGAGGTGTACAGTTTCTCCTTCCTTCCTTCCAGCCTGCCTGGCTCTGTCTCTTCCGCAACCATTAAAGCAGGTCAACCTGTCACGACCACGACAGAAAGCCAACAGTACACGTGTACTGAAACACAGTGGTTAAGCAGGCCAGATTGGGAGACATTTTGGCAGTATTACATTTCCTTGTCTGCCACTAACCCAAATGGTACGGTCGCCAAGGTTTCCAAGGCTAGTATGGTCATATTTCAATACTATATTTGACGGTTTGAGAGAATGAACAATATGTGAAAATTACCACATTGTGATGTCATATATAAAAGAAATCATCAGAAGTTGCAGATACCCATTTCTGGTGTGTTGAAATCGTAATGGGGGTCCTTTCATAAGATACGAAACACTGATGATGGAAATGGAAATGATCATTTAGCGTCATTGGCCGGGAGTATGGCTTTAGTCTCTCTCTCTCTCTCTCTCTCTCTCTCTCTCTCTCTCTCTCTCTCACGAACTATCGAACTTTCACAACTGTAACAATCTAATAGCGTTTGCTTCCAGAAGACTATCGCAATAGCACTCTAGAGCGACTCAAGTACAACTAACTAAACATTTCTACACTCCTGGAAGTGGAAAAAAGAACACATTGACACCGGTGTGTCAGACCCACCATACTTGCTCCGGACACTGCGAGAGGGCTGTACAAGCAATGATCACACGCACGGCACAGCGGACACACCAGGAACCGCGGTGTTGGCCGTCGAATGGCGCTAGCTGCGCAGCATTTGTGCACCGCCGTCGTCAGTGTCAGCCAGTTTGCCGTGGCATACGGAGCTCCATCGCAGTCTTTAACACTGGTAGCATGCCGCGACAGCGTGGACGTGAACCGTATGTGCATTTGACGGACTTTGAGCGAGGGCGTATAGTGGGCATGCGGGAGGCCGGGGGGACGTACCGCCGAATTGCTCAACACGTGGGGCGTGAGGTCTCCACAGTACATCGATGTTGTCGCCAGTGGTCGGCGGAAGGTGCACGTGCCCGTCGACCTGGGACCGGACCGCAGCGACGCACGGATGCACGCCAAGACCGTAGGATCCTACGCAGTGCTGTAGGGGACCGCACCGCCACTTCCCAGCAAATTAGGGACACTGTTGCTCCTGGGGTATCGGCGAGGACCATTCGCAACCGTCTCCATGAAGCTGGGCTACGGTCCCGCACACCGTTAGGCTGTCTTCCGCTCACGCCCCAACATCGTGCAGCCCACCTCCAGTGGTGTCGCGACAGGCGTGAATGGAGGGACGAATGGAGACGTGTCGTCTTCAGCGATGAGAGTCGCTTCTGCCTTGGTGCCAATGATGGTCGTATGCGTGTTTGGCGCCGTGCAGGTGAGCGCCACAATCAGGACTGCATACGACCGAGGCACACAGGGCCAAGACCCGACATCATGGTGTGGGGAGCGATCTCCTACACTGGCCGTACACCACTGGTGATCGTCGAGGGGACACTGAATAGTGCACGGTACATCCAAACCGTCATCGAACCCATCGTTCTACCATTCCTAGACCGGCAAGGGAACTTGCTGTTCCAACAGGACAATGCACGTCCGCGTGTATCCCGTGCCACCCAACGTGCTCTAGAAGGTGTAAGTCAACTACCCTGGCCAGCAAGATCTCCGGATCTGTCCCCCATTGAGCACGATTGGGACTGGATGAAGCGTCGTCTCACGCGGTCTGCACGTCCAGCACGAACGCTGGTCCAACTGAGGCGCCAGGTGGAAATGGCATGGCAAGCCGTTCCACAGGACTACATCCAGCATCTCTACGATCGTCTCCATGGGAGAATAGCAGCCTGCATTGCTGCGAAAGGTGGATATACACTGTACTAGTGCCGACATTGTGCATGCTCTGTTGCCTGTGTCTATGTGCCTGTGGTTCTGTCAGTGTGATCATGTATCTGACCCCAGGAATGTGTCAATAAAGTTTCCACTTCCTGGGACAATGAATTCACGGTGTTCTTATTTCAATTTCCAGGAGTGTATATCCGAGTTGCATTGTAGGCGCATTGAATTTCCATTCCGATGCGGGTACAACTCTCTTCCATGGTAGATGTTATCTTTGACCGAATTACCTCCTTGGATTTAACCTTCATTCATATGTATTTAAGTTCATTCTATAGATGTTTAAAAGATAATGCATGACAACCCTTTCCTTTTATCTCCTCTTCTGTATGTTACTCTCAGTATTTAAGTGTTACAGTTGTTAATCGAAACATTATCAGTATAACTTTTTTTATCACCAATACTTGACCGAGCGAGGTGGCGCAGTGGTTAGCACACTGGACTCGCATTCGGGAGGACGACGGTTCAATCCCGTCTCCGGCCATCCTGATTTAGGTTTTCCGTGATTTCCCTAAATCGTTTCAGGAAAATGCCGGGATGGTTCCTTTGAAAGGGCACGGCCGATTTCCTTCCCAATCCTTCCCTAACCCGAGCTTGCGCTCCGTCTCTAATGACCTCGTTGTCGACTGGACGTTAAACACTAACCACCACCACCACCACCACCACCACCACCACCACCACCACCACCACCGATACTTGTTGCCACTGTCAAGATAACTCACTTCCCCACTCTAAGTTTTCACAGAGTTTGTTAAATGTTCACACGTGTGTGAAATCTTATCGGACTTAACTGCTAAGATCATCAGTCCCTAAGCTTACACACTACTTAAGCTAAATTATCCTAAGGACATACACACACACACACACACACACACACACACACACACACACACACACACACACACATGCCGGAGGGAGGACTCGAACCTCCGCCGGGACCGGCCGCACAGTCCATGACTGCAGTGCCTTAGACCACTCGAGAGTGTGTTAATTGGGGTTTTCTGTCCTTGAGGGGTTACAACAGGGACTGCCTAGCTTTGCATAGGATGGTTGTCAAAAACAGTATCAAAGCAGTGTAAGGACACACTCGTGGATTTAGAAAGTGCTGCCAGCAGCCCGGCTAACACAATGACTGTGTGCAGTGAGTTTAAAAGAATGCGCTGCCACGGTCGAGGTGGTCCTGATATGCCACACATTACTGTAGTTAGTGATAAGCTACGCCACTGGGTGGTGGATGCCTGGGAACGCGTGACTGGAGTGATGAATCAAGATATACAATGTGCCAATCAGATGGATGGATTTGGAATTGGCGAATGCCCGGATTACGTTAGCTGCCCTCATGTGTAGTCCCAATGGTGAAGTACACTGATAAGGTGTTAGGCTACACGGGTCAACGTGTGGTTCCCTTACTGCGCTTAAGAAAACGGTAAATGCGTTTGGCAGCATTGTGTACTGCGTACACTAGAAGAACAGCTCAGGACGATAATTGTTTCCACCAGTCCCATGTCATGAAGCAGCGTCCGTCACGAAATAGTTTATGGAAAATAACATTGCTGAAACGGAGTAGCTCCCGCAGTAACTACCGACCTGAACCTAACTGAATAATTTCGTGTCGATTTGGAATGTAGAGATCGCTCTAGACCCCAATGTTGAACATCGCTACCTTCTCTCGCTGCAGCTTGAGCCGTAGCCGGCTAGCGTTGAGGCCGTTTGTTCTTTGGCATTTCGTCGCAATCGAGTGGCGTCCTAATCTCGAGTTACTACCATGGAGGTAAGAATAAGGGGAGATGGCGCTACGTATCCCAGCCGTACTACGTTTTGAAGCCATGGGGGCGTGGCTCGCTGCCATGACACTCTGACCAAAACATTGCCAGTGTGCTATAGCGCTGCGTGTATTACAGTCACTAATTGCACCATATACGCATGTAACGTCATCAGATTGGTTGTTTCAAAGTTTTTGTTTAAAATAAAATCTCGTAAAGGCGAAATTCCGCGTTTCTTCTGATTAAAATTAGTTTTTAATGTAGTATCACGAATAGCTAGCCTTCAATGTAAACGATACAATTTTGTTAATTCAGTAATAAACGTGTATCACAAACTAAATTATAGAAACTGAAAACGAAGTTAGCTATACCCTCCCACCAAAGCCCCATAAATACATTTTGTTTGTAATACGTACTGGGACATTTCAGTTACGTTGCAGTACTGGGAAACACTCTTTATTGCCACCAATATTTACTGAAATACGGTACATAGAATAGCAAATCTACACAGTGTCCTGTTTAGGCCTATACTTGACCCCAGTTAATGTAGTGTTAGCTTTTAATTTGGTACATGATGAAGACAAAGTGAGTTACTCAACACTTCGATTATCGACGATACGTACGTATTATACTGAAACGTGAACTTGAAAACTAAGAATTTAATTCTTTGAATTAACATACCTTTTGCAGATGTTTTGAGTGTGTAGGGAAAACTGATGGTACAGCATTTTCTGGGAGCCTTACTGTTGAAAGGGAAGTTCGGTCTACGTCCTCTTCTCGGAAATGCTGAGAACATATAGTGCTCCATTTAGACGCACGCCAATTCTTCCTCCTCACGGCATTCTCCCACAGAGCTTTCCGACTTTCATTTTTAGGAAATCTAAAATCGTACAGGAGAAAAACACGCTATAGTACAAGTACCGATGTAGCACACGTTCGTTCACAATGAAGTTGTAAAATCACACTTAACGAGACAACTTACACACGTAATGTTATTCCCTTCGATTTCGCATCACAATCAGAACGATTCGTACATCCGAACACCACACAAGTCACCAAAATAGCGCAAAATCCTTCCAAAAGCGAGCGACAAGCCTATGCACACAAGCTTACAGCAGCAATGTTTTGGTCAGATTGAGATGGCTACCCTCGGCTTCACACGGCTTCACAGCTGTGACGTCACGGCGTCTCCCTCTATTCTTACCTCCATGGTTACTACCATAACGAGTTGTTCACTGTGGCAGCAGCAGCAGCGCTTATCGATACTAGTACTGCTGTACTGTCGTTGGTGTGACCGCTATATTTCCGTGTGGTGGTGTGTGAGGCAGTCGGTCAGCTGGGACAGAGCAGCGAGGAAGTCTCTGTGGCGTGAGGTCAGGCCGTGATCTCTGGCGGCGTGCTCACGCGGTCGGATTGTGAGGCGCTAGCTGCGAGAACTACAAAGTTAGTTTCCCGCCGAACCTGGACACTGACGTTGAGTGATCAGTTAACCTTTTATGAAACTTCAACTGCTGTCGCATCTTTTCGTTGATTGTCAGTAGTTGTTTCCTGGGCCGTTCCGGCTAGCAGCAACGTACGGTGTGTTGGAGGTGGCGAAATTTTGCAGCCACCTTCCTGTGTGTTCTTTAACTATTAAGTTGGTTGTTACTTATCAGTGAAGTGCACCAGCGGTATTTTCTGCCTTGTGGCCATTAACGCATCAGTTATCTGCCTTGGTCGTTAGCGTAGTTCTCCGGCAGTGGGTTTTCCCTCGCCGTGTTGATGCTGTCCAGCACTGCGTGTAGTTCGACAGTCTTTTAGTTGTTTGTTCATACTTCTTCTTAAGAGTACTTATTGTGCCTAGGCTATTTTTAGAAGCAAATTTTGAAGACGTAGTGCGGCTGGTAACTTCGTCCGTGGCTGATAGTTTCCATTGTCGTACCGTAGGTCGGGCGGAAGGGAATTGATTAGGTTGTTGGTCAGTCCTTCAGCCGTCACTGGGTCGGGGTGCCGTCCAATTATTTAACCATACTCTTGGCTACCTGTCTCACCTCACCTTACATTAGAGCTACCTCCTCAGGCTGACCCTTGGAACACTTCTGAGCTCCAAAAATGGCTCTGAGCACTATGGGACTTAACATCTGAGGTCATCAGTCCCCTAGAACTTAGAACTACTTAAACCTAACTAACCTAAGGACATCACACACATCCATGCCCGAGGCAGGATTCGAACCTGCGACCGTAGCGTCCGAGATCCACTATAATGTTGGTTTTAGATTGTGATTTTCATTTTAGTCTGATGTACTGTGCGAGGCCTTCAGCTGTCTATTAATTTAGTTTGTTTTAATTTTAAAATAAGGTCTTCAGCCGTCTTAAGTTAAAATTTTGAAAATTGATTTCTTTCAATTTTTTTAAAAATTTGCGCTATTTGAAATTCTTGTTTCCAGGCCCTAAGCCCTAAGCTGTTCAATGTCTAGTGTGTGGCCTTCAACCTAGTATTTACTTGAAATATTTTTTTTAAAATAAGGCTCTCAGATGCGTGTATTCTTTAAAGCAATTTTTTATAACTTGTGTTCAGGCGCCGGCCTGGGTGGCCAAGCGGTTCTAGGCATTACAGTCCGGAACCGCGCGACCCCTACGGTCGCAGGTTCGAGTCCTACCTCGGGCATGGATGTGTGTGATGTCCTTAGGTTAGTTAGGTTTAAGTAGTTCTAAGTTCTAGGGGACTGATGACCTCAGAAGTTAAGTCCCATAGTGCTCAGAGCCATTTGAACCATTTTGTGTCCAGGCCTTCAGCCGTTCTTGTTTTCCTTGTGGTTTTATGCTTTCGGCCCAGGGGGTATCACAAGTTTCCTTAACTAGGCCTTCAGCCGTATTGCCTTAATTTGATACTTTTAAGGCAATGTGTAATTAAGTGGTTTTTAGGAAAATTAAAGTTTGTGTGTTTTGTGCAACTAACAGTAACTGATTACGGCCGCCTCCACAGTCATAACCTCATCCGCTCTATCCCGCGAAACCAGATTTCACAGTTCTTCTGGAAGAATGGGGTGACTGAACTATACTACGTCCGGGCACCTTGTTGAATATGTCTCCAGTAGAGTTCAAGTCCTCATAAAGGCGGAAGGTGGAGACAGGGTGTATTAATGTCCACAGGTAGGTTTACGTATACTTTTGATCAGAATGTGTAGGTAGCGCAATGAACCTTGAAATTACTTTCAAAACCTTTTCCTTTAAGAATTTACTTCATTTACTAGCGATTCATCAAGAACATTAACACATTTAATCACATTATTGAGCGTGGAAGTAGTTGCCAGTGGATAACTGATGAAACAAATCAAATTTCTTTCAACAAATGGATATGTTATTCCTAAAAGCTCCTCCCTTTTTTTTAGTAACAGCTTTAAAACTGTAATCAGAAAGCACCCTCTAAATATCAAGTTACAGTTTATTCAGAGGCAGAAAGACAGGTTTTTGACAATATGAGCGTTCGGCCTGAGAACCTTGTCGCTCTCTTTTAACACGGCCGTAATCACGATCGCTCACAACCACCTCTGAAAGACTACACTGGTGCAAATCTGCAACACACCAGATTACTTTAAACTAAAAATTTTAACAATTCACACAAAAAATGGTTCAAATGGCTCTGAGTACTATGGGACTTAACTTCCGAGGTCATCAGTCCCCTAGAACTTAGAACTAGTTAAACCTAACTAACCTAAGGACATCACACACATCCATGCCCGAGGCAGGATTCGAACCTGCGACCGTAGCGGTCGCGCGGTTCCAGACTGAAGCGCCTAGAACCGCTCGACCACTGTGGCCGGCACAATTCACACAAGCACATAAACTATGCACCCCGTAGGAGGGATAGAAATGGTACAAAACACTAACATTAAAAAATTAACTTGCCACCGAAGGTGCAACGATTAAAAATGAAAACTCTTACGGTGGAAGGGTGGCAACTTTATATGCTAAAATGAATAGTTAAATAAAAACCCATGAGATGCAGTCTTACGTAAAATATACAAGGTTGGCCTAACATGCTCTACATTACACATATACCGCCTCTCAAGATGATAGGCAGGATAGAAACCTATTTCAGGAATTCGGCCGTTACACTTAAAGTAATAAATTCGTTAACACCGAATCAAACATGACAGAGGTAGCAGACCGAGAGACAGACACTAACTGCCTAACAAGTCCGGACGGGAGACAGACGAGCAAGCTGGGGACGAGAGACTAACCAAGAAAAGAAGTAGAAGTTAACAAGTCAATGAAACAACATATCACGAATCACTTCTAATAAACTGCGATGTCTGGCGAAGACCTGGCGCAGCACCCCCGACGCTCTCCCGAACCGTCCGCTGCCAGCCGCTTCAACGGACGCAAGAAGGCGCGCCGATCTCCCGTCTCACGGCGTCGCAGCTCGCGCCGGCCAGACCGATGTCGTGGGTTGACTCCTGTTGCTCTCGTGTCATCCGCGATGTCACTACCCCTCGCTATACGCCGCGGCCCTCTGGATTCACGTGGCGACCTCACATGCGCCGACGCTCAAGACGGACAAGTCATCTTGTGTTCCAGTGCGCGACCGACCAACCGATCGATCCAACCGCCAATGACCATTGCCTGAGCAAAGCCGAGTACACTGGCGGCCTAACGCGCAGACTCAGATGCAGGAACTAAGCCGCGACTGGGCGACCACTCCCTGAGTTCTCTTTCTGGCGGAGTGGAAAGACCCTCATTTTGCCGGCCTTAAAGGTTGATCCGAACGACTGACATACTAGCACTCCGGACGACCGACAGACACTAGCTGCCTCACAACTGCGGACGAGAAACAGACTAGCAACCTGGGGGACGAGAGACTGACCCAGACTGACCGAATGGCGAGCTGATAGCGCCCCTTAAATGCACGTGAACAAGCAATCTTTCCCTTCCCACCAGAGGGAGACACAAAGCTGCGATTTCCACAGCGGCGCCACCGCTAGAAACTGAGGGCGACTGCTTCACATTACGCGCTGCGGCGCGCTCTTCAAAACAGCAATTTTTGCCACAGCTCAGGGAATCTTCCCAATTAAAAATCGCTCTCGCATTATGCACTACAGCTACAGAGGAAGCTCTTTTTGGCAGACGCTTTGTCCCTTTGAGATTCGGCTGCCGTATGAGGTACCTTTCGCTCCTCGTCCTCTGCTGAATAGCGAGATCTCGCGACCGCCGCCGGCGCGTGTGTATCGATGCCTGACGCGGGCGACCTTTCATTTCGCGAGGTGTTTGCGGCCCCCCTCCCCCACCTCCCCCTCCCTCTGCCACGGCGGCCTAATGAAACATTAAGCGGGCTCCATTAGCGCAGCTCAGCGCGCGGAATATTTCATGGCGCGCCCGGCAGTCTCCTGTTGCGCCGCCGCCGCTGCTACCTGTTGGAAGCAGACAGCCTCGGCACAGTTCGCAACGCAGCAGGCGGCGGCTGGCGAACACGGGCTGGCCCCCGCTCCAAACGCCTTCAAATCTGGCGACAGCGCAAACTTCGCTAAATGTGGCAGTGAGGACCACAAATCCGTGACTGGCAGCTCCCGTTGAACAGATTCTCGAAATTATAAAGACGATCGCACAGTACGGCGTTTAAGGAATGACGCTAAATATCGTGCTACAGATGTTACCACTGTGTCCGCGATACTGACTCATCTCTACAAGGTGTCTCAGGAGGAATGCTCAGTATTCATGGATATAATAGGAACGACCATTCATAGCCGGCCGGAGTGGCCGAGCGTTTCTAGGCGCTTCAGTCTGGAACCGCGCGACCGCTACTTTCGCGGATTCGAATCCTGCCTGGGACACCGATGTGTTGTTAAAAAAAAAAAAAAATGTTCAAATGTGTGTGAAATCTTATGGGACTTAACTGCTAAGGTCATCAGTGCCTAAGCTTACACACTACTTAATCTAAATTATCCTAAGGACAAACACAGACACCCATGCCTGAAGGAGGACTCGAACCTCCGCCGGGACCAGCCGCACAGTCCATGACAGCAGCGCCATAGACCGCTCGGCTAATGCCGCGCGCGGCATCGATGTGTGTGATGCCCTTAGGTTAGCTAGGTTTAAGTAGTTGTATTGTATTGTATGTTAAGCGGGGACCTAGAAACGACGGAGAGGCTCCGTCCCCGCCGCAGCCACAGTGGTCCACAACCCCGCGACGACTACCGCAGTCCACTTCACCCCTACGCCCCCCCACACCTAACCCAGGGTTATTGTGCGGTTCGGCCCCCGGTGGACCCCCCAGGGAACGTCTCGCACCAGACGAGTGTAACCCCTATGTTTGCGTGGTAGAGTAATGGTGGTGTACGCGTACCTGGAGAACTTGTTTGCGCAGCAATCGCCGACGTAGTGTAACTGAGGCGGAATAAGGGGAACCAGCCCGCATTCGCCGAGGCAGATGGAAAACCGCCTAAAAACCATCCACAGACTGGCCGGGTCACCGGAGACCAGGCGCTCCTTCCCGCCCGGAAAGCTGTGCGTTACACCGCACAGCCAGCCGGGCGGGCTTAAGTAGTTGTACGTTATAGGGGACTAATGACCTCACATGCTATGTCCCATAGCGCTCAGAGCCATATTTTTCGACCATTCATATCAAAAACTTGAGTAAAAATGGGCTCTGAAATGCATATCTTAAGAGCTGTGAGCACTTCGCAATCTTCCCTAGTGAGAAACACGTCCCTGCTAGTTCTA
Source organism: Schistocerca americana (assembly GCF_021461395.2). Classification (NCBI taxonomy): domain Eukaryota; kingdom Metazoa; phylum Arthropoda; class Insecta; order Orthoptera; family Acrididae; genus Schistocerca; species Schistocerca americana. The sequence goes on along the minus strand of NC_060128.1, from coordinate 114,456,116 downwards.
CGCCTTATGTTGAGGCCACATTTTCCTTCTTTACTTTCCTGTTTCACAATTTTGTATGGCATCTGCACACATATATAGCATTCAGTGAGTTAAGTGGAGCTGCAGAACGCCCACAGTGGGGAATAAGATTTCAGTTCCCACGCTTGCTGAAGGAGCCATTGCCATTGCCAGCGAGGTACTTACGGGAAGTATCGTTACTCTGGCGCGAAACACCTGATCACGCTTAATAAACATCACTTTTTCTCTATACAGATACGCTATGGGATTAAAAGCATCCGGATGCCCCCACAAGCCGGCCGGGGTGGCCGAGTGGTTCTAGGCGCTGCAGTCTGGAACCGCGTGACCGCTACGGTCGCAGGTTCGATTCCTGCCTCGGGCATGGATGTGTGTGATATCCATAGGTAAGTTGGGCTTAAGTAGTTCTAGTTTCTAGGGGACTAATGACCTCAGATGTTAAGTCCCATAGTGCTCAGAGCCATATGAACCATGAACGCCCCCAAAAACATATGTTTTTCATATCAGGTGCATTGTTCTGCTATCTACTGCCAGGTACTCCATATCAGCTACCTCTGTAGTCATTAGAAATCGTGAGAGAGCAGAATTGCGGGCTCCACGGAACTCACGGAATTCGAACGTGGTCAGGTGATTGGGTGTCACTTGCGTAATACGTATGCACGCCAGATTTCCAGCCTCCTAAACACCCCTAAGACCACTGTTTCCGATGTGATGGTGAAGTGGAAACGTGAAGGGGCACGTAATGCAGAAAAGTGTACAGGCCGACCTCATGTGTCGACTGGCAGATACCGCCGACCGTTGAAGACGGTCGTAATGTGTAATAGGCAGACATCTATCCAGACCATCACGCAGGAATTCCAAACTGCATCAGGACCCACTCCAAGTAATACGACAGTTAGGCGGGAGGAGAGAGAACCTGGATTTCATGATAGACGGCTGCTCATAAGCCACACATCACACCGCTAAAAGGCAAACGACGTCTCTCTTGGTGTAAGGAGCGTAAACATTGGACGACTGAACAGTGGAAAAACGTTGTGTGGAGTGACGAATCACGGTACACAATGTGGCGATCCGAGGGCAGGGTGTGGGTATGGCGAATGCCCGTGAACGTCATCTGCCAGCGCGTGTAGTGCCAACAGTAAAATTCGGAGCCGGTGGTGTTGTGGTGTGGTCATGTTTTTCATGGAGGCGGCTTGCGCCCCTTGTTGTTTTGCGTGGCACTATCACAGCACAGGCCTACATTCGTGTTTCAAGCACCTTCTTGCTTCCCTCTGTTGTAGAGCAATTCGGGGATGGTGATTGCATCTTGCAACACGATCGAGCAACTGTTCATATCGCACGACCTGTGTCGGAGTGGTTCCACGACAGTAACATCCCTGTAATTGGCCGGCCTGCACAGAGTCCTGACCTGAATCCTACAGAAAACCTTTGGGATGATTTGGAATGTCGACGTCGTGCCAGGCCTCACCGACCGACATCGATACCTCTCCTCAGTGCAGGACTCCGTGAACAATGGGCTGCCATTGCCCAAGAAACCCTCCAGCACCTTACTGAACGTATGGCTGCGAGAGTGGAAGCTCTCGTCAGGCTAAGGGTGGGCCAACACTGTATTGAATTCCATCGTTACCGATGGAGGACGCCACGTACTTGTAACTCATTTCCAGCCAGGTGTCCGGATACTTTTGATCACGTAGTGTATAAGGAGAAGCCTACAGGTCACAAGTACATTCTTACAGCAATATCACAACGCCAAAACTGAGCCATGTTAATAAATACATGTATAATTTTCACACTAACGAAAACCTACGAACGGCTACGAAATATCGCGAGTGTCAGCAAACTCCAGAGGCAGAAGATGGTAGACAGACGTCTTGCCTTGAGGTGTGGTTTACTGTTGAAGTTCCGAGAGTATTCGTTCCTAGAAGTCCTAGAAGAGTCAGACAATTTACTATTTCCTCCTACGTGTATCTCAGGAAAACACCATGAAGATCGGAGAGATTCGAGTCTACATCTACGTCTACATCCATACTCCGCAAGCCACCTGACGGTGTGTGGCGGAGGGTACCTTGAGTACCTCTATCGGTTCTCTCTTCTATTCCAGTCTGGTATTCGTGGAAAGAAGGATTGTCGGTATGCTTCTGTGTGGGCTCTATTCTCTCTGATTTTATTCTCATGGTCTCTTCGCGAGATATACGTAGTAGGGAGCAATATACTGCTTGACTCTTCGGTGAAGGTGTGTTCTCGAAACTTTAAAAAAAGCCCGTACCGAGCTACTGAGCGTCTCTCCTGCAGAGTCTTCCACTGGAGTTTATCTATCATCTCCGTAACGCTTTCGCGATTACTAAATGATCCTATAACGAAGAGCGCTGCTCTCCGTTGGATCTTCTCTCTCTCTTCTATCAACCCTATCTGGTACGGATCCCACACTGCTGAGCAGTATTCAAGCAGTGGGCGAACAAGTGTACTCTAACCTACTTCCTCTGTTTTCGAATTGCATTTCCTTAGGATTCTTCCAATGAATCTCTGTCTGGCATCTGCTTTACCGACGATCAACTTTATATGATCATTCCATTCCAGTCCACACGCTGGCTGACCATTCGCGAATGGAACAGGAGAAGCGGGAAGTGACAGTAGTGTACAAAGTACCCTCCACCACACACCGTAACGTGGCTGTCGGAGCGTACATGTAGCTAGATTTTTGAAAAATAGGTTTCAATTTTATCGCAGAGAGCATTTATTATTTATTTGATTGAGTTTATATCGTTTCCACGTATTCAGTCCACGTAAAAACTAATTTTGCGTGCTGCATTTAGCCAGAGTTTAAACCATCGTAGCTCGACAGCGGTTGAAAATTACTGAATAAAAAAAAACATTTTGCGTTAATTCATTTATGTACTTAGTTCAGAGTTTGAACCGATTCGTACAAGTTTTAAAGAATAGAAGCGGTGCGCTTCAGAATTCTCCCAGAGAAACATACGCTTTTGCACGTAAAAACGGAACGGTGTACATACAAATGGCGCCATTAGGTGAGCATTAGTTTCAGCCCTATTCAAATGTTTTGCAGAAGGAATTAATATTTTCGCAAAATTTACCTGGGCGACATCTCCGGTTAGTCATTCAAACTTTGCTTAAAATATTACAACATAGCTACAGCGATACGGAGTTTCGAATGAAAATACAGATGGCCGCTGGTCCCGGTTGAACCAGTAACTTTTACCCTATGTTTCTACTCCGAATAGGAATCGAGGACCCCATTCCGAGCTGCGATTCTGCACTCGTCTTTTTCGGACGTATTTGCTAAAGCGCTTCCGCGCTGTAACAATTGCGAGAGTACTTTTCGATAACGATGAATAATAAATGACGGCCCTAATAAGTGGTCTGCGTTGTTAGTAAACTCGGGAAAATTCTCAACCGCAGTACTTCGTTAAGGAGCAGAACCCTGACTCAACTGCCAGCTCGTATCACTTACTGCGGGATTGTTCGTGACGACCCGACAACGCACAAAGGGATTCTTACGTTAATGCGCTTTCTCATTTTACGAAATTTACAGTTTTTTGATAAGTACATCCTAAAGTGTTCACTGAAGAGAGAATTTTTACCGTTTTACGAATTCTTATTTGTCGTTTCCTTCAATAGTACAAAGTATGAGCGTACGGAATATCAGACCAGCTGTGTGGCTGGATTGAAGAGCTTTTAGCAAACACAACACAGCATGTTGTTCTCAATGGAGAGACGTCTAGAGAGCTTAAGGTAACCTCTGGCGTGCAACAGGGGAGTGTTAAGGGATCCATTGCTTTTCACAATGTATATAAATGACCTAGTAGATAGTGTGTGAAGTTCCACGCGGCTTTTCGCGGATGATGCTGTAGTATACAGAGAAGTTGCAGCATTAGAAAATTGCAGTGAAATGCAGGAAGATCTGCAGCGGATAGGCACTTGATGCAGGGAGTGGCAACTGACCCTTAACATAGACAAATGTAATGTATTGCGAATACATAGAAAGAAGGATCCTTTATTGTATGATTTTATGATAACAGAACAAACAATGGTAGCAATTACTTCTGTAAAATATCTGGGAGTATGCGTACAGAACGATTTGAAATGGAATGATCATATAAAATTAATTCTTGGTAAGGCGGGTACCAGGTTGAGATTGATTGGGAGAGTAATTAGAAAATGTAGTCCATCAACAAAGGAAGTGGCTTACAAAACACTCGTTCGACCTATACTTGAGTATTGCTCGTCAGTGTGGGATCCGTACCAGGTCGGGTTGACTGAGGAGATAGAGAAGATCCAAAGAAGAGCGGCGCCTTTCGTCACAGGGTTATTTGGTAAGGGTGATAGCGTTACGGGGATGTTTAGCAAACTCAAGTGGCAGACTCTGCAAGAGAGGCGCTCTGCATCGCGGTGTAGCTTGCTGTCCAGGTTTCGACAGGGTGTGTTTCTGGATGAGGTATCGAATATATTGCTTCCCCCTACTTATACCTCCCGAGGAGATTACGAATGTAAAATTAGAGAGATTCGAGCGCGCACGGAGGCTTTCAGGCAGTCGTTCTTCCCGCGAACCATACGCGACTGGAACAGGAAAGGGAGGTAATGACAGTGGCACGTAGGGTGCCCTCCGCCACACACCGTTGGGTGGTTTGAGGAGTATAAAAGTAGATGAAGATGTAGATGCAGAAGCTACGCTTTTTGTTCGCAACCCGTACCTACCACTCAGTGATCGCTTACGTTGCCTCGCTGGTTCCACGTCATCTAAAAGTAGGTCGCCACCGAGCTGTAGTGCCGTGTGCAAACCTGCAGGTGGAAACTTGGTCGCAAACACCGCACCGATCAATACTTTTGTCTGACGTCAGTTGCCTGTTACAACACGTAAGATTCTTTGGGTGACCATAAAACGATCATGGCTGCAAGAGCCAGAAATTGTACTACAGGATAGCGCATAGAATTAAACTCGATGTTAGAAGGTGTAGTTTTATACACTGCCCGACGAAAAAAGCAAAGCACCGAGAAAGGGAGGAGTAGAATTAATCAAACGTCATGGGTTGAGAGGGTACGTGATTTCAGCGATTACGGTATCGAGGAAAATTTGTAAACTTGTGGCAATATGAGCCCATTTATCGCTATGACATTGCAGCATATGATCTGGATCTGTGAACTAAAAATAAATGTAAATTTCGTATGACTACGGCCTCCCGTCGGGTAGACCGTTCGCCGGGTGCAAGTCTTTCGATTTGATGCCACTTCGGGGATGGGGATGAAATGATGATGATTAGGATAACACCGCACCCAGTCCTGAGCGGAGAAAATCTCCGACCCAATCGTGAATCGAACCCGGCCCCTTAGGATTGATAAACTGTCGTGCTGACCACTTTTTTTTTCTTTTTAATCTCATTTAGTTCGTCTTCCTTCTTTGTATCTGCTCGGAGCGAACGTCGCAAGACACCCGCTTCAGTTCGTCGTTGATCCATTAACTCCGGTTTTTTTTATTATTATTATTACAGAGGGCAGCTAACCCTCTGACCAAACACGCTGAGCTACCGTGCCGTCTGACCACTCAGCTACCGGGGGCAGACATCTATGAACTGATTCGGCTGGGAAAGGGCGTCGCAAAGACGTTACAAGCTGGTCCGCCGTTGTTGTAACCGGTGGTACATAGGCTGGATACTGGCATTGGGAAGTATTGGCATCCGAGCCGGTTCCACACACGTTCTGCAGGACCTGACCACCATTTTGCAGGACAATGCTCAAGCACGTACAGTCCAAGCTGTTACTGATTAATGGGGCTGCTAAGTGCTATACCACCTACTGCAATCAAGCCCTCGTAAGTTCAACTCGATTTCTAAAGTGAAGGAAACACTTGACGTCATTCGCTTCAGAACTGCTACAAATTCGTCAGGCTCTGTCAACACAACTAGCACTGCTAAGAGTATCCTACGACCTCCACATCGCTGGCAACGGGCTATACACAATGCTGGTGTCTACTTTGAAGTTCAGTAAAACTTTGAAACACGTATCTATTTTGTACGAGCTGTAAATAAATAGTTGCCCTATTTAAGTTCCAACCCTCGTATTCATACTAGGAGTCACGTGTCTTGACGCCAAATTTGATACTGTGTTCCCTGATAACTGTTGATGATCAAGGAGAGTTGCCTATTCTTATACCTTTTCCACACTCCCGGCTCATATTGCATGACAATATGTCCCTTGGGGAGAGGGTAGCCTGTATTTCCTAGTACCTCGCACAGCTACACCATGATATGCAGTTCGATACGATTAGCTAAGCATTACCCGTAATTGTGACACAAACAAAAGATGTAACCAAATCACATCTGCTGAAACGTAGAACGAAAAACTCCTTTCTTGCTGTATTATGTACTAGCCAGCGGGCTATCTGCATTGAGATAAAACAGTAACGTACAACTGGCGTCGAGGTAAATTTTAGATTCGGTGCGTGAGCTAAAATTCAGCCCAAGTTTCTATCCTCCGCCATCATAAGAGTCTTCTGAAATAGAATTAATATTTTTGAAACGCTGTGAAATAACTGGATTATCAGTCTCCGCCGCATAAATAAGGCAGGGACAGCTTTCCCTTTATTTTCGACACCCTTGTTACACATTCAGCGAGCAAAGCTGGTCGTGTGGCTCTACATAAAGAGAAACCGGAAAAAAACCCTAGCGAAAAAAAAAACCTGTAACGACAGCAGAACATGGTCAGATACGGTATGGCGGGCTGGGGAAGCCCCGACAAGCACTGCCGCCAACAAAATAACTAGAAAAACTGTGTAGCGCGATTGTCACACGCGGACAATGCCGGCCATTACATTATGGAGCCGGTTCCGGCGTTTTCGCTAAACGAGTGGACCCGGATTGTCCGGTTACCCGTTTTTTGTTCCTTTTTTTCTTTTTTTTGTTTCCAGCGCATGTGACAGAGTTCACCCCTCCCCCTCCCCGCGCCTCTTTTTTTCGGCAGCGGTGGACAAGCATCATATTTCAGCAAAACACCGCTAGAACACCCGCGGTCCAGCCGACACAGACCACAAGTGCGTCATTTCAACGTGGCCACAAATTTGACAACTGCTCATGCCACATTATGAAAAAAAAAAAGGAGCGTTACAAGCCCGATATAGACCAATTTACATGCGAAACTGCGGTTTATTGCGTTCCGCGAAGTTTGTAACAATATTTCAACCACGGGCTAAAAGGTAATCTCGATTGAGTGTCAAGGTGAGGAGCTGGATTTTACTGATGGTAATGCCAAGGTAAACTCGGTGGGTAGGCTAGAACGGAGTGTGCTCAACGTTGTGCATTTGTCAAAGATGGTTGAGGAAGAAGTAGTGGCTTTGGTTTCGAAGGCCCACGTCAGCGGCTGGGAAGGAAAACAGCAAGCGACTAAATGCCCTTCGAATATCTACATTTACGCCTATATTCTGCTAAAGGCTGTGAAGATTTTCTCCCTTCCCAACGCCTACCGAGCATGGGAAGAAACATCTCACAATTGTCTTTGCGTGTTCTGGAATTACTCTAATTTTGTCTTCACAGGTCCTATTGTAGTGACACGTAACAGATTCTACAATACCGGCGACCAGTTGTAACAAAGCGGGATGGTCGACCTAAAGAAGCGTAATGAGTGAAACTGAAGTGATTTCTGGCTTTCCACAAGGTAGTGTTATTGGCCCTTTTCTGTTCCTTATCCATATAAACGATTTTGGAGACAATCTGAGAGAAGCCGTCTTCGGTTGTTTTCAGATGACACTGTCGTTTGTCGACTAATAAAGTCATCAGAAGATCAAAACAAACTGCAAAATGATTTAGAAAAGATATATGAATGGTGCGAAAAGTGGCAGTTGACCCTAAATAACGAAAAGTGTGAGGTCATCCACACGAGTGCTAAAAGGAACTCGTCAAACTTCGGTAACACGATAAATCAGTCTAATCTAAAAGCCGTAAATTCAACTAAATACCTAGGTATTTCAATCATGAACAACTTCAATTGGAGGGAACACACAGAAAATGTTGTGGGGAAGGGTAACAAAAGACTGCGTTTTACTGGCACGACACTTTGAAAATGTAACAAACCTACTAAGGAGACTGCCTACTCTACGATTGTCCGTCCTCTTTTAGAATACTGCTGTGCGGTGTGGGATCCTTACCAGATAGGACTGACGGAGTACATCGAGAAAGTTCAAAGAAAGGTAGCACGTTTTGCATTTTCGCGAAATATGGGAGAGAGAGTCACAGAAATGATACAGGATTTGGGCTGGAAATCATTAAAAGAAAGACGTTTTTTGTTGCGACGGAACCACCTCACGAAATTCCAATCACGAAATTTCTCCTCCGAGAGCGAAAATATTTTGTTGACACCGCCCTGCATAGGTAGGAACAATCGCCATGAGTGTAGGGAAATGAGAGCTCGTACGTAAAGGAATAATTGGAATAATAGAGAATTGTGATGGTGGTTCCATGAACCCTCTGCCAGGCACTGAAATGTGATTTGCGGAGTATACATTTAGATGCAGAAGCGATGACTTAATGGCGTTATATTTTGCTTGAGGTTTAGTCAAGGGAGTTCAATTCCACGTCTGGGACTTTGAGATAAACCGGATTAAGTTAAATGTGTAACCTCCCAATGATATTCGTCTCTGTTTGTTATTTAGGCCAACTGTACCTCTCACTCTATGAAATCTGTGTAGTACCAAAACTATGTACTAGCAAACTGTTAGCTAACTAAAACTTGTATGCTAACCTTTGACTAAACAGATCCTAAATCGAACTGACCTGTAACAGATCTGAGTGTAACTTGCCTTTATATTAAATGCGCAACTGAAGTATAACGATTATGTGGCCCTAATGAAAATTTTCTGCTTACTACGCGTCTTGACAACATTGTTTCAGATTTCTAGAAAGCACAACAGCAAACAGCAAGCAGGGAGCGCCTAAGCTAGTATTCAGTTTCTAAATAAAATTACCAAATTATACTCAAACTATTCCTACTCCAAGACAACGATTTTGAAATGAAGTATGTATTCAAAAAGACACTTGGCGTGAACTTCGCACAGAACGTAGCTCTGAACCACACTATGCTTAACAAAGTGAATAATGAATTAAAGGGGGGTACAATGTTGATAGAGAAATTCTATGAAATTCAAACAGCTTAATCAGTTGGTATGTTAATGCATGACTTACGGAAGTGTGGTGGTCTTTCTCGCAGCTCTGAGGAAGTGAGTCAAGTTAACGACCTCTCAATAATCATACCTCCAAATTACGCCCACAGTGCTGCAGTCTTACCTCAAACAACTTCTCTTCAAAAAATAATAACATTATTCAAAATTTATATTCCATACGCTTTCAAATGCGTACATCATATTTATCCATCCTGTCCTTCACAATAAATCTTTCTTCATCTAAAAGATACAGTTGCAGGTCAACACAGCACTACGGAATAGGTTCATCACCTATCACACTTCAATTAAAAATGTGTGAGACTGCGCCGATGTAAGGACCGTGCCACGGCGAGACCAAAGATTGTTTAGCAGTAACGTAACTTGCTCTTTCTCAGACTTGCGCATTCAGAACATACCGAGTGAACAAAAAGTCAGTAAAAATTTGAAAACTTAATAAACCACGGAATAATGTAGATAGAGAGGTAAAAATTGACACACATGCTTGGAATGACATGGGGTTTTATTAGAACCAAAAAGAGTATTGATAGACGCGTGAAAGATCTCTGGCGCGCGTCGTTTGGTGATGATCGTGTGCTCAGCCGCCACTTTCGTCATGCTTGGCCTTCCAGGTCCCCAGACCTCAGTCCGTGCGATTATTGGCTTTGGAGTTACCTGAAGTCGCAACTGTATGGTGATCGACCGTCATATCTAGGGATTCTGAAAGACAACATCCGACGCCAATGCCTCACCATAACTCCGGAAATGCTTCACAGTGCTGTTCGCAACATTATTCCTCGCCTACAGCTGTTGTTTAGGAATGATGGTGGACATATTGGGCATTTCCTGTAAAGATCATCATCTTTGCTTTGTCTTACCTTGTTATGCTAATTATTGCTATTCTGATAAGATGAAGCGCCATCTGTCGGACGTTTTTTGAACGTTTGTATTTTTTCGGTTCTAATAAAACCCCATGTCATTCCAAGCATGTGTGTCAATCTTTACCTCTCTATCTACATTATTCCGTGATTTATTCAGTATTCAAATTTATACTGACTTTTTGATCACCCGGTACATGACCACCTTACAAATGTACCGTCCAACTCTTGTAATACGCTGCCCGCCCACTGTAATTATGTATCTCTATTGAAAAAATGTCATGTAATTATGTGGCGAAACTTCCTCTCGTGCTATAAAAATCTGTTAAACGTATCACATCTACAGTTTCAGTACCGGCATTTTATTTGTCTTTTTCTTAAATGTCATTGATCAGTACTTAACGGAATAAAAGATAAAGATGACAGAATTACTTTTTTTAAGTAATGAAGTGTTAAGCACGGTGGTGGTGGTGGGGGGGGGGGGGGACAGGGGGACAGGGAGGGTTTCATTTTTTCATGTTTCATGATTGTTTCAAATTTTGGAGAAAGAGTTACCTACCAAGTCCATTTGTTCATTAAAATGGTGTGGGGTGATTCATGGTATACATATGAATGGCAGGCAGGGTCAGGACGACCCGTATTTTCTGTACACAGTCGTGTTCTCCCAGCACAGAATGAGAACTTGTATATTTGTGGAGCCGGCTGCTGGGACGGGGCACTGAGAAGTTCAAGGGCGCAATTTCCTCAAAGCGCCCCCAGCGGTGCAGTCCTGCCACGCCCATTTGTCTCGTACAGCCATACAAGTGCCGATGGCCCGGCAGTCTCCGGCCTGCTAATGTCAGCCGAGGGAGAAGCGGGACCGTTCGCACCTCCCAGTTAGAAGGGCATCTCCAACTTTGCCTCTCTGCCCTGGCAGCTGTTGGGTTTGCCGAGTGTTGGTATCCGCGGATGAAGGCCAACGGGCAGGTTCCATATTGCTAGATGTACAGAAAACGTTTGACACGTGGCCCCACTTCAGATTGTTAACGAAGGCCAGAGCATACGGTATAGGTTCCCAGATACGCACGTGGCTCGAAGACTTCTTATGTAGTAGAATCCAGTACAGTGTCCTCGACAATGAGCGTTCATCAGAGACAGGGGCAGCCAGCAGTGCTCTAGGGATGTGTGATAACATCGCTATTATTCTCTGTATACAATAAAGGTCTGAGGACAGAGCGAGCAGCAGTCTGCAACTGATGGGGGAGGGGGATACAGGATGGCTTCCTTATAATTTCCATTTGGTATGATGAATGGCAGCTAGCTGTAATGGGGAAAAAAGTAAATAAATGCAGGTGACTAGAAAAAGCAATACCATAATGTTCGGGTGCAGTTTCTTCAGTGTGCTGCTTGACAGTGATGTCGATTAAATACCTAGATACATCATTGCAATATGAAAGTAAATCTAACCAGCGCTTCAGATTGGCTATAGAAAAGGCAAGTGGTCGACTCCGGTTCCTCGGGAGAATTCTAGGAAAGCTTAGCTCATCTGTTAGACCGTTTACCGAGCGAGGTGGCGCAGTGGTTAGACACTGGACTCGCATTCGGGAGGACGACGGTTCAATCCCGCGTCCGGCCATCCTGATTTAGCTTTTCCGTGATTTCCCTAAATCGCTCCGGGTAAATGCCTGGATGGTTCCTTTGAAAGGGCACGGCCGGCTTCTTTCCCCATCCTTCCCTAATCCAATGAGACCGAAGAACTGGCTGTCTGGTCTCCATCGCCAAACAACCCAACCTGTTACACCGTTTGCATATCCTGTGAAAACTATACTCCTACAACAGTCCTTTGGGTACGCCTGAAGTTAATTTTTCGTTCGATCAATCTTCTCCTTTAAGAATGACATGCTGTTTTCTGTCTTCTAGGAATTTTCAATCCAGTCACACAGCTGGCCTGATAATCAAGACGCTCGTGTCTTATTCATAAGGAGACAATGCGCACCTGTGTTGACCTCTTTCCGGGACTCAAAACTGTAGCAGCTTGGCCGCCAATGGCTGCAGCCTTCTGCGTTGCAGTGTAACACTGACTCTGACCTGAGTATAGGAAAAAACTGGTGCGGCCTGAAATACGAGGTACATGTATTCAGTAATGGATAATCCCTCCTATCTATGAGTAATTCTTTACATTGTAGGTCAGTTGCCAATCTCAGCAGAGCTGCCTTTATGTCCCTTCAGTTTTCTAACGTTTAGAGGTCTCTGACGATCGGTCCATACTGAAAGGCTTCAGTACAGTTACTGACTTTGACTAAAATGAAAAAGAAGTATATAATTTCCTTTTACACTGAAGAGCGAAAGAAACTGATACACCTGCCTAACATCTTGTAGGGCCCCCGCGAGCACGGAGAAGTGCTATGACGGGGCATGGAATAGACTAATATCTGAAGTATTGCTGGAGGGAATTGACCACGAATCCTGCAGGGCTGCCCGTAAACCCATAAGAGTACAAGGGGGTCGAGATTTCTTCCCAATAGCACGTCGCAAGGCATCCCAGATATGCTCATTAATCCAGAATGAGATTTTCACTCTGCAGCGGAGTGTGTGCTGGTACGAAACTTCCTGGCAGATTAAAACTGTGTGCCGGACCGAGACTCGAACTCGGGACCTTTGCCTTTCGCGGGCGAGTGCTCTACCATCTGAGCTACCCAAGCATGACTCACGCCCCGTACTCACAGCTTTACTTCTGCCAGTGCCTGGTCTCCTACATTCCAAACTTTACAGAAGCTCTCCTGCGAACCTTGCAGAACTAGCACTCATGAAAGAAAGGTCCCGAGTTCGAGTCTCGGTTCGGCACACAGTTTTAAAATGCTCATTAATATTATGTCCGTGGATTTTGGTGGCCAGTGGAAGTGTTTAAACTCAGAAGAGTCCCTGGACCACTCTGTACCATTTCTGGACGTGTGGGCTGTCGCATTGTCCTACTATAATTGCACAAGACCGTCGGAATTCACAGTGGACATGAATCGATGCAGTTGATCACATAGGATGGTGTTACCTGTCATAGTCGTATCTAGATGTATCTGGGATTCCCATATAAATCCAACTCCACACGCCCCACCTTTACAGAGCCTCCACCAGCTTGAACAGTCCGTTGCTGTGATTCAGAGTCTATGGATTCATGAGGTTGTCTCCACAGTCGTACACGTCCATCCACACGATACAATTTGAAACGAGACTCGTCCGACCAGGCAACATGTTTCCAGCCATCAGCAGTCCAATGTCGACCCAGGTGAGGCGTAAAGTTTTATGTCGTGAAGTCATCAAGAGCACGAGTGGGTCTTCGGCACCAAAAGCCCATATCGATTATGTTTCTTTGAATGGTTCTTAGCTGACACTTGTTGATGGCCGAGCAGCAATTTGCGGAAGGGCTGCACTTGTATAACGTTGAACGGTTCTCGTCAGTCGTTGTTGGTCCCGTTCTTGCAGGATCTCTTTCCGGCCGCAGCGATGTTTTACCGAATTCCTGATATTAATGGTACATTCGTGAAATGGTCGTACAGGAAATCGCCACCTCGAAGATGCTGTGTCGTGTCCCATCACTCTTGTGCAAACTATGAAATCACGATCAGACTCACTTAAATCTGGACAACCGATCTAACAACTGCGCCAGACACTTGTGTTAATAGGCGTTGCCGACCACAGCTCCGTATTCTGCCTGTTTACATCTCTCTGTATTTGAATACGCATACCTATACCAGTTTCTTTGGCACTTCAGTGTAATATGTCTTAAGTCTTAAAAAAAGAAACACCCAGTAGTTATATACTTCATATTATTTCGTAATGCTACTTGATGTTCAAACATTAGCCTTGTGTGAGTGACGATATAAAGATGACGGTCTGAGGCCATCCAAAATTGTTTATGAGGTCCTTTTGAGGGTGGAGCGGTACATATACAGCTCCTTTCTTTCTGGAAGTACCATAATAGAGGAATGGATGATGTCGCAGATATTTGAAAAAATACATAGTTTCAATGTATACGAGTATATTACATTTGTATACTCATCAATCTGTTATCCATTACGGCTACGCATCTCTACGATGGTGATGAATAAATGTTAATCATAAATCACCAACCAGTCGGCTTTAAAATCGACTGTTTCCCGTCATTTCTGAAAAGCAGTACCCCCATCGTCTGCAGAAAGACGCTCCATGACCCAGAATAAATGGCGGGGTATCAGCGTAACTTTGTACGGGTGCAAACCATTGGCTATGTGTAAGTGGCTAGAGTTTCAGTCGTGTGTGACAGGTAGAATGGCCACGAGGATGCATTATCTACGATAGTGGTGTAAGCTGAATAAATGAAGTAAAATCTGTGGCTCGGCTAGCACCTGAACCCGGGTTTCCTTGCTCATTAAACAAGAGTTCTGACCATTAATCCACCTCAGCTTCATGGACAACATTGCTGCAAGGACTACTCAAGTCCAATGCCCTCGCAACACAAACTTCAATTCATATCTTCAGCTTACGTCATTATCATAGACAAAGATGAGACTTCGATAGCCGGCCGGTGTGGCCGAGCGGTTCTAGGCGCTTCAGTCTGGAACCGCGCGACCACTACGGTCGCAGGTTCGAATCCTGCCTCGGGCATGGATGTGTGTGATGGCCTTAGGTTAATTAGGTTTAAGTAGTTCTGAGTCTAGGGAACTGATGACCGCAGATGTTAAGTCCCATGGTGCTCAGAGACATTTGAACCAGTTTCTTGAGACTTCGAAATGAAGGGATTAGTTAAAACCGTTGAAAGTCAGTTTAACATATAAGAAGATGCAATGGCCTTATGACACCTTACCAAACGAAAGAGGCGAGAGGGAGTGCAGCATCATACTGGCAAGTTGGCTCATACAATGAAGACCGTGGAGAATCTGACTCGGTTTTTGTAATCGCTGAAATAATGTATCTCCGATTTCAGGAAATGAAATACGATAAGGAGAGCAGTGTGGTGACCGCATGAGCCTCCATATCCGCATGTAGTGACGTGTATGTCGTGAGTATGACACGGCGGTCGGTCGGTGCCGTTGGGCCTTTACGGCCTGTTCGGGAGGAGTTCAGCTTCTTCTTTTTTTTTTTTTTTTTTTTTTTTTTTTTTTTTTTTTTTTTTTTTATAATAACGTTTCACAGCCCCTCTCAATTCGTGAAGTTTCCTTTCCCTTCCTCTTCTCTTTCAAGGTGCTTAATTTTCTTGGCAGGTAGTGTGTAATAGATCTGCTATTTAACGTAAGAAGACAGCAGTCGTCTGTTTGTATACAAGCGTGCATGGAGCGGGAAGGGGGATGAAGGTTGTGGAATTCGGCTCGAGACGACAATGTACAGGAGGTGGAGCGGTCGGGACTTGTAAGTGGGCATCCAGGGCTGCCGTTAAATGACGTAACTTAGAAGGTAAAGTAAAGAGAATATATTTCAGTGTACTGGGTAGAAAGGGTGCGCCTAGTGTCGAAAGTTAGCAGGTTTAGGCCAGTCTAGGAGGTCGAACAACTAATTGAAATTGGCAAGGGAAGGGGAGGCGGTTCATGTTAATTGATGTTGGTGGCCAGTCACGGAACGCAGAGCCAGTGGCTCTGTCTTCTAAGAAAGACATATATTCTGTTCAAGGTCCAAATGGTTCTAATGGCTATGGGACTTGACTTCTGCTGGCCGGAGTGGCAGAGCGGTTGTACGTGCTACAGTCTGGAACCGCGCGACCACTACGGTCGCAGGTTCGAATCCTGCCTCCGGCATGGATGTGTGTGATGTCTTTAGGTTAGTTAGGTTTAAGTAGTTCTAAGTTCTAGGGGACTGACGACCTCAGATGTTAAGTCCCATAGTGCTCAGAGCCATTTTGAACTTAACTTCTGAGGTCATCGGTCCCCTAGAACTTAGAACTTCTTAAACCTAACTAACCTAAGGACATCACACACATCCATGCCCGCGACAGTAGCGGTCGCGTGGTTCCAGCCTGTAGCGCCTAGAACCGCTCGGCCACTCCGGCCGGCGTTCGGGGTACAGTTAACAAGAGAGAGAGGCAACTGTGTTCTGCATTGCAGAACGCTCCAGCGACCACACACATGACCTGTAACCCGCAAACGCTATTGGCTTAAACCGATGACGTGAATTCGCTAGCAGTTTCAGCAGAGGGCTCAAGATGCCTGTTATCAGCAGCTTCAACTGGACAGGACTGCCTCGGTTCTGAAAGACAAGCAACTTTTGCCACGTAGGCACAGCCAAAATTTCTCTGGGAGCTAATTGTACAGATTGTCTGGGGGCTTTGAAACTAATTTTTAAACAAACTCCTTAAAATATTCCTTGACTGGCTGCCACCATGCACTCTAGGTTCATCGGCAATGTATTGGATTCTGGGGTGGATCGTTTGGGGTTCAGCGGCCTGGCGCCACGTGTTACTGTCCGTGCGTGGCGAGCGGACCACCCCTGCACCTCAATCTTCTCTCTCCTCTGGCCCACCCCTCTACGCCCGCGTCCCCCTGCTAGCAGACACACAGGCCGAAATATCAGGACGCGGACACAAACACACGCGGAGGGGCAGGCTACGGCCGGCCAACGCCCTTTCTTCCTCGTTTAGCCGCTCACGGCGCCGCCGAGGAGCGAGAAAAATGTCACGGCGCAGCGCGGACCTCCCAAACTGGGTCGTGTGTGCGCGCCCTGCCTGCGGAATCGCCGATCCCACCACCCCCGCCGCCTCCGCCCGACTTAAAGCGACCCCCTCCAACCACCACCTCCACTATCCAGCACCCCACCCCCACTGTCCAATACCCCGCCCCTTCAGACGAGTTCGGCCACAGTCGCCACGGCTAAAGCGAAAGACCGCAGCGGGGGCGACCATCTCGTAAATATGCGGAGAGTGCCGGTACTAAATCGGGAATTATGCAGATCGGTACTGCAGGAACCGTATCATTACTACACTGTGGAAAGTAGTTTGTTGTGTATTTAACACGTTTGTTTAGAGGCCCGTCTTCTGCGGTAACTCTTACATATCACTTATTTTTTTCTGTCTTACGCGTACTGCAGTTTAAGAGAGTATTACACTAGACGCGTTTCCTTTTATTTACAAACGCCAAGTCTTGTTTCCACTACAACCTGTCGACTTTCAAACATCTGAAAAGGAGCTGAGGACTCTTCATAAATAAAAGGGAAATGCGCCTTCTACAACACTATTTGTTAATGCTGTATGATTAAGACAGAGAAAAAGTTTTTTTTGTATTGCTGTTCAATGTGCGTATGTCGTAGGTAGTAGCATATGTGGTAGCCCTAATCACGGAAAATAAACAATTAAGACTCACAAACCACGTGTTAGGTAAGCTGTTTGGGGATGTACCTCAATTATAAATGCACGTGACACTGTTAAAAATTATGGTCGTATGTCTACGTTATTTTTTTAGTATTTTGGGAACCAGAGCTCGCGGTTTGTAAAAGATTGTTTCGTACACACTCTGATATCACAAATACATGAAACACAAAACAGCACCATAACGAATTTCAGATAGATACGTATTCCATGACAATTCTGAAAGCATTAATTGTCATACACAGTACTTCGAGTGGCTGAGTAGATTATAAATGTTATCACCACCACCTCCTTCTTTTCGTTTTTGGGCATCCTTGCATCTTCACCATCATCATCATCACCATCATCATCATCATCTTTCACTTCCCCTTCTTCCTCTTCCACCTACTTCCCCTTCCACCTACTTCCCCTTCCTCCCCTTCTTCACATCCTTCTTTTGTAATTCTTAGCTTTCTTCTGCTACCTATTATTGACTAGGTTCATATGTCTGCTTTCATTCTTCTACCATTTCCCTGTTTCTTCACATTCCTACACCACTTTCACCTCTCCACCTTGTCTTCCACGATTGCTACCCTTCCACCTCTAAACTCCCTCTGTCCCTTGCCCACATTCACATCTTCACCAAGCATCCCTTTCAGCCCTTCTCACCTTCTCACCTTCACTCCTCCTCCTCCTTCTTTTTTACCTATCTCCTTCTCCTCTTCCGTTGTCCCCCTATCTCCTTTCCAACCCTTTCTCCATGTCTTCCTGCTCCTTCTAGGCTTCCTCTACCTCCTCCATCACCTCTCTTGCTGTCCCCCCTTTTTAGTCGTCCAACATCATCATCACTTCCCACTTCTCCCCCTTCTACCCCTCCTCCCCCTCCTACGTTTCCTCCTTCACACAATGCTCCTCCTTGTTCTTCTCTTTCTCCTCCACCTCTCCTCTTCCTTTTCATTATTCTCTTCATTATTCTTCCTGCCGACACTAACTGTACTACAGTCTTCAGAGCGACACGTCAGTAGAGGCAAGAACAGAATTAACGCAAGGCGTAGCAATGTTCCCACCACACCGACTGAACTCTAACTGAGCGAGAACTGGAAAACCTGAATTGGAAGGCCAGTCGAAAAGCGCTGTGTTTCACCTGCATCTAGGTTTATATTATTAATGTTAAAACTTCCTGGCATATTAAAACTGTGTGCCGTACCGAGACTCGAACTCAGGGCCTTTGCCTTTCGCGGGCAAGTACTCTACAATCTGAGCTACTCTAGCACGACTCACGCCCCGCGTGGCGGAAGTAAAGCTGTCAGGACGGGGCGTGAGTCGTGCTTGGGTAGCTCAGATTGTAGAGTACTTGCCCGCGAAAGGCAAAGGTCCCGAGTTCGAGTCTCGGTCCGGCACACAGTTTTAATCTGCCAGGAAGTTTCATATCAGCGCACACTCCGCTGCAGAGTGAAAATCTCATTCTGGATTACTAATATTGTCTGTGGAGCACTGAAGATCTATCACACACACGTCATCCTTGCTATGATTTCCTATAATTGGATGTAAGTCAGTGATGCATCGAAATGAAAGGTCTTCGGGAGATTCTGGCATAAATAATAATACTGTTAAATGCTGGCGTTGGTGTGGCCACGTGGTTAGAGACATCAAGTTACGGGACCAAAGGGAGTTCGTACGCTGATATTCATTCCGCTTCTTTGCATTTAGAACAGATTCTGGTAGCAGCTAAGACATTTATATTCCTCCTTGTCATAAATATTAGGCCGTTTTATCTGAATACGTCGTGGTTTCTGAGGAGGCAGAAGCAATGCGAATGTGTTAACAAACGTTGAGTGAAACTAAACATCCAATTGTTCTTTATAGGTCCCCTAACTCCGACTTCAGAGCATTTCTGCTCAAGGTAGAGAGGGTTCTTGATTCACTTTGTAGGAAGTACTAGAAATTAGTTATATGTGGTGACTTCAATATTAATTTTGTATATGATAATGCAAGACAAAGGATCTTAGTAGCTCTCATAAATTCATATGATCTGATACAGAGTGTTTTTTTCAAAATAGGCTGCGGGGGAACAGTAGCACAGACATAGACAATATTTTTATTCATTCTTCATTACTAGAAGGGCATTCTGTCATGTCCATGACTTTGAGGATTTGCTCCTCAATTTGGTCCTGCGGAACTTGATGTGTAAATAAATAAAAAACTGCATTGTATAGATAAATTTTGCAGGAAAAAACAGCGACGTATGGTCTTTATGTTTCTCCACTGAGTGTGTGCTACTTTTTTAATACAGTGAAACTGAACAGTTCAAATTTCTAGGTGTTCAGATGCATTGTATGCTGTCGTGTAAAGCCCACGTTCAGGATCTTGTTCAAAGACTTAATACTGCCATTTTTAGTATTCGACCGGTACCTGAAGTGAGTGATCGTTCGACACGAAAATTAGTCTACTTTGCTTACTTTCATTCGCTTATGCCGTATTGTATTTTGGGGTAACTCTCCCAAGTCTAAAATGATATATTTGGCTCAGAAATGGGCGGTTAGGGCAACAAGTGGTGAAAATTCAAGAAACTCTTGTCGATCCCTGTTCACGAGTTTGGGTTTTTTGACATTGGCCTCTCGATACACACACACAAACACACACACACACACACATATATATATATATATATATATATATATATATATATATATATATATATTCGTTACTGACATTTCTTATTAACAGTATTGACTTATTCCTAAGAATAAGCAGCTTTCACTCGGTAATACTAGGCAGAAATCAAACCTGCATTTGCATCGGACTTCCTTAACTCTCGTGCAGAAAGATGTGCAGTATACTGCTGCACCCATCTTCAATAAGCTACCACACCAATTCAGAAATCTTAGCAGTAATCCACGCGCTTTCAAATCGAAACTGAAGATTTTCCTCATGGGTCACTCCTTCTATTCTGTGGAGGAGTTCCTTAAAAATTTAAGCTGATTCTTGTTGTATTGTTGATTGCGTCTACTTAGACTTATGGATTGATTTTTTTCGGGTTCTTAAACATTTTATTTTCATCTGTTATTATGTTGTAATTTCATGTACTGACATGTTCCATGACCTTGGAGATTTGCTCCTCAATTTGGTCCTGCGGATCTTGGTGTGTAAATAAATAAATAAAAAACTACAATGTATAGATACATTTTGTAGGAAAAAACAGCGACGCATGGATTTTATTCTTCTCCACTGAACATGTACTACTTTTTTAATACAATTTTTCTGAATTTGTTCCTTGTTTATTTCTCTAATGTTGTGCCGCACTGGTAATTCTTTACACAAGTCGCCACAGCCCCAGAGACACGCTTTGATCCAATTCTGAACAATTTTCTACAGCGAGACAGGTGGCAATTATTTCCTCGTTGAATTTTCGCAGAATGAGAGCGAATTTTGTCGCCGTGTATTCCACCGCGTGTGCTGTGTACCTGGACGTGCGTGCGACGAAGTAATTAAGAGATTAATTAAAAGTTGGATAATGAACTCTCGATGCGGAATTAAATTACTGTGCACCCTGCAGGCGACGTGTCAGCCAAACTTATCAAGCGTTGTGACCGCTTGTTGCGCCTCTCTGAGCAGTATGCTGCAGGGAACCACGGATATGCCACGTTAGAAACGGGAGCGGGTGTGAAACCCAGCAAGTGCGACGCTTAATGGCGACCATGGACGAAAGTTCTATGTTAGCCTCAAAATTATCTAATGCGAAGAAATTGTAAAAGAACGTCAGTTAGGAGTAGGTCAATTTCTAATTAGCTTCTACGGTGGTTGTTGGTACGAGGGTGAGTCAAATGAAAACCTTAACTTTTTTAAAATATTATTTATTGTGCAGCAGTGGTACAAAGCTGTATCACTTTTCAACATTACCTCCCCCACGCTCAATGCAAGTCCTACAGCGCTTACAATGTGCATAAATTCCTTTAGAAAAAAAATTCTTGTGGTAGTTCGCGCAACCACTCATGCACCGCGTGGCGTACCTCTGCACCAGAACGGAAATTCTTTCCTAACATTGCGTCTTTGAGTGATCCAAACATATGGAAGTCACTTGGGGGCAAGGTCTGGTGAGTATGGTGGATGAGGAAGACACTGAAAATGCAGGTCTGTGATTGTTGCAACTGTTGTACGTGTTGTACGGGCAGTGTGGGGCCTTGCATTGTCATGTTGCAAAAGGACACCTGCTGACAGCAATCCACGTCGGTTTGATTTGATTGCAGACCGCAGACGATTCTTTTAGGAGATCTGTGTATGATTCACTGGTGACAGTGGGCCCTCTAGGCATGTAATTCTCCAAAATGACGCTTGTTTCGTCCCAAAAAAGAGTCAGCATAACCTTCCCCGCTGATTGTTATGTTCGAAACTTCTTTGGTTTCGGTAATGAGGAATGGCGCCATTCCTTGCTCGCTCTCTTCGTTTCAGGTTGGTGGAAGTGAACCCAGGTTTCGTCCCCAGTAACGATTCTTGCAAGGAAGCCATCACCTTCTCGTTCAAAGCGCCGAAGAAGCTGTTCACAAGCATCAACATGTCGTTCTCTCATTTCAGGAGTCAGCTGGCGTGGCACCCATCTCGCAGACACTTTGTGAAACTGGAACACATCATGCACAATGTGGTGTGCTGACCCACGACTAATCTGTAAACATGCTGCCATGTCATTCAGTGTCACTCGGCGGTTTTCCTTCACTATGGCTTCAACTGCTGCAATGTTCTGTGGAGTCACAACTCGTTGTGCCTGACCTGGACGAGGAGCATCTTCCACTGAAGTCGCACCATTTGCGAACTTCCTACTCCATTCGTAGACTTGCTGCTGCGACAAACATGCATCACCGTATTGAACCTTCATTCGTCCATGAATTTCAATAGGTTTCACACCTTCACTACGCAAAAACCGAATAACAGAACGGTGTTCTTCCCTGGTGTAAGTCGCAAATGGGGTGGCCATCTTTTTACTGATACTGCGACGGTATGTGTGCATCTGCACTATGCTGCCACCTACAGGCCGTTCTGGACGCTGTTTGTATCACGTTTACCAACTTACAGGATGTTTTGTCGTTGTTGTGGTCTTCAGTCATGAGACTGGTTTGATGCAGCTCTCCATGCTACTCTATCATGTGCAAGCTTCTTCATCTCCTAGTACCTACTGCAACCTACATCCTTCTGAATCTGCTTAGTGTATTCATCTCTTGGTCTCCCTCTACGATTTTTACCCTCCACGCTGCCCTTCAGTGCTAAATTTGTGATCCCTTGATGCCTCAAAACATGTCCTACCAACCGATCCCTTCTTCTAGTCCAGTTGTGCCACAAACTTCTCTTCTCCCCAATCCTATTCAATACCTCCTCATTAGTTACGTGAACTACCCACCCTATCTGCAGCATTCTTCTGTAGCACCACATTTCGAAAGCTTCTATTCTCTTCTTGTCAAAACTAGTAATCGTCCATGTTTCACTTCCATACATGGCTACACCCCATACAAATACTTTCAGAAACGGCTTCCTGACACTTAAATCTATACTCGATGTTAACAAATTTCTCTTCTTCAGAAACGATTTCCTTGCCATTGCCAGTCTACATTTTATATCCTCTCTACTTCGACCATCATCAGTTATTTTACTCCCTAGATAGCAAAACTCCTTTACTACTTTAAGTGTCTCATTTCCTAATCTAATTCCGTCAGCATCACCAGATTTAATTTGACTACATTCCATTATCCTCATTTTGCTTTTGTTGATGTTCATCTTATATCCTCCTTTCAAGACACTGTCCATTCCGTTCAACTGCTCTTCCAAGTCCTTTGCTGTCTCTGATAGAATTACAATGTCATCGGCAAACCTCAAAGTTTTTACTTCTTCTCCATGAATTTTAATACCTACTCCGAATTCTTCTTTTGTTTCCTTTACTGCTTGCTCAATATACAGATTGAATAACATCGGGGAGAGGCTACAACCCTGTCTCACTCATTTCCCAACCACTGCTTCCCTTTCATGCCCCTCGACTCTTATAACTGCCATCTGGTTTCTGTACAAATTGTAAATAGCCTTCCGCTCCCTGTATTTTACCCCTGCCACCTTCCGAATTTGAAAGAGAGTATTCCAGTTAACATTGTCAAAAGCTTTCTCTAAGTCTACAAATGCTAGAAACGTAGGTTTGCCT
The DNA here is from genome assembly GCF_021461395.2 of Schistocerca americana. Taxonomy (NCBI): domain Eukaryota; kingdom Metazoa; phylum Arthropoda; class Insecta; order Orthoptera; family Acrididae; genus Schistocerca; species Schistocerca americana. The sequence continues at coordinate 114,432,603 of NC_060128.1, read as the reverse complement.
TTTCTTAATCTTTCTTCTAATATAAGCCGTAAGGTTAGTATCGCCTCACGTGTTCCAAGATTTCTACGGAATCCAAACTGATCTTCCCCGAGGTCCGCCTCTACCAGTTTTTCCATTCGTCTGTAAAGAATTCGCGTTAGTATTTTGCAACTGTGACTTATTAAACTGATAGTTCGGTAATTTTCACATGTGTCAACACCTGCTTTCTTTGGGATTGGAATTATTATATTCTTCTTGAGGTCTGAGGGTATTTGACCTGTCTCATACATCTTGCTCAACAGATGGTAGAGTTTTGTCATGACTGGCTCTCCCAAGGCCATCAGTAGTTCTAATGGAATGTTGTCTACTCCCGGGGCCTTGTTTCGACTCAGGTCTTTCAGTGCTCTGTCAAACTCTTCACGTAGTATCTTATCTCCCATTTCGTCTTCATCTACATCCTCTTCCATTTCCATAATATTGTCCTCAAGTACATCGCCCTTGTATAAACCCTCTATATACTCCTTCCACCTTTCTGCCTTCCCTTCTTTGCTTAGAACTGGGTTGCCATCTGAGCTCTTGATATTCATACAAGTGGTTCTCCTCTCTCCGAAGGTCTCTTTAATTTTCCTGTAGGCAGTATCTATCTTACCCCTAGTGAGACAGGCCTCTACATCCTTACATTTCTCCTCTAGCCATCCCTGCTTAGCCATTTTGCACTTCCTGTCGATCTTACTTACAGGATAACGGCGCGAAATTTCGATTTGTTATTACATATTTAAGGTTTCCATTTGACTCACTCTCGTATTTAACCTGAAGAAATTGCAAACGAACGTCAGTAAGGAGTAGTCAATTTCTAATTAGCTCCTACGGTGGTTGTTGGTATTACTCTTTCAGTTATTTGAACATTTCAAACGACTGAAGAGTGCAGAACAGTCAATATTTTTTTCTGGTTTTCCTTATTCGTCAGATCGTTTCCCTCGTTAATAAGATATTTCGTAACTTAACACCTGTTAATTTAGGAACCCACCATATACTGTATGACAGAGCGTGTATTTACCAGGAACATTATTCTCAATCCCACTACCTCAAAGTTCATTTTCGTCTCGAATTTCCATTCTTCTTTCGTAAATGTGTCATGCCTAGCGAGTGAAGGTGTTCCTGTTGTTCTGTTCTGGTACCTCCCTCTTCCCTTCAAACACCACGTTCATTTGACTCCCTGGTTCACTTATCGGACCTGCAAAGTTGGTGACGCTGCTTGTTCATACCAGTTGGATATATCAAACTTGCTTTTCAGGAATATATGAATCTATCTCAAAATTATTATCAATATTTCTAGACGTAGTTACGGAAAACACTTTGGGTCGTGACCGATTCCAGCCATAAAGTGATTGTCTTAAGACTGTCAGTGCCGGCTTCTGAGGCCGAGCGGTTCTAGGCGCTTCAGTCCGGAACCGCGCTGCTGCTACGGTCGCAGCTTCGAATCCTGCCTCGGGCATGGATGTGTGTGATGTCCTTAGGTTAGTTAGGTTTAAGTAGTTCTACGTCTAGGGGACTGATGACCTCAGATGTTAACTCCCATAGTGCTTAGAGCCATTTGACTGTCAGTATGAAGGTGGTCACTGTATGTCCGAAGAAGATCACGTCTAGAAGTGTCTTTTGAGAAGAAATGTAAAGTGTTCTACAACACATGTCAGTCACTTTTATCCAGTAATAAAACGTCATTATTTTCATATAACACCTGAATTTGCCTGTTTTTGGTCCATTCTTTTGTTATATTCTATGAGTTGGATCATTTGCACACACACGCCGACGGTGATTTCAGAGACATGTCTGAATATTTTGGCACTTTCGACTGACATATTCCACGTTTTATCCGTCGTAGTCCAGTTCTACTATTTGTGTTGTAGGTTAACTATTTCTGAAGCGGAGAGTGCTTCTGATTTGATCACACCTTTGTAATAGTGGAATTGACAGGCTTATTCTGTTACGATTATTTTGCTATCTGGATTGCGAATTTTGTTTTCAGGACACTTCGTTACAGTCACCAGTGAGCCATTATCTGCATATGTAAACTCTTTAAATCCATGATCTTCTGCTCATCAGTACTATTTTGACATCAGTGAAAAATTTTCTTTCTCATTTGACATTACAGGTTCAATCTTCATTACTTTCTCCTACAACATTATAATTTTTTTGTGCATTGCTATGTCTTCAGGAAAATTGTTGTCATTCCATCTGAAAAGGCTAGAAAATCACATCATACGGCTTTTAATTTAAGTCTTAGGGGGTGTCTGGGTGCCCTGAGATTCTCAGTTCACTCACAATTTTCGCAAGGGCATGTTTGAAGCATATTGGGGAAAGGCTACTCGCCCTGTGTCAATTTTAAAATCTGTGCTCATTTCTCCCTGAAATACCCTTTCCGCTATTGTCTCTGCGAGTATTTCCTTGATTACATTTCTTGTTGCCCACTTTCACTACTTAACCCAACTGTCAGACTGTTGCTGTTAGCAACCTGCATTGTTGATACAATTCGCCTGTTGACGGCAACTACGGCTTAACGGTTTTCGGCGAAACAGTTCCGCAAAAACGCGTGAAGTTCGCCACTCGGTCAGCGGTGGTGAATGATTTACTGGTCACAATGCAAATAATTTATTTGTGTTTAATCGGCTCACACGCACGCACGTCAGTCCAGTGCAGGATTCGCCAATATCCGTCTCGTGTAGCGGAAGCTATTTTCGTCAATTGACAGTCTGCTGTAACAGTCGGCGATGAAAACGTCCGCGTTCTCCCGGCGCAGAATTTGACACAGGAGTTTCATTCCAATTAGTCTGCTTGCTAAGTATCTGCACTGAACTCACATATACAGCCCATGATACAAGCTACCCCATGAATGTACTTATACATAACAAGCTGAGTTTAACGTATACACACTAAACTCAATGAATCTGATTTTACAGTACACAGTATTTTGTTACAGGCTTCCGATTTATTGCGTTTTCTGAGAACTTACTAGTTACCGGCTTACATCCACTCGAAACCATTTTCCATTACAAACTGAAAGACTGCGCGCAACGAAACATCTCGGAAGTGAAAGATAGTGACTACATACGTGCCACAGGAGTCAATATTGCATCCACCCTTCGTTTTACGGCATTTTTTGTTTTGCTCTCCAATAGTACTTACAGTCAACACGTGAAGAAAATCTACCTCAAATCTCCTCTATGTTAACAAGAAGGATCTGCTAAACTTCACATTTCTCTAAGCCGTTATATTACAACATAGACTACGAACATATCATACGTCATCAGTGTGTTACAGTCAGACAACTAGTCTCTCCGACCGAAGTGGGAGCCCCTCTTGACAGAAACAGCCTCTGCAGTCGAAATTTAAGGCTGTTTGAGAATTCCAGAGTTGTTTTTAATTATCTTTAAAATGGTTTCGTAATTCAGTTTGACTTCAGCACTCTTGAACTAATATTCCGATTTCTTCTTTAAAATCCGACTACATTACACCTGCATCTGTCAGTTACTTACTTACTTACACATTCCATAGATCATTTGAACGGTTATATCGAAATCAAGTAAAAAAAACGAGTTTTTTTCTACAGACTAACAGTGTTTAAACAGAAATTCGTCAAAGGAATAGGATGAGTTGTTCAAGGCAAATGATTGTAGGTTAGCTTTAAGACTTCCCTTGCTATCTGTCAGATGTTTTTTTATGTTATAAACCAAATGAACAAAACATTTTGTTGCTGCATATTGAATTGACAGCTTTAGTAATGGGTAATGAAAGTTATTTTTTTCCTTTAGTGTTGTTGCTATGGATATCACTGTTGTTCTCAAATTGTGGCGGAATACTTACGACGAACTTCATTAGCGAATGTATGTATGATTTGTACAGTACAATCACATTTGGAACACTCGTGTACCTCTCTAACATCAGTATTAACTGTTGCAACACAAAGGTTTACATTTCAATCGTAAATGGAATGCGTCAGATCGTAATTGCAAAAAACAGTGTCCCCTGATATTTGACGATTGCAGCGCCATGTACCGTGAATGGGAAACGATAGTTTGAGTAAGTTGTGCGTAATTTTTGGAGTATAATCCGAAAATACAATAAAAGTGGAATCTGCTATTAGAATACACAAAACTGCCCCGCTGGCGCCAGTGGGGTTGTTCGGAGATGGCCAGTTGTTAAAAAAAAAAAAAAAAAAAAAAAAAAGGAAAGAAACGCCTTTCATAAGGAATAGGAGTGGACCGAAAACCGGACCTTGTGGAACACTCTTCATGATTTCTCGTCAGTGACTAAAATTTTGTGTCCTTCCAAGATTGTCTGAGTTCTTCAGCACAACTTATTGCATTTTGTTTGTAGAGTATGATTCAAACTAGTTGCATATAAAGCCATATTGGCATAAAACATGATTATTTTCAAAGAGTGTAAGATGATCTGCAGAATCAAACGCATTCTAAATAACACAAGAAATACCAAGTGGCAATATATTGTTCTTTAAGCCTTGCCATATTTGGTGGGTGAATATATAAATAACAATCTGAGTCGAGAAACCATTCTGGACTTTATTCTGTGATGCGCTAAGTAAATTATTTCTACTTAAATGTGAGACTACTGTTGAGTACATTACTTTATAGACTATTTTTGAAAAAGATGACACCAAGGAAATTGGACGATAATTAGTTATGTCTTTTCTGTCTCCTTTCTTATGAGGAGGTTTGCATTTTGTGGTCCATATAGAAAATTCTGTAGTTCCCGAGCCACCCTAAACTCTGCAGCAGAGGATACATTGTGTTACAGTATGTTTCGTAGGAACCCGTTCAGGGGAGATAACAAGAAGAAACATCAGTTTCAAGAATTTACATTAGTTGTTTATGACTCGCGACAGCGGATTTGGTGCGTCATCAGGTGGTAAAATTTGGAAATTTGTGGTAAGTTCCTATGGTACCAAACTGCTGAGGTAATTGACCCTAGGCTTAATCACTACTCAATCTAACTTAGACAAACTTACGCTAAGGACAAGAATTTTGGAACTCGTATTATGTTCGAGTATAAAGACTTCTCTGGAGACTAGAAATCTACTCTGTAGGAATCAGCATGTGTTTCGAAAAAGACGGTCGTGTGAAACCCAGCTCGCGCTATTTGTCCACGAGACTCAGAGGGCCATAGACACGGGTTCACAGGTAGATGCCGTGTTTCTTGACTTCCGCAAGGCGTTCGATACAGTTCCCCACAGTCGTTTAATGAACAAAGTAAGAGCATATGGACTATCAGACCAATTGTGTGATTGCATTGAAGAGTTCCTAGATAACAGAACGCAGCATGTCATTCTCAATGGAGAGAAGTCTTCCGAAGTAAGAGTGATTTTAGGTGTGCCACAGGGGACTGTCGTAGGACCGTTGCTATTCACAATATACATAAATGACCTTGTGGATGACATCGGAAGTTCACTGAGGCTACTTGCAGATGATGCTGTGGTGTATCGAGAGGTTGTAACAATGGAAAATTGTACTGAACTGCAGGAGGATCTGCAGCGAATTGACGCGTGGGGCAGGGAATGGCAATTCAGTCTCAATGTAGGGAAGTGTAATGTGCTGCGAATACATGAAAAGATAGATCCCTTATCATTTAGCTACAAAATAGCGGCTCAGCAACTGGAAGCAGTTAATTCCATAAATTATCTGGCAGTACGCATTAGGAGTGATTTAAAATGGAATGATCATATAAAGTTGATCGTCGGTAAAGCAGATGCCAGACTGAGATTCATTGGAAGAATCCTAAGGAAATGCAATCAGAAAACATAGGGAGGAGGTTACAGTACGCTTGTTCGCCCACTGCTTGAATACTGCTCAGCAGTGTGGGATCCGTACCAGATAGGGTTGATAGAAGAGGTAGAGAAGATCCAACGGAGAGCAGCGCGCTTCGTTACAGGGTCATTTAGTAATCGCGAAAGCGTTACGGAGATGATAGATAAACTCCAGTGGAAGACTCTGCAGTAGCTCGGTACGGGCTTTTGTTAAAGTATCGAGAACATACCTTCACCGAAGAGTCAAGCAGTATATTGCTCCCTCCTACGTATATCTCGCGAAGAGACCATGAGGATAAAATCAGGGAGATTAGAGCCCACACAGAAGCATCCCGAAAATCCTTCTTTCAACGAACAATACGAGACTGGAATAGAAGGGAGAACCGATAGAGTTACTCAGGGTACCCCCCGCCACACACCGTCAGGTGGCTTGCGGAGTATGGATGTAGATGTAGATGTAGATGCACACACACAGGCCCGAGGGAGGCATCGAACCTCCAACAGCGGAGCCGTACCAACCGTGGAAAGGCGCCTCGGACTGCGGAGCTACCCTGTGCAGCATCAGGTGGTAGATGATGTCTTAAGAGCAACTGCTCAGCTCCCAGAAACGAACGATATGGAAATTACTTAAAATTGTTGATCATCGTAAATTTCATACAAAATGCATGTAGTGGATTGATAAGATGAAATATTTTGTAGCTGATGTGGTATACCACCAGTTCTGTGTGCAATTCCGTTGTGTACTTTTGCTTAGAACATTTCATCTGAGCTTTGCACACGCACTGTTTACAACCTTTACCATAGATATTACAAGTACATTGATCAGAAGTATGCATGCACCTGTTAGTCGACATTAATATGGGATATGTCCACACTAGGACTTTATGATGGCTTGAACTCTATAAAGGCAGTTTCAAGAGTTGTCTGAATCTGTGTGGCAGAATGGCAGCCCGCTCCTCAAGACACATAACCAAAGGATGTAGTGATGCTGGACACTTGGATGCAGAGCAAGGTCGAAGTTTCAGCTCATCGTAGACAGTTGCCCCCATTGGGTTAATACCTGGCTTGGCAGTCCATTTAACGAATGTTACTGCCCACAAGCCACTGCATCACAGCTCCTGCTTTATGACTGGGTGCTAGTACGAGCAGTCATTGTCTCCAGACTGTTCGTGTTCTGTTAACACTTGTAAGGTGGCAGAATAAATGAAGGTCAATTTCACACCTTACATAAGAGTTTCATAGAAAGTAATGGGAAGGTGAATATGACACCTAACTTACTTCAGCGGTAATGAGCAGATTTGCCAGAAGTATGTAATGCTAAAGGGATGACACTCAATCAATGGTATTAACACACCACTCTTATGTAACGCATGTCAATGTGCAGTATGTGTAACAAGCAGCGAGAGGAAAACGTTTTCTGTGGAAGCAGGTGCGGGCAGAAGCAGAGGCTACATCACAGTAGGCACCACGAAAACTTTTTAGGGGGCACCCCATGGCAGGAGTCATAGACCGGACAGGTGATGCATACTGGAGAGCAAGTAATGGGCCACCAGAAGTAGGACAGAAAAAAGCTGTAGAAAACTGCATTTCGGAATTCCAAATGAATGCAAAGAAAACTAGTGATGCAGCTGATCACGTGAACAGCGAGTGGCACACATGTGATGTATGCATGTAACTTTTAGGCATTTGGAGCGGGCACCAAATGTCCGATTGGCGGAAACGAACTTGGAAGGAGTGAACTGCTGAGGTTACGATGCAATTTAATGGTAGGGCCCTTGAAATTGGCAGAGTGAGTTTCCACAAAAATAAGAGAGACGCTCCTATTGGTCGTAAAAAGCCCAGACGAGGAGAACGAAAGAAACCAGGTGGGGAAACAATTCAGCTACGAGAAAGACAAGAGGGAGATTTTCGTGGACTCATCTCTCATCTGGCTTCAGGTGCAGAATGGTGAGGATAATGCTCTATATGATCCAGAGGAGAAATTTGTGTGGTAACTGCCTTCACTGCGGCTGACATTCAGCTGGATATTAACTGTAGTGTCGCTGAGATCAGACTGTGGAGATACGAATCAGCCTGTTGGTTAATTGTTCTTGTGAGGACTGAGAGGGCATTTTAATGTGGATGCTGCTCCAGCCATGCATATGCATATCGCCATATTCCAAGACTATGGATGAGTTCATGTTTTCTCACATGTTGAGAAACGTAGGGAGAGTTCTACATCTACATGGTTACTCTGCAATTCACACTTAAGTGCCTGGCAGAGGGTTGGTCGAACCATTTTCATACTACTTCTCTACCATTCCACTCCCGAATGGCGCGTGGGAAAAAGGAACACCTAAATTTTTCCGATCGAGCTCTGATTTCTCTTATTTTATTATGATGATCATTTCTCCCTACGTAGGTGGGTGTCAACAAAATATTTTCGTATTCGGAAGAGAAAATTGGGGATTGAAATTTCGTAAATAGATCTCGCCGTAAAGAAAACCCACTTTGTTTCAGCGACTGCAACCCCACTCGCGTATCTTATCAGTGACACACTCATCCCTATTGCGCGATAACACGAAACGGGCTGCCCTTCCTTGCACTTTTTCGATGTCCTCCGTCAATCCTTCTTGGTAAGGATCCCATACCGCGCAGCAATATTCCAGCAGGGGATGGACAAGTGTAATGTAGGCTGTCTCTTTAGTGGGTTTGTCGCATCTTCTAAGTGTTCTGCCAACAAAGCACAGTCTTTGTTTCGCCTTTCCCACAATATTATCTATGTGTTCTTTCCAATTTAAATCGTTCGTAATTGTAATTTCTAGATATTTAATGGAATTGACAACCCTTACATTTGTGTGATTTATCGTATACCCAAAACGTATCTAATTTCTTTTAGTACCCATGTGGATGACCTCGTACTTTCCTTTCTTTAGTGCCAATTGCCACTTTCCGCACCATACAGAAATTGTCTCTAGACCATTTTGTAGTTGGAATTAATCGTCTGATGATTTTACTAGACGGTAAATTACAGCGTCATCTGCAAACAATCTAAGGGAGCTGATCAGATTATCACATAGATCACACAACTGAGACGATACTCCATATGCATGCAATTTGATTTTATAGTCGCTTGTGAGGAACGATATCAAAAGCCTTCTGGAAATCTAGGAATATGGAATCGATCTGAGATCCCTTGTCGATAGCACTCATTACTTCATGGGAATAAAGAGCTAGCTGTGTTGCACAAGAACGATATTTTCTGAATCCGTGTTGGTGATATCAATAAGTCATTTCCTTCAAGGTGATTCATAATGTTCGAGTACATTATATGCTCCAAACTCCTACTGCAAAATGAGGTCAGTGATATGGGTCTGTAATTCAGTGGGTTACTCCTATTTCCTTTCTTGAATTTTGGTGTGACCTGTGCACCTTTCCAGTCTTTAGGAACAGACCTTTGGTCAAGTAAGCGGTTGTATATGATTGCTAAGAAAGGCGCTATTGTGTCTGTATACTCTGAGAGGAACCTGACTGGTATACCATCTGGACCAGAAGACTTGGCTTTCTTAAGTGATTTGAGTTGTTTCGCAACACCAAAGATACCTACTTTTATGTCACTTATGCTAACAGCTGTTCTGGTTTCGAATTCTGAAATATTTACTTCGTCATCTTTCGTGAAGGAATTACGGAAAACTGTAATTAGTAACTCCGCTTTAGTGGCTCCATCATCGGTAACATTTCCGTCGCTATAGCGCAGTTACAGTATTGACTGATTTTTGCCACTGGTGTACTTTACATACGACAAGAATCTCTCTGGGTTTTCTTCAGTATTTTGAGACAATGTTTCATTGCGGAAACTATTAAAAACATCTAGAACTGACGTCCGCGCTAACTTTCGAGCTTCCGTGAAACTTAGCCAGTCTTGGGGATTTTGCGTTCTTCTGAATTTGGCATGATTTTTTCGTTGCTTCTGCAACAGTGTTCTGACGTGTTTTGTGTACCATGGTGGATCATTCCCGTCTCTTATTAATTTATGCGGTATCAAGCTACCTACACTCCTGGAAATTGAAATAAGAACACCGTGAATTCATTGTCCCAGGAAGGGGAAACTTTATTGACACATTCCTGAGGTCAGATACATCACATGATCACACTGACAGAACCACAGGCACATAGACACAGGCAACAGAGCATGCACAATGTCGGCACTAGTACAGTGTATATCCACCTTTCGCAGCAATGCAGGCTGCTATTCTCCCATGGAGACGATCGTAGAGATGCTGGACGTAGTCCTGTGGAACGGCTTGCCATGCCATTTCCACCTGGCGCCTCAGTTGGACCAGCGTTCGTGCTGGACGTGCAGACCGCGTGAGACGACGCTTCATCCAGTCCCAAACATGCTCAATGGGGGACAGATCCGGAGATCTTGCTGGCCAGGGTAGTTGACTTACACCTTCTAGAGCACGTTGGGTGGCACGGGCTACATGCGGACGTGCATTGTCCTGTTGGAACAGCAAGTTCCCTTGCCGGTCTAGGAATGGTAGAACGATGGGTTCGATGACGGTTTGGATGTACCGTGCACTATTCAGTGTCCCCTCGACGATCACCAGTGGTGTACGGCCAGTGTTGGAGATCGCTCCCCACACCATGATGCCGGGTATTGACCCTATGTGCCTCGGTCGTATGCAGTCCTGATTGTGGCGCTCACCTGCACGGCGCCAAACACGCATACGACCATCATTGGCACCAAGGCAGAAGCGACTCTCATCGCTGAAGACGACACGTCTCCATTCGTCCCTCCATTCACGCCTGTCGCGACACCACTGGAGGCGGGCTGCACGATGTTGGGGCGTGAGCGGAAGACGGCCTAACGGTGTGCGGGACCGTAGCCCAGCTTCATGGAGACGGTTGCGAATGGTCCTCGCCGATACCCCAGGAGCAACAGTGTCCCTAATTTGCTGGGAAGTGGCGGTGCGGTCCCCTACGGCACTGCGTAGGATCCTACGGTCTTGGCGTGCATCCGTGCGTCGCTGCGGTCCGGTCCCAGGTCGACGGGCACGTGCACCTTCCGCCGACCACTGGCGACAACATCGATGTACTGTGGAGACCTCACGCCCCACATGTTGAGCAATTCGGCGGTACGTCCACCCGGCCTCCCGCATGCCCACTATACGCCCTCGCTCAAAGTCCGTCAACTGCACATACGGGTCACGTCCACGCTGTCGCGGCATGCTACCAGTGTTAAAGACTGCGATGGAGCTCCGTATGTCACGGCAAACTGGCTGACACTGGCGGCGGCGGTGCACAAATGCTGCGCAGCTAGCGCCATTCGACGGCCAACACCGCGGTTCCTGGTGTGTCCGCTGTGCCGTGCGTTTGATCATTGCTTGTACAGCCCTCTCGCAGTGTCCGGAGCAAGTATGGTGGGTCTGACACACCGGTGTCAATGTGTTCTTTTTTCCATTTCCAGGAGTGTATTACTGTCGATACTGTATCTTTGAATTTGAGTCATATCTTGTCTACACTTTCATAATTCGCTTGGAAGGAATGGAGACACTCTCTTAGGAAGGCATGAAGCGAATTTTATCTGCTTTTTTAAATAGATATATTTTGCGTTATTTTCAGTGGTTTTGGTGAATATGGTTATGAGCGTCGCTTCAATGACCTTGTGTTCACTAATACCTGTATCCATGATGACGCTCTCTATTAGATCAGGATTATTTGTGGCTAAGACTTCAAGTGTGTTTTCGCTACCATTTAAAATTCGTGTGGGCTCATGAACTAATTGTTCAAAGCAATTCTCAGATAAAGCATTTAATTCAATTTCGGAGGATGTTTTCGGTCTACCACCGGCTGTGAACATGTATTTTTGCCAACATATCGAGCGTAGATTGAAGTCTGCACCAATTATAACTGTATGAGTGGGGTTTTCTTTGAATCGTTTATCTGTTATATCATCTGAGTCGGGGGGTCGGTAGAAGGAGCCAATTATTATTTTGGTACGGCTGCTGAGTATAACCCTTTCCCATGGTAATTCGCAGGAACTATTTATTTCAACGTCACTACAAGATAATCTACTACCAACAGACACAAACACACCACCACCTACTTCATTTACTCTATCCTTTCTGAACACGGTTTGCGCCTTGTAAAAATGTCGGCAGAATTTATCTCCGGCTTCGGTTCAAATGGCTCTGAGCGCTATGGGACTTAACATCTTAGGTCATCAGTCCCGTAGAACTTAGAACTACTTAAACCTAACTAACCTAAGGACATCATACACATCCATGCCCGAGGCAGGATTCGAACCTGCGACCATAGTGGTCGCTCGGTTCCAGACTGAAGCGCCTAGAACCGCTCGGCCACATCGGCCGGCCTGTCTCCGGCTTTAACCACCTTTCTGTTCCTGTAACGATTTCTGCTTCAGTGCTTTCTATCAGCGCTTGAAGCTCTGGTACTTTCCTAACATAGCTACGACAATTTCCAACTACAATACGGACTGTTGTTTGGTCGATTCTAGTCGTTTCTTTGCCCTGCACCCTTTGAGACTGGAGCCCTTTTTGATTTTTCCCCAGACTGTATAACCTAAAAAAAATTTTGCTGGAAAATTCAGCGAAGGCTTAATTAGTTTTTATAGGAATTTCAGTGGACGAGAGCAGCCATGCAGACGACAGCGCACCACAGCTAAGGTAAATACCGCGAGCAGAGGCGTAAACTTGTTGGGTCACCAGCTTGCGTCCACTGTAAACTAGAGCGACCTTGGGTACTCTTTTGTTCAACTTGTCACAAAACTAACCATCCTCGGTAGACTTGATTTTCATCCTAAATAGTACCGAACTTTGAACCGGAATCGGATGATTTATCGTAGTACTGGCCAACATCATGACGTAGTCGTACGAATAATTTTATAAAGAAAGTTCTAGTTAAAATTTAGCGTTGTTGTGTTTAGGATTATTACACCTTCTGAGGACGAGATGCGTTCATTTGACAACTGTTGTAACATTGTCACATTGTAAACTGTGTAAATGCGTGTATTTCTGTGATAAGATTGCAACATTAAACAATAAATATTTACAGCTTACACAATTGTTGTTCTGTTCTCATAACCTTTCACGTTACACAGCGCTATAAATGTGTTCGTATCCATCCGAACTTCGCGTGTTCTTAAATGTAATAAGAGAACCACACCTTAACAACGAAAACACCCCCATACTACAGTATTGGAACATTATGGGCAGGGTCGTCCTACCATCTCGAGATTTTGAAAATATAACGCGAGAGTTGGACAAAATTGGGCACGAGACCCCTCAAGAGGACATCCAAGAACTCCATCAGTCAATGCCAAGCGAAATAACCGCTTACCTAGGGGCCAGAGGTGTATCAACTTGGTTTTGACTAGTCCAATTTGTGTTCTTTCTCTTGACAAAACAGGCAAACTTCCTAATTATTTGGCGCGACTGCTACGGTCGCAGGTTCGAATCCTGCCTCGGGCATGGGTGTGTGTCATGTCCTTAGGTTAGATAGGTTTAAGTAGTTCTAAGTTCTAGGGGACTTACGACCACAGATGTTAAGTCCCATAGTGCTCAGAGCCATTTGAACCATTTTTTTGTAATTATTTGTTTGTCGGTACAAGTAGATCAAATCTACCGCTTTCTGTCCCATTTGAGTAATAGCTTCGTGATGCGTCTCTTTTTTGTTGTAGAGTGCATTTTTCTTGTAGTAAATGTTAAAACCTACCTTTCGGGATAAAAACTGGAAAATTTCGTCAGCCATTTACGTATGTATCCAATATAGATAATGCAGATAAAACTAGAAAAATACAGGACTTTGAAGTTTCAATTATCAGCTCGAAATACTGAAGTTAGATCTTCAAGTTTTTTTTTCTTCTTCAGTTACCTGTCCACATTCATACTGTACGCCAAAATAATCCTTGCGCCACAGTACCGTAATACTCTGTTAGTGGCGCCAAATCAAAATAGCGCCGACCGTGTGCACTTCATGAATGGGCGTACGCCGATTGGTTTTGGCTCTTGAATCGTGAATCGGCGTGCTGCAGCGCGGCGCGGGGTTTTCAGTGTGCTGTACGACTATAGACATATGCCTGCAACCAAACCAAATATTAATAACCTAAGTTTAATACATAATTAGAGCCCCACGACCACCCTTGGCAACAACCCACAAAGAGGCGCACAACCTGTTGTGCGTCCCCCCACGATCCTTCAATGAAGGAAGCTGGAGGAAATTTAATATAGAGTGTAGTAGAAGATATCCCCAGCCATATACTAGGGCTGTCCAGAAAGTAAGTTACGATTGATCGCGAAATGAAAATCACAGTGAAAATCAGAAATGTTTCATTTGTAACGGTTAGCTACACCTTTCAGCTACTTCTCTGCGTAGTCGCCGTTCTGACTCAGACATTCGTCGTAGCGTTGTACCAACTTTCCAATACCCTCAACATAGAATGCAGCCGCCAGTGCTTTCCACCAATTCTCTACGCTGGCCTAAAGCTCGTTGTCTGTTCCAAGCCGGCCGCGGTGGTCTCGCGGTTCTAGGCGCTCAGTCCGGAACCGCGAGACTGCTATGGTCGCAGGTTCGAATCCTGCCTCGGGCATGGATGTGTGTGATGTCCTTAGGTTAGTTAGGTTTAAGTAGTTCTAAGTTCTAGGGGACTGATGACCACAGCTGTTAAGTCCCATAGTGGTCAGAGCCATTTGAACCATTTTTTTGTCTGTTCCAAAATGTTGTCTTCATAGCCAGCGGTTCGTTTGAGCAGAGATGAAACTCAGTGGGAGAAAATTACGGGCTTTATTGTGGGTAACCATACATTTCCAATTGAAACGACGCAGGAACATCTTCATTGCCCCTGCAGAATGAGGCTGAGAATTGTCTTGAAGAAAACGCACGTCACTTATGTAATGTTGGTTGCATAGCTTCAGGGGAAAATTCTCACCAGTCCATCGTACTTGGCGGGAGACACTATTTTCTATAACATCTTTACGCGCTCACTAAGAGCTCAGGAATGAAAAGAGTGACATAATTCTACCTAGAGTCATACTAGAGACACTGCCCAACACATCTTTGCAAAGCTTTATCGGATTTTCATAATCGTTTCCATTTCGCGACCGATCGTAACTTTCTGGACAGCCCTCGTACTTCACTGGGAGTTAGAGTGAGTAAATGGCCTTGTAGATGCGCACCTGCTCCAGAATAGAGAAGTAACGCCCTGCTAGTAGACGGAGTTGATCACAGCGCTGGTACTCATGTATGTTGAGACTTTGCGTTTGTAGTTCCACCCTGTAGGAGATGCCGAAATGGCGATTAAACGGCCATGCATTATTGTGGAGGTGGGTGGTAAATAATTTACCGCCACAGCCATTATGGCGACCTGCAGGTTCATGACTCAATTATAGCCCATCACCTTCGTGCGCGTGCGTGTTTGCCTGTTTCGTGCCGTCCGGCCCCCCAGAGTGCATTTATTTATTAATAATTTTAATGCCGTTTATTTTATCGCGATGCCCGTCCCGGCGCCGGCGCAGCAGGAAGCAATAGCCGCGCGGGCGGAGGATCCTGATGATGGCGAGAGAATGCAGCCCGAAACGCTATTCATTAATTAATGGCGACTGAAATTTAGCATCCATTACCCAGCCCCCCGTGGAAAATATGATTTGTTGCATTTCCCTCCCCCCCATACCCGTCCCACCCCCGTTCCCATCCATCCCTCAACCCCGCCGGCAGGACGATGGATGCGCCAGCGCCACAGAACAAACACACTGACTGATGGCTCTGTCCGGGCACGTCCACAATGCACCGCTCACTGTCAGCCCGGGACGTGACCGGAGCGACGCATCGGCGCAAAGTAGGCTGGCTGCGATGACGCTGGCGACAGCGCCGGTTGCCGCCGTCCGCAGCAACCATTCTGATCGTCTGACACTGTTACACCCATACTACACTCATGCTCATAAATTAAAGATAATTGCAGAATGTGGTGGCACGACACAAAACTGCCTCTAATAGCATAGGAACATACGGAACATACACGACACATATCTGTAAGTCCACGGTATTGGTGATAGGTTGAGAAAAATGTCCCGAAACACATGTGCTACAAAACGCCACTGTTTCCTGCGCGTGTACCCGGACATCAGTATGGGATATGATCACCATGCACACGTACACAGGCCGCACAACAGGTCGGCATACTCTGGAACAGGTGGTCGAGCAGCTGCTGGGGTATAGCCTTCCATTCTTGCACCAGTGAATGTCGTAGGGGTTTGAAGACGTGCAGTGAAACGCCGACCGAGAGCATCCCAGACGTGCTCGATGGGACTTAGGTCTGGAGAACAGGCAGGCCACTCCATTCTCCTGATATCTTCTGTTTCAAGGTACTCCTCCATCATGGCAGCTCGGTGGGACCGTGCATTATCATCCATCAGGAGGAACGTGCGACTCACTGCACCCCTGAAAAGGCGAACATACTGGTGCAAAGTAACGTCCCGATACGCCTGACCTGTTGCAGTTCCTCTGTGAAAAAATGGTTCAAATGGCTCTGAGCACTATGGGACTTAACTTCTGATGTCATCAGTCCCCTAGAACTTAGAACGACTTAAACCTAACTAACCTAAGGACATCACACACATCCATGCCCGAGGCAGGATTCGACCCTGCGACCGTAGCGGTCGCGCGGTTCCAGACTGTAGCGCCTTTAACCGCTTGGCCACCCCGGCCAGCCCTCTGTCAAAGACACGTGCACCAATCATAATCCCACCCCACGCCATCAAACCACGACCTCCACACAAGTTCCTTTAAAAAAAAAAAGAAAAAATGTTCAAATGTGTGTGAAATCTTATGGGACTTAGCTGCTAAAGTCATCACACCCTAAGCTTACGTACTACGTAACCTAAATTATCCTAAGGCCAAACACACACACACCCATGCCCGTGGGAGGACTCGAACCCCCTCCGGGACCAGCCGCACAGTCTGTGACTGCAGCGCCCCAGACCGCCGACTAATCCCGCGCGGGTAAGTCCCTTTCAAGGACATTAAGGGGTTGGCATCTGGTTCCTGGCTCATGCCAGATGAAAACCCGGCGCTAATCACTGTTCAGACGATACCTGGACTCGTCCGCGAACATAACCTGGGACCACTGTTCCAATGACCATGTACTGTGTTCTTGACACCAGGCTGTACGGACTCTCCTGTGACCAGGGGTCAGTGGAATGTACCTGGCAGGTCTCCGGGCCAATAAACCGTGTCTGTTCAGTCGTCTGTAGGCTGTGTGTCTGGAGACAACTGCTCCAGTGGCTGCAGTAAGGACCTGAGCAAGACTACTCCGTGGCCTCCTCGGGGCACTGATGGTGAGATATAGGGCTTCTTGTGGTGTTGTACACTGTGTAGCGCCTGGACACGTTTCCTGTCTCCTGAAATCGTTGCCATACTCGTGAGATCTCACTTCGTGGTACACGGAGGGCCCGTGCTACGACCAGCTGTGTTTGACCGGCCTCCAGTCGCCCTAGTATTCTACCCCTCATAACGTCATCAATACGTGGTCTTTGAGCCATTTTCAACACACAGTCACCATTAGCACGTCTGAAAACGTCTGCTCACTTACTCGCTGCACCGTACTCTGACATGCACCAAAATACCTCTCCGTATGTGGACTGCTGCCAGCACCAGCGTGCGGCGACCGCAGGTCAGATGCACCGCATGGTCATACCCCGAGGTGATTTAAACCCGCAAACCGCCCACCAGAGCGTTGATTCACCATGTATCAGCATTATCCTTAATTTGTGAGCATGAGTGTTGTTTCTTGTAAAAATGTGCGAACTGCATCATTGGCAGGAGTGTGTAGCCTGTGAGCGACTTCCGTGTAGAACACGTGTCCTCGCGACGTAAAGGCAGGCTTCCAGTAGGCACCAACCAGCCCGCAGGGTGGCTGGATCTGGAACGCCGTATTTTGAAAAGTGAATATTAGTGAGGCTTTCTGGTGCATAAAGGAAGCTCTTCCTTGACTTGAGCATTTGTATTGCTGGTTGATACCCATATAAAGTATGGGTCCTCGAATTCATAGTCTTACAGTTCTCCATTCATGATACGGACACGGGAAGTAGAATATCTCTGACAGTAAAATGTATGAAATGCATTGAAAGTTTGTTACTTGATATGAAGAAGAGGGCTCCTAGACCAGGGTCGCTATGAAATAGCCTTATTTTAAACCAAAGTGGATCACGAACCAGGAACGCTATGAAAGTCACTTATTATCAAAAAGGTGGATCCTGGCGGGGTCGGTGTGAGAGTGTGATCTCTTATTATTCAAAGAGGATCACAGATCTGGCTCAGTTTTAAAACGTCTCGCTTAACAAAAGATGAACATGTGTGCTTAGTCAGCTTGCTGTTGCAATGAGTGAAACATCAGTACCCTATAATCTAATCTTGCCACTGTATACAAAGGACAAATGCGGACAGAGCTAAGCAGAGCTTGGTAGTAACCAGGACTGTAGTGGGTCGCATGGCCATAAAAAGTTATAAGACACATTAAGAATCTTGAAATGTAACTCAAAACGTTGAACAGAATTTTATTCAATTTTAAGTTTGACTGAAGTTAATGAAAGTTCACCAGAGCACAAGATTAACTGAATAGCGAAGTACGTTGACAAAAGTGATTCTAACATTGTGGCAGATGCCAAACGAAAGCAAGGCTGGATGGAGACTGAAACACGAAGGTATCCCTATATGTGCAGCTTATTGAAAAAATAATGATGAAACCAAATCTTCTTCTCTTCTCCTCAGCGATCAGAGGCCCTGTAGACCACGCGCTGCATAAACTATCTGCTTCCACCTCCTATCACATGCAGTCTCTCTCCATCCTGCGGAAATTCCTAATGCTGCGATGTCCTTCTCTATGTCATCTTCCCACCTTGTATGAGGTCGGCCCAATGGTCTTGCTGCCTGGAGAGTTCCTTCAAATGCTGTTTTGGTTATTCGGTTGTTTTCCATTCTAGCCACATGTCCAGCTCATTGCAGTCTCCTACTTTTTAGTTTCTGGATGACAGTGGGTTGCTTCATTAGCCGATAAATTTAATTGTTCTTTCGAATTCTCCATACGCCATTCTCCAACACAGGCCCCAGATTTTTCTCATTACTTTTCTTTCAAAAAATGGTTAAAATGGCTCTGAGCACTATGGGACTTAAAATCTGAGGTCATCAGTCCCCTAGAACTCAGAACTATTTAAACCTAACTAACCTAAGGACATCACACTCATCCATGCCCGAGAGACTGTAGCGCCTAGAACCGCACGGCCACTCCGGCCGGCTTACTTTTCTTTCGAAAGCATTCAGTTTTTCTCTTTCATTCTTTGTTAGCGTCCAGCTTCCTAAACCGTACAGTACAATGGGGCAGATAATAGCGTTGTATATCTACATCTTTGGGGTGACAGACAAAACTTTACTTTTGAGTAGGTTGATTAGTGAGTACAGACATCTTGACCCTGAGGCTATTCTTTCGTTTATATCCATTATTATGATAGTTTTACTGTTGAAACGTGATGCAATGTATTTAAACTGAAGAACTTTCCTGAATTCAGAATGTTGGTCAATTTCTAAGTAAGAATTTGGGTTTGTGACTCGACCTATTCCATATATTCTGTTTCCTCTTGGTTAATCAAAAGTCCCGTTTTGCTGGCACTGTGCGTGAGAGATCTGTACATGTCTTTCAGTTCTTCTTAGTTTCACTTAGCAACACTATATCATCTGCATCAGCCAGGAGTTTTACTTCACTGTGTTCGAATCGGAGACTATTGTACGGATGTGAATTACTCTCCTGAACCACTTTCTCTAATGCAAGGTTGAAGAGGACACATGAAAGAGCTTCTACTTGTCATAAGCCTTTTTTAATTGGAAAGGCGGGGGATATGGAGCCTCTGAACTTCACTGTTGCCTGGGAGCCATCCATGTGCAGTTGTATCATTCTAATGATTTTACTGGGATAGTAAATTCTTGTAACGTGTTGTAGAAGCTCGCTGGAAGTCAGTGAAGAGACAGATGGGACCAAATAGAAATAGGAATTACACTATTGGCCATTAAAATTGCTGCACCACGAAGATGACGTGCTACAGAAGCGAAATTTAACCGACAGGAAGAAGATGCTGTGATATGCAAATGATCAGCTTTTCAGAGCATTCACGCAAGTTTGGTGCCGGTGGCGACACCTACAACGTGCTGATATGAGGAACGTTACCAACCGATTTCTCATACAGAAACAGCAGTTGACCGGCGTTGCCTTGTGAAAAGTTGTTGTGATGCCTCGTGTAAGGAGGAGAAATGCATACCATCACGTTTCCGACTTTGATAGAGGTCGGATTGTAGCCTAACGCGATTGCGGTTTATCGTATCGCGACATTGCTACTCGCGTTGGTCGAGATCCAATGACTGTTAGCAGAATATGGAATCGGTGGGTTGAGGAGGGTAATACGGAACGCCGTGCTGGATCCCAACGGCCCCGTATCACTAGCAATCGAGATGACAGGCATCTTATCCGCATGACTGTAACGGATCGTGCAGCCACGTCTCGATCCCTGAGTCAACAGAGGGGTACGTTTGCAAGACAACCACCATCTGCACCAATAGTTCGACGACGTTTGCAGCAGCATGGACATTCAGCTCGCAGGCATGGCTGCGGTTACCCTTGTCGCTGCATCACAGACAGCCTGCGATGGTGTACTCAACGACGAACCTGGGTGCTCGAATGGCAAAACGTCATTTTTTCGGACGAATCCAGGTTCTGTTTACAGCATCATGATGGTTGCATCCGTGTTTGGCGACATCGCTCTTCTGAGTACCGAGTTCGAGTACCGGTCCGGCACTCAGTTTTAATCTGCCAGGTAGTTTGATATGAGCGCACACTCCAGTGCAGACTGAAAATCTCATTCTGGAAACATCCCTCAGGCTGTGGCTAACCCGCTTTCGCAATACCCTTTCTTTCAGGAGTGCTAGTTCTGGAAGGTTCGCAGAAGAGCTTCTGGAAAGTTTGGAAGGTGGAAGACGAGATACTGGCAGAAGTAAAGCTGTGAGGACAGGGCGTGAGTCGTGCTTCGGTAGCTCAGATGGTAGAGCGCTTGCCAGATCACTTGCCCGCGGGAGGCAAAGGTCCCGAGTTCGAGTCTCGGTCCGGCACTCAGTTTTAATCTGTTATGAAGTTTCATTAATGGAGATGTTAAACAGTAGATGAGCTAGTACGCTTCCTCTTAGATGGCCGCCTGTGATATGTATCCACCTGCTCCACTGGCCTTGAAATTCAACATATTCGGAAAGTAAGGTCCGATCAATCACGAAATGGAAAGCGCAATTAAAATCAGATGAAGCTTTGCATAGATGGGTTGGACAGTACCTCTACTATGTCCGTCGATTGCGTCACGTCACTCATTTCAATTCTGAGCGTACACTGAGTACGTGAAGATGGCTCGGAAAAAGTGCTTCTTGACAGGAATGGGTCTAGAATGAGATTATGACTCTGCAGCGGAGTGTGCGCTGATGTGAAACTTCCTGGCAGATTAAAAGGATTTCCTTCTTCATGACAACTCTCGGCCGCATACTGCAGTGGCCGTGAGGACGCCCGTGCAGCGTTCCTGATGGTATGTGTTTGATCAGCCACCATACAGCGAGACATGGCATCCTTTCGTTTTCATCTGTCCTCACACGAGGACCTGCAGTCCAAGGTAGAAAACTGCCAAAAAGCACAGGCGGCTGCCTTCTATGAAAAGGGTACTGGAACGGAGGTACAGTGCCACGAGACGTCTCTCTGTCGGAGCGGCGATTATTTAGAAAAGTAGCTCGAAAGTGTACGAACCTATTTGCAAGTAAAACATTTCTGATTTTCACTGTGGTTTCCATTTAGCCACCGATCGGACCTTGCATTGAGGTGGCAAAATCCAAGGGATGGCAATATGCACGTACATAGAAAGCGGTAATGTCGTAGACGTAAGCTACAAAAGGATAGGGCAGAGCTGTCATTTGTATTCAGATGATTCACGTGAAAAGGTTTCCGACGTGATTATGACCGCACCACGGGAGTGGTAGTTGGAGCTAGACGCACGGGGTATTCCATTTCAGAAATTGTTACAGAATTCTGGAAACCCAGAATCTACTCTGTAGGAAATCAACATGGAGTCCGGAAACAGCGATCGTGTGAGGCCCAACTCGCTTTATTTGTTCATGAGACCCAGGAAATATTAAATACAGGCGCCCAGGTAGATGCCACTTTCCTTGAATTCCGGAAGGCGTTCGATACAGTTCCGCACTGTCGCGTGATAAACAAAGTAAGAGCCTATGGAATATCAGACCAGCTGTGTGGCTGGATTGAAGAGTTTTTAGCAAACAGAATACAGCATGTTGTTCTTCATAGAGAGACGTCTACACACGTTGAAGTAACCTCTGGCGTGCCACAGGGTAGTGTTATGGGACCATTGCTTTTCACAATATATATAAATGATCTATTAGATAGTGTCGGAAGTTCCATGCGGCTTTTCGCGGATGATGCTGTAGTATACAGAGAAGTTGCAGCATTAGAAAATTGTAGCGAAATGCAGGAAGATCTGCAGCGGATAGGCACTTGGTGCAGGAAGTGGCAACTGACCCTTAACATAGACAAATGTAATGTATTGCGAATAGATAGCAAGAAGGATCCTTTATTGTATGATTATATGATAGCAGAACAAACAGTGGTAGCAGTTACTTCTGTAAAATATCTGGGATTATGCTTACGGAACGATTTGAAATGGAATGATCACATAAAATTAATTGTTGGTAAGGCGGGTGCCAGGTTGAGATTCATTGGGAGAGTCCTTAGAAAATGTAGTCCACCAACAAAGGAGGTGGCTTACAAAACACTCGTTCGACCTATACTTGAGTATTACTCATCAGTGTGGGATCCGTACCAGGTCTGGTTGACAGAGGAGATAGAGAAGATCCAAAGAAGAGCGGCGCGTTTCGTCACAGAGTTATTTGGTAAGCATGATAGCGTTACGGAGATGTTTAGCAAACTATAGTGGCAGACTCTGCAAGAGAGGCGCTCTGCATCGCGGTGTAGCTTGCTGTCCAGGTTTCGAGAGGGTGCGTTTCTGGATGAGGTACCGAATATATTGCTTCCCCCTACTTATACTTCCCGAGGAGATCACGAAGGTAAAATTAGAGAGATTCGAGCGCGCACGGAGGCTTTCCGGCAGTCGTTCTTCCCGCGAACCATACGCGACTGGAACAGGAAAGGGAGGTAATGACAGTGGCACGTAAAGTGCCCTCCGCCACACACCGTTGGGTGGCTTGCCGAGTATAGATGTAGATGTAGATGTAGATGCTGTGACCTACAGCATAGACACTGTTTCGAGAATACCGAATTTCGGGCACTGCTTCACACCGCGCCGACGGCCACTTAACGACCGAGAGCAGCGGCGTTTGCGTACAGTTTTCAGTGGTAACGGACAAACAACACTACGTGAAATAACCGCAGAAATCAAAGTGGTATTTACGAAAAAGTATCCGTTAGTGCGACAAAATTTGCTGTTAATGGGCAATGGCAGCAAAGGACAGACGCGAATGCCCTTGCTTACAGCACAAGATAACCTGCTCCGCCTCTCCTAGTGGCGTGATCATATCGGTTGGAGCCTAATCAGATGAGTCTCGATTTCTGGTGGTAAGAGTTGATGGCAGGATTAGAGTATGGTGCAGGCCCCACGAAGCCATGGACACAAGCTGTCAACAAGGCAGTTGGAAGCTGTTCGTGGCTCCATAATGGGGTAGGCTGTGTTTACCTGCAATGCACTGACCCAGCTAAACCCATCATTGACTCGAAGTGGTTGTGTTCGGCTACTTGCAGATCATGTGCAGTCATTCATGTACTTGCTGTTCCCAAACAACGATGGAATCTTTACCGATTACAGTGCGCCATGTCACAGTTGTTCGCGATTCGTTTGAAGAACATTCGAGTGAAGGATTTGGGTACCCAGACCGCCCGCCATGAATCCCATCGATTATTAATGGGGTATAATCGAGAGGTCAGCTCGTGCACAAAACCGTGCACGGGTAACACTTCTGTAGTTGTGGACTTATAAAGAAGCGACATAGCTCAGTATTTGTGCAGGGGAGTTCCAACGACTTGCTGAGTCATTTTCACGTCGAATTGCTGCATTTTTCTGGGGAAAAGAAGGTATCCCATGACTTATGTCAGCTCTGAGTACTTTCCGAACAGTCGTAAAACCGAGTATTCTGCAGAAAGAACTGAATCATTCCAGTGTTGGTATTCTTTACACTATACTAACCAAAATGACGTGATTTACTGTGTCGTAACCTGATGTCAAGTCAATAAATGTGTACTAGTTGACTCGTTTTGTGATTGCAGTCTTCTATGTACTGCGTTACTTGCAGTACATAGGAAGCACAGCTTCTATCTTGTCGAAACCCCGTTTGTTCTTTGAATAAGCAGTGGATTTACTGCATTACATAGTCCATCCAAATTAATTCATTCTAAAATTTTGTATAAATCGCACAGCAAAGAGATTTTCGTGTAAATTACACAAAAGAGAATGGTTTTGTCAGTAGTTCCTGCGATCATTTACGTTCCTGCTAGGTTTGAGTAAAATTGAGGCGTTGATTAGTAGTGGGGCAAAATCTTTTGAGTAGCTGATATTATCAAACCAAAACCATGAGAGAGAGAGCTGTTTTTCTGATAATCTATTTTGTCTCATTTTTGCTTCAGTTTGATTCAAACTGTAGTTACGTACCTGAGAAGGCTATTTACACAGTCACCCACCAAACAGTACAGTTCGTAAAAACGAAAATATCGCCAGTTGTAATTTTTTGTTATCTTTCCAAGGTGTATGTAATACTAGTCTTAAAAACCTCAAGTTTTATCGGATTGATGGCGTTACACGAATCTGATTCGAATCCTGCCAGACAAACTGAGAGCAATACGTTGTGGCGAGTATTCAATCAATGCACGAAACACAAAATATTATAGTGGCTGGAAGGAATCACAGTGTGTCCCACACGCTTCAGTTTTGCGTCCACTCCAATTCCTTGTGTACCTGAGAGAGCTTCCGCTTAGCACTCAAGAAGCAGAATTGGTACGTCTTGCAGACGATACTAATGTTACAAAAAATTTCGTTAGAGAGAAAGAAAATGAAGAGATAGTTAATGGTGATCTTCAAAGAATCATTAAGTGGTTTTCTGAGAGAGCATTTCCCCTAAATTTTGAGAACGCGCACGCTGTTCAGTTCTGTGCCACAAATTCAATCATACCAGCAGTTGATGTGGCACATGAACAATAATCAGTAAATAGGATAGAATGCTGCAAATTTTTGGATGTACATATTGATGACAACTTGGACTGGAAGAAACAATTAAGTTCAACTACTTTTTCCCTTCGTATAATTGCTGAATATTGGAAACAAGTGAATCAACCTGCTGACATAGCTTGCACCTCTCCACTCAGTAACGTCTTACGAAACAATTTTCTCGAGTAACCCACCACTTCGAAGGAAAGTACTGATCGCACAATAGCGGGCAGTGATATCCATATGTGATATTCACTCACAAGCATCATACTGGTACCTCTCCAAGATGTGAACTGTACCATCATAGTACATATATTCACTAACGAAATTGGCATAAATAATCCAGCACTACTTGAGAAGAGTAGATACAGAAATCCGTACCTACAACACTAGAGAAAAAAAAGAACGTTATTACCCATTATGAAAACTGTCAGTTGCTCAGGAAGTAGTTCAGTATGCAGCAGTGATGTTTGAATATTTAGCCAATACCATAAAAAGTCACAACAGGTAGCAAAGTAAGTATTAAATCTAACCTAAATTCATTTCTCCTGTACAAATCTTTCTATTTCAAGGACGAATTTTTGTATAGAGACTGCTAGCTGGTGTTGCAGTGACAACCTTACTTCTATGGATTTGGCTCCGTCTAAAGACCGGTAGCACTAGTTCGTAAGTGTTGTTCCTAGAATACGACTAAACAGCTATGTCCTCATTAATGTAAAACTCATCGTGTATACCTCTAATGTGACTCATTCTGCATCATTTCGATCGAAGAGTCGTTCAATGATCTACGTAACATATCGCTAATTAATCAATCAACCACCTTCAGGAATCAGCTTCAATCCCAAACCGTTGCTGACACGACAGTTCAGCCATTCCACGAAGATTTTCTGTAACACAGATAATTTAATGTCATGTGACGTTCAATGTAATGTACCAGTACTAACAAGGGAACCTCCCCATCGCACCCCCCTCAGACTTAGTTATAAGTTGGCACAGTGGATAGGCCTTGAAAAACTGAACACAGATCAGTCGAGAAAACAGGAAGAAGTTGTGTGGAACTATGATAAAAATAAGCAAAATATACAAACTGAGTAGTCCATGCTCAACATATATAATATTAAGGATAGTACTACCGTAGTAACACTGTGGTCCTTTGGTTAGCGTGAGCAGCTGTGGAACCAGAGGTCCTTGGTTCGAATCTTCCCCCGACTGAAAATTTTAATTTTTTATTTTCAGACAATTATCAGAGTTCAGGCACACACACACACACACACAATCAACTTCGTTCTCCAAAATTCCAAGACATGTTCAGATTTGCTTGGACATATGCAGGATTTGACGGTCTACACACGGAAAAATGTGAAAACGTTAAAAACATATGTTTTGACAGAGCACAGGGAAAACTGTGCGACTGTTGCAGTCATTTGTTGCAGGTTATGTGACAAACTCTTATGTTTTCATCACTTTTTTGGGAGTGATTATCACATCCACAAGAAAACCTATATCGGGCAAGGTAGAAGAATCTTTTTACCCATTCGCCAAGTGTACAATTTAGGTGGGTCGACAACATATTCCTGTCATGTGACGCACATGCCGTCACCAGTGTCGTATGGAATATATCAGACGTGTTTTCCTGTGGAGGAATCGGTTGACCTATGACCTTGCGAACAAATGTTTTCGGTTTCCTTTGGAGAGGCACGTCCTTTCGTCTACTAATCGCACGGTTTTGCGGTACGGTCGCAAAACACAGACACTAAACTTATTACAGTGAACAAAGACGTCAATGAACGAACGGACAGATCATAACTGCGAAAATAAAGAAATTAAAATTTTCACTCGAGGGAGGACTTGAACCAAGGATCTCGCGTTCCACTGCTGCTCACGCTGAGCACGGGACCACGGCGTCCCTGATCTTACATTCTCCTTGATGTTGCATATGATGCACATAGACTACTCAGTTTGTATATTTTGTTTATTTTTTTCATAGTTCCACACAACTTCTTCCTGTTTTCTTGATTGATATGTGTTCAGTTTTTCAAGGCCTATCCACTGTGCCAACTTATAACTAAATCTAAGGGGGGTGCGATGGGGAGGTTCCCTTGTAAGTGCTCTCCTGCAGACTTCCCGCCTATTTTCCGACATAATTGTTGTTTTCCGCCGGCCGGGATGGCCGTGCGGTTCTAGGCGCTACAGTCTGGAACCGAACGACCGCTACGGTCGCAGGTTCGAATCCTGCCTCGGGAATGGATGTGTGTGATGTCCTTAGGTTAGTTAGGTTTAATTAGTTCTAAGTTCTTGGCGACTGATGACCTCAGAAGTTAAGTCGCATAGTGCTTATAGCCATTTGTTGTTTTCCGTTCGACAGTACTCTATCTCTTGTTTCTCTTTCTGTTGCCAGGTGAGTGACGGCAGAGCCGTTTTGCTAAACTTCGCCGCACGCCCTTGGTGCCCACCGTGTGGTGAGTACAGTAACCATGCCCTCGCGCTGCCCCTAGTGTCTTGCAGTTGCTGTGATCACGTGACTGCTGCACAGACCATTTCAGCAGACGGGTCACTGTGTTACTACGTTTGATCTGTGGATGTTCTGTACTGAAATAAACCGGTGATTATTTTGAAAATAAGTGCGCCAGTAGATTGTTATGAAGAGTTTGGGTTTTTTAAACTCTGGCTTATACAAAAAAAAAGTCTATTTCGTTGTTATTTACCCAGACAGGACTATGTTGCGGCACGTGAGTGTCATTTATTGTGGCTCTCGATTTACTTCTGTTGAAACATAATACAATCTTATTGTTTTCCTGATTTTTGGCCTCAAAACTATAAAATGCGCATTTCGCTTAATTTCTTTCGATTGCTCATCTTGTGTCGGGGCAGCGACCCAGTTTCCAGGGATGAGAATAGGATAATGTCATCGGCCGATATCTAGTACCGATCGCAGCAAAAGAGTAATTTGTATTTTCTTAGGGATGAGATAGTATGCATGTTTTTTGTGTTGTAGATAAGTAAGAGGCAAAGGGACTGGACGCAATGCAGGCGCAATAGACACGCATTGCGGAAAATCCGTGGCGGCTGTTAACCGCGAAAGCAAGGGAGCTGGGCACAGGCAAGAGCTGCAGTAGCTACGCGCAAAAGCTAAAGCTGTGCTTGACTTACTTACATTTCTGACGAAACAGACGCTGGAATGAGATTTCTACTTTGCAGCGGAGTGTGCGCTCATACGAAACTTCCTGGCAGATTAAAACTGAGTACCGGACCGAGACTCGAACTCGGGACCTTTGCCTTTCACGGGCAAATTCTCTACCAGCTGAGCTAACCTAGCACGACTCACGCCCCTTCCTCACAGCTTTACTTCTGCCAGTACCTCGTCTCCTGCCTTCCAAACTTTACAGAAGCTCTCTTGCTTCGACGAGGTACTGGCGGAAGTAAGGCTGTGAGAAAGGGGGCGTGAGTCCTGCTTGGGTAGCTCAGTTGGTAGAGCACTTGCCTGCAAAAGGCAAAGGTCCCGAGTTCGAGTCTCGGTCCGGCACACACTTTTAATCTGCCAGGAAGTTTCGAAACAGGCACTGTTGACGTTCGACAGCTATACGAAATACTAGGAAATTGATTCGCCGACTGCGAATTGCTTGGCGTCAGCTGTAACAGGTACAGATCAACTACAGAACCGTGACATTTTAAAATTTGTGCCGGCCAGGGACTAGAACCTGGATTTCGCGCTTAGCACAAGCGGTCACTTTAATCACTTCGGCTATTCGTGCACGCTCTTTCCGACATGGACATCACGTATTACAAGCCTAGTTCCCCTGTTGCGGGAACTCAAGTGGCGATGTGAGCGTTAGGGAATGAATTTCGTGGGCTACGATTTAAGGATGTATACAGGCCGCGTGAGGAAATTTGGGTCGGTCCAGGGAGAATGTACGGATAGCCGTCAGCTTCTCTCGATCCACCGATCAATGTGGCACCTATTTCTCCATTATAGTACTACGTCGCCAATTGTTTCATAGAACTCAGCTACGTTCGGGCCGATCTTCCAGTCACCCGTCCTCCCCGTACAAAAGATTATTATCGTTTGTTTATGCTGTCCAACCCTTGGGACCCCATGGTGCTACAGCATCCTGACATTAACTGGCGCACGGTTTGGGGGTGTGTGCATGCACCCTTTTTACCGTCGTCTGTCTCTGCACTCTGGTATGTTTTAGTCTATGGAAAATTCCCGACTAATAGTCGACTTTATCGCATAGGACTGGCCACGTCCCAACTCTGCCCTGACTGTCAGCTCGAAGACACCGACGAGCACCGTCTTACGTGCCCCTGAAACAAAACGTATGGCTCCTGATCCAACGAATCGTGGGCTTTTACCTCCGTGCCCCGCCAACGACGGTAACCCCGGATTACCTGTTGTTGCCCCAGACATTTCACTACCCTCTTGCTAAGCACCATACCCTAATCTGGTTTCGAGGACAGGCTTTAGAATATCTCTTTCAGAGTGGTCCACATACAGTCCTTGACTTCTGGTACAAAGTTGTGACCGCGCATAGCACCCTCACCCGAAAACCATCTTACCGACAAACTTTTGCCGGTTATCTCCGCAGCGTCTTCCTTGACCCTCCTCACAGTTGGGGTGTACCATGCCTACCTGTCACATGATGCAACACCCTTATCCACGTTCTCATGCATCGACTAAAAACAAACACAATTTTTTTTAACAAAAAAGGAAGAGGACAGAATACGTTATATTTTGTTGTATTTAATGTTTTCTTTTTAATATTTTTTTTGTTTAACTAACAGTCATTTGTATATTTTTAAATGGTACCTTGAAGAACTCTTGCTTAGTGAATATATATGTACTTTTAGTTTGTTCAATACAAATTTTCAAACAAAAACAAAAACAAAAACAAAAAAAAAAACAAAAAAAGGAAAACAAGATATGTTCTATTTTGTTGTATTTCATGTTATTCTAATAATTTGTTTACCTAACACTTTTGCTTTGTGTATATATATATGTACTCTCCGTTTGTTCAATAATAATGAAAAAAAAAGGTTGGTAGAGCACTTGCCCGCGAAAGGCAAAGGTCCCGAGTTCGAGTCTCGGTCGGGCACACAGTAAAAATATACACTCCTGGAAATTGAAATAAGAACACCGTGAATTCATTGTCCCAGGAAGGGGAAACTTTATTGACACATTCCTGGGGTCAGATACATCACATGATCACACTGACAGAACCACAGGCACATAGACACAGGCAACAGAGCATGCACAATGTCGGCACTAGTACAGTGTATATCCACCTTTCGCAGCAATGCAGGCTGCTATTCTCCCATGGAGACGATCGTAGAGATGCTGGATGTAGTCCTGTGGAATGGCTTGCCATGCCATTTCCACCTGGCGCCTCAGTTGGACCAGCGTTCGTGCTGGACGTGCAGACCGCGTGAGACGACGCTTCATCCAGTCCCAAACATGCTCAATGGGGGACAGATCCGGAGATCTTGCTGGCCAGGGTAGTTGACTTACACCTTCTAGAGCACGTTGGGTGGCACGGGATACATGCGGACGTGCATTGTCCTGTTGGAACAGCAAGTTCCCTTGCCGGTCTAGGAATGGTAGAACGATGGGTTCGATGACGGTTTGGATGTACCGCGCACTATTCAGTGTCCCCTCGACGATCACCAGTGGTGTACGGCCAGTGTAGGAGATCGCTCCCCACACCATGATGCCGGGTGTTGGCCCTGTGTGCCTCGGTCGTATGCAGTCCTGATTGTGGCGCTCACCTGCACGGCGCCAAACACGCATACGACCACCATTGGCACCAAGGCAGAAGCGACTCTCATCGCTGAAGACGACACGTCTCCATTCGTCCCTCCATTCACGCCTGTCGCGACACTACTGGAGGCGGGCTGCACGATGTTGGGGCGTGAGCGGAAGACGACCTAACGGTGTGCGGGACCGTAGCCTAGCTTCATGGAGACGGTTGCGAATGGTCCTCGCCGATACCCCAGGAGCAACAGTGTCCCTAATTTGCTGGGAAGTGGCGGTGCGGTCCCCTACGGCACTGCGTAGGATCCTACGGTCTTGGCGTGCATCCGTGCGTCGCTGCGGTCCGGTCCCAGGTCGACGGGCACGTGCACCTTCCGCCGACCACTGGCGACAACATCGATGTACTGTGGAGACCTCATGCCCCACGTGTTGAGCAATTCGGCGGTACGTCCACCCTGCCTCCCGCATGCCCACTATACGCCCTCGCTCAACGTCCGTCAACTGCACATACGGTTCACGTCCACGCTGTCGCGGCATGCTACCAGTGTTAAAGACTGCGATGGAGCTCCGTATGCCACGGCAAACTGGCTGACACTGACGGCGGCGGTGCACAAATGCTGCGCAGCTAGCGCCATTCGACGGCCAACACCGCAGTTCCTGGTGTGTCCGCTGTGCCGTGCGTGTGATCATTGCTTGTACAGCCCTCTCGCAGTGTCCGGAGCAAGTATGGTGGGTCTGACACACCGGTGTCAATGTGTTCTTTTTTCCATTTCCAGGAGTATATATATATATATATATATATATATATATATATATATATATATATATATATATATATAAAAGAAAAAAAAGGTGGTTAAGGCACCCGTTGGCGCTAATGGGGCTAAAGGGGAAGTGTCCGCAGCTCGTGGTCGTGCGGTAGCGTTCTCGCTTCCCACGCCCGGGTTCGCTGGTTCGATTCCCGGCGGCGTCAGGGATTTTCTCTGCCTTGTGATGATTGGGTGTTGTGTGATGTCCTTTGGTTAGTTAGGTTTAAGTAGTTCTAAGTTCTAGGGTACTGATGACCTCAGAAGTTAAGTCCCATAGTGCTCAGAGCCATTTAAGGGGGAAGTCTGGGTTCGAGTCCCCGTCTGGCACAGATTTTAAAAGTCCCTGTCCTGTATCTGATGACCACCTAATACTGCTGATGTCAAACAATTCACAGTCAGCGAATCAGTTTCCAAGAAGCTATTCTTACCATGGGTCTAAAGACACGTACTTATTTGAGGTTTTTTAAATGGGGCTGGCGTTTCGATCCTTACATACACTCAGGACTGTAGAAGTGGTAATAGGTGATGTGATATTTCCAAGAACAATAACAGGACTGTTAAGTCGGAGAAAATATGGAATGCTAGATTGCCTTGTCCCTCAGAATACTAACTGTTCTGAGGCGGGGAAATCACAAAGACGCATCGGGAGAGAGAATGGTTCTTATTTAGTTCTTAGTTAGTATATGATTTGAAGATGCTTTCACTGTAGCTGATACTGCTCATGTTGCTGTGTGGTTAAACCATTGTGGTTAAATACTTTATACATAAGTCAAAATGTCCTCTTGATGCTGTCTGTTCGTAATCAATTACAAGAAACTACATGTTTTCTGAATATTTTCACATAAAACATAAAATACCGATGCGGAACGCACCAAGTCCGCGCCCGCCTTTCATGGAATGCAAACAGTAAAAGTTGA
The DNA here is from genome assembly GCF_021461395.2 of Schistocerca americana. Lineage (NCBI taxonomy): Eukaryota > Metazoa > Arthropoda > Insecta > Orthoptera > Acrididae > Schistocerca > Schistocerca americana. The sequence goes on along the minus strand of NC_060128.1, from coordinate 114,400,033 downwards.
TTTACAGGCATCGCGCAAGAACGGCAAAGATAAAGAATAATAGATTCTGTCGCTGCTATGCGATGGTTCATTTATTTTACTTTACAATTGTTCGATAACTTTAGGCCACAGGCGTTTACTATTGAGGGTATATTAATGTTTGTGAGGCGAAAATTACTGAAATTACATCGTATATTTGCTGATGAACCTACTATGGCTTGAATATCACTTGATAGTACCATAAAATCGTATCAAAATAGAGTAAAAAGCAACTAATCTATATTATACTTCTTAATGCCAGGAGGAATAATTTCGTCAGTTTCCAGTAATAACGGTACATCAGTGCATAAACTGGTATACTACTGGTGGCCGACCTGTTCCACTAGCGCGCAGGCAAGAATACGCTAACCATGGACATAATTTCTGATTAAAACTTCGGGCACTGACACGACGATTTTGATATCGTGCGGAAATTATGTTACCTGGGGCAGAGTTAGCAGCGAACACAGACGCCTAGGTATGCGTGTGGGGATACATTTCAGCGTAGCGGGATTATAAAGGGACGTCCCGACGTGATCCGCTTTGTCGTTGCGGTAGTTGTCTGCCACAGGCGAAAGCACTCCATTTGCGTTGCTGTCTCCGTGAAATTGTGACAATTTCAGAAACAGACAGCAGTGCGCGGGCTTTGGAACAGTTCATTGTGCAGTCAGTATCAAAAATACGAATCCTGACGTACATGCATGTGAGCGGGAGATTTTGACAGATTCAATAAAATTCTGTATGTCTTGATGTCGAACAAGAAATGACTACTTTCTCGTTAATGCTGTACCCTTGCTTCGGACGAATAACAGCTTGCAAAGTGGCTAACCACCCGCATATAAACGACATTTTTTTCCATATTAGTGACATCACTACATCAGTAAGTTTAACAATAACCGCTCACTTAAATTCTTAAATGACTGTACCGGTTTCCCATCACAAGCAAGGAGTCAACATTGCCGTGAATCCTCCCCTCGCAACCATATTTAACTGCTTTACAGTCAGTACCGCCATTAGACTTTTGTTTATTTGCAGTGGGGCAACGGCCTTGACGCAGTGGATACACCGGTTCCCGTGAGATCACCGAAGTTAAGCACTGTCGGGCGTGGTCGGCGCTTGGATGGGTGACCATCCTGCCGCCATGTGCTGTTGCCATTTTTCGGGGTGCACTCAGCCTCGTGATGCCAATTGAGGAGCTACTCGACCGAATAGTAGCGGCTCCGGTCAAAGAAAACCATAGTAACGACCGGGAGAGCAGTGTGCTGACCACGCCCCTCCTACACGCATCCTCCTCTGAGGATGACACGGCGGTCGGATGGTCCCGATGGGCCACCTGTGGCCTCAAGACGGAGTGGATTGTGCATTATTTACAGTGTTACATTTACACTTGCACAGTCATGACTTCGACTTAAAAGTGCCATTAACACGTGTTTTCTGAAAGCAGGTTAGACAATAACAGTGAAATACATAACAAGTGATATAACCGTATAACAATCCATATTTGTGTTATAAATACCACAGGTGTATCGTAATTTTTTAAAAAGAGTCATTCACTTCACATTTTTTTCCTTATTCCTTTCTTAGTTACTCTTTTTGTCCCCCAACACGGCCACACCCCACTATAATAGCTTGTTCTTCATTTCATTAGTTATTTTATAACCCCCCCCCCATCTATCCTTCTACACCTCTCTCCCCCCTTACCCATACACTCAACATGCCTACAGTCTTCAATGAATGGTTTATAGTATTCTAGACCTTGTGTTTCTTCTCAGTTGTTTAGTACCTCTCTAAGAAGGAACAATCATCAATAGTGTTACATTTATCTTTGTCGTTAAGAAATAGGAATTAACCCACTAGGCTCTTTCATATGTGGTAGCTGATAAAGTTGTTAACATTACTATGACATATTTACTTCATATAAATAAGATGTCACTACTATAAAATGTAAATAAGATTTATGGCACCAAGGTTACAGCCATGTGTATCAATACTACGGTGCACTCACGTTTCTAACCATATCTCATCAACCATTAACAAATACTGGAATATCCCTACTCTTTATATTATGTTAAATTTAAATGTCCTGTTTAAAATGAAATATCTTGATTCTTTTATTTGTTTAAATGCTTTTATGTACATGGCATGTTTCACATACCTATGTTATTTGCACTTATTCCTAAGTAATGTTTTACCAGATATAACAGATGATACATACATCATAAAAACCGCTTCAGACCTCACTGGTTAATTAATGAGTGAGTAGAATAAGCAACTGCACTGCATTGTATTAATTCTGAACTGAGGCAAAATTACGCAACTTAGAGTTGCTGATGTGTTAATTTCACGTGCAAAGCTGTATCTTTACCTACTAAAATGTACTTTAAACAACGTCAATGACTAGCTGCACTCTTATATTTATGGATGCTGCGAATATTATCGAGAGGTTTGTTACTGTTCATGTTTATGAGCAGGCAACTTCATTGTATTCTAAGATAAACAGGTACTGCAAAGGTGTAACAACTACAAAAGAAAATAAATTGCATCTATCACTCCCTGTCCTAGCGGACACTGAGTCCAAAGATAAAAAAAACAAGTCACCTGCTTGTAACAGGAATTTCTTTGATCAAGACAATTTGACCCTTAGCCAAGTGTCATTCAGTCAAGATGGTGTACTCAGTAATGAAACAAAGCAGTAGGCTCTCCCAGAAATATAATGTGTCTAATAGCGTATTTTAATACGACAGTATGCCATCTTAGGCAATTTATAACACTTGTAAGCAAGCATTACAAATATGGATTGTTATGCTGTTATCACTTATTATGTGTTTCACTGTTATTGTCTAACCTACTTTCAGAAAACACTTGATATCATGGCTGTGGCCCCGCATCATGAAAAAATTATCATACGTAACTGCTCACGTTGGCTGACACAGCCAACGCCTGTGGTAATCACAATGTATTTGGAGACTTACAGGGAGACAATTATTGAACTATATAAAATGAAATTGTCATAACTGCTGAACGGTACGCGTTACGACGTTCAAACTGCACGGTAGGCCGTGGGCCGTGATGGGAATTAGTATGAGCTGTATGGTTTGGTTTAGCGACGAAGCCCACTTCCATTAGGATCGGTTCGTCGATAAGCAAAATTGGAATGAGAATCCGCATTTCGGGATCTAGAAGTCTCTTCACCCTCAACGGGTGACTGTGTGGCGTGCAGTGTCCAGTCACGGAATAACCGGTGCGATATTCCTTGGTGGCACGGTGACTACCGAGGTTTTGGAAGATGATTTCATCCCCGTTATCCAAAGTGACCCTGAGTTTGACGAGATGGTGTTCGTGCAAGGCGGAGCTCAACCCCATCGAGTCAGGGGAGTGTTTGATGTTCTTGAGGAGCACTTTGGGGACCGCATTCTGGTTCTGGGGTACCCAGAGGCCACTGGCATAGGCCTCGTTTGGTCACCATGTTCTCCGGATCTGAACACAAGCGACTCCGGCTTCGGAGGCTATATTAAAGACAATGTGTACCACAATAGGCTCCAAAACCATTTCTGAGCTGAAAACAGCCATTCAGGAGGTCATCGGCAGCATCCATGTTCCGACACTTCAGCGGGTCACGCAGAATTCTGCTGTTTGTCTGCTCCACGTCATCGCCAATTATGGCAGGCATATCGGACATGCCATAACCTAAATCCGAATAACTGTAGTGGCGTTTACGTGAAGAGCGTGCACGCCATAGTTTGTAACTAATTCACGTTTTTTCTCACATAGTTCAGTAATTGTCACACTGTACATGAATGTTCCAAGTGTTGCCAGGAAATTACATTGGCATGTGATAAAACACGTGATATATATACATTGACGCTGAAGATGGTCGTGTGTCCGATAACAGTCTATAAAAAAAATTAAAAATTAAAATGTGCGGTTAACTAAGTAATACATTCCACGTGAATCACCTAAAACGTGCACTGCAAATATGACAGAAATGGAAAGTGCTATTGATGAACAGTTTTCACAGAAGAGGACTGGTAATCGGGGGCTCGTATTGTTAGTCAATCAACAGATTGTAATAATACGTAGAAATCATCTGTATTGTGCAGGCATGCACTTTTTTAAATGGAGCAATCCGTATTGACATCAACAGAGTAAAAGCAACGTTTATTGGAATGTCATTGCTGTTTATTGCAGGATTCCAAGGCGAGTAGTTTACGAGGTATCTTATTCTGAAATGTTTGCACAGGGACACTTGTTTGTGGCATTTAACCTTAGAAATTGCTACGCCTGATGTTGTTACGTTTGCTTACAGTGTGCTTATGTGTTCTTTCAATACACTGCGACTTGCTGCTGCTGCTGCTGCTGTGTGTGTGTGTGTGTGTGTGTGTGTGTTTTGCGAGAAAAATGTTCGGTGCCATGGTTTTCTCTGTAGAAAAATTAATATGTAGACATAAAAAATAAAGATGGAGGTTTTAAAAAATGTTTGTTTGACATACAAGCTTTCAGAGTTTTCACATGAAAAATTCGCAGGCCTTACATTTTAGCAGGTCTCGTACATCACAATAGTGAAGATTTGTTGGGTCTAAGGACTGCACTTCTTATATATTTTTTTTTAGGTGGTAACCAGAACCCCTCTGATTCCTTAAAGAATCGAACTCCGTTGTATGAAACATTTTCCAACGTCTAATTACTATACAAACGAATTAATTCGTTACATCTTTGCCGTGAAGCATGTATTGGGGAAAAAAATTAGGAAAGATTTGAAATTATACTCAGTGTTTGCTGGAATACGTGAAGCGCTCTCATTATCAATATATGCATGAGTACTGTTTACGTAATTAGTTCTCTGTTTGAATAAAAAGCAAGTTTTGCACACATTTCAGTATTTATGATGTCCTATCTTCTGATTTGTATCATACAATGCTATAATTTGGCAGGACACTCCATTGAGATTTGTGGATACTCTCCACAAAGTATCTTCCGAATAGAATAATCAGTAAAGAAGTAATAAATTAAAATGCGTGATGTTTGAAGTTCTACTGTATGGAAAGCGAAAATGTATGAAGCGATAAGCTTCTTGCCTTTTTATTATTTTGTGGGCGGTGTGAACACGAAAATACTTCATAAAGGTTTGAAACTATGTGAAAAGCTGTTGGAAGTCATTAAATGCTCTTTATCTCAAATACTGAACGATCAAAATCAGAGTATTTACGCGCCGTCATTTATGCTGTCCCAAGACACACACTGTTGCCAACTGTAATAACAATTTGTCCGTTTTATTTGGACTGTTGAGCTACGTGGCCGTGGATAATGATATTTTACTATAAAAAAACAGCGACCAGCCACATTTTTAATGCGTTTTATTTATGCCAATATGCATTTCGGGTTTGCACCCATCTTCAGTAGCAAATTACATGAATCTTCAGTTTCTACAGTGGTACAATCTCGACAGCAGTTTGGATGCTGCAGCTGGCCTGTGCAAAGGCAACGATTCCAATCATTTACTTCAATTTCGCGAGTTTAAAGTTACACACTAACACTTGTTCATTTTACTTACATTCTCCTCTCCTTGTTTTTTCTTGGCTTTTCCTGTTTTTTGTAACAACACAAACACTTTTTGTCACGTATTTTACACAGGTGCACTGCGTTAGCTGACATGTTGTCGACTGACAGGTTTTGTTCACATACAAGCAGTTTATCTATGTACAGAGTTATATTTTACGAAAGTTTTGAGGTTCTAGATAAGCTACTGCTTACAAAACATTGACTTGGGTGATAGAAGTATTCTAAGTACGTTGTATACAATTTTTTTTTCCTTAGGCGGTATTGAAGATAATAAATTAACATAACACATTTATACGAAGTAGTAATTCATGCATTTACAATATAACAAAGATAGAATTAAGATTTCTATGTTGTATATTATTACATGCATTTGTTGGGTTTATACAGGGTGATTCAAAAAGAGTACCACAACTTTAGGAATTTAAAACTCTGCAACGACAAAAGGCAGAGCTAAGCACTATCTGTCGGCGAATTAAGGGAGCTATAAAGTTTCATTTAGTTGTACATTTGTTCGCTTGAGGCGCTGTTGACTAGGCGTCAGCGTCAGTTGATGCTAAGATGGCGACCGCTCAACAGAAAGCTTTTTGTGTTATTGAGTACGGCAAAAGTGAATCGACGACAGTTGTTCAGCGGGCATATGGAACGAAGTATGGTGTTAAACCTCCTGATAGGTGGTGTATTAAACGTTGGTATAAACAGTTTACAGAGAATGGGTGTTTGTGCAAAGGGAAAAGTTCTGGACGGCCTCCAAGAAGCCCTGATCTTACCCCCTGCGATTTTTTTCTTATGGGGGTATGTTAAGGATATGGTGTTTCGGCCACCTCTCCCAGCCACCATTGATGATTTGAAACGAGAAATAACAGCAGCTATCCAAACTGTTACGCCTGATATGCTACAGAGAGTGTGGAACGAGTTGGAGTATCGGGTTGATATTGCTCGAGTGTCTGGAGGGGGCCATATTGAACATCTCTGAACTTGTTTTTGAGTGAAAAAAAACCTTTTTCAATACTCTTTGTAATGATGTATAACAGAAGGTTATATTATGTTTCTTTCATTAAATATACATTTTTAAAGTTGTGGTATTCTTTTTGAATCACCCTGTATTATGTTATCTCTTGATTTTGATTAGTAAGTGGTTTGATAAGTAGAGTGTGGAAGTTTTTCAGAAATATTCGGTTTGGTCGTTAAGTATGTCAGAAGGTGATGCATGTTTATGTGAATGAATTTCGATTTCTTCTAGGAGGTTCATTCTTTTTCCTTTGTTGGCTAGGTGCTTACAATAATGGTTACAATCCAGAATTAATAGATGAACTAAACTCTAAGATAAACCCCCACATAACCAAACACAATAACAAAACAACATTAAAGAATACTACAACAAAGCCAAAAGAAAAATATATAAGCTTGCCATTTGTAGGAAAACTGTCATATAAAATAGCAAACCTGTTCCGAGGAACAGATATCAGAATCAGCTACTATACAAATAACAAAATAAAGGACAGAGCTATACATAACCTTAAAAATAATACCAAACTGTACAATCAATCAGGAATATACAAACTTAACTGCAACTCATGTCCAAAAAACAGGGAGAAACTTCAACACACGGTTTCGAGAACACATGAATGCTTTCGTTTAAAAAACTTAAATAAATTCACATTTTCCCAACATATAGCAGACGAAGAACACCAAGTAACAGACATATCCTATAACCTACAAGTTCTCCACCTAGTCAACAAAGGAAAAAGAATGAACCTTCTAGAAGAAATCAAAATTCATTCACATAAACATGCATCACCTTCTGACATACTTAACGACCAGAATTACCAGACCGAATATTTCTGAAAAACTTCCACACTCTACTTATCAAACCACTTACTAATCAAAATCAAGAGATAACATAATATAATATAAACCCAACAAATGCATGTAATTAATATACAACATAAAAATCTTTATTCTATCTTTGTTATATTGTAAATGCATGAATTACTGCTTTGTATAAATTTGTTATGTTAATTTATTATCTTCAATACCGTCCAACGAAAAAAAAACAAACAAATTGTATACATCGCACTTAGAGTACTTCTATCACCCAAGTCAATGTTTAGTAAGCAGTAGCTTATCTAGAACCTCAAAACTTTCGTAAAATACTCTGTCCATAGATAAACTGCTTGTATGTGAACAAAAACGGTCAGTCGACAACATCTACATCTACATCTACATGATTACTCTGCAATTCACATTTAAGTGCTTGGCAGAGGGTTCATCGAACCACAATCATACTATCTCTCTACCATTCCACTCCCGAACAGCGCGCGGGAAAAACGAACACCTAAACCTTTCTGTTCGAGCTCTAATTTCTCTTATTTTATTTTGATGATCGTTCATACCTGTGTAGGTTGGGGTCAACAAAATATTTTCACATTCGGAAGAGAAAGTTGGTGACTGACATTTCGTAAATAGATCTCGCCGCGACGAAAAACGTCTTTGCTTTAATGACTTCCAACCGAACTCGCGTATCATATCTGCCACACTCTCTCCCCCATTACGTGATAATACAAAACGAGCTGCCCTTTTTTTGCACCCTTTCGATGTCCTTCGTCAATCCCACCTGGTAAGGATCCCACACCGCGCAGCAATATTCTAACAGAGGACGAGCGAGTGTAGTGTAAGCTGGCTCTTTTGTGGACTTGTTGCATCTTCTAAGTGTCCTGCCAATGAAACGCAACCTTTGGCTCGCCTTCCTCACAATATTATCTATGTGGTCTTCCCAACTGAAGTTGTTCGTAATTTTTACACCCAGGTACTTAGTTGAATTGACATGCGGGATAACGCAGTGCACCTGTGTAAAATACGTGACAAAAAGTGTTTGTGTTGTTACAAAAAACATGAAAAAGCCAAGAAAAAAAAAGGAGAGGAGAATGTAAGTAAAATGAACAAGTGTTAGTGTGTAACTTTAAACTCGCGAAATTGAAGTAAATGATTGGAATCGTTGCCTTTGCACAGGCCAGCTGCAGCATCCAAACTGCTGTCGAGATTGTACCACTGTAGAAACTGAAGATTCATGTAATTTTCCAGCTGAAGATGGGTGCAAACCCGAAATGCATATTGGCATAAATAAAACGCATTAAAAAAGAGTGGCTGGTCGCTGTATTTTTGTAGTAATAAAGGCAATCATCAGGTAATACATTAACTAAAATATTCTGAACTGCTCAATTCTGAGTTACAGTTGAGAGGCACCCACATGCTTTGCTCATACTGTGGCATCAAGCAGTCAGGCCTGCAAATGAGTGGTCTGCCAAGCGAGTGGATTCATTCTTATTTGTCGAGTAACATGAACTCTAGTACTCACAATTAAGTTACAAATTATTCTCCTATATGAATATTACGCAACGGAAACGCACGTCTGACTATCAGTAATTTACAGAACTCTGACTGTTCACTACGCACTGGCAATACCACATTTTCTTTCTTATTTAACGGCTTTGATCAACACGTGGCCGTCGCACTGAATGTGAATGGCGCACGCATTATAAATTCTGGATATCATGGCAACATACAATTCGAAGGAAAAGGCCACCAATCTCTTATTTTCACTATCTTATTTATTCCGATAAATTCTGTAACCTAAACACACAAATTCTATAACCTACAACAATAACACATGAGAAATTCCGCCCAGAGGGCATGGATTTACATTGGTGATTCTCTATCTTATGGTCTCGTAATTCTTTAACGCTACAGTGCACTTTCTGGATAGGATGGTGGATCTTTTGCTATATCTCACACTTCTACTCTCACACCCATCATTACGAAAATTTCCTCCAGGCCGAGCGGTTCAAAAAGGAACATGCATAACCCACTGCCTCTGAAACTATCTTGTTACTCTCCCATGCCAACCACACATACTTAAATTTCATGAAATACATCACACTGGCAACATACAATACAAAGAATAGTCACAACGTTATAATCACATCACTTTCAGCTTTCCCACTTCAAATAGTATTTATCCCAGTTTCACACGACACTGCCCCATTTCGTAATTTTTCTTTCCTACTACGAACTCTGGAGGATATATGCACGTCTTCCTGTGCAATGCAAGCCAAGTGGCGTTGCTGGATAGACGGCTGACTCACCTTGCTTCTCTCTCAGAGTATTATAGTTTGAATCAAGCGTCACACGGAAACATAACACGCAAACTAATATTAAGAACATATTCATCACACACGCGAGTCCTCAACTGATACCATGGCGAGTACTTCTCTTTATCCTTTGTCTCATACACAGATTGAGACTCACACAGTACTCACCACGTGGAAGTACTCATCTCTAATTTCAAGTCCTGCACACGCCATTTCTTAAATATTCCCAACTTATAGTACACACGCTAGTAATTCAGCTTAACTTAAGCACACGGAAATATTTCAACTTATTGCTACACGTGGTTTCATTGTGACCGTTGGTCACTTCCGAAGATTACTACGATCCCATTAATATTACCTGCCTGACATTTAATTCTCCCCACAAAAGATCCTGAAATAGAGAAATTATTATTCTAAACTACTCTTAAGTATTTCACATGCATACCATGTCTCCACTCTTTTGTCTTTGCGGAGCACACCTAAGACAGGTGTTACCAACACTAGATCCAGCGCCAGAGTGCTGAAACATGGCCGTTCTTCTGGTCATCTCGCACCTCTGCCGAAGTGGGGTAGCACCTTGCTACCGTATTGGTTAGCCACATTTCAGGCGCTCAAAGCTCCGGTAAATTTTATCTCTTTGGTTCTACCAAAGGTGACCAAAGGGTCATCTCAAAGATGATCATATATTCACATTCACTATCTGAGGTTAGCAGACGACCATATATTCATTCATTTCACAGATCTCACCAAACTGGATGTAGGGATTTATTTTGTGGGAGTGCACATGTGATCAATTAAATAAATAAATTGTCATTCTTTCCCACACTGGTATCCGGCTTCGCTGTATTAATTGAAATTGAGTTATTTTTACAAAAAATGTGTTGTTCAGACAAGAATAATGAAGTATGTTGTACCTATTTTCAATGTCGGGCGGTACTGTACCCTTTCATAGTATATTCTTGTAATTACAAATGTACGGTTGAATCGTGGAGTCCGTGTGTGTCCTTCAGATCACCCTCATAGTCATGCACTTCACACACAGGTAAACGGTCCATTGGTTGGATTTACCCGCACTCACATTCAGGATTGTCTATTAGGCCCCGTTTGTCCATTAGTCGCTTAAACGTACAAATATTCGTCCTGGCACGGTTTAAAGTTGTCCATAGTTCCCACGGGAGGTTGAATCCACCGATCGTCTTGTTGGAGTCATCCACAAAGTTATGGTTCTTATGTCATAGTTATTTCCAAACTGTCTTCTAAACGAAGCCTCTGTAGTTCTTCCGTGATTTTCCATAAAGGAGACCTGTCTTTAAGTCTGTTTAGAAGTGTTTGCTGGGATAGTGTAAGGTAACCCTTATTTACAGATAACAGCACATCTTACTTCACATACGTGAAGTGAATGTATCAGCGGTGCAGTACGTACGGGGTAAGGAGCGAGCGGTAGGTTCCTACGCTGGCTAGCAGAGGTTGTTAGCCATCTGGCGCTATCTGAGCCAGTGGGATGAGGTTCCGATGCAGAAATAGCTTATGACCTGAGCAAAGACATAGGTAGGGGGAGTACATTTATTCTGACGAGAATCACGTAATTGTTATTAATCAATATTTGCTGACAAAATCTGCCACTCATACATTATGAGGAGTCTACGGGTCATCTACGTTTAAATGGATACTCTGCAAATCACATTCAAGTGCCTGGCAGAGGGTTCAGCGAACCACCTTCACAATTCTCTATTATTCCAATCTCGTGCAGCGCGTAGAAAGGACGAACACATATATCTTTCCGTACGAGCTCTGATTTCCCTTATTTTATCGTGGTGATCGTTCCTCCCTATGTAGGTCAGTTTCAACAAAATATTTTCGCATTCGGAGGAGAAAGTTGGTGGTTGGAATTTCGTGAGAGGGTTCCGACGCAACGAAAAACGCCTTTCTTTTAATGATTTCCACGCCAAATCCTATATCATTTCTGTGACACACTCTCCCATATTTCGCGATAATACAAAAAGGGCTGCCTTTCTTTGAACTTTTTCGATGTACTCCGTTAGTCCTATCTGGTAAGGAACCCACACCGCACAGCAGTGTTCTAAAAGAAGACGGACAAGCGTAGTGTAGGCAGTCTCCTTAGTAGGTCTTTTACATTTCCTAAGTGTCCTGTCAATAAAACGGAGTCTTTGGTTAGCCTAACCCACAACATTCTTTAGATTAGATTGATTTATCGTGTAACCGAAGTTTAACGAGTTCCTTTTAGTACTCATGTGGATCACCTCAATTTTCGTTATTTTGGGTCAAATGGCAATTTTCGCACCATTCAGATATCTTTTCTAAATCGTTTTGCAGTTGGCAGTTGCATCTTCTGATGACTTTATTAGTCGATAAACGACAGCGTCATCTGCAAACAACCTATGACGGCTGCTCATATTGTCTCCAAAATCGTTTATATAGGTAAGGAATAGCAAAGGGCCTATAACACTACCTTGTGGAACGCCACAAATCACTTCTGTTTTACTCGATGACTTTCCGTCAGTTACTACGAATTGTGACCTCTCCAACAGGAAATCACAAATCCAGTTGCACAACTGAGACGATATTCCGTAAGCACGCAATTTCACTACTAGCCGCTTGTGTGGTACAGTGTCAAAAGCCTTCCGCAAATCCAGAAATACGGAATAAATACTATCTATCAGTAATTTTACAGCTTCAGGAGCCGGCCGTTGTGGCCCAGCGGTTCTCGGCGCTTCAGTCTCGAACCACACTGCTGCTACGGTCGCAGGTTCGAATCCTGCGTCGGGCGTAGATGAGTGTGATGTCCTTAGGTTAGTTATGTTTAAGTAGTTGTAAGTCTAGGGAACTGATGACCTCAGAAGTTAAGTCCCATAGTGCTCAGAGCCATTTGAACTATTTTTTGAACAACTTCAGGTTACGTTGGTATTAACAAATAAACGTATAAGCATGGCATAACCGAAGAAGTATGATCTTGTACGAACTACACCCACTGTACGCTCAAGTTACACACTAGGTACCACAGTCGGCAATCGTCGATACGATGCATTTCGATCTAGTCATGTAGTAGGCCGTGCTCTCGCGCTGTTAATAGTTCCAATCATTGTAAACAAGCTCATTTTACGGTGTTTCTTAAATAAACGCTTCATAGTGGCGTCTCATGCAAAAATTATTAGCACAAAAACATCTTCCCGCTTCTAACAACCCTACCACGACAAAGGTCAAAATTTAATAATGATTGTGGTGTTGCTCACGCTGCTAAATACTGCATTTTCGGGCAACAACAAAGTTATTATGTGGGAGGTGTCATTAGAGCACAATTAATAAAAGTCATTTCATGTAATAATGAATAAACTAGGCACCCACGATGGGTCTCGTTGTATAATCATGGCTCAATCGTCGAAAATCTAGGTGGTGATGATTCCAAGCTCGGACGCAAAGAGGCCTAGGTTCTATTCTGCTATATTCAAAAGTTTTGTAGATGCGCTTCACAAACCATTCTTGAAGATTAAACCTTTCAAAGTTAGCACAATGGTGATGTAAAAAAAAAAAAAAAGTAATCAGCACTCCGAATTTAAGTTACACTTCCGTTTAATTGCTTTTATTGCAATATCACGTAAGACACAAAACATCACTTCACAATACAAAACATACTTGAAAACATCTTCCTCACTGTTAAAATTCTCATTTTATAAACTGGCTACAATATGCGTCTTTCCAACATGACGTCCAAGACTTGACCTTCTCAAGGTCCGACTATCTAACAAACTGCTTGCACGCCCAAAAATCAAGAGTTACAAGTACGTCAAAGGTCGTAGTGACAAAAGAAAGAATACACACTAGAATAATATCATTGAAATATAAAGATATCGGTGAATCAAAGTACTTCTACATTAATGAAATCAAATCTGAATGTTGTCTCAGAAATATGTCAACTATTTTACAGAAACACAGTAGAATATTACTGGTATCGAGAGGTTCAGGTGAGGTGCCGTAATGGTTACGTAATTCGAGTATCATTACACGCTTCATTACGTAAAACATAGACAGCAGTAGTGCACTTTCAGAATCCGATGGCGCTGGTACGGCAGTGCCAGGGGACATAAAACTACAAGAGCATCTCCATATAACAAGTAGGAAGAATTCCTATGCAGGGACTCACTAAGTCAGTTTGAGGACAGACTGGCTTAACTATCACAAAACTCTGATGGGGAAACTTGACAACGTTATACTGTACGCCCTTTATACCGCCATCTACGTACTCACCGGCTAAACTGAGACATTACTGGAGGTTTAGTCCGAGTGGGGGTGTTACTGCAGTGGGGAGCCAGGCACGCTGGGTGGCCCAGAGAGTTTGAGGTCATCCGCGTTCTCTCCTTCAGTTGGACGTCCGCTTTATACACGTGTGCAGTTTTCATCCGGAGTGTCGAACAGTACTCAGCCCCGCCGTAGGCAAGAACTAGCACCAAAGTCCCCAGTGTCCTCGCTCCACAACACCATGCCGTTTCAGGTAGTTTCAACAGGGTAGCATTACGGGATTTTATGTTCTGTTTTCTGTCTTCTGGGCATAAGCTGTACATCAGAGTGCGACAACTCAGTCGACAACTACGCGAAATAACGTCATTCCAAATTTTGTTGCCTTTTGATGCTGTTACAGTGGCAACTTACACAACTGGCCATTAAAATTGCTACACCAATAAGAAATGCAGATGATAAACGGGTATTAATTGGACAAATATATTATACTAGAACTGACATGTGATTACATTTTCACACAATTTGGGTGCATAGATCCTGAGAAATCAGTACCCAGAGCAATCACCTCTGGCCATAATAACGGCCTTGATGCGCCTGGGCATTGAGTCAAACAGAGCTTGGATGGCGTATACAGGTACAGCTGCCCACGCAGCTTCGACACGATACCACAGTTCATCAAGAGTAGTGACTGGCGTATTGTGACGAGCCAGTTGCTTGGCCACCATTGACCAGACGTTTTCAGTTGGTGAGACATCTGGAGAATGAGCTGGCCAGGGCAGCAGTAGAACATTTTCTGCATCCAGAAAGGCCCGTACAGGACCTGTAACATGCTGTCGAGCAATATCCTGCTGAAATGTAGGGTTTCGCAGGGATCGAATCAAGGGTACAGCCACTGGTCGTAACACATCTGAAATGTAACGTCCACTGTTCAAAGTGAGGTCAATGCGAACAAGAGGTGACTGAGACGTGTAGCCAATGGCACTCCATACCATCACGCCGGATGATACGCCAGTATGGCGATGACGAATACACGCTTCCAATGTGCGTTCACCGCGATGTCGCCAGACACGAATGCGACCATCATGATGCTGTAAACAGAACCTGGAGTCATCCGAACAAATGACGTATTGACACTCGTGCACCCAGGTTCGCCGTTGAGTACACCATCGAAGTTGCTCCTGTATGTGATGCAGCGTCAAGGGTAACCGCAGCCGTAGTCTCCGAGCTGATAGTCCATTCTGCTGCAAACGTCGTCGAACTGTTCGTGCAGATGGTTGTCGTCTTGCAAACGCCCCATCTGTTGACTCAGGGATCGAGACGTGGCTCCACGATCCGTTACAGCCATGCGGATAAGATGCCTGTCATCTCGACTGCTAGTGAGACGAGGCCGTTGGGATCGAGCACGGCGTTCCGTATTACCCTCCTGAACCCACCGATTCCATATTCTGCTAACAATCATTGTATCTCGACCGACGCGAGAAGCAATGTCGCGATATGATAAACCGCAATCGCGATAGGCTACAATCCGACCTCTGTCATAGTCGGAAACGTGATGGTACGCATTTCTCCTCCTTACACGAGGCATCACAACAACGTTTCACCAGGCAACGCCGGTCAACTGCTGTTTGTGTATGAGAAATCGGTTGGAAACTTTCCTCATGTCAGCACGTTGTAGGTGTGGCCAGTAGTGCAGAACGGGCACCAGGTTTCGGGCTGGTCGCTTATTGGTACAGGATATTTTCCTACTTGTTTGTACTGCATATAGGCAGGAGAGGGATTTCGTGCGAGCAGCAACAGTTCGTTCTGAAGGCCATAACGTCTTATGACCGCGAAAGCGAACGAGACTGCGAGGTGTTTGTCGACTGTGAGGTCGGGTGGCGGACGGTTTCGATGGATCGATAGCTGCAAGGACGCGGCAGGGGGAGCAGTGGGACGGCGCGTCGCGTCTGCTGGGCTGGATGGGATGGGATAGGATAGGGATGGTCGCTGCGCAGTAAAAGGCCGAAGGGCCGAGGGAGAGGCGCAGACAACAGGTAGCCCAGCCGGGCCAGCTAGCTGCGTCGCAGCGCTTCTGGTAAAACTGGCCTGTAAAATCGGCCACGCCGTCCGTGTGGGGTGCGGTGGCAGACAGCACCTGCGCACGTGCTTTGTCCGTAACGTAAACTTTAATGGCTCCAGGACTTACTTGGACAGGGATGTTAAGCACACATCGTAAGATGTGTAAGCATTTCTTGCGCTGTTTGGCCTCCAGAGTTAGTTCTCTATTTAGCCACGAAAACCACGCGTTTCCATTGTATACTTCATCGTACGGAAAAAAGACGTAAACGCGTATTTTCAGAATTAAAAACTCAAGCTCTCACTGCTTTTCTTGACAGCAATTTTGTAACAAATACCATGAAAAGTACATTAATCTTATTTGTATTATTTTTTCACACTATTCCTTAAATTTAATTCTGGAGTATTGCTGTGCGGTGTGGGATCCGCATTAGGTGGGACTGACGGATGACACCGAAAAAGTACAAAGAAGGGCGGCTCGTTTTGTATTATCGCGAAATAGGGGAGATAGTGTCACAGACATGATACGTGAATCGAAGTGGCAATCATTAAAACAAAAGCGTTTTTCGTTGTGACGGGATCTTCTCATGAAATTTCAATCACCAGTTTTCTCCTCCGATTGCGAAAACATTCTATTGGCACCCACCTACATAGGGAGAAATTTTCATCACGATAAAATAAGAGAAATTAGGGCTCACACAGAAAAATTTAAGTGCTCGTTTTTCTCGCGTGCCGTTCGAGAGTGGAACGGTAGAGAGACGGCTTGATGGCGGTTCATTGAACCATCTGCCAGGCATTTTATTGTGAATAGCAGAATAATAACGTAGATGTGGATGTAAGCGATGCGGAGAATCGAGAATATGAATACTATTACAACCTGATCATTTTTACCAATACATTTAACGAAATTAGTAATTAAGTTATAAAGAGAAATGTCTCTACCAAAAGAAAAAGAAACCGATAGAGGGAGATGCTATCCCGTACTCATAAACGTCTCCAAAAGTTCCCTTATTTCAACAGTCAATTTTTGGACGTATTTACATCATATTCTGACTCAGAATCACACTCATGCAAGACAACCGTAAATACTTAATTCCGTTCGGATGTAGATCGACAGAGGCATGGATAAAGGGCTCGAACAGAGTGAGTCCTTCTAAATCTAGGTATTGTAGGAATTTTCGGTTGTAGTGGAGCACAGTATCCCCGTTTCATTTGTCGCGACACATATCATTTGTGTTTTCTCCAGTTCTTTCGTATAAGTAGTCTGTATTCAACAATTGCAAATCGAAGACAGTCCGCATAGATGTATGGTGACGTAAACTTAAGTCATTACTGCGGATAATGTGCGATTGAACCTACACAAATTTAGTGTTCATGTAGTTCAGTTATATTGTTTAAACGAAACGATACGGAATAAGGTCTAAGTCGAAAATAGTCTTCCTCTAATAGACGACATTCCCTTAGAGTTTCTGAGATCTTTGCGAGAGTTACCCGTGACGAAATAATCCACTTGGTATGACGGGGAATTCAATCCAGCGTAATCAGAATGCGAGGTCACTGTGTTAAATACCTCGCACGAATAATTACCGCACCTTACATCCATACGACACTGTTAACTGTAGTTAATCCTTGGTCTTCTTCTACATTTTTACCTACGACATGTCCTACCATTATCAAATTGAAGATCCCTTGACGACCAATGACCTCTTCTTTTACTCAATTTTTGCCGTAAATTTCCTTTTTCCCCAGTTCGATCCAGTATCTCCAAAGCAGTTATTCGTTCTCCCGCATTCTTCTGTAGTACCAAATTTCTCTTCTTGTGTGCACTGCTTGTCGTTCACATTCCACTTCCAGAAAAGGGTACACTCCGCACAAATATTTTCAGAAAATATTTCCCAGTACTTCAATTTATGCTCGATATTATTGAGTTCCTCGTCCCAAGGCACTTTTCTTGCCACTGCCACTCTGCATTTTTATATGCTTTCTACTTTGGCCATCGTCAGTTATTTTGCTGCCCAAACAGCAAATTACACCTACTACTTTTATTGCCTCATTTCATATCCAATTGCTTTAATATTTAAATAAATTCCATTACTACATTTTATTGTTATTAATGGTCAATCGTTAACTACAGTGCTAGGCGTATCTGTCACAGAATTACGTCGCCGGCAAATCGCAAAGTATTAACTACAAATATCTTTCAGAACCCTCCATCCTATCTTTAACTGCTTCTTTAACGTTCAAATCGAATGATAATGGTTCAAATGGCTCTGAGCACTATGGGACTTAACTTCTGAGGTCATCAGTTTCCTAGAACTTAGAACGACATTCCCTTAGAGTTGCTGAGATCTCTGCGAGAGTTGCCCGTGACGAAATAATCCACTTGGTATGACGGGGAATTTATTCCAGCGTAATCAGAATGCGAGGTCACCGTGTTAAATACTTCACACGAATAACTACCGCACCTTACATCCATATGACACTGTTAACCTACCTAAGGACATCACACACATCCATGCCCGAGGCAGGATTCGAACCTGCGACCGTAGCTGTCACGTGGTTCCAGGCTGTAGCACCTAGAACCGCTCAGCCACACCGACCGGCAATGACAATGAGGAGAGGCTACAATCTTGTCTCACTCCCTCCTGAACTCGTGTTCCTTAACTTCGGTAAGGCGTTAGATAGTTTTCGCTCTGACGGCTAATAAACAAAATAAGAGCGTACGAAATGTCAGACTAACTGTGTGATTGCGCTGAAGAGCTTCTAGCATGCCATTCTCAATGCAGAGAATTATTCAGACGTAAAAGTATCTTAGGACGTGCTCCACAGGTGTGTTATTTGTCCATCATATTTCACAATATGGGGACTGGATGACTCAGCTGCCCCTACCGATTTCATTTTATGCAACCCGCAGTGTTATAGATGGGTTTCAAATACCACTCGCGAGATTTTCATATTTTCTCACTCGCTTTGAATAATTTATTAGTCCTACAGAAAAATGAACATGAACTTTTTGTGGGAAATTTAAAGTGGTTAAAGTTTCAACTGGGTACATTTTCGATGGAGGCCACTGTTTTCGAGTTATGAAAAAAAAACATACAAAAGTGACCGTCGGACACACCTCATCCCTCAAGAGTCAGCATTTCTAGTATGTTGTCCGTGGCAGTACCTCCTACCACTGTACAAAAATTTGTATCTTCTCAAATTATTCCCGACATAAGACCTTTTAAGGTCTTTAGTTATTGGGCTAATGCGCTACCTGCATAGTCGGCTGTTTCGTTAACATTATTAATTTAGACGTGCCCTTCAGGGTATTGAAAGAAAAACTTTTGTAAGCGTCTCGTTAAAACTGATGACGTTGACAATTTGGTCCACACTTAATTCTTACAAGTACAGTAAGAGTTCAATTTATGCTGTTAAAATTCACAAAATACGTAGCTGCAATTTACACTAGAGACTATTTTACAATTTTTAAGTGACCAACTATACTGGTAGGCTTAATCAAAACCAGAAAATATCGAATGTGGGCCATGATTCGTTCATTCGCAAATATTTGACCAGAGCTAGGAGAAATTATGATAGGTGGGAACTAGGTGTGAGAGTGGGGGTGCGTTTGATAGTCACTTTTGTACCTTTCCCCGGATAACTGGAAAACTACGGCCTCTAGCGGAAATGTATCGCAGAACACGATTCAAGTATCTTACATTTCTTACAAAAAGGGCCGGTTCATTTTTCTGTGGGACTGTCAGTTTAAAAATCTTGCGCTTGGTTTTTGAACGGTAGACGTAACATCGCATGTTGCATAACATGGAATCTGTAGGGGCACCTGAATTACCTTGTACAAATTACATAGTGGATAACGTCTGGTGTTCTATGGGGCTTTTAGTGGATGTTGTTGTATACAGAGAAGTCGCAACGCTAGAAAATTGTGGCGAAATGTAAGAGGTCTTGCTGGGGATCGTTGATTGGTGGATAGAGTGGCAATTGACCCTCAGCATAAAGAAATGTGACGTATCGAGTTTACTTACGCAGAAGGACTTATTACTTTATGCTTACACGGTTGGAGAACAATGACAGGAAGCAGTTACATCCATAGAATATGTAGGAACGTGTGTATGGAGAGATTTAATGTGGAACAACCGCATACAACTGACCTCAGGTAAGGAAGACACCAGACTGAGATTCATTGGAAGAATTCTCGGGAGCTGTAGTCCACCAACAAAGGTGGTAGCTTCCAAAACCCTCGTTCGACAAATACTTGAATATCGTTCGTCAGTCTGGGATCCGTGCCACATAGGATTGATAGGGGAAAATAGAGAAGATCCAAAGAAAAGAAGCACGTTTCGTCACAGGTTCATGTAGTAAGCGCGAAAGTGCCACGGAGATGCTCAGCGGACTCCAGAGGCAGACGCTACAAGAGAGGCGTTTTGTATAACGGTGTGATCTACTGTTAAATTTACGTAGGTTATATTCCTACAAGAGTCAGTTTATTTATTGGTTCAGGTTCCATGTATTTGGCGAAAATACCGCCAAGATAAATTCAGAGATGTTCGAGCCCACACAGTTGACAACGGCCTTGCCGCAGTGGACACACCGGTTCTCGTGTGATCACCGCAGTTAAGCGCTGTCGAGCGTAGTCGGCACTTGGATGGGTGACCATCCAGACCGCCATGCGCAGTTACCATTTTTCGGGGTGCACTCAGACTCGTGATGCCAATTGAGGAGCTACTCGACCGAACAGTAGCGGCTTCGGTCAAGAATACCATCATAACGACCGGGAGAGCGGTGTGCTTCCCCACCCCCCTCCTATCCGCATCCTCCTCTGAGGATGACACGGCGGTCGGATGGTCCCGGTAGGCCACTCGTGGCCTGAAGACGGAGTGCTTCGAGCCCACACAGTTTCCAGCAATTTTTCTCGCAGCGAATCATTCACGAGTGGACCATAAAAGTCGCCAAGTGACCTTGCTGCACGAAGTACTCTTCGCCACGCACTGAAAGGAGACCCGCGGAGTACAACTAGACGTGGAGATGTAGTGCTCATCTTTCCTTTCCCTAAATTTATTACTACTGCAGTCTCGATAAGGGCAAGTTGCAAATAACTCTTCGCTGATTCTATTCTGCCCCTCCTAACTTTAGAATTTCGACCAACCTATTCCACTCAGAAGTGTCAAAATCTTGTCTAAATGTAAAAATAGTATGACCGAAGCTATGTCTTTCTTCAGTCTGTCTTGTAAGATAATTCGTAGAGTCATTATTACTTCAAGTGCTCCTGAATTTCTCATTGACCTTGCCCAGAGATCGGCTGCTACCAGTTTTACATGTACATCTACGTGATTACTCTGCTAACCACAATAAAGTGCCTGGCAGAGGGTTCAGTGAACCACCTTCATGCTGTCTCTGTACCGTTCCACTCTCGAACGGCACGCGGGAAACACGAGCACTTAAATTTTTCTGTGCGAGCCCTGATTTCTCTAATTTTATCGTGATGATCATTCCTCCCTATGTAGGTGGGTGCCAACAGAATGCTCTCGCAATCGGAGGAGAAAACTGTTCATTGAAATGTCATGAGAAGATCCCGTCGCAACGAAAAACGCCTTTGTTTTAATGATGGCCACTCCAATTCACGTATCATGTCTGTGACACTATCTCCCCTATTTCGCGATAATACAAAACGAGCTGCCCTTCTTTGTACTTTTTCGATGTCATCCGTCAATTCCACCTGATGTGGATGCCACATGCCACAGAATACTCCAGAATAGGGCGGACAAGCGAGTTGTAAACAATCTCTTTAGTAGACCTGTTGCAACTTCTGAGTGTTCCGCCAATGAATCGCAGTCTTTGGTTTGGTCTACCCACAATATTATCTATGTGATCGTTCCAATTTAGGTTATTTGTAATTGTAATTCTTAAGTATTTAGTTGAATTTACAGCCCTCAGATTTGTGTGAGTTCTCGGGTAATCGAAATTTAGCTGATTTCTTTTAGTACTCATGTGAATAACTTCGCACTTTGCTTCATTCAGGGTCAATTGCCACTTTTCGCACCATACAGATATCTTACCTAAATCGTTTTGCAAGTCGTTTCGATCATCTGACAGTATCATCTGCAAACAATATAAGACGTCTACTCAGATTGTCTCCTATGTCGTTAATATAGATCAGGAACAATAGAGGGCCTATAACACTTCCTTGGGGAGCGCCGGATATTGCTCCTGTTTTACTCGATGACTGTCCGTCTATTGCTACGAACTGTGACCTTTCTGACAAGAAATCACTAATCCAGTAGCACAACTTAGCCGATATTCCATAGGCATGCAGTTTGGTTACAAGACGCTTGTCAGGAACGGTGTCGAAAGCCTTCTGGAAATCTAAAAATATGGAGTCAATCTGACATCCTCTGTCGATAGCACTCATTGCTTCATGAGAATATAGAGCTAGTTGTGTTTCACAAGAACAATATTTTCTGAATCCGTGCTGACTATGTATCAATAAACCGCTTTCTTCGAGGTAAATCATAATGTTCGAATACAGTATATGTTCTAAGACCCTACTACAAATCGACGTTAGTGATATAGGCCTGTAATGCAACGGATTACTCCTACTTCCCTTTTTGAGTATTGGTGTGACTTGAGCATCCTCTAGGTACGTATCCTTCTGTGAGTGAGTGGTTATTCTCGCGTCCGTCGGCCGTCGTAATTTAATATATATATTATTGTTGTTATTATTTTTTGATTGTTGCCGACTTTCGTGGTGGGCCTTAATAAAAATGATATTTAAGTTGAACAATGTAATAAACTTTTCATATTAATTTCCTCGGCTAGTCAGTGCACTTTAAAGCAAAAGATCTTTAGTTATTAATTACAATTGCGGCCCACACAAGCGCGAGAGTATTTTTCTTACCTCCATTAACCATTGTATTGTAGTCAGAGTCCTGGCTCTGGGTCTCGGCTATGGTACTGAAAATAAGAATCTTAAAGCTAAGTGTTTCTGCAACTTCGTGCGGCAGTGGAGAAAAATTAATATTATGCTAATAGCGGGCGAGTTTTCAGTTTCTAAGTTAATATCGCCACGTAATGGCGTCGTTGGCTGCATCGGCCGCTGCGATTGTTGAACTGTAAATTACTTGAATGCAGGTTAATTCAAGGAAGGCGGACATGAAATCGGGATCACCTCTTACAAATTAAAAGTGCACAATAATATTAAATGGTTATATTATGTGTTTAACTCATACAAATATGCTTACATTTGTCAGCACACGCAAGATGTCCCTCTAGACACATTCAAGACAAAAGAGGAAGTGAAGTCAACTAAAAAATTAACAAAAGAGCGTATCTTGTCGTCTCTTTAGGTCATTCTGTCATAAATTATTTCTTTGCAATCTAAACCTACACAGAGAAATTATTATTTTACGGCTACATGATAAAAAATTTGGCACTGGGGACGCTATATTATATATAATTGCTAAATATGGAGCTATATTATCAGCAAACTCTGAGAGGAACCTGACTGGTATACAATCTGAACCGGAGGCCTTGCCTTTATTAAGTGATTTAAGCTGCTTTGTTACACCTCGGCAGTTGTTCTTGATTGGAATTCAGTCTCCTTTAAAACGCCTACGTCAATTCGAAATTTATGCTCCTAAATGGCAAGCGAAATACAAACTGCTGTAGCAAGAATTCATGGGAAGATTACGAAAGCCTAAAAAAAATTAAGTGAAATATTGTGTACGTAGAAACCAGCTGTCGCGCGAGTGGGAGCTCACGTATTTCGGGGCCTCGCGTGATACGCCACGGGAACAAAATTGGCGACGCGCTTTCTGCGCCGACAGTGGGGGTGGGGTGGGGGAGGGAGATTAAATCAGGACGTCTAAATATTCATAACACATCCCGCACGCCGCTGTTTCGCTTTTGCAGAATTATAACAATAATAACGATATTCAGCGGGACATAAAAAAAGGCGCGTACACACACACACTTGCCAGTGGTGTGGATGGTTGTGAGTGGGGGGGGGGGGGGGGGGGGGAGGGGGGGCAGCGGCTGAACGTTAAGTGCTGCGTATATCTGTCTACGCATGTGCGTGGCCCGGTGCGTGTTCCGGATTCAATCCATTAATGCGAATGTAGGCGTCCATCCGGTCCACCACCCCCTCACCCCCTGCCCCGTACGCAAAACGTGTCTCTTTTACGCAGCGAATATTTGCTGACGTATCGCATTACGTTTCGCTCTGCACGGAAACACAAAAAACGTTTATTCATTCAAATGAGATCGTATTTTGTTAAATGCGTTATTCAACAGCGCCGGGTACGTGAGGTCTGGCCGGTTCGGCGCGTCGTATAATGTGTTTTTCCAGAGAGGGCGCTTGCCGCCCACGAAACTTCACATTGCCCTCCATTCCCACGTACTCCGCCGAATGCTGCGAACTGAAACTTCCTACTAAAAACAGGAAGAATCGCCGAAATTCTGATTGTCTAACACTATAGCTCAACAGAACGAATAGTCCTGCTAATGGAAAACATCTACATCTACATGATTACTCTGCAATTCACATTTAAGTGCTTGGCAGAGAGTTCATTTAACCACAATCACACTACCTCTCTACCATTCCACTCCCGAACAGCGCGCGGGAAAAACGAACACCTAAACCTTTCTGTTCGAGCTCTGATTTCTCTTGTTTCAGTTTGATGATCATTCCTACCTATGTAGGCTGGGCTGAACAAAATATTTTCGCTTTCTGAAGAGAAAGTTGGTGACTGAAATTTCGTAAATAGATCTCGCCGCGACGGAAAACGTCTTTGCCTTAATGACTTCCATCCCAACTCAAGTATCATATCTGCCACACTCTCTCCCCTATTACGTGATAATACAAACGAGCTGCCCTTTTTTGCACCCTTTCGATGTCCTCCGTCAATCCCACCTGGTAAGGATCCCACACCGCGCAGTAATATTCTAACAGAGGACGAACGAGTGTAGTGTAAGCTGTCTCTTTAGTGGGCTTGTTGCACCTTCTAAGTGTCCTGCCAATGAAACGCAACCTTTGGCTTGCCTTCCCCACAATATTATCTATGTGGTCTTTCCAACTGAAGTTGTTCGTAATTTTAACACCCAGGTACTTAGTTGAATTGACAGCCTTGAGAATTGTACTATTTATCGAGTAATCGAACTCCAACGGATTTCTTTTGGAACTCATGTGGGTCACCTCGCACTTTTCGTTATTTAGCGTCAACTGCCACCTGCCACACCATACAGCAATCTTTTCTAAATAGCTTTGCAACTGATACTGGTCTTCGGATGACCTTACTAGACGGTAAATTACAGCATCATCTGCGAACAACTTAAGAGAACTGCTCAGATTGTCACCCAGTTCATTTATATAGACCAGGAACAGCAGAGGTCCCAGAACGCTTCCCTGGGGAACACCTGATATCGCTTCAGTTTTACTAGATGATTTGCCGTCTATTACTACGAACTGCGACCTTCCTGACAGGAAATCACGAATCCAGTCGCACTACTGAGACGATACCCCATAGGCCCGCAGCTTGATTACAAGTCACTTGTGAGGAACGGTGTCAAAAGCTTTCCGGAAATCTAGAAACACGGAATCAACTTGAGATCCCCTGTCGATAGCGGCCATTACTTCGTGCGAATAAAGAGCTAGCTGCGTTGCACAAGAACGATGTTTTCTAAAACCATGCTGATTACGTATCGATAGATTGTTCCCTTCGAGGTGATTCATAATATTTGAAAAGCCGCGTATAACAGTATCATACGGATAATTTTGTATATAATATAATGTTACCCCTTTTACAGTATTTGCCCGTCGTTATGACTAATGGATACGGAAATCAGACTATTAATTCTTTTTCCTACGAGTTCTCTAGCTGTTGGAATGAAACGCAGTAAAAATGGAATAATACAGTATCTAGGATCTTTCTGTATCAAGTTCATTAAGTGGTTTATCTAATGCACTTACGGTTTCCAGCCTATCTAGGCAAAGAGATGGTTGAGTTTCAGAAAAGCAGAGCAACTAAATTTGGCCTACTTTCCTGCGGTTTCGTAATATGACTTTACCAATAAACATAACGTTGAGGATATCGTTCTGAGAAAGACACAAGAATCTTTTAGCTACTACACCCACATACATGTATAGTTTTGATCTAGAAAGACCACGAATGTTTAATAATTACTACGTGTAGAGAAATGTGGCCAGCGGGACTTCTGTGTTTGCAATTTGTGTTACCAACAAATTAAATACTTAAATGCTCCAGTAGCATAACACAAACATTTAAATTTATTAAGACACTTTGTTTACATCTTCATACTAACAAATGATGTGTCAAACGCCAAACGCAGGTAGGATGTGGTCACTCTGTATTGTCATTCGATGAAATGAAATGAAATGATCGTATGGCATTGTTGGCCGGGAGGCCCCATGCGGGGAAGTTCGGCCGCCGTATTGCAAGTCCTTTTTAGTTGACGCCACTTCGGCGACTTGCAAGTCAATGATGATGAAATGATGATGAACACACAACACCCAGTCATCACGAGGCAGAGAAAATCCCTGACCCCGCCGGGAATCGAACCCGGGACCCCGTGCGCAGGAAGCGAGAACGCTACCACAAGACCACGAGCTGCGGACTGTCATTCGATATTTATATGCAACCCAACTTCAGTGTTACTGAGTCACATAAGCAATTTTCTTTTCATAACTCTTTCTACTTTACTGAATTGCATTTAGAACTGCGAGAATTTTTTTTCCCTTCACTCAAAAGCTATACAGGGTGAGTCACCTGACATTACCGCTGGATATATTTCGTAAACTACATCAAATACTGACGAATCGATTCCACAGACCGAACGTGAGGAGAGGGGCTAGTGTAACTGGTTAATACAAACCATAAAAAAACTGCACGGAAGTATGTTTTTAACACAAACCTACGTTTTTTTTAAATGGAACCCCGTTAGTTTTGTTAGCACATCTGAACATATAAACAAATACGTAATCAGTGCCGTTTGTTGCATTGTAAAATGTTAATTACATCCGGAGATATTGTAACCTAAAGTTGACGCTTGAGTACCACTCCTCCGCTGTTCGATCGTGTGTATCGGAGAGCACCGAATTACGTAGGGATCCAAAGGGAACGGTGATGGACCTTAGGTACAGAAGAGACTGGAACAGCACATTACGTCCACATGCTAACACCTTTTTATTGGTCTTTTTCACTGACGCACATGTACACTACCATGAGGGGTGAGGTACACGTTCGACGGACGTTTCATAGGACGTGGAGGACGCATAAATTTGCCAGCGCGTTCTCCTGCTCTTACGCCTCTGGACTTCTTCCTATGGGGTACGTTAAAGGAGAATGTGTACCGTGATGTGCCTACAACCCCAGAGGATATGAAACAACGTATTGTGGCAGCCTGCGGCGACATTACACCAGATGTACTGCGGCGTGTGCGACATTCATTACGCCAGAGATTGCAATTGTGTGCAGCAAATGATGGCCACCACATTGAACATCTATTGGCCTGACATGTCGGGACACACTCTATTCCACTCCGTAATTGAAAATGGAAACCACCCTCTCCTCCCCCCCCCCCCCCCGACATTTGTACCCCGGGCGTGTTACAGGTGTATTTCTGTACACGCCTCGCGATGAAAATAACTGTCAATGCATTATAATACATACTTGATTAATAATCACACGTCCCAATTATTAGCTTGTGGGGAAAAAAGGCAAACAAAAGTATTCCGATTGTCAGAATATTATCAGATATGCCGGAAAAAATATCGAGTGAAAATAAGTCATGAACAAGAATCGAACGTAGATCTGTCGTTTGGTAGTATAATGCCTCGACCGCCGACCTCGCTCTGCTAGATACATTAAATCATGGGTAGCCAAGCTAAAGCATGAAAACGCACAAACGTTAATAGCTCGAATATTATTGACTTTAGACCCTACAATATTAATAAAAATGTTCGGTTTTTAGGAAATTTTTCGATTTATAGCACCGGGAAAAATACGTCATGGACTTTG
The DNA here is from genome assembly GCF_021461395.2 of Schistocerca americana. Lineage (NCBI taxonomy): Eukaryota > Metazoa > Arthropoda > Insecta > Orthoptera > Acrididae > Schistocerca > Schistocerca americana. Next base: position 114,371,964 of record NC_060128.1, on the reverse strand, counting down.
ACCTCGACTTTTTCCAATATCTAGAGTGTCCTGCAAAAAGTCGAAACACTTGCCTCTTTATTTTCAATATAGATCGCCCTTTCAAAACTCGATCAAAATCGGCGAATCACATGTCACACTCCCCCACTCCTTCCAGTTTTGGAACAGAACCAGTCTGTGCACTGGCTGTTTGTACAACCCCATAGTAGTTACTTTGTAAAGTTTCTTAAATAGTTGAACCCAGCATATTGTTCTCCATGGCGAATGCTCATCAAAGACAAGGGTATCTTCAGGAGTGCTCCAGCGAAGAATGATAGGAGCGCTGTTGTTCTGTACACACAAATGATTTGGCTGACAGGATGGGCAGCAATCTGCAGTTGTTTCCTGTTGATGGCGTTGAGTACGGTTACGTGTCGAAGTTGAGTGGTTGTAGCAGGATACAAGACGACTTATACAAAATTTGTAGTTGGTGTAATGAATGGCAGCTAGCTATAAATAGAGAAAAATGTAAGTTTGAGAGGTGGCATGCCTTTATGAGGCACACAGTGACTCTGAGTAATTCGATTTGGGGAAGTATAGCTCAGTATGGTCATTACAAGGCTAGTGTTGAGAAATTAGAAGATATGAATATTTTCCTTTCTAATTGCATGCGGTGAAAAGTTGCTATTGGGTCACATGCGGACTTCCCACACAGCATCTCTCGTCACCTGGGTGGTCCGGTGACAGGCGGGTACTGCTGATCTTGAAAGGGTTAAGCTGATGGGTGTGAGGGAGTCGAGTGGATGCTGTCCAGACGATGACGTTGTCATAAGAGCGGAGGCGACACGCCCACAGGGGCCTGAAGAAGCGGCTGGCGTTAGTGATTCCGTTACTTCGCAGGAACTTAGTGAAAACACTTTCTGACGGGCTACCGGCGAGGCGTGGGAATGACTTGTGTTCCCAGTCAGTCTTGGCGGGTAAATTCCCGCGTTTTCTGCAAAATCATAACTGTGATTGGCTTGCCTAGGGGATAGCTTTTTGACCTAGCAAAATCGGCGCAGAAATTGGCGCCAAGTATCTCCGTTGGTGGAATAGTAGTGCTTGGCAATAGGATGAAATTTTCCGCCGATTTTCGAGTTGCTGATTGACACGTTTTAACCACGGGCACTGTTGTGGGGGCGGGAATATTCTGTGTTCGGCTTGTACAGGTGCTCTTGGTAGAAATCGGCTCTCACCTTTAGGTCGGAGTAGGTTACAAGACTGAGCTCTCGCTGCTCTGGACAGCCTGCCTTCCGTTGGCTGTCTAATATACTTTCATTTAATTGTAACTGTTTGACGAAGTTTCTGAAGTTTCGACATCAACGTAACTTTCCGAGTACAGTTGGCAATTGAGCGTTCCGCATAGAAGCGGCCTATGTTGTACGTCTTGAGCAGTTTTGGCTAAAGTTGACTGTATCGGAGTTACTGTGTGACTTCGTTTGTTAAAATCCATCACTGTACCGTCAGTGATTGTGTGGCGAGCCTTCTTCGTCTCCCTCAGAGGCGCATTTGTATTGATAGGAAGTCTTTAGTCTGGAACAACCAGACCAGGATAATCTGTTTCGGGCTATAATCACGACATTGTCATCACCACGACGGGACGTCGAAGCAACCAGCCATCGCCTCCAGTACGCCAGATCGTGTCCTTGCAGTTACGAAGACAGCTTGGTAATGTATGTCCGCAGCACCGGCAGATTAGGGAATTTTGCTCTGTGATAATCAGAGCTCAGCAGAGAGCGCCTGTTCCCGTCTTTTCTAACGTGGTTCTGTTTTGGGTGTTCATTGTCTGAGTTCCCACTACTGTAGCAGCAATTAATGTTGGGTTGGCTGGGTGTTTCTCTTAAGTTTTGAATTGCAAGAAATTGGCTCCACATACCACTTCGTCAGAAATGTCACAATCTAGTTTATGGACAACTTCACCTTCACAGCATTTATTTGAGTATCCAGTGTGACGTATTGTAAATGTTTCATGTGTTTTGTTTATTATTTTGAGTTTAGTCATAATAAATTAAATTGATATTTTGGACAGAACTTTCACTGTATTGATCGGTAGAGCAACCCTTTCATTTCTCACTACGTTAATGAAACTTTGCTTTGGTAAACATTTTTGAAAAACAGTGATCAATTAATTATTATATTTTGACTAAAGTTCAGTCTTGATCACACAGTGAACTGCGTAGCAGCGAGGAGAGCTCCGCCTACCATACTAAGGGAGCCATGGGTCTGATGATGGTTTTGTAAAAAGAACCGAAACCGGTTACCTATATCATTAAAACATAAATGGTGTGATCAAGACTGAACTTTAGTCAAAATTTAAACTTTGCTTTATCAAATTAATTTCTAACAAATTAAATTATTGCTGGTACCAAACTCTTTTCTACTCCACTTACAGGGTCGATTACAGTCAGTTTGCGCTTCTTCTTAATCCGTGTGGAACAGCAATTGCCGGAGTTAGAAAAGGGGGACTTAGAGCATCATTTCCATATGAATATTCTAGAGGAATTTAGTGTTAAATACACTGCTAGCCCCGGCACCTCATAAGTAATGACGATCAGTAGGAAGATCACATCTGTAATCATCGGATACAGTATTACCAGCGCCCTCGTCTACAGAATTAAGTCGTTTAAATATCTGGGCGTGACGTTGCAAAGCGATATGAGGTGGAACGAGTATGTGAGAAGTGTGGTAGGGAAGGCGAATTGTGGATTTCGGTTTATTTGGAGAATTTTAGGAAAACGTGGTTCACCTGTAAAGGAGACCGTACATAAGACGCCGGTGCGATCTATTCTTGAATACTGCTCGAGTGTTCTGGATCCGTGCCAGATCGGAGTGAAGGAAGACATCAATTCAGTGGCCGGCTGCTAGATTTCTTAGCGGTAGGTTCGAACAACACACAAGTGTTACAGAGATGCTTTGGGAACTCAAATGGGAATTCCTGGAGGAAAGGTGACGTTCTTTTCGAGAAGCACTGTTGAGAAAAGTTATAGAGCCGGCGTTTGAAGCTGACTGCCGAACGATTCTACTGCCGCCAACATGCTTTGCCCCTAAGGACCACGAGGATGAGATACGAGAAGTTAGGGCTCATACGGAGACAGTTGCCTCTACCTCCCTCTATTTGCGTGTGGAACAAGAAAGGAAATGACATAGTGGTACATAGTACCCTCCGCAACGCATCGTACCGCGCCTTGCGGAGTATCGATGTAGATGTACGTCGGACACTGGCTGGACGAGAGACACGTGGCATTTGTTGAGGTTATGCAGAGACACGAACCATTCTGTTTTCCACATGAAGAAAATAACAGCGTGTCGATTGGAACGCGTACCGCGTTGTCATAAAACAGCAGGCACCTGTTCGATGCCTTGGGATGGTTTAGGATTTTTTTTTCGCGTCGTATGGAGAGAGGCTGTGTGATGTACATGGAGCGTGTAATGATATGCTACTGGCCATTAAAATTGCTACACCACGTAGATGACGTGCTACAGACTCGAAATTTAACCGACAGGAAGAAGATGCTGTGATATGCAAATGATTAGCTTTTCAGAGCATTCACACAAGGTTGGCGCCGGTGGCGACACCTACAACGTGCTGACATGAGGGAAGTTTCCAACCGATTTCTCATACACAAAGAGCAGTCGACCGGCGTCGCCTGGTAAAACGTTGTTGTGATGCCTCGTGTACCATCACGTTTCAGACTTTGCAATCGCGACAGGCTACAATCCGACCTTTATCAGTTTATCGTATCGCGACATTGCTGCTCGCGTTGGTCGAGATCAAATGACTGTTAGCACAATATGGAATCGGTGGGTTCAGGAGGGTAATACGGAACGCCGTGCTGGATCCCAACGTCCTCGTATCACTAGCAGTCGAGATGACAGGCATCTTATCCGCATGGCTGTAACGGATCGTGCAACCACGCCTCGATCCCTGAGTCAACAGATGGGGACGTTTGCAAGACAACAACCATGTGCACGAACAGTTCGACGACGTTCGCAGCAGCATGGACTATCAGTTCGGAGACCTAGGCTGCAGTTACCCTTGACGCTGCATCACAGACAGGAGCGCCTGCGATGGTGTACTCAACGACGAACCTGGGTACACGAATGTTAAAACGTCATTTTTGTGGATGAATCCAGGTTCTGTTTACAGCATCATGATGGTCGCGTCCGTCTTTGGCGACATCGCGGTGAACGCACATTGGAAGCGTGCATTCGTCATCGCCACACTGGCGTATCACCCGGCGTGACAATATGGGTGCCGTTGGTTACAAGTCTCGGTCACCTCTTGTTCGCATTGACGGCACTTTGAGCAGTGGAAGTTACATTTTTAGATGTGTTACGACCCGTGGCTCTACCCTTCATTCGATCTCTGCGAAACCCTACATTTCAGCAGGATAAGACACGACCGCATGTTGCAGGTCCTGTACGGGCATTTCTAGATACAGAAAATGTTCGACTGCTGCCCTGACCAGCACATTCTCCAGCTCTCTCACCAATTGAAAATGTCTGGTCAATGGTGGCCGAGCAACTGGCTCGTCACAATACGACAGTCACTACTCTTGATGAACTGTGCTATCGTGTCGAAGCTGCATAGGCAGCTGCACCTGTACACTCCATCCAAGCTCTGTTTGACTCAATGCCCAGGCGTATGAAGTTCGTTGTTACGGCCAGAGGTGGTTGTTGTGGATACTGATCTATGCACTCAAACTGCGTGAAAATGCAATGACATGGCAGTTGTAGTATAATATATTTGTCCAATGAATACCCGTTTATCATTGGTGTTGCAATTTCAATGGCCTGTAGTGGACTACTGTGCTATACCGCGCCCGTTAGTTTTCAGAGTATAAAACATGGTGGAGGGTTGTACAGTTTGCTTGAATGTCAGCGTGGTGTCGCCCCTGTCTCCACAGTGCGTGGACGCGGCGGCTAGAGCCGTGCGCAGCTGCGTCGACCGCCTGCACGCTGGTCGAGCGACGTCACGTCACGCCGCACGCGGGGGCGGCAGGCAGCGTCACGCGCCGCCGTAGCCGCCCCCCGGGGGCCGTAACCCAGTTTAAGGAGAGCTCTGGTGAGGTGCGGGAGGTGGGAGAGGCAGGGGTCCGCTGGGAGGGCGGAAGCGGGCGTGGGTGGAGGTGTTTTCGGCAAGCTGCTGCGCCCAAACTTTGCGCGCACGCACAGTGGCAATGGCCACGTGCTGCCCTCCTAGAGAAAGCGACGGCTGCTCCCACCGGAGGTGAGAAGAAACATTCCAAGACCCAGCTACCTGACAAGTTCCTGACACACACACACACACACACACACACACACACACACACACACAACTTCGTGACTAGTGTAAGTGACCGAGGCTGATGATAGAGGAACTATCTGTGGAGCGGGTTACATCGTGGAGGTCTTCACTGTTGCTGGGCAGCATTTGGCACTCTTGAGGTGGAAAGTTCGTGATATTGACAGAAAATGTGATTTTTCAATTTATTTTTCATTCTTGGAATTCTTGAACAGTGACTTCCCAAAGTTATAGTGACGAAATCGTATCCGAAGAGCCTGAAAAATAATTAAATGTGTGACGCGACTTCCGTGCCACGCCCACTTTTTGAAGCAGAACTTCAGTGCAAGCCGGTTCAGGCGCTGCAGTCTGGAACCGCAAGACCGCTACGGTCGCAGGTTCGAATCCTGCCTCGGGCATGGATGTTTGTGATGTCCTTAGGTTAGTTAGGTTTAACTAGTTCTATGTTCTAGGGGACTAATGACCTCAGCAGTTGAGTCCCATAGTGCTCAGAGCCATTAGAACCATTAGGAAGTACAAACATGTTCCGGGAAAATCAGGAATACAGAAATACAAGTCGCTGAGGAATGAAATAAATAGGAAGTGCAGGGAAGCTAAGACGAAATGGCTGCAGGAAAAATGTGAAGACATCGAAAAAGATATGATTGTCGGAAGGACAGACTCAGCATACAAGAAAGGCAAAACAACCTTTGGTGACATTAAAAAAAGCAACGGTGGTAACATTAAGAGTGCAACGGGAATTCCACTGTTAAATGCAGAGGAGAGAGCAAATAGGTGGAAAGAAGACATTGAAAGACTCTATGAGGATGAAGATTTGTCTGACGTGATAGAAGAAGAAACAGGAGACGATTTAGAAGAGATAGGGGATCCAGTATTAGAATCGGAATTTAAAAGAGCTTTGGAGGACTTACGGTCAAATAAGGCAGAAGGGATAGATAACATTCCATCAGAATTTCTAAAATCATTGGGGGAAGTGGCAACAAAACGACTATTCACGTTGGTGTGTAGAATATATGAGCCTGGCGATGTACCATCTGACTTTCGGAAAAGCATCATCCACACAATTCCGAAGACGGCAAGAGCTGACAAGTGTGAGAATTATTGCACAATCAGCTTAACAGCTCATGCATCGAAGCTGCTTACAAGAATAATATACAGAAGAATGAAAAAGAAAATTGAGAATGCGCTAGGTGACGATCAGTTTGGCTTTAGGAAAAGTAAAGGGACGAGAGAGGCAATTCTGACGTTACGGCTAATAATGGAAGCAAGGCTAAAGAAAAATCAAGACACTTTCATAGGATTTGTCGACCTGGAAAAAGCGTTCGACAGTATAAAATGGTGCAAGCTGTTCGAGATTCTGAAAAAAGTAGGGGTAAGCTATAGGGAGAGACGGGTCATATACAATATGTACAACAACCAAGAGGGAATAATAAGAGTGGACGGTCAAGAACGAAGTGCTCGTATTAAGAAGGGTGTAAGACAAGGCTGTAGCCTTTCGCCCCTACTCTTCAATCTGTACATCGAGGAGGCAATGAGGGGAATAAAAGAAAGGTTCTGGAGTGGAATTAAAATACAAGGTGAAAGGATATCAGTGATACGATTCGCTGATGACATTGCCATCCTGAGTGAAAGTGAAGAAGAATTAAATGATCTGCTGAACGGAATGAACGGTCTAATGAGTACACAGTATGATTTGAGAGTAAATCGGAGAAAGACGAAGGTAATGAGAAGTAGTGGAAATGAGAACAGCGAGAAACTTAACATCAGGATTGATGGTCATGAAGTCAGTGAAGTTAAGGAATTCTGCTACCTAGGCAGTAAAACAACCAAGGACGGACGGAGCAAGGAGGACATCAAAAGCAGACTCGCTATGGCAAAAAAGGCATTTCTGGCCAAGAGAAGTCTACTAATATCAAATACCGGCCTTAATTTGAGGAAGAAATTTCTGAGGATGTACGTCTATAGTACAGCATTGTATAGTAGTGAAACATGGACTGTGGGAAAACCGGAACAGAAGAGAATCGAAGCATTTGAGATGTGGTGCTATAGACGAATGTTGAAAATTAGGTGGACTAATAAGGCAAGGAATGAGGAGGTTCTACGCAGAATTGGAGAGGAAAGGAATATGTGGAAAACAATGATAAGGAGAAGGGACAGGATGATAGGACATCATGCTAAGACATGAGGGAATGACTTCCATGGTACTAGAGGGAGCTGTAGAGGGCAAAAACTGTAGAGGAAGACAGAGATTGGAATACGTCAAGCAAATAATTGAGGACGTAGGTTGCAAGTGCTACTCTGAGATGAAGAGGTTAGCACAGGAAAGGAATTAGTGGCGGGCTGCATCAAACCAGTCAGTAGAGTGATGACCAAAAAAAAAGTTCTAAGTTCTATGGAACTGATGACCACAGATGTTAAGTCCCATAGTGCTCAGAGCCATTCAGTGCAAGCTCGATGAGGAACGATTCTGAAGGTCACTTTCAAGCAAACATTTAAATGAGATACCTCAATGCACTGGATACTTCCAAAAGAGAATGGTCTCTAGATTGAGGAAACTTGTCTACGATAAGAAGGGCAGAAAGTTGGAAGATGGAATGGGCATTGATGAACACAACAGTGTCTCAAAGATGATGATAGACACTTTTAGAGTGTATTCAAAAAATGGTTCAAATTGTCTAAGCACTATGGGACAACATCAGAGGTCATCAGTCCCTTACACTTGGAACTACTTAAACCTGACTAACCTAAGGACATGGCACACATCGATCGCCGTGGCAGGATTCGAAACGGCGACCGTAGCAGCAGCGCGGTTCCGGACTCAAGCGCCTAGAACCTCTCGGCACAACAGACGCCGGCTCGAGTGTGTTATGACAAGGCTATCAGACATACGCTACCCAGTGAAAGAGATATGAGAAGCTCTGTATAGGGTACATATTACCACATGTTATCAACAGATCATCATCATCATCATCATCATCATCATCATCTGTGCCACATAAGCTTGTGTAATTATCTACAGGTTCAGAGGGTAACAACCCCTACATTTACAAGAAAAGGCTTCCTAATTGTATCTTGGTTATTGTCGAGCCCCAAATTCACGTTCTGGCCGATCCTGAACTTAAAGAAAGAGCAAAAGACAGAATCCAAATGAGTATCCAAATTCACACATATGAGAGTCAGAACTGCAAATCGTGAAAAAGTCTTGTATTTAATAATGGGAACGTAGGTGAGTGAAGGTATTTGAGAGAACAGGTTTTAAGACAGGAAACTTCACCCAAGGCATGTTGGGAAAACTAAGAATTTTTAACATGTTGAAGCCCTGTCAGCAACTGTGATAAATTAATAGGTCAAAAATCCGCCTCAGTAGCCAAATGTTCCTGGTCTTTACCCAGGTCTCAGCTACAGTAATCTAGCCTTCTTCAGAAGCATAAAATAAACTAACACATGCCAGAATAAGGCACGATCCAACATAAGAAGCTAAAGTACCGGGTACCGTGTCAGGCTACATTCCTTAGATGAGGAACAGCCCCGGCCCCACTACGTCCAAAGCGGTCGGTTAGCCGTGGACGCTACGTTGGAACAGTTTATTTGATGCTTAAGAAGGAGGCTAGATTATTCTAGCTGAAACCTGGATAAAGACCAGTAACATTTCGCAACTGAGGCGGATTTTTGACAAATAAATTCATGTTGGGAAAAACAGGTTTACAGCCCTTTTCTGTAACTAAAAAGTCAGTTGAAGACGTGGAACAGGAAAGAAAACAGAAAACAAGAAAGCAGAAGGGAAGCCTTGAAGAGAGAGAGAGAAAGGACTCTATTTCAAATCTGGGGCCTTCTGTAAAGGCGAGATGAGGAAAAATTGTTCTATTCCCTGAAACCTAAATTTTTTTAAATTTCTGTACCTTCTTCTCCGAATCTATGAAGGCTAGAATTAAGACATTTTGTACACTTATTTCTATAAACCCAGTGAAAGTTAAGAGTAAATTTCAACATTCTGAGTGTAATGTGAGATATGGGGCACAGTGCTTATAATTTTACATTAATTTTACATTATGCTACAGAATTAAAAAACCTATCCGGTATATTCAAAAAAGTCATGAGAGAAGCTTGCTATATGCAAGGAGATTAAGCAGAGAAAATTTTGTAGAAATCTCTTGAATAGTTTCGTAGAAAAAGTTACACATTGTTTTTGGAAATAAAATTTTTAAATTCTATAAAAATGTTAACCACATATAGCCCAATGAATTTGATAGTGAATGAGTAATTTAATGAGAAGCATGGTACAAAATTTCATAACCGTACCTCCAAAAGTGTGGATTTGTTGCATCTTTTAAATAGTGTCTGTTTTTCATGAACGTCACCCATTATGCTTCTTTTACACGATCGCCTACCTCGTCTCAATTGATTACTCATGGCAAGTCAAAGTCAGTACAGCGCGTCCCAAGAGGAATGCGCAGTATCCCAGCATACGACAGCAACCGTCATCTCAAGCAAAAACACTTCATAAAGAGGTGCGCTTTAATCCGAAAGGATTCCGACACAGAAACATTAAATGTACATTTGTTTGGGGGCTAGTGGTGCACAAGTACGAAGTGTGATCAGATACCATGGTGAATTATTTGATTTTTATAGCAGCAACTGCTTCCTCTACAACCATTAGATGTAATTTGTCCGACAGTCTTACCCGTTGAGACAGGCCGTGTCAAGTTGGAACAACTTCTGATTTGCCAGTCAACGTTCATGACCAGAGACGCTGGAGTGAGGTTGTGTTTACCGTGTTTGTCGCGCATTGTGGATTTCGAACAATGCGTGAACATTAAGTTCTGCTTCGGGTTGCAAGAAATTGCCAAAGAACCTCATCAAATGTGGAAATTGGTTTATACGGTAATGGTGCTGCTCTGAAGACTGTTTGCAAGCGGTATAAGTGATTTAAAATCGGAAATGAGTTGGTAGAAGACCAACAACGGTCACGATGTCTATTAACCTCAAAAATAGAATAAAATGTGCAAAAAGTGACGAAAACTTTTCTTTCGAATAGGCGAATAACTATTAGGGATCTAATGGAAGAACTTGGTATCTCGTAGAGGTTAGTGAAAATCGTTTTAAGTGATAATTTGCAGATGAGACGAGTGCGTGCAAAATTTGTTCCCAGCCTTTTGAGGGATGAACAGAAGGAAAATCGTACGTCAGTTTGCATGGTGCTGAAAGATCATCATCATTTGGGTCCGGACTTGATGTCCAAAATTGGAGCTGCAGATGAAACTTGGATATTTGATTATGACCCTGAGACAAAAATTCAGAGTTCCAATGAAAAACCAATGAATTCCTCGCTGTAAAAGGCATGTCTGTTAAAATCGGACATCAAAGTTGACGCTCATTTTTTTCCCGTATTTGAGGGTATAGTGCTGTGACAGTTTGTTGCAAGAGGAACAACTGTAAACGCAGAATTTTTCAAGGGCGTTCTTCAAAGTTTGGGAAACAATGTATGAAGAAAGAGACCAGAAAAATGAGTCAGTGGCTTCCTTCTCTACCACCAAAACGCGCCGTGCTACATCTCGCTTTTGATTCGTGAGTTTTTGGCGGGAAAAAACTTACTCCCTGTCCACATCTACATCTACATTTATACTCCGCAAGCCACCCAACGGTGTGTGGCGAAGGGCACTTGACGTGCCACTGTAATTACCTCCCTTTCCTGTTCCAGTCGCGTATGGTTCGCGGGAAGAACGACTGCCGGAAAGCCTCCGAGCGCGCTCGAATCTCTCTAATTTTACGTTCGTGGTCTCCTCGGGAGACGGACTTCGAATGAAAACATTTTGTCCATCCCTTATATATTATGTAAAAAATTTATCATTGACGTCGATTTGGTGAGAGAGGTCGTGATCTCGCACAGAAGATTGAAATGTCAAAGATGGCGAAATCAGGTTTCCTCCATGAAATTAACGTGGCTGGATAGTAACGTCAACCCTATTAAAATCCGGCTGGCTTCAGTTCACGGCGCGGTGTAAATAGAGCATCGGAAGTACCTTAGTGAATAGTGCCCGTGTAACGAGACCGCCCACCGCCTATTCTCCAGCACTGAAGCACGCCGACCAGTAAATCTCCATTACCGCAACGCGCCCCCATCCAGCATCTGTATCTCCATCCCGGACGACGGCAGTTAGGCCGCAAACAGCACCCCAGGCGAAGCTAGCGTCCCGCCTGCTGAGATAGCATACTTTTTTTTTACACACTGCGTGCCGTTACATTATTTTTATTTTTTGCCCTCCCAGCCTGTGCGTGTTGTTGCGGGTAGGCTGCTGCGTTCAAGACGGGGCGCACGCTGAGCGGCGGATTATGACGGAGGGGAACCCCCCGGGCGAGCCGCAGCAGTGGTGCCAACCCCGCTGGGAGGTGCGGCGGCAGTAAAGAAACGCGAGACCGGCCGCGCGCGCTCGTTTATCAGCGGTCGCCGGCGACGACACCGCTGGGACGCTCCTCCCTCACATCCACACACCAACCGACGGCAAGGCCGAGCAAGCTGTTCCTAGACCGTGCAGAAGCTGGTCTTCGCTGGTCTTTCAGATTCCTTTCCGCCTCTAGCCACAGTGCCTGATCATACACTATCCTTCCACTTTCCTCTCTCCTCTTCCTCCCCATCAGCGCTTTTAGTATCTACTTGCAGTTCCACGAGGCTCCATAGTCGTTAATGGTGTGTCTTCAGATGTAGTGCTGAGCTATATGACTGCTACGGTCGCAGGTTCGAATCCTGCCTCAGGCATGGATGTGTGTGATGTCCTTAGGTTAGTTAGGTTTAAGTAGTTCTAAGTTCTAGGGGACTTATGACCTAAGATGTTCAGTCCCATAGTGCTCAGAGCCTGAGCTATATCTATTCTGAATTTTCATGTAAAATGAAGATTTCCACGGCTTGTCAACAACATCGTTGTTGATATTTATATAGACATGTGAGGTCTGTTCTGTAGACATATCACCATCACCATCACCATCACCAATTCCTTCCAGCGATCCAGGTAGGAGCATTCTGAACGATATGCTTATGCTTCATCTACATCTACATACATACTCCGCAATCCACCATACGGTGCGTGGCGGAGGGTACCTGGTACCACAACTATCATCTTCTCTCCCTGTTCCACTCCCAAACAAAACGAGGGAAAAACGACTGCCTATATGCCTCTGTACGAGCCCTAACCTCTCTTATCTTATCTTTGTGGTCTTTCCGCGAAATGTAAGTTGGCGGCAGTAAAATTGTACTGCAGTCAGTCTCAAATGCTGGTTCTTTAAGTTTCCTCAGCAGCGATTCACGAAAAGAACGCCTCCTTTCCTCTAGAGACTCCCACCCGAGTTCCTGAAGCATTTCCGTAACACTCGCGTGATGATCAAACCTACCAGTAACAAATCTAGCAGCCCACCTGTGAATTGCTTCTATGTCCTCCCTCAATCCGACCTGATACGGATCCCAAACGCTCGAGCAGTACTCAAGAATAGGCCTTATTAGTCTTTCATAAGCCGTCTCCTTTACAGATGAACCACATCTTCCCAAAATTCTACCAATGAACCGAAGACGACTTTCCGCCTTCCCCACAACTGCCATTACATGCTTGTCCCACTTCATATCTGCAATGTTACGCCCAAATATTTAATCGACGTGACTGTTTCAAGCGCTACACTACTAATGGAGTATTCAAACATTACGGGATTATTTTTCCTATTCATCTGCATTAATTAACATTTATCTATATTCATAGTTAGCTGCCATTCTTTACACCAATCACAAATCCTGTCCAAGTCATCTTGTATCCTCCTACAGTCACTCAATGACGACACCTTCCCTTACACCACAGCATCATCAGCAAATAGCCGCACATTGCTATCCACCCTATCCAAAAGACCATTTATGTAGATAGAAAACAACAGCGGACTTACCACACTTCCCTGGGGCACTCCAGATGACACCTTCACCTCCGATGAACACTTACAATAGAGGACAACGTACTTGGTTTCTGTCCTGGTATAGCTTTTCCCTCTCAACTATATCCCATGTTGGTCCTCTCCTCTTGAGATCCTCATTAACCTGGTCTGTCCATCTCTTTCTAGGCCACCCAATTGGTATTCTTCCTGGTACCTCCATGTCCAAATACTGGCATGGAGTTGGGTGCATTCGCTTCACGAGACTGAACTACTTCAATCTCAAAGCATTCATTCTCTCCTCTATAGTCAATGTCACCTGCAGGTCTCTCCTTACATCTAGACATGTCCGTCACAATAAACGGGGGTTGTCCAGGAAGTAAGTTCCGATTGGTCGTAAAATGGAAACCACAGTGAAAACCAGACACGTTTTATTTGCAACAGTTACGGACACCTTCCACCTACTTCTCTGCGTAGTCGCCGCTCCAACTTCGAGTTTTGTCGTAGTGTTGTATCAACTCTCCAATATCCTCGTCATAGAAAACAGCCGCCTTTGCTTTCGGCCAGATACCTGCACTGGTCTGCAGCTCGTTGTCTGTGGAAAAATTTTGTCTTCGAAGCCAGCGGTTCTTGTGAGCACAGATGAGACTCAGGGAGAGCCAGTTATGACTGTAGTGTGGGTGACCAAACACTTCTCATCGGAAACGCAGCAGGAGCGTCTTCATTGCCCCTGCAGTGTGCGGCCGAGAATTGGCACGAAGAAGGAACTGCTCGACAGTTGTGTTATGTGGGCTGCATCACACAGGCGAAATCTCTAACCAGGCCCTCATACTTGGCGGGAGACTCTATTCCCTACGCATCTTTAAGTGATCACTGTTCACTCAAACCTGAAAAGAGCGACGCGACACGATCGACGAGCATACTAGAGACACTTCCCAACGCATCTGTGCAAAGCTTTACCGTATTTTCCCAGTGGTTTCCATTTCGCGACCGATCGGAGCTTACTTTCTGGACAACGCTCGTATCTACCGTGTGATCAAAAAGTCAGTATAAATTTGAGAACTTAATAAACCACGGAATAATGTAGATAGAGAGGTGAAAATGGACACACATGCTTGGAATGGCATGGGGTTTTATTAGAACCAAAATGCAGGATGGCGCTCCACACCATATTGCTAGACTCGTGAAAGGTTTCGTGCGCGCGTCGTTTGGTGATGATCGTGTACTCAGCCGCCATTTTCGTCATGCTTGGCCTTCGAGGTCCCCAGACCTCAGTCCGAGATTTTTGGCTTTGGGGTTACCTGAAGTCGCAAGTGTATTGTGATCGACCGACATCTCTTGGGATGCTGAAAGACAACATCCGACGCCAAAGCCTCACCATAACTCCGGACATGCTTTACTGTGCTGTTCACAACATTATTCCTCGACTACAGCTATTGTTGAGGAATGATGGTGTATATATAGTGCATTTCCTGTAAAGAACATCATCTTTGCTTTGTATTACTTTGTTATGCTAATTATTGCTATTCTGATCAGATGAAGCGCCACCTGTCGGATATTTTTTATCGTTTGTATTTTTTTTGTTCTAATAAAACCTCATGTCACTCCAAGCATGTGTGCCAATTCGTACCTCTCTATCTACATTACTCCGTGATTTATTAAGTTTTTAAATTTATACTGACATTTTGATCACCAGGTTTATACAGGATGAGCAGTGAATGAGGATGGTTCAAATGGCTCTGAGCACTATGGGACTTAACATCTGAGGTCATCAGTCCCCTAGAACTTAGAACTACTTAAACCTAACTAACTTATGGACATCACACACATCCATGCCCGTGGCAGGATTCGAACCTGCGACTGTAGCGGAGTGAATGAGGAAAAATATTCCTTAGACCCGCATACTGCTTTGCACAAAAAGTGATGGACAGTTGTTAATTTTGATCTTCTTGATGTATTGTGTACATAAAACAAAAGAAGCGGCTAACCACTTAAAGAGAAGCCAACAAACCGCACGATCACGACTTGTTATTCTGCCATAGATGCATCACAAGACACATCAATCAGCTAATTTGTATCTGCCATTCTTTTAAAGATGCGAAAAAGAACAAACGTCATCGTAGTGTACGTAGAATTGTATCATATCTATAGCCGGCCGCGGTGGCCGTGCGGTTCTAGGCGCCGCAGTCCGGAACCGCTGGACTGCTACGGTCGCAGGTTCGAATCCTGCCTCGGGCATGGATGTGTGTGATGTCCTAAGGTTAGTTAGGTTTAAGTAGTTCTAAGTTCTAGGGGACTGATGACCTAAGATGTTAAGTCCCGTAGTGCTCAGAGCCATTTGAACCATTTTTATGCCCTATGCGTTGCGGGTTGAGACAGTGTGTGCACTCTCATGTCAGGTAATATTTGTCCTGTAAACGAGAGGAGTGGTCATTGGCAGAAGGAAAACCGCCGCGTGATGGAATGTTTACAACATTTTCACGAACGAGGAATACGGCAACTTTCACCTCGCCTACGGGTTCGCCGATGGGTCATCTGATGCTGTGAGACCACTGTACAATGAGAGGTTTCCTAACCGGCACCTTCCATGGGCAAAAACATGGACAGGCGCTTGAGGGCATATGTTGCATGTGTAGCAGCATTTAGGTGGGGCGGGGCCGACCGTCGACTTACATTGCGAATGAAGCAGAGAACCTTTTACAAACTGTTGCGGACGACCGAAGAATAAGCACAGGTCTCTAGCCGCTGCGGTCGCGATGTCACAATCTGCCGTGACCCAAGAACTGCACAGAATCCATCAAAAACCCCTTTCGCACGCAGAGGGTACAAGCACTGTCGCCGGAGAACGTCAGCATAGTCTGAATTTCTACAAATTTATCCTACGGCTTCAGAAGCACGACCAGCATTTTTCACAAACAATACCGTTCACTGACAAAGCCTGATGTCACAGAGCGTTTCAAGTTTCAAATATTCCCGTAGCAGCCAATGGTGTGTACGTGTACGAAGTTACATCCACATCCTACGATGTCCTCTGGGTGCCTTACTGTCTTTGTCGGGCAGAGTTAAACAGGTTTTCAAAGACGACAGTAAGCGGACTAGAATATCAGTAACCTTATTACGAACGAAGAGTGCTTGGAGTGAGGGTACATTCTCGAGAAATGACTATCAGTCGAGGTCTGTCAACGATGTGAAGCAAATAATCTCTAGTAATTAAAACTTCCGGGCTAGGAGGCCGTGGTCCAATAGTAGAAATACTTCTCCCTGACGTTTCGTTGCCAGCTGCGGGCAACATCATCTGAAGTGAGTCTACGACTGGCTGCTAGGCCGTGGGGGTACTGTTTATATAGAGCGTGTAGAGGGCGCCACCACTCGTCACGTGTTGCCAACAGTAAAACTATCTCTGCCTGGCGTCATTACTCTCGATCGAAGGTAATCGATTGTCACATATTTGGTACAAAGTCGATCGCCATATCTTACCTAACTTCAAGCCTTCTTCTTTCCTGTTAAAATTATTGTGGTGAATAAACGAGCAGATGGGACTCTGGGTCACAAAGTCTACAGAAAAGATACGCATACCGATCGTTATCTTCATAAGGATTCAAACCATCATCCCAGGCAGAAGAGAGGTATTATCAAGACATTGGTGGACAGGGCTAATAAAATCTGTAAGCCAGATTATTTGCAAGAGGAACTAAATCACTTGCGAACCGCTTTCCAGAAAAATGGGTACGCTGGAAAGGAGATAGATCGAGCACTCCATCCCAGAAGAAAAATGTCCGAAAACGTGCAACAACAACCACCATCGGTGGGGAAAGTTTTTCTTCCACGCATCCACAATATTACGGACTGTATCGGGAAAATGCTGGCCAAGTTCAGAGTTGAAACAATCTTCAGACCCACCAACAAGATTAGTGAATGCTTAAGATCGGCGAAAGATGCACGACACCCTTTAGCTACTCTTGGTGTGTATAAGATTCCGTGTAGTTGTGGGAAGGTTTACATTGGAACCACAAAAAGAAGTATCAATACTCGCCTAACTGAACATAAAAGGAACTGTCGACTGGGACACACGGACAAATCGGCTGTAGCCGAACATGTTTTTGAAACGGGTGACCATGAAATAAAATGTAGTGAGACGAGCGTGCTAGCTAAGACATCGCATTATTATGCACGTATGTATAGAGAGGCTGTAGAGATTTTTAAACACCACAATAATTTTAACAGGAAAGAAGAAGGCTTGAAGTTAGATAAGATATGGCGATCGACTTTGTACCAAATATGTGACAATCGATTACCTTCGATCGAGAGTAATGACGCCAGCCAGAGATAGTTTTACTGTTGACAACACGTGACGAGTGGCGGCGCCCTCTACACGCTCTATATAAACAGGACCCCCACGGCCTAGCAGCCATTCGCAGACTCACCTCAGATGATGTTGCCCGCAGCTGGCAACGAAACGTCAGGGAGAAGTATTTCTACTATTGGACCACGGCCTCTTAGCCTGGAAGTTTTAATTACTGAAGACGCCGGCCGTGAAAGCCTACACGCTATGAACAAATAATCTCTGTTGACAATCTTGCGAAGTAACATCGAAGTAATAAACAGCAGACCTTGATGTAATAGAGCGTATAAGTGAAACTCTTGTGCAATTTTGCAATACGCAGAATGGGTGTAGTAAATCAGAATTATGGAGAATGTATCCTCCGAACGCTCAACAATACCACTACCCCTCGTTTTTATATTTATCGATAGTTTTCCGATGATCATTTCCATTTTTGTCTTCTTTTTCGGCTTAACCCCCTCTAAAAGTATACAGAAGCACGCACACCTACTCATGTGTACAAGAAACGTAATTCCGTAAGGCGTATGTGCACTCAGCGTGTTGTGTATCTGTAACGATCGCTACCGACTGTCGGTCTACCGTCGGCGCGTGTATTTTTGCATTAATGCGAGGGAGGCCAAATATTTGTCATCGGTAACAAGGACCTACTCGAAGAACCTGGAGCACACACATTCGGAACCGACTTTCCGCCCTCCGACGCCTCTCTCTCTTTACAGGCAGACGTAAAAAAAATCTCTTCTATTTCGCTGCTGGTCGAAAGAAACGGCAAAAAAATAACCTCCGCAGTGCGGAGTTTATTTCCTCCATTACTTTTTCTCTCTAGCCCTGTCGCTACTGCGAGCGCTAGCGAAATAAACCGACCGTCGGGTTCTGTTGTAGCGGCACAGCTGTCTGCGTTAATGTGCAGGAACGCACAGTGCGTCCAAAGAGTATACGCGGTGCGACCGAAACTGGCGGATTCCGGGTGCAGCGCTAATACCGCGCATTTTCAGTGCATCTTTGGCGGTTTGTAAATCCGTTGCGTCTACCCTGCTACCGTTTATCAAAGGACGGCCAAGCACACGGAAAAACTAGCCGGCCAAAGCTCTCTTGAGGTAAATGTCGTCACACGCACGCACACGCACACAACCTCCTGGAACACGCAATGGCCGGCCGGAGTGGCCGTGCGGATCGAGGCGCTACAGTCTGGAACCGCGTAACCTCTACGGTCGCAGGTTCGCATCCTGCCTCGGGCATGGATGTGTGTGATGTCCTTAGGTTAGGTAGGTTTAAGTAGTTCTAAGTTCTAGGGGACTGATGACCACAGCAGTTAAGTCCCATAGTGCTCAGAGCCATTTGAACCAAGACGCAATGCTTGTTCGGGCCTCTTCTTCATGCCTGATTATTTTTACGATGTCGTGGAGAACTTACGACGTGACCCGGGCGGATACACGAGAATTCTGAAAGAAATCGCGTGGGAAACTTCCAATCTCATGAAATGGAGCTCTTTGCTGACTTCTAAATACTGCCTGGCTGTTTTTCAGAAGTCGCTTAGTGCTAAATCTGATGAATATGGCCTGATAAACAAAGTAAGAGCCTACGGAATATCAGACCAGCTGTGTGGCTGGATTGAAGAGTTTTTAGCAAACAGAACACAGCATGTGGTTATGAATGGAGAGACGTCTACAGACGTTAAAGGAACCTCTGGCGTGCCACAGGGGAGTGTTATGGGACCATTGCTTTTTACGATATATATAAATGACCTAGTAGATATTGTCGGAAGTGCCATGCGGCTTTTCGCGAATGATGCTGTAGTATACAGAGAAGTTGCAGCATTAGAAAATTGTAGCAAAATGCAGGAAGATCTGCAGCGGATAGGCAGTTGGTGCAGGGAGTGACAGCTGACCCTTAACATAGACAAAGTAATGTATTGTGAATTCATAGAAAGAAGGATCCTTTATTTTATGATTATATGATAGCGGAATACACACTGGTAGCAGTTACTTCTGTAAAATATCTGGGAATATGCGTACGGAACGATTTGAAGTGGAATGATCATATAAAATTAATTGTTGATAAGGCGGGTGCCAGGTTGAGATTCACTGAGAGAGTCCTTAGAAAATGTAGTCCATCAACAAAGGAGGTGGCTTACAAAACACTCGTTCGACCTATACTTGAGTATAGCTCATCAGTGTGGGATCCGTACCAGATCGGTCTGACGGAGGAGATAGAGAAGATCCACAGAAGAGTGGCGCGTTTCGTCACAGGGCTATTTGGTAAGCTTGATAGCGTTACGGAGATGTTTAGCAAACTCAAGTGGCAGACTCTGCAAGAGAGGCGCTCTGCATCGCGGTGTAGCTTGCTGTCCAGATTTCGAGAGGGAGCGTTTCTGGATGAGTAATCGAATATATTGCTTCCCCCTACTTATACCTTCCGAGGAGATCACGAATGTAAAATTAGAGAGATTAGAGCGCGCACGGAGGCTTTCCGGCAGTCGTTCTTCCCGCGAACCATACGTGACTGGAACCGGAAAGGGAGGTAATGACAGTTGCACGTAAAGTGCCCTCCGCCACACAAAGTTGGGTGGCTTGCAGAGTATAAATGTGGATGTAGAGACGCTCTCGTGCTTCCTACAGCTAACTGAGCGAGTTTGAAGGGGATCCAGTTGTGACATTTCGAGTGGCGGGCCGGTCCTTTCGGAGAACTTCTACAGAAGTTGGACGTGCTGCGGCAGTTGTGCAACGATTCTGGTATCAGTAGGCACGCGAACGTTCTGACACCCGAAGACGAGATTCTGGACGTTCACGCAGCAAAGAGGCCGGCCATGATCGTCGTGTTGTCAGGACACCAGTGGCAGATGGTATAGGTACGACAGTACAGATGGTATGGCTACCACAGTACAGATACGAGGTCTTGTCTGCCTAGACGTGTCAACATGTACTGTTATTAGCAGTGGGACTACGGGAACGCACAACTGGAGCCTGTCTTTCACTCACGCCACAGCATCGAAATGCACTGCTCGACTTGTGACGTCACCCGGATCACTTGCAAGGTGGAATGACGCACCGTCATCATCAGCGATGAAAGTAGATTCAGCCTGCATGCAAGTGATGATCGTTTGCGGGTCCAATCAAGACTTGGTGAGCGCTGTTTCATACAGTGCATTCGTCCGAGTCACACTGGCCCCACCCCAGGGCTTATATTCTTGGGTGCGATAAGCTACAATTCTCGTTGATCTTCGGTGCTTCTGAAGGGGACGCTAACCAGCCCTCGATATGTCCAGAATGTCTTTAGACCTATTTCTTCCGTTCTTGTAACAAGACGTTGATGCGTTATCCCAACAGGGTAATTCTAGACCACACACTGACGGTGAAACTCAACGTGCGCTGCAATAAATGCAGCAATTTCCCTGGCCAGTACTACACTACTAGCCATTAAAAATGCTACACCAAGAAGAAATGCAGATGATAAACGGGTATTAATTGGACAAATATATTATACTAGAACTGACATGTGATTACATTTTCACGTAATTTGGATACATAGATCCTGAGAAATCAGTACCCAGAACAACCACCTCTGGCCGTAATAACGGCCTTGATACGGCGGGGCATTGAGTCAAACAGAGCTTGGATGGCGTGTACAGGTACAGCTGCCCATGCAGCTTCAACACGATACCACAGTTCATCAAGAGTAGTGACTGGCGTATTGTGGTGAGCCAGTCACTCGGCCACCATTGACCAGACGTTTTCAATTGGTGAGAGATCTGGAGAATGTGCTCGCCAGGGCAGCAGTCGAACATTTTATGTATCCAGAAAGGCCCGTCCAGGACCTGCAACATGCGGTCGTGCATTATCCTGCTGAAATGTAGGGTTTCGCAGAGATCGAATGAAGGTTGGAGCCACGGGTCGTAACACATCTGAAATGTAACGTCCACTGTTCAAAGTGCCGTCAATGCTGATACTCCAGTATGGTGATGTCGAATACAAGCTTCCAATGAGCGATCACCGCTATGTCGCCAAACACTGATGCGACCATCACGATGCTGTAAACAGAAACTGGATTCATCCGAAAAAAAAAGACGTTTTGTCATTCGTGCACCCAGGTTCGTCGTTGAGTACACCATTGCAGGCGCCCCTGTCTGTGATGCAGCGTCAAGGGTAACCGCAGCCACGGTCTCCGAGCTGATAGTCCGTGCTGCTGCAAACGTCGTCGAACTGTTCGTGCAGGTGGTTGTTGTCTTGCAGACGTCCCCATCTGTTGACTCAGGGATCGAGACGCGCCTGCACGATCCGTTACAGCCGTGCGGGTAAGATGCCTGTCATCTCGACTGCTAGTGATACGAGGCCGTTGGGATCCAGCACGGCGTTCCGTATTACCCTCCTGAACCCACCGATTCCATATTCTACTAACAGTCATTGGATCTCGACCAACGCGAGCAGCCATGTCGCTATACGATAAACCGCAATCGCGATAGGCTACAATCCGACCTTTATCAAAGTGGGAAACGCGATGGTACGCATTTCTCCTCCTCATACGAAAAATCACAACAACGTTTCACCAGGTAACGCCGGTCAACTGCTGTTTGTGTATGAGAAATCGGTTGGAAACTTTCCTCATGTCAGCACGTTATAGGTGTCGCCACCGGCACCAACTTTGTGTGAATGCTCTGAAAAGCTAATCATTTGCATATCACAGCATCTTCTTCCTGTCGGTTAAATTTCGTGTCTGTAGCAGGTCATCTTCGTGGTGTAGCAATTTTAATTGCCAGAAGTGTACGTCCCAACTTGTCTCCAACCGAACATGTGTGGGATATGATGAGACGAGGAGTGACTCGCGTGAATCGTCAACCAACATCTCTTGCAAAAATACGTCAGCAGGTCGAGCAAGCGTGGGATAACGTATCCTGGGATAGTATTCGCCACCTGTACGATCGAATGGATATCAGAGTCACCGCCTGCATTGCCACATGTGCAGGCCACACCACATACTGTTACGAGTGTTTCAGCATGGTTTGATATCTGGTACCTCAGATCCGCTTGTGAGATGGGTCTTTAAATATAATGATACCATGTATTCCATACGCACTGTGCAACAACAAATCTTGAGTGAATTGGAAATCCCTAAAAGGATACTAATTTTTTTCAAGCAGTGTAAAACTGCTAAACATATACCAACTTGCAGACATTATTGATACTGGGAAACACGGAGATATTAACATTTAAAACTTCAGTAAATACTGCAAATAAATCTAGTGTTCCACGATATTCTGCATTGCATATTTCGTGGCCCCACAAAAAACACTGTACGCACCGAATCCAATTTTTGTCCATTGTTTTCCTGGGAATACAGGAACGCTGGGGATTATGCTTCTTCACTGCCGTCACTTTCATCACCAACATCTAATACATCAGAATTTGAATCGAAATCTTTTGAACATCAGCATCTTCAGAGGAAGAAACTTTCCTTTTTATCCTTCAGTTTTCAGAACCACTTTTCTTTCTTTCAGCTGATTCCTCCCTGTCTTGCTTCTCTTGATGTGTCTACAAAATAACATTTTAGTCTTTGATAATGATTGCCGAATCTCGTCACGTGGGAGTGCTTGGTTCGATGAAGGGCACAGATTGACTTTCCTAGGGGATATGGACTGATTACCAACATTAGGCGCAAGGTCTCGTTGAATAAAATTTGCGTCGAAGATACTTTACTCAAATATGGACCTAGGGCCTTAATCATGCCGCATTAGGAGAAAGGTCTGCATTGCAGATTTTGCTTTGTTGCCAAAGATACAGTTAATGTAAAATATGTTCATCGAATGAGAGATAAAGCCGAGAATGCTGACATTCTGTTGTTAAATGATGTTTATGTTTTAGAGCTCCAGGAACGCAGGTGAACATATTCAATAACCACATAAAGAATACAATCTTCGGTTCAGTCACCACAAAGAAAGGATACAAATTTGTTTATTGGTGCAGATATGTGTACGGTATAATCTGTGTGGTAGATGAACCGACAGAGAAAATAGACAAGCTTTATGCAGACATAAACAATTCAATTCAGCATGGAAAAAGAAATACAAAAGAAAATACATTTCTTGGCTACAACAATAGAGTGAGACAGCAATAAGCACACATTTGACATCTTCATAATGTCAATAGCCACAAACACATATTCAACCATCCAAATAATCAAAAATTAATGGCTCTGCGACACAAATGATACAGATTAACTAATATCCCACTCAGCACAGAAAACTATGAAGAAGAATTACAAACAATACAAGTCATAGCCACGAGCAGTTGTTTTAAAACCCAAATAATAAGACGACTCAACCAAAAAATTAAGACAACTACAGAAAAACGAAAACAAGCAGAGAACACGAACACCACAAAACTCCACAGACACTACAGCACACACAAAAACGCAACATACTAACACTCATGGCGTGACTAACAGAAAGAAATAGTACACCTTAGGATAAAATACAAATCAATACTCAAAACAGCAAATACACTGAAGAAACAAGGATTATACATTGCTTAAACAACACTAAACACACTCCAGTCACTTTTACAAAGTGCAATAGACATACTAGGTAAATACTAAGGAGCAGGTATATACCAGTTAGGACGTCTCGAACGTGAACCAATACATCTGGCAATGACTGGCAGGAGTTTCAAAACTAGGTATAAAGATCATATAACCAGCTGCAAATATGAATATTGCCCTCTACCTTTTCCAGACACCTGATAAAACATGCATAAAACATGCTAAATAACACTACATGATGATTTAATCGCAAGGAACTTGTGCTGTAAAAGTTGTTTCTAACCTGAAGGACAAGAGAATAACAACAGAAAACGTAATATGTTACACACTTGAGACTACTATACAACGCTTTCATTACACACATACATCAAACAAAAATGTATTGGAGGGCACTGAAGATGCTTTACAAATAAAGGAAGCGAAACACCTATGGCAAAAAATAAACTACCTCTCGATTAGTTAGAAAGACTGGGTATACCTCGATAAAATTTGAAGCAAGTAAGGAACGACCAAAAACGGAAGAAAAGACGAGTTGCACTGTTGTTCAAACTCTCATTTTGGAGTAGAAAAGTAGGCTTACGCGGAAGTCTGCAAAATGACCGCTTTACCCGGTAGGCAAAAGGCAGAGAAAAGGCAAAATAAGACGAAGGTGAAGAGGAATTTCGTTTTGTAAGGATTACATTTAGATGTCTTTTTCTAAACTGTCACACGGGGTACGTGCCTGCCATATTTTTGTCTTCGTTGAATGAGCGTAGTAGATTATTTCGCTCGGGCAGCTGAAATGCCGCATCATCATAGTCCCGTGTCAAAAATATTGTTCTGGAGTTCCCGCTATCGTTCATGGTTGAATTCACATCTGAAGTTCCCAAGAATCTTCTTATCGTCAGTAGAATCACTTTTTTTGAAGCAGTTTTCTGTTAATTGAGTTTCTTGAGACAGTGAATAATTTGGTTGCAGTAGCGAAAGCCTGTAGGAAATGGCGTCTTTCCTCTTCTTACAGCATTCAGTGCATGTTACCTAGCTTGGGAATCTCTTCGTGCTGTAGATATTTTCTTAAATAATTTGATGCCATCTTAACATGAGAGAACATAAGCTTCTCAAAGTTGTTAATACTCTGATTTCTTAATATTCTTAATTTATCAAATAATTTTGTCCTATTATCAATTCTGTTGCCTTGAAACAACGTGAATTGTTGGCCTCTTTGCCTTGTCAGGTGACTACGTAGCTTCAAAGGTAAAATATACAGATTTTCCTTTAAAGTAGCCCTTTTACTGCCAGTTACAGTGGTGTGTTAATAGTGAACGGTACCGGGACCATATCGAACTATTAAAAACTCCGACTTCTTTATATTCTTTCGGTTAAGAGATTCTTCATACCATTTCTTTCGCGAAAACTGTTTCAATTTCAGTTGGCTTCTTCGCCCGTCACCGACAGTAACTACGCAGACACCGTATTCGACACTAAGTTTTTTTTTTTATTGTTTCTCCATTCTCAAGTCGTTTCTGAGTTCCTAACTTTGTTTCGTTGGATTACAGCACTCATTTTTAAGTGTACAAACAAAAACAGGCAACAAAGAAAACGAAGCACAACACTGTACATTACCGACAATGAGAAACCCCAGACATCCCTTCCAACAAAAGGTTTGCTTGTGTAGACAACAACCTGGAGAAGCGTCTGTGTGGGACCATTGTCACCGACACAAGTAAGAGGAATGTAACTCCATCTTCTGGTGGAGTATGGGACTACGTCTGTTCAATGTTCAATAAAAACAGTACCAATCACCGTTATATAGGTTTATTTCTAGGCAACCAGTTTCGGCGTTACACTACATCATCTTAAGGCCAAAACTGTGGAGGATATAACACAGTAGTAATTACATATTGAAATACAGAGCAACACCTGATTCTTTTAGTTAATATGCTCTGTATTTCAATATGTAATTACTACTGTGTTATATCCTCCACAGTTTTGACCTGAAGATGACGTAGCGTAGCGTTGAAACTGGTTGCCTAGAAATACGAGGTGCGGCTAGAAAAAAACCGGACTGATGCTGGAAAAAACATTTATTTACAATTATTTGCAATTTCATGTTATCTCCTTCAATGTACTCTCCTCCTCGGTCTCTACACCGCTCCATACGAATTTTCCACTGTTCATAGCAATGCTGCAGATCATTTTCGGTAAGTCCATACATTACTTCCGTCGCTTTTTCTTTTACTGCTTCAACAGTCTCAAATCTAGTTCCTTTCAAAGCTGACTTGACTTTAGAGAAAATAAAAAAGTCACAGGGGGCCAAATCAGGTGAGTAGGGTGGATGATCTAAGATGGGAATGTTGTGTTTTGCCAAAAACGTCTTCACTGACAACGCACTGTGAGCTGGGGCATTGTCTTGGTGAAAGATCCATGACTTTTTTCTCCACAAATCGTTCCGTTTTCTCCGTACTCGCTCACGTAGGGTAGCCAGGACGCTAATGTAGTAATGCTGATTCACTGTTTGTCCCTCTGGTACCCAATCAATGTGCACAATCCCTTTGATGTCAAAAAAAAAAACAATCATCATTGCCTTGAATTTCGATTTTGCGTTCGTGCTTTTTTTTGTCGTGGAGAACCAGGAGTTTTCCTATGCATCGATTGGCGTTTAGTTTCGGGATCGTAAGTAAAAAACTACGATTCATCGCAAGTAATAACATTTTGTAAGAAGGTGGGATCACTTTCAATGTTTTCCAGGATGTCAGAACAAATCATTCTTCGGCGTTCCTTCTGTTCAATTGTGAGACACTTTGGAACCATTTTTGAACACACTTTGTTCATGTTGAAACTTTCATGAAGAATCTGCCTAACACTTTCCTTGTCAACTCCTGTTAACTCAGACACTGCTCTGCTTGTTAAACGGCGATCTTGTCGAACAAGTTTACCGATTTTTTCAATGTTTGCATCAGTTTTTGCTGACAATGGTCTGCCAGTGCGAGTGTCATCACTGGTGTCTTCGCGGCCATCTTTAAATCGTTTAAACCACTCAAACACTTGTGTTCGCGATAAACAATCATCGCCGTACACTTGTTGTAACATTACAAACGTTTCACTTGCAGATTTTCCTAGTTTGAAACAAAATTTGATGTTAACACGCTGTTCTTTCTGTACACTCAACATTTTCCGACGCACAGACAAAACGTCAACTACTTAAAACAGACGCCACGGGCAGACAGAAGGCAGGAGGCAGATGAAACTCGAGCAGTAGGCGGAGCGAGAGTCACGTGACAAGCCACGCGACTTTCAGCCTTATTGCATTGGTTTTATTGTTTCACCAGTACTAGTCCGGTTTTTTTCTAGCCACACCTCGTATACCTATACAGAGGCATCCACTGTTTAAAAGTCCATAACTGGTAAACTAATTGACGGAAGTATCTCATCTTTGTTAGTGTAATAGTTTGTAGTTCCAGCAATCGCCACACAAGCGTTGTATTGCTTTGTTTTGTCAGATGACAGTCGTCAGACAGTCAGTGTTTTGTTATTACTTGAACCTAGCTACGTGGGTAAACATGGTTGGCGCAAGGCTTACATTCGATTAAAGGAAGTCAGTTTTGAAGTGGTATTTTAGGTACGAAAACATTAATGAGGTTTAACGGCAATGGCGAAATGAGTATCAAACAGAGCCACAGACACGTTTAACGATTCGGCGCATTCGAGATAAATTTGAAGCCGAAGGCTGTGTTAAAGATTTACACAAACAACGATCTGGACGACCTGTAAAAGTAACAAGTCCAGCTAACTCCCGTCGTGTGTTACAATAATTCACTCGCTCACCCCAGAAGTGTGTGATGCAGTGTGCCCGTGAAACTGGAGTGAGTCGCTCAATTATTCGGCTACTTTTGAAGGCAGAAAAGTGGAAGTGCTACATCCCGCAATTGCTACACGCAATGAACAAGGTGGACCCAGATCGTAGAATGGAGTACTGCGAATGTTTTACTAACATGGTGCGCAACGCTGTAAGAGTTTGCATAGATGATTGTGTGGTCTGATGAGGCACAGTTCAAACACAGTGGTGCAGTAAATCGCCACAATTGCATCTACTGGGCCGCCGAAAATCCGAACGTCCATGTAGACAAAGCCGTGAATTTGCCAGGAGTAAATGTGTGGTGTGAGTTGTCTTACCGGGGCTTGATTGGGCCATTCTTCTTTGACGGCACAGTTACCGGCGAGGTGTACCTTCAGAAGCTTCAGACACCCATTTTACCTGCCATCCGAGATGGTGCCCCAGCCCACTACCAAAATCGTGTTAGGGCGTATCTCGACGAAAATCTACCAAGAAGATGGATAGGGCGTAGAGGTGCTGTGGAGTATCCACCACGTTCCCCAGACCTAACTCCTCTGGACTTTTACCTATAGGGACCACTAAAGGACGTCGTTTATCGACAAAAGCCAGGCACATTGGATGAACTTCCAGAATCCATCGTACATTCATGTGCAAATATCCAACTGAACACGTTGCAGTCGGTAGTTTGTGCTGCAGTTCGGCGGCATCGTTTGTGTGTGGCTGTTAATGGGGACCATTTCGAACACCTCCAGTGATATCTTTAAGTTGGACTTTAAGCTACGCTTTCACCAAAAGTGAGACAACTCCGTCAATTAGTTTGCAAGTTATGGACTTGTAAACAGTGGATACATTTATTTTTGACCCCTCTGTATAACGGCGATTGCTATTGTTTTTACAAGGGGAGTGAGTGGTTCGATAGATGCTGCGCTATGAGTGGGCGGGGAAAAGGATTGACGGGGCTCAGATCTACGGGAAACTCGCAATTCCGCGACTGGGAATGTTGAGATTCTACTGTACTATAATTAGTAGACCATCTGCTTAGTCGGTGCCGCCTCAAGCGTTTGTTATACTCCGATTATGGTTCAGTAATGGTTCTATGCCAGCAACCCACAACTATGGACCACAAATTGAACGCTGCGAAAGAGTTTGATGGTGATTGTCACAATATTCATTCTGCGACATAACAATTGCGCCTGTTCAAGAACATCTCGGAGCCAGAACACAGAATCCAGATGAAGTCTTACTTGTCCAGTATTCTTGTAGCAACCATTAGGCTGCCCTGAGGAGTTTCGCCGCTCCACGAAGTCAGGCGACAGATACAGTACGTGTTGCTGTACTGGAACAGCGACGCAGTTTGTAGATGCTAGTCGTCCCGCAGGGGGAGACCCATACTTCGCAGTCAGTGTCGACAACTTCGAACCGACGGCACCTTCTGCCCGCCCAGAAGCTGCATCACACCCTATCCCGCCTCCCCCATTCCCTTCGACACTGCTCCGCGAGGGACATTGCCCCACCCGCCGCCCCGCCCCTCTTCTGGTTGATGGGGCCGCGTACCTCATCAGTCTCTCGGGAGAAGGGCTACCAACCTCTCGGCGCGGAAATTTCTCGACTCCGGTCCGCCGTCGACGCGAGGAAATGACGGGCATTTCCTCAGCGTCCGTCAAGCGGAGCGGCGTGCCGGGGGTGTGCGAAGGTAACTCGCGACGGTAGACATCCCCCCCCCCCTTTCCTCCCCTCCCCTCCCCTCACCCCACCCCACCCCGGACTCGTCTCAGGGAGATGGAGCACCGTCCAGAGACTGGATGAAGGCCGCTCCGGGATGGTCCTCTTATCCGACTGTCTCCCACCGCTCCAGGGAGACACTGTGCTATAGTTCCAAAGAAACTCAGAAACTTTATATATATTCAGAGGGAAAAACCTCAAACATCTACAGCATTCCTTAAATGTTGTCATTTAATCAGCAATAATCAAAGGAAGTTGCTCAATTTTTTAGGTAGTACGCTGCTGTCCAAAATTTACGGACGAAAGAACGAGTAACTTCCGCATTATACGTCACTACCAAGTAACACATCTGGATGAAACGTGGACCATACATAGAAGAAACTTCTACAGTGTCGTACATGAAGTAACTGAAATAAATACGCAGTGAGACCAACAGAAATGGTACTTCTATTGAAAGACTAAACTTACGTCACCAGTACTCATGATAGTGTGCTAGATATTACAAAGTTTGGGACATTCTTCGTAATAGTATGCGTGATCGCAATGGACGGCAGAGCATGCTTTGCAATGTAGTCCCATCCTGGTCACAAGGTTTGCATGATGTTGTTGTGGTACGGCATTCCATTCCTCTACTATCCAACTGTTAGATGTCGTTGGTGCATGTGGAGGTGTTCCTATATGTCTCCCGAAGTATGTCTTTGGTTTACCTTTTGTGCTATTCTGTAGCAATTCGTTCGTTCTGTGTATGGTCCAAGTTTCATCTAGCTATGTTACTTGACAGTGACCCGTAATGCGAAAGTTAATTTCCTCTTTAAGTTTCACATACCAGGGTATAATGGGTACTGTAATTCTGTCAGAGACAGCAAAGGACCTAAAAGAGCAGCTGAACGAAATGGACAGTGTCTTGAAAGGAGGATGTAACATGAACATCAACAAAAGCAAAACGAGGGTAATGGAATGTAGACGAATTAAATCAGGTGACGCTCAGAGAATTAGGTTAGGAAATGAGACACTTAAACTAATAGATGAGTTGTGCTATCTGGGGAGCAAAATAACTGATGATGGTCGAAGTAGAGAAGATATAAAATGTAGACTACAATGGCAAGGAAAGCATTTATGAAGAAGAGAAATTTGTTGACATCGAGAATAGACTTAAGCGTCAGGAAGTCTTTTCTGAAAGTATTTGTATGGAGTGTAGCCATGTGTGGAATTGAAACATGGACGATAAATAGTTTGGACAAGAAGATAGTAGAAGCTTTCGAAATGTGGTGCCACAGAAGAATGGTGAAGAGTAGATGGGTAGGTCATGTCACTAATGATGAGGTACTGAATAGAAATGGGGAGAAGACGAATTTGTGGCACAACTTGACTAGAAAAGGAGATAAGTTGGTAGGACACGTTCTGAGGCATGAAGGGATCTCCAATTTAGTACTGGCGGGAAGCGCGGAGAGTAAAAATCGTAGAGGGACACGAAGAGATGAATACACTAAGCAGGCGCAGAAGGATGCAGTTTGCAGTAGGTACTTGGAGATGAAGAAGCTTGCACAGGATAGAGCAGCATGGAGAGCTGCATCAAACCAGTCTATGGACAGAAGACAACAACAAGAACAACAACAACAACAACAGACGAATCTAAGTCACCGTTGAAGGACATGTAATATTGTAATTTCCGGTCTGCAGGTAGAGAGAAATAGGTTCTGATCTCAGATGATTGGTGGTATGGATTTTCGTCGAGATCTACATATACATTCAGAGAACAGGTCTGCTGGCGGAGACTGCTTCGTATTAATACTAGAGAACATTTAGCCAGATTCATTCGCGTATTGTGTCAGACCGCACGACAGTCTGTAAGCCTCTCTGTGCCCTCTGATCACTCTGTTATACATACTGTGCGTACGCGAGGTGCGCTATGGAGGCAGCAAAATTGTTGCACAAGTCTCCCTGGAGTAGCCTTTGTCTAAAGTTATCCATTGGTATTTCGCGAGAATAACATCTTTCATGTTCACAAAGATTCCCACTGAATGTACTGATTCAGCAGTATATGGGCTGCTGGTGCAATGTTTATGTAGTCCGGCTGTCGGCTCTGATGTCACTGGTGCCCACGGCATCATTATATATGGGAGTGTACGTTCTCTGCACCCGATGCGCCTGCTTGTAACTCGTATTTGCCGGATCGCACGCCACGCTGAGCTGCAGTCCTCTGTCTCTATTAGAAGTGTTAGCACTGATTTTTATTTAGAGGGCTTCTTTAATTATACTGTCCCAGATGCCGTTAGTGCAAGCCACGACAGAGGTTTTGTTAAATTTATTTCGGCGTCCGTTTTCTGGGACAGTTTCAATTGATAGTCTATAGATTCTTCAGGACAGCGCAAGCGATAAAGTAATCAGCCTTGGGGCATCAACATCTGTTCCCGTCAGACGACCGAAATTAAGGGCTGTCGGGCTTGGCTAACACTTGGATGGGTGACCGTTCGGTTCTGCCGAGCGCTGTTGGCCAGCGGGGTGTACCCAGTGTTACACACGCACCTCCCTCCAATATTTAAACAATTAAATATTATGATTTTAGATTAACCAATGCGGAGATACGATTTCACGGGAACAACTGAAATAGTGCATCGCGTCACTGCAATTTGCATTTATTGTAACACTTGATAACAGACCAGGAAAATGTCTCGTGTTACTCTCGACACATAATAAATAGCACTAGAACAATAATAAGCATCTGATTCAGTTTTCTGCACTTTAGTTAAAGTTCAACAGGCGGACACACTTCAAGTACTCCCATAAATATAAATATTCGCGTAGGCGCGTTAAAGAACTGGTTATAAAACAGTCACTTATAACATCAAGGCAGGCACACTCCATATAAAGAGAAAATACGAGTGCTATCCACAAAGTACATTACGTTTTGGAATTAAAGATAAATAAAGTATTGGAAATTTTTTTTATTATATACAGATGAAAGCCACACTTAAATACTACTTTTCTACATAGTTGCCATTTAAATGAAGGCACTTATCGTAGCGATGGACGAGCTTGGAAATTCCTTCGTCGTAAAATTCGGCCGCCTGCGCCTTCAACCACGTGGTTACCTCCTCTCGAAGCTGTGCGTCGTCATCAAAACGCTGCATAGCCATCCACTTCTTCATTGCTGGGAATAAGTGGAAGTCGCTCGGTGCCAGGTCGGGACTGTACGGCGGATGAGGAAACAACTCCCACTTAAAAGATTCGAGAACTTCACGAGTGGCATTTGCCGTGTGGGCCCGGGCGTTGTCGTGAATCAGCAAGATCTTTGAGCCCAACTTTCCCCTGCGCTTGTTTTGCATTGCTCTTCTGAGGTTGTGCAGAGTTTGGCAATACCTTTGAGAGTTTATTGTAGTGCCTCTTTCCAGGAAATCCACAAAAATCACACCTTTTCTGTACCAAAAGACAGTCATTACGTGGTTGAAGGCGCAGGCGGCCGAATTTTACGACGAAGGAATTTGCAAGCTCGTCCATCGGTACGATAAGTGCCTTAATTTAAATGGCAACTAGGGAGAAAACTAGTATTTAAGTGTGGCTTTCATCTGTATATAATTTAAAAAAATTCCAATACTTTATTTATTTTTAATTCCAAAACGTAATGTACTTTGTGGGTAGCACTCGTAGTTAGCAAGTTTACACAATGACTAGAACATTAAAATGAATAACACGAACGTGCACCGTCCACAACACCTTACGGCGACAGTTCCTTTCCTCACAATATGACATTTAGTACAGCTCAGTGGTAATAAAAAATTTACATTCCACCAATATATATACGCGCGTAAGCACAATTAAAAACTGGTGGGAAAACAATAAACCGGACATTGACAGATCTTTACTCAAAGGAGTCGGATTCCATCTAAACAGCCTAAAATGGCAACTTAATGGCTACCTAGAGTAACAAATTGAGAATAATATGCTTATAGATTGACTAGAATAAAGGAATAAATAACACAAACACGGTTTCTGACGGCCGGCAAACTGTCTTGGGCTATTGAGCAGCGACTAATTTAAAATAGCCACAACATATGGTAACCAGGTTAGCGGCGTATTTAAAGACAAGCTGCGAGCAACGACCGTGGTCAGAAGGTAATGAAAACTAGCAGGATTCCCTTACACGGCAGACGTGCCAACACATCCGTTCATACCCCAGAATCAGTCCCCTAGAACTTAGAACTACTTAAACCTAACTAACCTAAGGACATCACACACATCCATACCCGAGGCAGGATTCGAACCTGCGACCGTAGCGGTCGCGCGGTTCCAAACTGTAGCGCCTAGAACCGCTCGGCTAAGTGAAGTAAACCTATTCTCTATAGTGTATGGCTTACGAGGTATGTGCACATGTTCGTTTCCGACACTGTGAAATATCTCTCTTTTACTGCAAGCTCTTTCGTTTCAATATTTTTGGAGGAGGTTGTATGAACCAAAACAAGGAAAAAAGGAATATTAAAGATTGCTTCTAAAAAATATAACTTATGGGGTGTGGACACTTCCTCAGTGGAAGAAACGTGTTTTACAGTAGTGTAGATGAACAAGTGCTCGTAGTTTTTAAGATTAGCATTTTAGAACCCATGTTTACTGGAGACATGTTTCTTGTTTTAGTCCGTGCTACCCCCTATGCAAATTGCCTACCCCACATTCTCAGCAACAACAGCAGCAGTACATGTATTCCACTGTCCCGTAAGAGTTCTGGCGATACCGGCCATGACCTCCTTCTCCTGTGCGGATGGACACACATTCTCCGAAATCTTAGGGAGTAGGAACAATGTCTTCCACGAGTAATGAGTGTGTACGGGTGGGACACTACAAATGTAGTGTGCGGACATACAAGGTGAGAATTTGGATCTCGCGGGAGGCGTGCGCGAGATAGTCCCTGCAGTCGCACTATCATCTGTGTCCTCGGTGGCTCAGATGGATAGAGGGTCTGCCATGTAAGCAGGAGGTCCCGGGTTCGAGTCCCGGTCGGGACACACATTTTCACCTGTCCCCGTTGATCTATATCAACGCCCGTGCGCAGCTGACGGTATCAATATAATTCTAATTTCGTTGCTTTAATTCTTGTGGGCGTACTGGCAGAGAGTCAGTCGGTTGGAGCGGATCAGCAAGCAAGTCTCCGCGCGGCGCAGTTGGCTGGGCCCGCTGGCGGTCTCTATGCAGTGTCGGAGGGTGTGGGGGTTGTTCAGAGTGCTACGAGGTTCGTGGCTCGCCGACCCAGGACATCAAGCTTGAGTGGTGATTTAACTATCGAAGCCAGACTGTTGACGTTGTCCACTTGGTTGGTGGTTCGCTGGTGGCGGTATTCCTGGGAGCAACAGCGAGTGTTCGAGTTGGTGAAGATTTAGTCACCGTATGGTGGAATTAACTATGCTTGTCGGTTTGAAATTCAAGTGCACCAGCGGAATTTTCTGCCTTGTGGCCGTTAATGTTCTGTTTACCTGCTCCGGTCGCTGACGTGAATTCAGGCGGTGTCCTTTCCTCATCTGTTGTCGCTGTCCAACATAGCGTGTAGTTTTGACAGCTTATTGTATTTTTGGTTGCAACGTTTTGAATTTTGAATTCTCGTACCCTGGTCGGTGGTTAGCAAGTCGTCTTGTCGTTGGGTTCCTGACTGTCTCTTGGTTGTGTTGCCGGCGGATCGAGTATAGTTGGGCCGACTTCTTGTCTCACCTAAGCGAACGTTAAGATTTCAAGGGCACACCGAGCCCCCTGGAAACTTACGTGCGCCGATGCCTATACTGCCTTTCTTGTGGGCGTTTACCTGTGTATTTTTAATGGTTCATAGCCGATGGTTGGAACTTTTATGCTTGTAATTGCGTTTTTAAAATCAAATGCTTTCAGCCATTTTAAAAGTAAGTTTTTCTAAATTAGGCAAGTCATACATTGTCTGAAGATAAAGCTTGGGCCTTCTGCCTGTTCAGAATTCATGGTATTGTTTTAAAGCATCGGTCTTCAGCCGCTTTAAGTTTTAAGGTTCATACTTATCAAGTATTACATTCTTTCAAGATAAAGCTGTGGACCTCCTGCCTGTTTAAAATTTATCATAGTTGTATTGTTCTTAAAACGATGGGCCTTCACCCGTTTTAAAATTTTGGATTCCTGCTTATCAAGTCTTACATAACTAGGGCTTAGATACTATTTAAGGTTAAAAGCTTTGGGCCTTCTGCCTTGGAAAATTGATTGCAGTTTTTTTTAAACAAAGGTCTTTATCTGTTTTGGAGTAAGGTTTCGTATTGGTCATGTAACTTGGGCCTTCTGCGTATTATAAGGTTATTGTAGTTATGTTGTTTTAAATTTATCGGCCTTCAGCCGCTTTTAAAAAAACTTGATCTATCTGACTAGTCAAGTCTTACATCGCTTGGCCTTAATTACTATTTAAGGCTAAAGCCTAGAGCCTCCTGCCTCAAAAAAAAAAAAAAAAAAAAAGAAAAAATTATATATATATATATATATATATCAACCAGGTACTACCTCCGAACACTGCGTGTACATCACAGGTAAAGTTCAGATGGAGTCCTCGAAATACATTTGGACCTCCAATCAATTGCTGTTTATTAAACTGCCCAGCCAAGTCAATATCAATAGCCTTCAAACTGCGATACACAGGTACACTGCGCCGCCAGCGACGACGCCATGCACGTCGGAGAGGCATTGCTGTGGCACGTTAACACGTTTACCTGTGATGTTTACTTGTATTACAGTGCCACAGCAATGCCTTTGCGACGTGCATGGCGTCGTCGCTGGCGGCGCAGTGTACCTGTGTATCGCAGTTTGAAGGCTATTGATATTGACTTGGCTGGGCAGTTTAATAAACAGCAATTGATTGGAGGTCCAAATGTATTTCGAGGACTCCATCCGAACTGTACCTGTGATGTACACTCAGTGTTTGGAGGTAGTACCTGGTTGACACTTGCAGTCGTATGGGGCAATCAAGCAGATTATGGTGGCCTTGAAGCATTTCCAGATGCTAACATTTTGGCTTGGAAGACATGGAGTATTGCTGAGACTACAGGACTGTTGGCTAAACAGCCTTATCGTACGCTTGTTCCAAGCATGCCATTTGTTTTGACTACGAGATGGAAGAAGAAGTTAAATGCTGATGAGTACCTGTTTATAGCAGTTGTATTTAATACATGGGTCTTCAGCCGTTTTAGAATTAGAACGTTTTCTGTCGATAGTCATGCTCAGAAGTTGCGTAGTATTGTTTGGACAACTAAATACAGTCTTATGTTTGGAGTGTAACTGAGAGCCGCTCATTCTGGCCCCCCTTCCACAAACCCTACTACTTGTCCTGTCCTGCGGGTTTAACAGGTTGTATCACTGATGACTTCTCATGAAAATCTGGTTCTATTAGAAGACACCGTAACAGGAAAAATTTTTCACTCTTCTAAACTAGACTGAATCTTTAAGTAGATTTTCAAGGTGCCCCGAATTACTGACTGTTTTCTTTAAGAAAATAAGACAGTTTTCTCATTGAAATTATGACGCTAAGGTAAGTTTTAGGACGTGCGTAAACATCCTATTAGAACTTGCTGGACTTTGATCAGTAACCGTCGTCGTGCGTGCGTATCTTACACTATATTGATAAAAGAACACACAATAAACACAATACTATAGATAATAATACTAAACAATAGTATAGATAACTGTACATTGCGTGGAGGTGTCAATACAAAGCACAAAGTTTGCACGGCCTGGTATTGCCTAGTTTCAGCCTCAACATTTACCAGGCTGACGTATTACCCCGTATCTAATAAAAGTTCAACATTTAATATCGTTACTATAGCACACAGTGATCATCTAACGCAATCTTTTCATGTAGTTCTATAGCTTTTAGACTAATATACGATCCGAGACAGAGGAAGTGAACAAAAATATGGGACCCCAAAAACACAACATATTGCGATGCCTGATAATGGTATAGGGAAACCGTTGGGAGTCAAAATAGCATCCAGTCGGGTGGGAATGGCTACATACAGGTCCTGTATGGTTTTCAAGGGAATCTTATACAATTTTGCGCAAAATAGTGGTATGTTGAGGTAACGATGATAGGGGTGGATTACGATCACGCATTCTTTTCTCCAAAAAGGATCACAAAGGCTCAGTTATTTTAAATCTGATCGCGGTGGTGGCCTGCGAAGATGGGACAGTTTATCCTCGTGCTCACAAAAGCAGTCCTGGACGATGCAAGTTGTGTGGGCACTCGTCTCGTCTCGGAACTCAGTATCGCCAATGGGAAACAAATATTGCACCAAAGCATGGATTTGGACAGCCAAAATGGTCACATAATCCTGGTAGTAACGCGGCCTTACAGAGTAACCATGGTGCCCAAGGAATACCAAGATATGGCAAGCCAAATCACCACTCGACCCCCTCCACGTTTCAGTTTAGGCCCGTAAACTCGGCCAGATGTTGGAAATAGTGTGCAACAAGACTCCTCCGACCAAATGACTTTCTTCCATTGCTTCTTAGCCCAAATTTTTTAGCTCAGGTACCATGTTTTTCTGTTACGGGCATTTGCATCACTGATGAGTGGGTTTGGAATTCCAGCTCGCCATCCAATTTCCACGTTATCTAACTCCCTTTCTGTTGTTTTGGCGCTGACAGGGTTTGCGAGTGCGACATTTACTTTAGCAGTGACTTTTGCAGCTGACGTCCTCTTTAATTTTTGTCACATCCTCTTCGATAGCCGTTTTTCATGGCCGCTCAACACACAATTTCGTCTGCATCCTAGCTTAGCTGATGACGTCGTTCCGTTCCGCGTGTATATGGTGTAAATCTTTGATGCAGTTCCTTTTGAAGTGCTAAGCACTTTGGCTACCGAAGCATCCATCGTGTGAGCACCAAAAGGTTGCACACATTCGAATTCACTGATCTACCAGGGTTGTCCAGAAAGTAAGTTCCTATCGGTCGCTAAATGGAAACCACAGTGAAAATCACAAAACATTTTATTTACAAGAGTTAGCTTCACTTTCCAGATACTTCCCCACATAGTTGCCGCTCCGACTTAGACATTTGTCGGAGCGTTATAGCAAATTTCCAACACCATCGTCACAGAAGGCAGCCTCCTGTGCTTTCCGATATTTCTTTCTGCTGGTCTAAAACGCGTAGCCTGAGCCCAAGTGTTGTCTTCGTATCCAGCGTTTCATGTGAACAGAGATGATACTCAGGACGAGCCAATTAAGGCTGCGCTCGAACACTTCCCATGGAAAAGGCTGCTGGAGCATCTACACTGCCCCTGCAGAGTGCGGCTGAGAATCGCCACGAAGAAGGAAGTGCATGGCAGCTGTGTTAGGTGGGCTGCATTCACTAAGGCGAAACCTCTCACCAGCCCTCCTCCTTGGCGGGAGACATCGTTGTTCTAGGCACTTTCACTCGCTCACAGTGCGCCCACAACTGCATAGAGCGTCTTCATGTGATCGACGGTCATACTAGAGACACTACCTGATGCCGGCCTTCATGTTACTTCAGGCCGGCTGGAGTGGCCAAGCGGCTCTAGGCGCTACAGTATGGAACCGTGCGACTGCTATGGTCGCAGGTTCGAATCCTGCCTCGGGCATGGATGTGTGTGCTGTCCTTAGGTTGGTTATGTTTAAGTAGTTCTAGGTTCTAGGGGACTGATGACTTCAGAAGTTAAGTCATATAGTGCTCAGAGCCATGTAGCCCCTACCCAACAGGTCTGTGCAAAGCTTCATCGGGTTTTCATTGTGGTGTCCATTTCTTTCTGGACAACCCTCGTATCTCCGACTTAATGCTCTCAAAACTACGCAGAACACTGTCCTGACCACGATTGATGCTTGCTACGTATTGAGAATATCAGCACCTGCAACAGTGCAACCTTCAGGATTGGCTAGCATCTGCATTTATGTTCAAGCATACGCTTTTCGCTGGTTTTCCATAATTTTGTCCAAGTCTTTCATATGCAGGAGATCAGGTGAATAGTGTTATAATAGGTGGCTTTCCAGAGTGTCTGATTAATTTTGAGGGAATGTTATCTGCTGCAAGGCGTTTCTTTCGAATTTTCTCAGGATACTAGTAATTAATGGTGGCGTGCTGTGGACCTCTCATGTAGGAGGTGAACAAAATGTTGCCATCCAATGGTGCGAATAGGGAATGGTCAAGGTAGGAGGTACTGTGGAAGCGTGGAATTTCGTCGTTGTGCGTGAGCCTACCTGTGTGTTTATGACTGGGGAGGGGCTGTGTGTCCGGAGAAACGTGTGGGCGTAGCCTGCGGCAGGACGGGCCAGTTTCTGGAAGCACATGACGGCCGGCGTGCTCTCGCTAAAGGGGCCCCGCCCCGCCTTAAATCGAAGCCCGCGCCGGCCTTAAAAGTGTTTTTATGCGCGCACCGGGGCAGGGGCCCGGCGCCGCAGAGGCCATCACTGGAGGCTTTCAGGCCGTGGCGGGCTATCGCACGCGATATCAGCATAAGGGGACGCCAAGGGCGCGGAGGAAAACGCCGCGCGCACAGTGTCTGCCCACTGTGGCGTAGGACGCGTCAGCCACACGCCGACCGCCGTTGATCGTCGCAGTAGCTGTGTAAAGTGCAAACACTGCCTGCACAAAACACCGCGGCAAAAAACCGGATCGTTATTCAAAAGCAGCCTGTATGAGAAGTAATCGTGGAATCGAAACGAGATAATTTTGGTGTCCCTCAGGGTTTGATACCTGGTCCATTATTGTTAGTAACAAATATAACAACCTCATGTGGTTTCAAAACTAAAAAGCTCCGTCCAAGCAGACCATGCAGGCTCAGCTGTACCGACCGTCCGCCCTGTCGTCCGCGGACCACAGGGGTCACTGTATATGGAGGGTCATGTGATCAACACACTGCTCTCTCAGCCTCATATTAGTTTACGAGACTGGAGCTGCTACTTCTCATTGAAGTAGTCCTCAAGCCTCACTAGGGCTGAGGCACCCTGCTTGCCAACAGGGCTCAGCTGGATGGTCACCCATCAAAGTGCTAGTCCAGCCTGACCAATGTTAACACTGTGGCAAAGCCGTTGGCGTTGCAGCCTATCTGCCATACATTTTGCTTTGTAGAACAAAGATTATTAACTTATTACTTTTGTTTCACTCAGCTGTATTTACTTCTTTGGAAGCACCCAAAAGGCATGATCGGATATCAGTGTAACATCGTATACGTACACACCATCGGCGGGTATATAAATGATTGGAGTTGGAATTCTCTCTGACAGGTAAAAATGGCCACCAGACTGATGTTGTTGATGTTTAGTGTTGTTACTATATCTCATAGGATGTATAACCGATGCAAACAGCGTCAGATCTTGAGAGATCACTGTGGGGGACACAGACATGCCATGTACATATGTGAGACAGACTTACCGGCACATAACAGGGTTTGAAAGGAACGTCATTGTAGCCCTCCATCTGTTCGGCTGACTGAAGTACGCAACATCTAAAATCGTTGCGTTTCATGAGTGACAGTGGCCCGGTGTTTTGCTGCATCGGATCGTGAATACAGGTAAAATGACATATGGGTTTCAGTCGATCACGTTTGGTCGCCACTACGGAGGGTCACCATTTTGTGCACCAGGCCCATGCCTGCCATCTGGGAACAAGTAATGGACTCCAGAAACGTTTTGTGTCGTCCCAGAACAGTGCTCAGAGATTAGCAGCACCTTGACTGTGGAATTATCATCCCATGCACAGGCTGCTGCTAATGTCACAACACAAACGACTGCCTATAGATCGGTGCCTAGACCAGGAACAATGGACTGCTGATGAATGGTACTGGATTTTGTTCAGCGATGAGCTGCGGTTCCGCACTACTCTAGATGATCGTCGTCCGCGTGTGTGGAGGCGTAGGTCTTGAACAGAGGACCCATTTTTCCAATGTTTTGATAGGCAGAGTGGTGTAACTCCTGACGTCATAATATGGGGAACCTTCAGTTACGATCTCAGTTCGCAGCTGGTAATGGCTGAGGGAACTATCCTGGCACAATTGTACGTCACAGGTATGCTGCATCCTCATGTGTTACCTCTCATGCGACAGTATTGTAGTGCCATTTTTCAACAGGACAATGCTCGTCCGCTCAAGACGCGTGTATTTATGAGCTGTCTGCGTGATGTTGACATTCTTCCATGATACGCAAGATCCCAAATCTGCCCGTAAAGACCATGTGTTGGATCAGCTCCGACGTGAATTCCATCCCAGTGGCAGTATCCATGATATGGAGAATCAGCTACAACCGTTGTGGGCCAGCTTGGCTCAACGGCTTTATAATAACTTTCCCAAGCGAATCAGCGCATGTCCCGAGGCCAGAGCGGGTTGAACGTCCTACTGGTAAGAGGATCTGTTTCGTCACGGAAATTTTGTAATTACGTGCAAGATAAAATTGAATCCGCCAGTCGCATTCGGACATACTTAATGAGAAAGTGACTGAGTCACCTTCTACGTGTAATTTTGATAATTCCCCAACAAATCACTGTTTCACATTGCTGGTTACGAAAATATTCTGTGTGATTCTGGGAGAAGGAACATCTAAAGCAACCAACGAAATTAATAGAGAGCTGTAGTTTCTGTTTATAGATGTTCAAATGGTTCAAGTGGCTCTGAGCACCGTGTTACTTAACATCTGAGGTCATCAGTCCCCTAGACTTAGAACTACTTAAACCTTAAGGACATCACACGCATCCATGCCCGAGGCAGGATTCGAACCTGCTACCGTAGCAGCAGCGCGGTTCCGGACTGATGCGCGTAGAACCGCTCGGCTACTATATAGATGTTAAATACACATAAGTACACATAAATCAACATACACTTGCCACAGTTAGAAAACAATGAAATACTAAATAAAAATTAAATACGTATCTTGAAAGTTTGCTCGACAATACTGTTAGAACATAGTTCCAACTGACATCGTCTATTACTACACTTTAGACACACATTCCACCTTCGCCTGTTCAGAACACAGCCACTTCACTGCGGCTATTCTAGTAGTTCTAACGAGCCCACATATGGACCAGTAACCTATAATTGTTTTGTCAGATTATATTTCATGTATAGGAAAAGTTGACTTTAAGTTCAGAGTCAGGAATGTAGATAAATAGCAAAAAATAAAAGAACCACGAATTAGGTAAGTCAAATGATTTGAAAGTTAGACAGTGGTCATCCAGAACATTATGATCACTTAACTAATAGCCGGTACGTCCATCGTTGGCGCAGATGACATCATTGATGACGCACTGTGCACTCTCTCTCTCTCTCTCTCTCTCTCTCTCTCTCTCTCTCTCTCCAGTCACATAATTCTCGTAAATTACGGTGAGAGGAGCGATGAGCTCTGACGCAACGTTCTATTAAATTCCAGATGTGTCCAATCGAGTTCAGAGCTGGCGATTTGGCGGTGATGGGGGGGGGGGGGGGGGGGCAAGAGCAGCACATCAATTGGAACTCGCCATTGTGTTCTTCGAATCATTCCATCAAATTCCTGGTCTTGTGACATGGGGCATTATCTTGCTGAAAAATGCCACTATTGTCGGGAAAATGATCGTCATTAGCCGGCCACTGTGGCCGAGCGGTTCTAGGCGCTTCAGTCCGGAACCGCGCGACTGCTAAGGTCGCAGGTTCGAATGCTGCCTCGGGCATGGATGTGTGTGATGTCCATAGGTTAGTTAGGTCTAAGTAGTTCTAAGTTCTAGGGGACTGATGACCACAGGTGTTAAGTCCCATAGTGCTCAGAGGCATTTCAACCATTTTTAATAGTCGTGAAGGCTGCACGTGGTCTGCAACCAGTGTACGATGCTTCTTGGCCGTCATGGTGCCTCGCACGAGCTCCACTGGACCCATGGATGGCTACGTGAATGTTCCGCAGAGCATAAGGGAGCCGTCGCCAGCTTGTCTCCATTCTGCAGTACAGGTGTCAAGGAGCTGTTCTACTGGAAGATGACGGGTTTGCGCCCTGCCATCGGCGTGATGAAGGTATCGGGATTCAACAGACCATGGAACGCTATGCCTCTGCGACAACGTTCAGTGCCGATGGCCATGTGCCCACTTCAGTCGTAGTTGGCGATGTCGTAGTTGGTGATGTCATGGTCGGCGATGTCATGGTCGGCGATGTCGTAGTCGGCGATGTCGTAGTCGGCGATGTCGTAGTCGGCGATGTCGTAGTCGGCGATGTCGTAGTCGGCGATGTCGTGGTGTTAACATTGGAACATACATGGCTCTTCCCCTGCGGATGCCCATCGTTAGGAGTGTTCGATGCTCTATTTGTTCATACACACTTGCACTTTACCCATTGTTAAAGTAAGTTGTCAGTTCCGCTACAGCTCCCAGTCTGTCCTGTTTTAGCAGAGTGCCCAGCCTACGACGTCCGACATCTGTAATGAGGCGTGGCCGCCCAAAATCACGACGTCTGGACGCGGTTCAACCTTGGTTTCGCCACTTGTTGAAGACACCACAGAGCTCCTTGAACACCCATCAACTCGCACAGTTTCCAAAATGCTCGTTCCAAGCCTCTGGGCTATCACCGTCTGTCCTCGGTCAAACTCAGGTGTATGTTGTGCCTTTCCCATTCCAGATACGGACGGTACGCTCACTGATACTACATCCACTATGCGTGTGTCTCAATAAAAGTTATTCCACGCCAGGCGATGCTGCTATCGCTTAGACGCGTTTATATCGACTCTAGGTCTGTGGTCATAATGTTCCGGCTTATCAGTGTACGTGGTGTTACGTTTTGGTGGTCACCCGGAAGCACACAATTAATCAGTCACGACTTCAAAATTCGAAAGAATGTTGATGCTGTTGTTTTTGCTAATTGAGCATTGCTATATGGTTGGTGAATTATTGAAGCTGTCTATCCGCTGATTCCCAGTCAGTTGGAAGACATGTTTCTCACCTGCTAATTTTCTCTGTGTCGACCATGGTCGGCAATAGACTCTGCTTAGTGTTGCATGTTTTCCAGACAGACCAGAAGACAGACTAATCTGGTACAAATTTAAATATATTGTTTCAAAAACATTGTAATGGAAGGTAGCTTGTTACAGTAGAAAAACAGTTTGTAACAACAACAACGCTGTACTATTGTACATATA
The DNA here is from genome assembly GCF_021461395.2 of Schistocerca americana. Classification (NCBI taxonomy): domain Eukaryota; kingdom Metazoa; phylum Arthropoda; class Insecta; order Orthoptera; family Acrididae; genus Schistocerca; species Schistocerca americana. The sequence goes on along the minus strand of NC_060128.1, from coordinate 114,327,294 downwards.
ATAATTTTTCTACTGATTTTCGATAAATTAGTGTAATCGATGTTCTGATTTTTTTTTTGTTTCATGCCATTATGTTAAAGAAACTGTAAACAATTTTCAATGTGAATATTAATGTTTATGTCAAATTTCAAGCAATATTGTAATAGAATTGGAGTGTAACAAATGTTGAAACTGTTGTAAGATGTTAAAATTGTAATTATGTGCCTGGTCCATGCGTAGGCAATGTATTAGAATGTGTAGAATGCAAAACCTCGGGTGAATACCCTGTCTGTAAGGGAGCGGTAAAAGGTGGATGGCAGGCGAGCGCGGGAAAATGCACACGGGCGCTGCACGGCATAACGGGCTCAGCAGTAGTAATTGGAGTTTGGCATTGGTCTGAGCAACACGTTGTGGAGCGAGGAGGCTCTCCTGGAAGACGTAGTTTCATTGAGCCTCGGGTATGCCGTTCCGACGCCCATACAGCATGGCAAAATTCCATAGGCACTAAATGGAAAAGTATTGAGACGCTAAGAAGAAGCAAAGTGCCGATACGTCAAGAGCCATTGCTGTGATTGTATGTGTGCTCTGTGCCTCGCCATCTCGCCACCTGGCGACCGCCGCATCGATACGAACAGGTTGAAACTTTTAGTACTGTATTCGCATGGACCAGTGTTACTTTTGTTCCATACTGTTCAATAACAACTTAAATTTTACCAGAACTGCCCTATCATTTAATTATCCTCACAACTAACCTAGACAGGGTCCTTTCCAAATGTTGTGCAATCCGAGTGTCCCGAAATGAAGAATTAAAGTTTATGTAAATAATAATTACCTGCAGACCTAGCTATGTTAGAATGGTGTTTAAAGAACTTTGTTGTTAATGAACTAATAGACGAATAACAAAGGTCTGACAAAGTTGGAAAATAATTTTGAAATTGGTTTAGTAATGAAGTTTAATTATTTCGAGACAGATATAATGGTATTTAAATGAGCAGGAAGTAAGATAAAAAGAGTAGTAACTCATATAGTGGAAACTTCGAGCACACAATGTTTTCAGTAATTAAATTTTTTTATACAGTGATCATAACAGTTTCAGGGTCCCCCCACCCTTTTTTTATTCATTTGAATTCTGAAGTGTTCTAAACTGATTTGACCAGCAAGGTCAAAGCCAAAATAAAAACCAAAATTTATGTGTTTTACCTTTATCAAAATTGACATTGTGTGTGTGTTTCGAAAGTGCTATTTCTAGGGTAACCTATGCCCGATTTTAATCAGATCAATAGACAGTACGAAGTTTTGTAGTAAACATTATAGTGTAATGTTATGTATTTATGGTTTATCCATATTAGTACAGAAAGTGAAATTATCAGTTCAGTAGATTTTCTGGTTCTAAAATTTACCATATTATGCAGTGTTATTACGTGTGGTTTTGCATCAACTTGTACAGGGAAGAAACTCAGTTAATGCCTAATTAGGCTGGCGACCGTATTATTAACAAATTGGTAGCATCTACTGTGCTTTCTTTTGTTCGTCCTGACGTGTAGTTGCATTTCGAACTTGCTTGACGTATCATTGTTATTACAGAGTGGATGTAAGTCTGATTTGCCTCCATTCAGGTACACGCGGTCAATACCTATACAAAAATCCTTTCTCACAAGGTGAAGCCCGTCAACTTACCATAGTACAGGCTTTAATGAGTATTGTGTGCCCCACGCGCACGTTACAAGTTACTCTATATTCAACTCATCCCTGGCACGAAAATGTCTTCTTGCGAATCAGTACAGATAAAACAACTGAAACATAAAAGAGCGGCTGAATAACTCATTCAGAGTCTCAGCCCCTGGAAAGAAAGAAAGAGAGGTGTGTGTGTGTGTGTGTGTGTGTGTGTGTGTGTGTGTGTGTGTGTTCAGCGACAGTTTCGTTTAAATGATTAGTGGCCAAGGGGTAGCACGCGTTAGCAATAGCTAAAGCACCCTTGGCTGTATGGCTCCTACCGATCGGGATGGTAACTGTTGCATCACTAGGAAATTTCAACAGTAGTTCTCGCCCCTGTGTTAGTGATCAAACCTGCACTAACACAGGCTGGGCAATCCACGGCGCATAGATGTGGCGGCAGCAGCCGCTCTAGGGAGCATAACGACCTGCTCCAACCAATAACTGCGATCGACTGAGACGGCGAACACCTCTCCAGACACTTTTCTTAACGCTGACACCTCACCGCAGTGTGGGTCCTCCAGCGGCACACAACCAAAGTGGCATTTACGATTTGATCCGGCCAGCGAAGCCAGACCTCACAGCACAGATGTTGGCGGTACTGGAATGTCAACAGTTCTGAGAAGGTCTGGACATACTAGTGTCCCTCCACCGCAAACTAGCAGTGGCAAGAATTTCAAACTAGCGGTTCGGCCAGCCTTTGTGGATTTCGCCATCTTGCAAAATATCACGGGTAATTAAGTGGGGGATCGGAAAACTACTCCACCCCCCCCCCTCTCCCTCCGGAATCGACTGCCTTCTGACCAGACGAGGCTTCTGTGGTTTCTAATTTCTGGAGGAAACTGGTTTGATACCATGTATTTAACAATTTAAAAAAATTGTTCAAATGGCTCTGAGCACTATGGGACTTACCTGATGTCATCAGTCCCCTAGAACTTAGAACCACTTAAACCTAACTAACCTAAGGACATCACACACATCCATGCCCGAGGCAGGATTCGAACCTGCGACCGTAGCTGTCACGCCGTTCCAGTCTGTAGCGCCTAGAACTGCTCGGCCACTCCGGCTGGCCTTAACAATTAATTCCACCGACTTCTCAAATATTAATCAGGTCAACCTGTGTCCTGTTTCACTCGATTTGCGATCGCAAACGTGAATTACATTTTATTAAATTTTCACCCTTTGTCAGGAAACTGGACAGGACAGCTGTTATTTCTTCTGTACACCTGGTGGTAGATTTGGAGAATTTCCCTGCTCTAAAAGATGACTGAAAATGTTTTTGAGTCCAGCAATTATCACTTGTAGTACCGCTGTCTGTACATATATGAAAAGTTCTGAACTTGCAGGACACACATAGGTGCACGTCTCGAGAACGGCAGCAGTGTGGGAACCTTTCCGGCAGTAAATGTTGGCGGTAGGGGATTCCCCGTGAAACTGTAGGGGCGGCGGGAACGGTGCTCGGCCCACTGTTTGCGGGGGCGTTATCGCCGTCTCGCAGGCGCGGCTCGGTCCACGAGGGTCGACGTGGGTGGTGGGGAGCTGGGGGAGGGGGTGATGGAGGAGGGGGCGGTGGACGTGAGCGGGGCCCGTCAGCCAGGGCTGCCAACACTACGTGCCGATCGGTGCAGGCGTGGGATCTGGAGGCCTCTCAAGTTTTATTCCTCCGAGTCCTGCCGGTGGCCGTGCTGGAGCGCTTGGCATGTCCAGGGGCTCTCCAGAGATTCCGGGTGACTGCGGCAGTGGCCTCACAAACACGCCCTCGTCACACCCACTTGTGGCCGGCTGAGAGAGGCTTAAGAAATAGCAGTACACGGCTACGTAATGTAAAATTAACCAGTCATTGGTGAATCTTCCAAGTTGTGTGATCGTGGTCCGTAAAACTTTTTCGTTCCTGATGTTTCGTCCACAGCTGTGCTGGACATCTTCACAAGTGACCCTGGATCTGTTCAGTCTTGCCGACTGACAGTCCAGACGTCGGAGAGTGACATAAGGCGGTGAAAACGGAGCGTGGTAGAAGTTTACACGTGATCTGCATTTATAATACTTGTCAAAGCTAAAACTTAACTATCGAACTGTAGCCTCTCAAAGACAAAACTCACTATCGATTATGTAGAGCCCTGCTTAAGTTTCATGCCTTATTTTCCAGGCCTTTTCTCTCAGGGTTTAGGCAGTGAGTTTGGCCATAATGGCACACCAAGAAATCTAATAAATAGTGAAGTTAACAACAACAAAGAGACAATAGATGTCAAGGAATGGAAATTCAGCCTACTCAAATCGTCTAACTCATCGTAAAGTGTACACACACACACACACACACACACACACACACACACACACACACACACACACACACACGCACACACACACACAATTCGTTACACATGGTCATATCGTTTACCATCTTCAGTAACACATCCACGAACTCGTTTTACAATGTTTGAATATACTTAGCGCTAGATGTTGCACTGGTGCTGCTAATCTCCGTTTTTACGTTGATTTCTAGTTCCGCCAGTGCGTGCACTCTTTCGTTTTTGTGGACCCTCACTTCGAGTTAAGCCCCACAGGAAGAAGTCTGGAGACGTTAAACTGGGAGAACGTAGGGTTATAATCCTTAAGAGAAGATTCGATAACCAAAAAACTCTAATTCGAAATAAATTTTTCATTACATTTGTCACAAATAAGACTGTCTTGGAGCAACCAACAATAACCTTCATCTGCCTCAAGGGGAAAAATAATCCATGCAATGGTTTCCTTTTTCGCTGTAGAATACCAGTCTTAACGCAGGCTTGAAATCAAGGCGTTCCTTCGTGTCCTGTTCTGAGCCTATTGCTTCATCTGTTTGTGTTCGCGCTCTTCTAATGTCATCCTACCGTTCCAGTTCTCCTCCTACCGCTTCCTCTTATTTCTTCCACATTTTCCCTTGTAATTCTCTGTTGTAGAGAATTCCTACCCAGTATATGTCCCAGGCAAGACTTTTTCTCCTTTCTGGTCACTTACAATAATTTTCTTTTTTCGCCTATTTTCTTAATTACATCTTCATTATTGAGTCTGTCAGTTCACTCTAAGTTAAGCGCCGGCCGGAGTGGCCGAGCGGTTCTAGGCGCTACAGTCTGGAATCGCGCGACCGCTACGGTCGCAGGTTCGAATCCTGCCTCGGGAATGGATGTGTGTGATGTCCTTATGTTCGTTTAAGTAGTTCTAAGTTCTAGGGGACTGATGACCTCAGCACTTAAGTCCCATAGTGCTCAGAGCCATTTGAACAATTTTTTAAGTTAAGCATTCTTCTCCATACACATTTCTAAACTTCGTAAATACCTTCTTTCTTTTAACTGGCCACGATTCACTGCATGTAACATAACACTTCAGACATAATATTTATCGAATCTTTCCGTCAAGTAAACTGGAATTCTTCTAGATATTAGTAAATGTATGACATTCTCAAATCTTCTCTGTCCCATAGATATCCAGCTCCTTACTTCTTCTGTACATTCCATCCCATTAAACTTCCCAGGTACAGGAAGGATTTTACTTGTTCCATCACCTTCCAGTCCAGGCATATATTAACTGGAACTTTCTACTTGCTTTTTGTCATCACTTTTGTCTTTCCTATATTTATCTTCATTTCATACTCCTTCCTCTTCTTGCAGTAGTCTTCAGCATCTGTTATAGCTCCTCATCCGATTCTGCGAGCACCGACTGATCATCCGCGTATTTTACACACTTTACCCTTTCTCTTCCAATGGCAGTGCCTCTTCCATCCTGTGCGACCTTACCTGTCAATTCTTCGTCATATACGACGAACAGATTCAGCGACAGAGAGCGTCCTAGCCTTGTGTAACTCTAGTACATTCCGTCCAAACTTCCTTCTTCTCTTCTGTAGACACTGCCTTCTTTCTACGTTTATTTAACATTCTTCACAACCCTGTTCACTTAAATTTCGAGGGAAATGCGTCCCGTTATTCGAGGACACGACGCGCTAACCCAGTTCGATGGGTTTTAGGTTGTCGAAATTCTTGGACATTCAACACACCATGTAGCCCAGTTGTATCTTCTGCTTGCCCTGTTGCATCTTCTGCTTGCCCTGTTACATTCGATGACGGAAAAGTGTGACTGACTGAATACCTTCGAGTGCCATCTTTGCAAATAGAGTGTGTGAAGTGTTATTTGCAACTTGTACAGAAACCAAACTGCAGTTGTATAAGTCGAGGGCTGTGGACCGGAAGCAGTGGTTGAGGAGCGAGACACAAGCCAGAGGAAAATTTGGACAAGGTGTAAAAGTTCAGACACGGTGAAATGCAGCAGCTAATACTGCATGCCAGTTTCATGAAAATTAGAATGCGATTTGGTAATTCAGAGACAGACATGAGAGAAAAATCAGAATGAGAACGTTTACTGGTGAGTTGTAATCACTGTGACAGCGAGTGCGGGGCGCCGTATAACTTTCATTTCTTTTCTTTATTAACACGGTGACGAGCTCGCTAGTTTGTGAAAGTTTTTGGTGTGAATGCGAAAAAACAGAACGTCGGATTTGAGACCTAGAGCAGGTAATGGTATGGCCAAACGGGACGCTCAAAGGTCAACGACCCGACACCTGGGTGGTGAACACTAAGGAAGGAGGACAGAACGACGGGAAGTTATTGGCCACCTACACGACTGCACAGGCTGGTAATTATCTACTACTTGTAGAAATCGTGGGCTACAGGAAACAGTCTACCCTTGCAGCAGCTCTTTCTCTCTCTCTCTCTCTCTCTCTCTCTCTCTCTTTATATATATATATATATATATATATATATATATATATATATATATATATATAGACACACTGACCTAGAATTATTACTAAAATTGTATTGTGGGGCACGTTTTCTTTTGTTTTTTTTTTTTGTTTTTCAAACACTCAATTTTTTAACAGAATTTTGTAAACAGATGAACATAAAAACAAAACAACTCAGGGTATTTTAATTATTCTAGTTCCATATGTGTTGGATCTCACACTTGGCATGCTATGAATATATATATATATATATATATATATATATATATATATATATATATATATATATACTCCGCCTAAGCCGGTCCCAAGCCCGGTTGTAAAAGGAGGAGGGGGAGGAGTAACACCTCGTAAAAAAACCTTGGTTCACCTGGCCCGGGTGATAGTACCTTGTGAGGGTCCCTTGCCAGGGATACGGCGAAGACCTCAACGGTAGTGAAGACGGGATGAAGATCATCGGTACGGCGGAACTGGCGGAAGAGGCAAGCATTATCAACAAGATAAAGCATATTGAAAAGCCCAGAACGTCTGTGTGGCAACCACCGGTACTCTGGCCAGCGTCTGTTCACCATGTGAGGTGCGGCTGAACACCAAGCTCCAGGAACTAACAATCCCTGGTTCTAACTACCCAGCATTAGCTGGAACTTAATTACAAGCAGTATGATTCGTACAAGTAAAATTAATATTACCCCAGGTGGCCAATCCACTCGCCCTGTGGCGACAACCAAGCTATCGGATTCTGGGGAGCTTGGGCTCGTACGACAGAGAAAGTCGGAGTTCTCTAGTAAACGTCCACGAAAGTCCCATACATTTATTGGCACTTTTAACATTCAGACACTAATTCAGACAGGCAAACTTCATAATCTTACAACAGAACTCAACAAACAGAAAATTCAAATCCTTGCTCTCCAAGAGACCAGATTCACTGATTCAGAAACAATAGACTACAACAATTACCGTATCTTTAAAAGTAAAACAGACAAGAAAATTGGCAAAGGAGCTGCAATATTTGGCATGGCTTTTATTGTAAATAAGGACACCCTTGACTCTGTTATAGACATGAATCAAATCAGTAACAGACTAATGACCATGCGAATCAAGCACACCAACAAAATATATACATTTATTAATGTTCATGCACCTACCAACATTGCCAACAAAAAAGAACCGGAGAAGACAGAAAAATTTTGGGAAAAACTCGAAACTGAAATGTCCAAAATTCCAAAGGAGGATGTAAAAATTCTTCTAGGGGATTTCAACGCGCAAATTGGCAAAGAGAGGAAATATAAAAAAACAGTCGGTAATTACCCTGCACACAAATTCACAAACAAGAACGGCATGAGACTCATCGAGTTATGTCAGCAAAACAACCTAAAAATCGTGACAACATCACTTCGAAAAGACCCCAAGAAACAAAAAACATGGAGAGCACCAAACCTTCAGCTTGGTGAATTTCAAATAGACCATGTTGCGATCTCCTATGACTTCCAGAAAGAAATACACGACGTTCAAGTCCGCAGAGGGGCAAATATAGATTCTGACCACTACCTTACCAGAGTTAAAATTAAATTCACTCCAAAAAGGAAACGCCAAAGGAAATCACCACTAATTCCCAAATTTGACTTGAAAAATATCAAGGAATCAGAAATTACAGAAGCATGGGATAAACAACCAACAAACAACTGGAAAGATTTCCGAACGAAAATTATACAGAAAGCAAGAGATTTGATTCCGTTAAAGAAAATACCCAAGCATCCATGGTGGAATTCGAATTGTGATAACGCATTAGAAGAGAGACAACAAGCCTTTTTAAATTACAATTGTGACAAATCAGAAACCACACAACAAACATTTTTCAAAGTGAGAAAACAAACAGCTAAAATACTTAGACAAACTAAAAGAAAATACCTTAATGAACAGCTAAACACAATTGAAGAAAACTTTAAGAACCACAACACTCAAGATTTTTATAAAATATTCGCAAATCAAATCAAAGGATACACTCCACAAAATCTCTGCTTCCGGAAACAGAATGGAAAATTGGCACTAACTAACAAAGAAAATTGCCAAGAACTAGCTAAATATTTCTCACAACTCCTAAATTGCCCACAACCAAGTACAAGATTCCCCAGATTACAACCAGAACACACGAATGAGACTTCACTACCACCATCTCAAGAAGAAATTTATAGTCACATTAGAAAACTCAAAAATAATAAATCATCGGGAGAAGATGGAATTGTAGCTGAACTACTGAAAAACCTTGGTCCAAATTCGTTAAAAGAGATCACTAGCATCATCAAAGAAATTTGGCAGACAGAAAATATCCCAGAGGAGTGGAAGTGTGCACTAATTCACCCATTGCACAAAAAGGGAGAAAGATCAGACGTAAACAACTACAGAGGCATTTCACTTTTACCAGTTACCTACAAAATTCTATCTGCATGTCTCCTAAAGAGGGCACAAGAACAACTAGAACATACAATTTCAGACTACCAAGCAGGCTTTCGTCCTAATAGATCATGCCCGGAACAGATATTCAACCTTAAAACTATTTTAAAGATTAAAGCAATCAGGTCAAAACCAATAATCTGCACATTCGTTGATTTCAAAAAGGCATACGATTCCATAGACAGACAGTCTCTATGTCACATTCTCGAAGAACGAGGCCTAGACACTAAAACCCGAAAACTAATTGAACAAACACTAACAGAAACCAAATCAAAAATTAAATTCAGAGGGGAAATTTCGGAACCATTCTCAATTAAAACAGGAGTAAGACAAGGAGATGGGATCTCACCACTATTATTCAATATAGTTTTGGACAAAGTTATGAAAGAGTGGGAAGTAACACTAAGGAAACAAAGCTTTTGGAAGCCAATTGAACTAGGAAGAGGTAAAGGAAAATTGAACATCCCTTATTTAGCGTTTGCAGATGACTTGGCAATTATAACTGACAGTGAAGAAACAGCAGTAAAACAAATTGAGACACTTAAAGAATGTGCTGAGAAGGTTGGCCTGCAAATCTCCTTTGAGAAGACAGAATTCATCTGCTCAAAATTAGATATTTCGAAACTAAAAACAAAGTATGGTGAAATAACTAGAGTCAAGCACTTTAAGTATCTCGGTGAAGTTATTGAACCAACAGGACTTGAGAAAATAGCACAAAAAAACCGATTACAGAAAATCAAGAAAGCATTCGGACTTATTCAAAATATATATAACAAGAAATGTCTATCAAAAGGCACTAAAATCAGACACTACAACACAGTCATCAAACCAACAGTCACATATGCAAGTGAAACACTCTCCCTGAATAGAAAATTAGATTTACACGAAATTAAGAAAGTAGAGAGAAAAATTATTAGAAAAATCCTAGGACCACGATACACACAAGATGGATACAGGCTGCAGACTACCGAGACAACCGAAAAAATATCAAACATCGAGGCAGATATCAGGAAGAGGCGGATGAAGTTTTATGGACATATAGACAGATTACCTGGAAACAGGTTAACTAAACGTCTATTGGACTGTATGACATCACTTAAGGCAACAATACCCTGGGTAACTGAAGTTAAGAAGGATTTGAAAAAGGCAAAAATTGACATAACAAACACATCAGACCGGGATACATTCAGAAGAAAAATCGACAAGTGGAAGTTTACTCCAGAGACGGAATCTAAACCTGTCCGACCAAAGTGGACCGAAGAAAGGAAGAAGGCCTTTGGGGAGGCAATGAAGAAATACTGGGGAAATAAGAAGAACATTAAGAAATGTTAATCACCTGCTTATCGTTCTCCCATGGGGACATTCGCTAATAATAATAATAATAATAATAATAATAATAATATATATATATATATATATAGAGAGAGAGAGAGAGAGAGAGAGAGAGAGAGAGTGAGAGAGAGCAAACTAAGTTTTAAACCTCAATATCTCTGAACTGCATTTTTTGCAATAAATGACTCCTTTTGTAATAAAATACTGATGGTAGAGACATGAAATTTTCATAGCATGCCAAGTGTGAGATCCAACACATATGGAACTAGAATAATTAAAATACCCTGAGTTGTTTTGTTTTTATGTTCATCTGTTTACAAAATTCTGTTAAAAAATTGAGTGATTGAAAAACAGAAAAACAAAAGAAAACGTGCCCCACAATACAATTTTAGTAATAATTCTAGGTCAGTGTGTCTAGAAAGTTGCATTCAATAATTATGGAAAATTGTAAGTTGGTGTTACGGCAAGAAAAAAAGGAATAAAAGTGAGATAGTGTTAATACTTTCATGCTTCTTTACCTCCTCTGCATTACTGCAAATGACTTATCACTGAGCACATTTGTACTGTGCATGCTGTACACGTGAGGCGCCTAATTGTTTCCGCTGCCCTGTGTGGAATACATAAGTTCTTGTACAGTTCACTAACCTGCTGTCTTCATGATGATGATGATGACCCCAGCGCAGGAAACAGCACGCAGGTCGTGGATTCTTTTTCTTGAGGCTGAAATTAACTTCGCAAGGAACTACTGCTACGAAGAAACTATAACTCATTTGGGATGCCACTCGCGTTTTTATTGATATAGACACGAGAAATTATTCAACTTATTGAACATATCTTTCCACAGTCCTTATACCTGGCATTCGGGAGGACGACGGTTCAATCCCGTCTCCGGCCATCCTGATTTAGGTTTTCCGTGATTTCCCTAAATCGTTTCAGGCAAATGCCGGGATGGTTCCTTTGAAAGGGCACGGCCGATTTCCTTCCCAATCCTTCCCTAACCCGAGCTTGCGCTCCGTCTCTAATGACCTCGTTGTCGACGGGACGTTAAACACTAACCACCACCACCTTATACCTGGCTAAAATAACATAAAATACATCCTGCCACAGACAACATGTCTGTCTACTGGAACCGTCAGAACTGAAGAATAAAATTACATGAATCAAATACTAGTATTACATACAACATGTCTGTACCTATCGACGGTCGGAACTGTAGTAAACAAAATTGATGAAACAGATGCTGCTATAACAGACAACATGTCTGTCTACTGGAACGGTCATAACTGCACAGCCGGACTGCCCGAGACACTTCGCGCGCCAAGCCAGCAAGGAGTGACCCGAACGCCACCGAAGTGCATCGGCAGTGATATCGTCAGTCTTTGGTTTTAGTAATACTTCGATTTTAATAATTTTGAAATGACTGATTGATAGTTGGCTGTTGAGAGATGTTTATTTAAAAAAATGAAGTAATTTGGATGACAGGTTTAATTAATAATGGCAACTAAAGTTTAACGTTTTGGCGCCCTACCGCCGAACACAGCAGCCAGTCACAGAGCAGCAGCATCATGCATGCGGTCTTTCTCACGGGAATGGTACCGAATCTAACATCTGTCACCGGTACCTCATCCCACATTGCGCCATCTCTATGCTTCTTGCATCTCCACTGCCCTGGAAATAGCTTCCTGGAGCCTAATATGATGGCTGAATAAGCCAGAAATATTACAGTGTCTCAAGAAGTTTTCAAGATTCGGTAATTTAACATTGCTGGCATAAGACATAGAATGTCCACTTAACCGCTTTGCCTATCGGTGCATGCATGTTCGAAGGAAATACTGCATCGTTCTTCTTAACATCACAGGCAGGCACTGCAGTATTGTATTCATTCGCCGATATCAGACAGCGACTTCCAATCAAAATGTCCTCCGCTGTACGGGAATCAACGTAAGGTGTGTGCGAGTACAGGTACTGACGCCTGAATGATGACATGCGGATGTTTGGGCCGGGCCGTGAGTCGTGCACGGATAGCCGAAGAGGTTAAGGCGACGGTTCGCGTAAAGTCGAATATCCGGGTTCGAGTCCTGGTCCTACATAGAGTTTGATTGTCGTCATTCCATAATACAGCTCATGGTTGTCGGTATTGGCAACTAGGAATACAGTTCATGTACTTTTGAAAATGTGGCACTACAGAAGAAAGCTGAAGAATAGGTGTGTACGTTTCGCACTGATTTGGGGATAAAAGAAATTTGTCACATAACATGACCAAACGAAGGAATCAGTTCATAGGACATAAAGGAATTGTCATTTTAGTTATGGTGCGAAGTTCGTGCGGGATGGAGAGGAGTGAGAATTATAGGAAACAAAGGGTAGAATATGGTAAGCAGATTCAAATTAATGTGAGTTGCAGTAGTTTTTAAGAGACGGCAAAGATTGGACGGTTTGGACTTGCGTGAAAAGCTACATTAAATAAGTCTTCACACTGAAGACAAGAACGACGATAAAAAATTTCATACAGGGTGACAATTACTGAACGATACGAAGAAAAAACGTAAATTAACTCCAGACTGCAGCGAGTACACATTTCATCCAACATGTGAACGTCGCTATGGATATTCGGATTTGGGTGATGAAATGTTGGATATGGCCGGCCGCTGTGGCCGAGCGGTTATAGGCGCTTCAGCCCGGAACCGCGCTGCTGCTACGGTCGCAGGTTCGAATCATACCTCGGGCATGGATGTGTATGATGTCCTTAGGGAGTTAGGTTTAAGTACGAGAGCAGTTCAATAAGTAATGCAACACATTTTTTTTCTGAAACAGGGGTTGTTTTATTCAGCATTGAAATACACCAGGTTATTCCCCAATCTTTTAGCTACACAACACTATTTTTCAACGTAATCTCCATTCAATGCTACGGCCTTACGACACCTTGAAATGAGGGCCTGTATGCCTGCACGGTACCATTCCACTGGTCGATGTCGGAGCCAACGTCGTACTGCATCAATAACTTCTTCATCATCCGCGTAGTGCCTCCCACGGATTGCGTCCTTCATTGGGCCAAACATATGGAAATCCGACGGTGTGAGATCGGGGCTGTAGGGTGCATGAGGAAGAACAGTCCACTGAAGTTTTGTGAACTCCTCTCGGGTGCGAAGACTTGCGTTGTCATGAAGAAGGAGAAGTTCGTTCAGATTTTTGTGCCTACGAACACGCTGAAGTCGTTTCTTCAATTTCTGAAGAGTAGCACAATACACTTCAGAGTTGATCGTTTGACCGTGGGGAAGGACATCGAACAGAATAACCCCTTCAGCGTCCCAGAAGACTGTAACCATGACTTTACCGGCTGAGGGTATGGCTTTAAACTTTTTCTTGGTAGGGGAGTGGGTGTGGCGCCACTCCATTGATTGCCGTTTTGTTTCAGGTTCGAAGTGATGAACCCGTGTTTCATCGCCTGTAACAATCTTTGACAAGAAATTGTCACCCTCAGCCACATGACGAGCAAGCAATTCCGCACAGATGGTTCTCCTTTGCTCTTTATGGTGTTCGGCTAGACAACGAGGGACCCAGCGGGAACAAACCTTTGAATATCCCAACTGGTGAACAATTGTGACAGCACCACCAACAGAGATGTCAAGTTGAGCACTGAGTTGTTTGATGGTGATCCGTCGATCATCTCGAACGAGTGTGTTCGCACGCTCCGCCATTGCAGGAGTCACAGCTGTGCACGGCCGGCCCGCACGCGGGAGATCAGACAGTCTTGCTTGGCCTTGCGGCGATGATGACACACGCTTTGCCCAACGACTCACCGTGCTTTTGTCCACTGCCAGATCACCGTAGACATTCTGCAAGCGCCTATGAATATCTGAGATGCCCTGGTTTTCCGCCAAAAGAAACTCGATCACTGCCCGTTGTTTGCAACGCACATCCGTTACAGACGCCATTTTAACAGCTCCTTATAGCGCTGCCACCTGTCGGAAGTCAATGAAACTATACGAGACGAAGCGGGAATGTTTGAAAATATTCCACAAGAAATTTCCGGTTTTTTCAACCAAAATTGGTCGAGAAAATAAATGTGTTGCATTACTTATTGAACTGCCCTCGTAGTTCTAAGTTCTAGGGGACTGATGACCTCAGATGTTAAGTCACATAGTGCTTAGAGCCATTTGAACGATGTTCGATATGCCTGCCATCATTGGCGATGATGTGGCGCAGACGAATAGCGAAATTCTGCTTGACCTGCTGAAGTGTCGGTTCATCGATGCTGCCGATGACCTCCTGAATCGTTATTTTCAGCTCAGCACTGGTTTTAGAGTTATTTCTGTACATCTTTTCTTCAATACAGCGCCACAAATTGGAGCCGCAAGTGTTCCGATCCAGACAATACGGGGGCCAATCGAGGCCCATGTCAGTGGCCTCGGGCTACCCCAGAATGCGGTCCCCAAAGTGCTCCTCCGGAGCATCAACCACCCTCTTCCTTACAAGTGATCGAGCTCCGTCTTGCATGAACCACAGCTTCTCTAAAGCTGTATCGCTTCCGATAATGGGAAATGAAATCATCTTCAAAAACATTCACTTATCAAAAATGGCTCTCAGCACTATGGGACTTAACATCTGAGTTCATGAGTCCCCTATAACTTAGAACTTCTTAAGGGGCTCCGGAAAGGCTCAAAATCATGAAAAGTTCAATTTTTACTTTTTTGCGTTTTCTGAATCTGCAGACTATTACCTTTTAATAGATATATAATTTATTCAATTCCGAAGACTACAACTATCTTTAAATTTTTTTTGAAATGTGTTCTGCATGGGCGTGACCCACTGTGGCGCTGTTAAACTGCTGTCAAATGGTGTTATTATTAACGTCCGTGTTCATCAGGTACATTTTAGTGATGTGAGATAAAGTATGTGTTGTGGCTAACCTGTGATGGTTCAATATATATCGCTGGTGTGATTGTCGGTTGTTTCATGTTTATTTACTCTGTCGTTATCTCGAAAATATTCGTAATTAATTCTGTTTCTTGAGTCTCTGTTTTGTTGAAGTATAATAATGAGTACAAGTAAAGTTATTAGAAATCCTCTGAAGGCTTTTAAGAAAAGGAGAAATGTTGGAAAGCCAAAGGTATGTGTTATTACTGTAAACAATAAAGACGATAACCAAGTGAGTGAACCTAACCTCTCAAGTACACCTGCCCATAGCAGTCAAAGTGGGAAAGAAAATACTTCACAGAAGAAGCTTGGTTCAATGAGTGAAAAATATGAATGTTTTATGGGCGAATCGGATGTGAATGAAATATTTGATATGTCGGTTCTCAAAGGAATTTTTTCAGACTGTGTAAGATGTATTCATTGTAGTGAAGTTGGTCTGGAACTCTCCATAATAAAGCACGTAGGACTTGCTAGTGAAATACAACTGAAATGTGATAAGTGTTCATACATGACCACCTTTTGGAACAGTGTTGCAGTAACTGCAACTGAAGAAAATTGTAGCAAAATCTACGAACACAGCAACTAGCGATGCTTGCTTTAGACAAGGAACGCCTTCGGGCTGCAGACAGGGCTGTAAAAAGTCTAGAAATACAAGCAAGAGTAAACAGGAGGAGGAACAAGAGGAAGCTGGAGGAGGAGTTTGCAGAGGATGAAGATAATCCATCCTATGGACCTGGAATGCACTAAAAAGTTAATCCAATCTTTGTCGCTCGATTCCCAAAACTTTTATTTTCTCATACTAATTACATGTTTTCTAAGGATCTTCCAAACATATTTGTTTCAAACTTTCAGTAAATGTTACACAGTACCTTCTGCATAATTTAACACAGCCTTTTTCCAAGAAACTGTATATTTTTGAATATATAAATAAAAAATTGCAAAAAAATATTGTGAATTTTCATTACAATTGAAAAAAAATCATCTTTAATAACTGAACTAAAATTTTGTAAAATCCGTGTGTTAAGTTGTAGCCCATATTCCAATAAATAATCTGTAAAAAGTTCAACTTCCTACCTCAAATACTTTGTGAGGAAAGATGTAATTTATGAGCGCTATTTTAACATTGCAAGTATAGGGCGTTCCGGAGCCCTTAAACCTAACTAACCTAAGGACATCACACACATCCATGCCCGAGGATTCGAACCTGCGACCATAGTGGTCACGCGGTTCCAAACTAAAGCGCCTAGAACCGCTCGGCCACACCGGCCGGCCTTCACTTATCGTTCTGTACTCACCGTGTCATCAAGGAACATTGCACAGATTATCCCGTGACTGGACGTTGCACGCTATAGTCGCCCATCGAGGCTGAAGAGACTTCACGATCGCGAAATGCGGATTCTCAGTCCCTCAGATGCGCCAATTTTTGTTTATTAACGAACCCATCCAAATGAAAGTGGGCTTCGTTGCTAAACCCAACCATACAGCACCTACTATTTCCCATCATGCCCCGAAAAAAAACCTGCCGTTTGAACGTCCTAAAGCAAACCGTTAAAAAGTTATGACGATCTGATTTCGTATGGTTCAATAATTGTGACTCTCTATTTGAATTAAAGTATGTGCGGACATACTTGCATTAACAGTTTTATTAACTACGGTAACTGTCAAGTTACATAGTAAATCCGTATGTTGGTTTGGCACAACTCTGGCGAGACATAATACGAGGGTAATCCCAAAAGTACGGTCTCCTATTTTTTCATAAATACATAGACCTGTTTATTTCTACAATGGTTTACATCAGTTTACAGCTTACACATTTTTTGACATAATCACCATTTCTGTCGATGCATTTTTGTAGACGCTGTGGCAGTTTTGGTATGCCCATGTCGTACCAGCTCGCCGCCATGCTGTTCAGAAAGTTATGAACCTCTTCTTTCACCTCGTCGTTGGAGCCGAATCGCTTTCCTACCAAATGGTCTTTTAGCCTAAGGAACAGGTCATAGTCACTGCGTGCTAAGTCAAGACTATAGGGTGTGTGGGTGGTTAGTTTTCACTGAAACTGTTGCAGGAGAGCAACGGTTTTGCCGAGCGATGTGTGGGAAAGCGTTGTCATGGAGAATGTGTTTGCCCTTGCTCAACATTCCTCTTCTCCGGCTCTGAATTGCCAGTTTGAGTTTTTTTCACTCACAGCACCTGTCAGCGCTAATTGTGGTCCCAGCGATTCAGCTCCGACGACGAGGTGAAAGAGGAGGTTCATAACTTCCTGAACATCATAGCGGCGAGCTGGTATGACATGGGCATACAAAAACTGCCACAGCGTCTACAAAAATGCATCGACAGAAATGGTGATTATGTCGAAAAAAAAGCTGAATGTTCAAGCTGTAAACTGATGTAAACCATTGTAGAAATAAACAGGTCTATGTATTTTTAAAAAAATAGGAGACATTAATTTTGGGATTACCCTCGTATTTCACACACCACACTCTCGTGCGCGTCCTAGTTAGGAAGAAAAAGATGGTGGCGAAACAAAATTACCGAACTTGTGCTTTCGGCGAAAACTTCGGCCCGACCCGGCGCGGACTTGGGTTTACGCCGTAAAGCAAATAATTATGAAGCGGCAGACAGTTCGGTCGTGATGGATGCTCGTCAACTTTGGCGAGCGGGCGCCCGTCCCGGCACCTAGCGGCAGCGTTTATCCCGGGCTTTCAGCCTGATGAAATACTGTCGGCCGCCGGGGCTCCCGGGAACAATTCGATTAAGTCCACTCCGGGCCGGATTATCAGGTGCCCGGCCTCAAAATTCTGTACACGCTTGCAAAGTAGCCAGCGTAATCAGTCAGCGCAACCAGCCGCGATCCATACTTACATCACACAAACTCCACCATCCCTCTGCTGCATTCTTCACCCATTCTCCACACCACCTCTCTCTCAAACTCGTTCACTTACAACGAAACTTACCCCCCCTTCTTGCAGCCGTGTACCGTAGCTCTCTAGACGACCGTACCGTTCTAAAGGATTGGAAAAGGGCACAGGTCATCCCCGTTTTCAAGAAGGGACGTCGAACAGATGTGCAGAATTATAGACCTATATCTCTAACGTCGATCAGTTGTAGAATTTTGAAACACGTATTATGTTCGAGTGAAATGACTTTTCTGGAGACTAGAAATCTACTCTGTAGGAATCAGCATGGGTTTTGAAAAAGACGATGGTGTGAAACCCAGCTCGCGCTATTCGTCCACGAGACTCAGAGGGCCATAGACATAGGTTCCCAGGTAGATGCCGTGTTTCTTGACTTCCGCAAGGCGTTCGATGAAGTTCCCCACAGTCGTTTAATGAACAAAGTAAGAGCATATGGACTATCAGACCAATTGTGTGATTGGATTGAAGAGTTCGTAGATAACAGAACGCAGCATGTCATTCTCAATGGAGAGAAGTCTTCCGAAGTAAGACTGATTTTAGGTGTGCCGCAGGGGAGTGTCGTAGGACCGTTGCTATTCACAATATACATAAATGAACTTGTGGATAACATCGGAAGTTCACGAAGGCTTTTTGCGGATGATGCTGTGGTATATGGAGAGGTTATAGCAATGGAAAATTGTACTAAAATGCAGAAGGATCTGCAACGAATTGACGCATGGTGCAGGGAACGGCAATTGAATCTCAATGTAGCCAACTGTAATGTGCTGCGAATACATAGAAAGAAAGATCCTATATCATTTAGCTACAATATAGCAGGGCAGCAACTGGAAGCAGTTAATTCCATAAATTATCTGGGAGTAGGCATTAGGAGTGATTTAAAATGGAATGACCATATAAAGTTGATCGTCGGTAAAGCAGATGACGGACTGAGATTTATTGGAAGAATCCTAAGGAAATGCAATCCGAAAACAAAGGAAGTAGGTTACAGTACGCTTGTTTGCCCACTGCTTGAATACTGCTCAGCAGTGTGGGATCCGTACCAGATAGGGTTGATAGAAGATATAGAGAAGATTCAACGGAGAGCAGCGCGCTTCGTTACAGCGTTACGGAGATGATAAACTTCAGTGGAAGACTTTGCAGGAGAGACGCTCAGTAGCTCGGTACGGGCTTTTGTTGAAGTTTCGAGAACAGTCCTTCACTGAGGAGTCAACCGGTATATTGCTCCCTCCTACGTATATCTCGCGAAGAGACCATGAGGATAAAATCAGAGAGATTAGAGCCCACACAGAAGCATACCGACAATCTTTCTTTCCACGAACAATATGAGACTGGAATAGAAGGGAGAACCGATAGAGGTACTCAAAGTACACTCCGCCACACACCGTCAGGTGGCTTGC
The DNA here is from genome assembly GCF_021461395.2 of Schistocerca americana. NCBI lineage: Eukaryota > Metazoa > Arthropoda > Insecta > Orthoptera > Acrididae > Schistocerca > Schistocerca americana. The sequence continues at coordinate 114,307,816 of NC_060128.1, read as the reverse complement.
GGAGTATGGATGTAGATGTAGATGTACGTTCTTTGATGTGCATAGCATGTAGAGATCATAGATGTTCATCATGCCAGACACACACACACACACACACACACACACACACACACACACACACGCACGCACGCACGCACGCGCGCGCTGGGAAGGGCCAACTCAAAAATTATGAACTGCTATTCTGTCACTTCATCTTTACCATAGGCGTGCAATGTATCCTGCCTAAGGGCATACGAAGAGACGGCAAAACACTGCGTGGCATTTAGTTCAGTGAGCCAACCCGCCTTCGGACGACTATTCAGGAATCGGCCCCACGCGACTCAGTCATTTGGTATGCGTGCTACGGACTGCCTCAAAGATCTTGATCTCTCGGGCATGAAAATACACACCCAGGGATGGAACGCACTGCCGCCTTGGTGTCTTCGGAGGCCCAAAGTGATTTTAAGCTTGACGCAGTACCCGAAAAATTGTACTCCAGTTATGGCTTTTAAAACTTTGTTTTCGTCTATTTTAAGCATGTACCATCGTTTTATCGTTATTTATACAGATGGATCCCGGCAGGGGAATGCTCTCGGTTGTTCTGCGATTTTCCGTGATAGGGTTTTTAAAGTGCGTCTTCCAGAAGAATTTACGAATTATGATGCGGAGTTACATGGCATTCTAATGGGACTCGAGAGGGTTCAGGGACATCACCGTACAAGTTTCCTTGTCTGTTCCGACTCTGTTAGTGCTCTGCAAGCGCTTCACCAAATGTACCCGGTAGACCCGCTGATCAGCCCTATCCATGACTGCGTACAGCTGCTCCAACGCCCTGGCAAGGAGGTGATCTTTTGCTGGGTATCTGGCCACGTTGGGATACAGGGTAACGACATGGCTGATAAAGCTGCCAAGGAAGCATGTTGGGATGATGCTGTCCATCAGTGTCCCATCCCATTGCACGCCATTATCTCATTTTCTGACAGATGCATCATGCATCAGTGGGAGACTGAATGGTTGCAGGTGTCGGACAACAAACTGAGGCCACTCAAGCCGACCACAAAAGCTTGGCGGACTTCGTGTCAGCCTCGCCGCTGGAAGGAGGTTTTGTTTACCAGACTGCGCATCGGGCACAGCTCTTTCACTCATAGCTTCATCCTCCGGGGGGAGGATCCACCTTTCTGTGAAGTTTGTGGCGTGCCGCTTTCAGTTCAGCATAATATGGCTACGTGTGTCCTGTATACTGATAATAGGGCAGCCCTTGGTCTCGCGGGAGATCTGCCCACCGTCCTCGCAAATACCGATACCTGTGATACAAGAGTAGTGAAATTTTGTGAACTGTCAGGCCTCATCCCTAAACTGGTGGGGAAGGGCGGCAGACTTTAGTACGTTATAAACTGCTCTGCATGTGGGGACAGCCTTCGTCCCCACCCATGAGATTTCCTGTGGATTTTTCGTCAGGGCGCTGATGACCGTGATGTCGAGCGCCCCCTCAACCCAACTCAACATCATGATCATCATCATCATCAAAACACTGTGTGTAGCCAGAGTATCAACACTTGCACTATAATTTGTTAAATAGCGTGCAGATATTGACATTGTTTTGTAATGGTAAACACAGTTTATGATCAGATGCTAGAGATATTCTCATATAATATACAGCAGTTCTTAACTTCGGCAACCAAATATAAGATCTGTGTAAACCATAACAGCCCATCTGCTGAAGCGTGGAAAGTAGAGGAAGTTCACGAAACGTTTGCTCACTTCAGAACACCAGCGCTCACAAAAGTCTGAAATATACTCTAAGACAAGAAAAAACTGACGCACCATGAAGGAATTAGCCGAATGGGACGGAAATCGGTAGATGTGGTGTACATGCACAGACAAACAAATGATTCCAATTTCAGAAAAAAGTTCGATGAGTTATTCAAGAGAGAGACCTTCACGAATTGAGAAAGTCGGGTTGGCCACTGTGGCAGAGCGGTTCTAGGCGCTTCATTCCGGAACCGCGCTGCTCCTACGGTCGCAGGTTCGAATCCTGCCTCGGGCATGGATGTGTGTGATGTCCTTAGGTTAGTTAAGCTTAAGTAATTTCTAAGTCTAGGGGACTGATGTCTTCAGATGTTGAGTCCCACAGTGGATAGAGCCATCTGAACCATTTTTTTGAGAAAGTCGGTGAAGGTTTTTGAATGTGATTTTTATCTCCATTAACCGAAGCGATCCAGATTTAGAGAAGATGTGGTTCATGCAAGACGAAGCTCGATCACATGGCAGGAAGAGAGTATTTGATGTCCTGGAGGAGCACTTTGGGGACCGCATTCTGACTCTGGGGTACAAAGAGGCCGCTGGCACGGGCCTCGATGGGCCCCCATATTCTCTGCATCCGAACTCATGCGACTCCTTTTTGTGGGGCTATATCAAAGACAAGGTGTGCAGAAATAACCCTAAAATCTGTGCTGAGCTCTTATGCAAGCAGTTATTCGCCATGACATTGATTCACAGAGTTATTGGATCATCTCCTGAGCGATTTAGAGCCAAATTTAGTCCAACTGGCGCGTTAGATCGTCAAAATGCCTGGTTGCTTGGAGGGCCGCGCTCATAACACAGGTCTGCAAAAAAAGTTTTTGAAATTTGATAACTGACTTTTATATACGATTAAGCGCTCATTTAAAAAAATGCAATCCATTTTTATCTATCAGGTCAGGTTTTCTCACAAAAAGGAAGTATTTTAGGGTGTAATAACAAAATGTAAGCAATTTATCACATTTTTTTCCAATATTGTAAAATTTTATTTTATTTATAAATCATGTTCTAAACTACATTTGCAGTACATTTCCATTCCTCTTTAAGTTCATAAGTCCTTACAATAACGCTTTCGCTTTCTGTCGAAGCTTCTTCTGTTGCTTTTCTGGCTGTGGACTAGTTGAGGATCATGTCTTTTTCTTATCCAGCAGTAGTCCGCTATCATGTTGACGTTCCATCTTCCTTGATAGCTTCTTTCCGTTTCTTTGATGTCTTGGTGGAATCTTTCGCCCTACTCTTCACTTACATCACCAAGGTTTGCAGGGAAGTAGTCAAGATGTGAGTCCAGAATATGAACTTTAATGCTCACGTTACAGTCCAGCTTCTTGAAGTTGTCGAGCATGTCTGTGACGATTGTCTTGTAGTTTGGATCTCCATTGTTTCCTAGGAAACCGGTAACAACTAATGTAAAAGATGTCCATGCTGCCTTTTCTTTTGTTTCCATTTTGCCCACGAAGTTGGGATCTGTCATTACTTTTCTAATGTCTGGTCCGACAAAGATTCCTTCCTTTAGCTTTGCCTCGGATAAACCAGGAAACTGTCCACATAGATATCTGAAACACTCCCCTTTTTTTGGCAATGCCTTAACAAATTGTTTCATCAGCCCCAACTTAACGTGAAGTGGTGGAAGTAACACCTTTTTGGGATCCATAAGGCTTTACCTCTCAACATACACTCCTGGAAATGGAAAAAAGAACACATTGACACCGGTGTGTCAGACCCACCATACTTGCTCCGGACACTGCGAGAGGGCTGTACAAGCAATGATCACACGCACGGCACAGCGGACACACCAGGAACCGCGGTGTTGGCCGTCGAATGGCGCTAGCTGCGCAGCATTTGTGCACCGCCGCCGTCAGTGTCAGCCAGTTTGCCGTGGCATACGGAGCTCCATCGCAGTCTTTAACACTAGTAGCATGCCGCGACAGCGTGGACGTGAACCGTATGTGCAGTTGACGGACTTTGAGCGAGGGCGTATAGTGGGCATGCGGGAGGCCGGGTGGACGTACCGCCGAATTGCTCAACACGTGGGGCGTGAGTTCTCCACAGTACATCGATGTTGTCGCCAGTGGTCGGCGGAAGGCGCACGTGCCCGTCGACCTGGGACCAGACCGCAGCGACGCACGGATGCACGCCAAGACCGTAGGATCCTACGCAGTGCCGTAGGGGACCGCACCGCCACTTCCCAGCAAATTAGGGACACTGTTGCTTCTGGGGTATCGGCGAGGACCATTCGCAACCGTCTCCATGAAGCTGGGCTACGGTCCCGCACACCGTTAGGCCGTCTTCCGCTCACGCCCCAACATCGTGCAGCCCGCCTCCAGTGGTGTCGCGACAGGCGTGAATGGAGGGACGAATGGAGACGTGTCGTCTTCAGCGATGAGAGTCGCTTCTGCCTTGGTGCCAATGATGGTCGTATGCGTGTTTGGCGCCGTGCAGGTGAGCGCCACAATCAGGACTGCATACGACCGAGGCACACAGGGCCAACACCCGGCATCATGGTGTGGGGAGCGATCTCCTACACTGGCCGTACACCACTGGTGATCGTCGAGGGGACACTGAATAGTGCACGGTACATCCAAACCGTCATCGAACCCATCGTTCTACCATTCCTAGACCGGCAAGGGAACTTGCTGTTCCAACAGGACAATGCACGTCCGCATGTATCCCGTGCCACCCAACGTGCTCTAGAAGGTGTAAGTCAACTACCCTGGCCAGCAAGATCTCCGGATCTGTCCCCCATTGAGCATGTTTGGGACTGGATGAAGCGTCGTCTCACGCGGTCTGCACGTCCAGCACGAACGCTGGTCCAACTGAGGCGCCAGGTGGAAATGGCATGGCAAGCCGTTCCACAGGACTACATACAGCATCTCTACGATCGTCTCCATGGGAGAATAGCAGCCTGCATTGCTGCGAAAGGTGGATATACACTGTACTAGTGCCGACATTGTGCATGCTCTGTTGCCCGTGTCTATGTGCCTGTGGTTCTGTCAGTGCGATCATGTGATGTATCTGACCCCAGGAATGTGTCAATAAAGTTTCCCCTTCCTGGGACAATGAATTCACGGTGTTCTTATTTCAATTTCCAGGAGTGTATTTAATCACTACCTCTAGGGGTTTTTCTCAAGGGCCAAGCTTTCTTTATGTAGTGTTGCTATCTGTCTCTACTGTCCCATTCACTTTGTTGACCAAGCAGCATTGAAATCACTTTTAAATCACCACATTGTGTCCATTTGTGGTCTGAGTAGCAGAGTTCGCTTAAAACCAGTTCAAGGTTTTCTTAAGACTCTTTTAAGTGTACCAAGTGTTCAGCTGGTATAGAAGCATACTTATTGCCATTGTGTGGAAATACAGCTTTATGGCTTCTTTTTGAAGAATTAATAAAAATTCTCCACTCATCATGAACATATTGTATTTTGAAACGTGTCATAAGTTTAAGGTCTACGATCTCGTAGCGATGTAAAAAAGTGAAGCTTCTAAGTGAGGACAATGAAGGGATAAGGCCAGTTATGTCACATATTTTAATATTCGCAAAGTCCGCCCCTGTTCGCTGAGTGGTCAGCGCGACGGATGTCATGCCCAACGGCCCGGGTTCGATTCCCAGCTGGGTCGGAGATTTTCTCCGCTCAGGGACTGGGTGTTGTGTTGTCCTTATCATCATCACTTCATCCCCACCGACGCGCAAGTCGCCGAAGTGGCGTCAAATCGAAAGACTTGCACCAGGCGAACGGTCTACCTGACGGGAGGCCCTAACCACACGGCATTTCCATTAGCTATGCTACACCACTGCTGCCGCGTCGCTGGTTTTGTATAACGCCATTTTCCCAGGCACGGTATAACTAAAGCACAGCGGTACGCGAACAGTTTGCACACTTAACTGTTTCGGAAATGCCTTCATCCTTGGCCCGAAAGCCAATGATCATGTCTTTTTGGATGTCAGATATATCTGACTGCTTCCGCATGACGACAATCATTGCGCTATTTTGCCGCCCCCCCCCCCTTGACTACCTCCCCCACGCTTTATATACCCTCCACTGCTAGTATTGCCACCTTCTGGCTGTGAGTGGTTACTGCACGCTCACGTCGAACATACACGTTGGTCACATTACTGTGACCGGACCATGTATGCGTACTCGTTGTCGGTACGAAAATTAATAACCTGGGTCGTTTAAGCATCGTGCATATTGCAAACTAATCTACATGTACAGTAAGATCAGAAAAATGAGTTGAAACATAACTATAATGGTTAGTGATAGCGCGTGGTCTTGCGTGGGATGGAACAGAGGTAAATAAACTAAGTTGTACAGTGTTATGTCCTGACATAGGTGAGTGAGGAAAGGCGTTAGTGGTCAGTCGGCGCTCCGGAGCGGTACAGAGCAGAAGGCAGAAGGACAATTCACAGTGAAAAATGGTTGAAATGCCTCTGAGCACTATTGGACTTAACATCTGAGGTCATCAGTCCCCTAGAACTTAGAACTACTTAAACCTAACTAACCTAAGGACGTCACACACATCCATGCCCGAGGCAGGATTCGAACCTGCGGTCGCGCGGTTTCCGACTGTAGCGCCTAGAACCGCTCGGCCACTCCAGCCGGCTATTCACAGTGAAGGCATTTGATTGTTTTCTTCTATCTGAGCCAACACTGGTACAGGCATTTAGTAGAAATGCAGGTGGTGGGATTGGGTAGGGAACTCGTTGTGGAGACTCTTGGACAAACAGGATTTTGAAATAGTTGTTTATTCCAGACAGGACTAACTAATGCGCCGGACGCTAGTTCTAGGGTTAGAGAAAGCATGAATAACACTATTACAACAGAAACCAGTGCAGAAGTGCCAGAAGTGGATGCTAACCACGGTAGCAGACACTAGCAGCATCTAAAGGCAACAACTTAGCAGCAAAACAAAACATACTGGATGTGACACTGTCCACTGAGGCACTCCAAGTGAAAGAGCAGGCTTACTTGGAGCTGGACCGAGGCTGCTGCAGTCGACGGACGCGGATTCGGCGCCCAGATCGTCTGTCTGACAAGGGCAGTGCTAGGGTTGGGAAACGAAGTTCTGAGGGGGACGGCGCGTGTTTGCAGCACTACCCCATTGAGTTACACTGCCCCAGCCATACGGCCAGGTGGCCAGCCATTCACAAGAAAAACGCTACGAAACTTTCAGTGCTACAGTATATAATACCCATGCGTCCGCTCACTGAACCGAAGGGCGCGGTGGCCGATGCAGTATTGGTAACAAATCTTGCTTCGTATTTTCGAAGTATCTATTTGTTTTTCCTTATTGAAAAAAAAGTAGTCGAATTAAATCGGCTGATGCTGCCGGAATTAGGTTAGGAAATGAGACACTTAAAGTAGTAAAGGAGTTTTGCTATTTCGAGAGCAAAATAACTGATGATGGTCGAAGCAGAGAGGGTATAAAATGTAGACTGGCAATGGCAAGGAAAGCGTTTCTGAAGAAGAGAAATTTGTTAACATTGAGTTTAGATTTAAATGTTTGGAGGTCGTTTCTGATTGTATTTGTATGCTTTTGTAAGGAAGTGAAACGTGGACGATAAATAGTTTAGACAAGAAGAGAATATAAGCTTTCGGAATTTGGTGCTCCAGAAGAATGCTGAAGATTAGATGGGTAGATCACATAACTAATGTGGAAGTATTGAATAGGATTGGGGAGAAGAGAAGTTTGTGGCACAACTTGACTAGAAGAAGGGATCGGTTGGTAGGGCACATTCTGAGGCATCAAGGGATCACCAATATAGTATTGGAGGGCAGCGTGGAGGGTAAAAATCGTAGAGGGAGACCAAGGGATAAGTATACAAAACAGATTCAGAAGGATGTAGGTTGCAGTAGGTACTGGGAGATGAAGCAGCTTGCACAGGAAAGAGTACCATGGAGAGCTGCATCAAAGCAGTCTCTGGACTGAAGACAACAACAACAACAACAACAACAACAACATTGAAAAAAAAATACAATGACGTTGAAAATGAAAACTTTTCTTCTTTCAACATTTTCAACTTTTCCAACCAAATTATTTTCTTCAAATATTCGTTCGTATTGTACACTGACAATATTTCATTTCTATCATGTTTATTATACATAACATCCGTCGAAGAGGAACGTACGGCTTCTATCCAACTAGTTCAGGTACACAATCGACTTAGACGTCACGAGACCTCTATAAACGAGCGTCCCCACAATGGGGCATTTGATAAACATGGATAGCCGCGCATCCGCGCTCCGTGCGCTACAAACAGGGAAGAAGAACCTAGCAGTTGCTTTTGCGCGCTTGGAACTAGTACACGTGTGTGAAAGTTTTTCCCGTTGGTAACGTTTTGTGGTTACAATGCTTCGAAGTGAACACGTCGCGAGTTCTGAGGGACTTGTAGAAGATATTACCGACGATTATCTACACAGCGAGAAATCGAAGTTGCTGATTAAAGATGCAGTTACCCATTTCAATGCCCTGCCGGTTGAAAACGATTTACTAGCGTCAGAAGGTTCGCCGTCAATTCCACACGAAGCTATGCTGATGGCACAGAAGCTGTACAACACTGTGATAGATTTCTTGAGTGAAAATACTATCGTGGTTGATGAAGAGTTACTTCACGAGAATGAAGGTGATGAAGATGTAGAATTCGAAGAGGTTACAATAGACAATTCTTCGGACAAGTATGAACCCCCAGGGAAAAAATCCAAAGAGCCTACGTATATTCCGTTAGAATACAAAATACAATGCGTCAACATTGCGAAAGCACATCCTCGGTGGAATCTGCAGGCGCTGAAAAGTAAAGGATGTCATCGTTCAGTGAGCGGTTCAGTGAGCGGACGCATGGGTATTATATACTGTAGCACTGAAAGGTTCGGAGCGTTTTTCTCGTGAGTGGCTGGCCACCTGACCGTATGGCTGGGGGCATTGTAACTCTATGGGGTAGTGCTGCAAACACGCGCCGTCCCACTCCGAACTTCATTTCCCAACCCTGGCACTCCCGTTGTGAGAACTCCGCCAAAACGCGGAATCTAGGGGTTTTAAAGAGTCGCGTGGGGGCACTGTTTTTCCCACTTAAAGCCACCCAGCTAACTCGCAGGTCTATTGCAGGCGCCTGCCAATCTCAGTTTAGTTAGATCCCCTCTACTGCTCCTAAGGGGGGACGTTAATGCAGTTGCACTAACTAAGTCCGTATTTGGTATCAACATTGTCCAGCTGAAAGCTAAACGGAAGTGCTCTGCCAAATATGGCTTGAAACCTTATCTTTATACGTCATTTAGCCCCGCCCCTCGGACTCCCCGGAGTAAGGACTGCTAGGCCAACAGTTTTTGGCGTTGTCGCTCTCTTTCTAACCCTTGCGAGCCTACTGACGTTGCTGTTCTCAGGGCTGGTATCAAGCTGGCTTTATACGCTAGTACGTGCCTGTTGAATAGAAAGTTCTCGGTGGCAACCTACCACAGCGTCTAGACGACATATGAAGTTACATGTTAGTTCCTTGAAGAGTAACTAACGCCCTGGGACCGCGTCTGGGGGCGTCTGTATTTTCGCAAGGCTCTCCCCTCACTATTTACTTCATGTAACAATATCTCTCCTAGTTTCGTCTGCCCTCAGCATCGTCTCTGCTTCCGTGCCTTGGACCGCCTGTCCACCTTTCTCATAGCTTCAAGATAACAGTACAGTTGCAAGGAATAATCAGTATATTACAACAGCATTTACATGAAATAAATTCGAACTGAATAGCAAAACACTTCCTATTAGGTTGCTGAGAGAAAATGGGTTATGTTCCTGTGGGAATTATGAAACACGTACGAGTCCCTTTTGTTGTTAATTAGTGAGAATGTTACTCAGAACAATCCAATATACATACAGCCGAAGGGCTCAGAAGAGAGTGACCCTCTCCATGTACCGGGGCCATCAACTGGCGCGCCGCGCGGGATTAGCCGAGCGGTCTGAGCCGCTGCAGTCATGGACTGTGTGGCTGAGCCGACCGGGGTGGCCGAGCGGTTCCAGGCGCTTCAGTCTGGAACCGCGCGACCGCTACGGTCGCAGGTTCGAATCCTGCCTCGGACATGGGTGTGTGTGATGTCCTTAGGTTAGTTAGATTTAATTAGTTATAAGTTCTAGGGGACTGATGACCTGAGAAGTTAAGTCCCATAGTGCTCAGAGCCATTTGAACCTTTTTTGTGGGGCTGATACCGGCGGAGGTTCGAGTCCTCCCTCGGGCATGGATGTGTGTGTTCATCCTTAGGATGATTTAGGTTAAGTAGTGTGTAAGCTTAGGGACTGATGACCTTAGCAGTTATGTCCCATGGCATTTCACACACGTTTGAACATTTTTTTCGACAGGCGCGCTTAACAGTACGCTCCAGTGGGTTTAGGGTTTACTTTACTTGCAGGGGCCGAACTTCTGCCAATACAGCGCCGTTTCGCTGACAACTGGCTTTCCTCTTTCCCTCACCTGTTCACGAATGAAACTTAGAAAGTTGGCAAAAAATTCTACCTTCTGCAGCTAACTCTCGTTTAAACGGTATTTTCAAGACAACATATTCTCGAACTCACCCGTTGCAAAAATCGTTCATTTGATAGGTAGGGAAATTAGTTGCTGTCTTTAACACAATGAAGAAATAATGAGATTTTCACTCTGCAGTGGAGTGTGCTCTGATATGAAATTTCCTAGCAGATTAAAACTGTGTGCCGGATCTAGACTAGAACTCGGGACCTTCTCGAGTTCGAGTCTCGGTCTGGCACACAGTTTTATTCTCGCAGCAAGTTTCAAGAAACAAATAATTCATCAGATCATTACACCCGAAGTTCCTTAATCGCTCCCACAGATAATACGCAGGGTGAATTGTTAAGCAGAAAGAAAGCAAAAGTTCTGCCTTAATAATGTTTGTGAACTGGGTTTTACAAACCGGATTCGATCTTACAGGACGCGGCGCTCGAATCGAGACAATTTTCAGTTTGAATTTCCCGCCATATCATAGTTCCGCCGGAGTTCGCGATTGGTGTTCTTCAAAGCCATAGGCATCTGGTAAACAGAGCTGACAAGTGCAAGAATTATCGAACAATCAGCTTAACAGCTCATGCATCGAAGCTGCTTACAAGAATAATATACAGAAGAATGGAAAAGAAAATTGAGAATGCGCTAGGTGACGATCAGTTTGGCTTTAGGAAAAGTAAAGGGACGAGAGAGGCAATTCTGACGTTACGGCTAATAATGGAAGCAAGGCTAAAGAAAAATCAAGACACTTTCATAGGATTTGTCGACCTGGAAAAAGCGTTCGACAATATAAAATGGTGCAAGCTGTTCGAGATTCTGAAAAAAGTAGTGGTAAGCTGTAGGGAGAGACGGGTCATATACAATATGTACAACAACCAAGAGGGAATAATAAGAGTGGACGATCAAGAACGAAGTGCTCGTATTAAGAAGGGTGTAAGACAAGGCTGTAGCCTTTCGCCCCTACTCTTCAATCTGTACATCGAGGAAGCAATGATGGAAATAAAAGAAAGGTTCAGGAGTGGAATTAAAATACAAGGTGAAAGGATATCAATGATACGATTCGCTGATGACATTGCTATCCTGAGTGAAAGTGAAGAAGAATTAAATGATCTGCTGAACGGAATGAACAGTCTAATGAGTACACAGTATGGTTTGAGAGTAAATCGGAGAAATACGAAGGCAGTGAGAAGTAGTAGAAATGAGAACAGCGAGAAACTTAACATCAGGATTGATGGTCACGAAGTCAATGAAGTTAAGGAATGCTGCTACCTAGGCAGTAAAATAACCAATGACGGACGGAGCAAGGAGGACATCAAAAGCAGACTCGCTATGGCAAAAAAGGCATTTCTGGCCAAGAGAAGTCTACTAATATCAAATACCGGCCTTAATTTGAGGAAGAAATTTCTGAGGATGTACGTCTGGAGTACAGCATTGTATGGTAGTGAAACATGGACTATGGGAAAACCGGAACAGAAGAGAATCGAAGCATTTGAGATGTGGTGCTATAGACGAATGTTGAAAATTAGGTGGACTGATAAGGTAAGGTTCTACGCAGAATCGGAGAGGAAAGGAATACGTGGAAAACACTGATAAGGAGAAGGGACAGGATGATAGGACATCTGCTAAGACATGAGGGAATGACTTCCATGGTACTAGAGGGAGCTGTAGAGGGCAAAAGCTGTGGAGGAAGACAGAGATTGGAATACGTCAAGCAAATAATTGAGGACGTAGGTTGCAAGTAGGTTGCAAGTGCTACTCTGAGATGAAGAGGTTAGCACAGGAAAGGAATTTGTGGTGGGCCGCATCAAACCAGTCAGTAGATTGACGAAAAAAAAAAACAGTCAGAACCCTAAGAAGGCCGAGATGTTACGGACAAGTGCGCAGTACAATCGAATGCCCTCGATTATCGAAAGCCTTCGCGCTGGGCGTTCGCCCACTGAAATATGAGGTTCGTTCACAGTGGCAGTTCCGTTTCTATTTCCGCAGTTCCGAGCATGCGCGGCAGTTGCTCTGACTCAAAGAGGAGACATGTACGCCATTTTCAGATGGCTGCTGCCGACGTGTGCTTTGTAGTGCTTCTTTATATCGTCAGCCTTAATTGAAAATGCTGCCGCGTGTGAATTCAGATCTGTGATTCGTTTTCTAAATGCAAAGAAAGTTAAACCAAAGGAAATTCATCGGCAAATCTGCGAGGTTTACGTAAAAAATGCTATGAGTGATTCATTGGTTAGAAGATGGGTCAGACTGTTCAATGAAGGACGTGATCAAGTGCACGATGAAGAACGAATTGGACTCCCGTCTGTGGTTACTGATTAACTGGTTCACACAGCTGAAGAGATGATTAAGCACAGCCGTAACTGTACACTTCGTGCCCTTGCTATGAAAATTCCGCAAATCTCACGATCACTAATTCGTGAAATTGTTGCTGAAAAACTGAAATTTCGAAATCTTTGCTCGCGTTGGGTACCCAAAGTTCTTACTGAACAACACAAAAAACAACTGACGGGCAGTACACTTCAGTTTTTGACACCGCTGAAAGAACACGTCACTCAATGGAACAGAGTAGACGCACATTTCATCCCCAACGAAGGTTAAGCCTAAGCAAATTTTGACACCTCGAAAAGTCATGTGCACCGTTTTTGGGACAGAAAAAGCATATTGCTGATTGATTTCTTACCACGAGGCCAAACAATAAATGCACATGGTTACTGTGGGACCATTAAGAAATTGCGCCCCGCAATTCAGAACAAGCGCCGAGGATTGCTGACAAAAGGTGTTGTTCCTTTCCACGAGGCCGACCGAAGTGGCCGTGCGGTTAAAGGCGCTGCAGTCTGGAACCGCAAGACCGCTACGGTCGCAGGTTCGAATCCTGCCTCGGGCATGGATGTTTGTGATGTCCTTAGGTTAGTTAGGTTTAACTAGTTCTAAGTTCTAGGGGACTAATGACCTCAGCAGTTGAGTCCCATAGTGCTCAGAGCCATTTGAACCATTTGAACCTTTCCACGATAATGCCCGACCTCACACGGCGAATGTGACCAAGCAACCCTTTTGGGAATTCCACTGGGACGCGTTTGATCATACTCCGTACAGCCCGGACCTCGCTGCTAGCGACTTTCTTCTCTTCTTACCCCTAAAATCTGTCCTTCATGGTCAACACTTCAACGATGATGACGAGCTGAAAGAACATGTTACCACAAGGTTGAATACACAGGCGGCAGCCTTCTATGAAAAGTGCCTACAAAATTTCGGAAACTACAAAGGAAAGTAGTTTAACAGTTGTAGATTTTTGTACAATAAATATTTTTTCTGTATTTTTACAGTAAATATTTTTTCTGTATTTGTACAATAAATATTTTTTCTGTATTTGTACAATAAATATTTTTTCTGTATTTGTACAATAAATATTTTTTCTGTATTTGTACAATAAATATTTATTCTGTATTTACATACGTTTGTTTTATATAACCAAACGGAACTTACTTTGTGGACATACCTCGTAGTTAGATTCTTCAGGTACACGATATTCTGGACAAGTATAATTTTTTGGACAAGTTTGGGGAAAGTTCCTCTAACCCGGCGAGGAAAACTCATTCGAGGAAGGAAGTGTCACGAAACGCAACAGTCACCGAAAAGGCTCAAGCGCTGACTTCGGAGGACCCAGGGCTGTCACTCAGGAGGAAACTGGCGTCAGTATTGAATGTCAGCGAGCGAACACTGCGTCGGATGGCAGAGGAGGATGGTTCAAATGGCTCTAAGCACTATGGGACTTAACATCTGAGGTCATCAGTCCCCCAGAACATAGAACTACTTAAACCTAACTAACCTAAGGACATCACACACATCCATGCTCGAGGCAGGATTCGAACCTGCGACCGTAGCAGCAACGCGGTTCCTGACTGAAGCGCCTGGAACCGCTCGGCCACAGCGGTCGGCGCAGAGGAGGACATTATACGAGCTACTTAGTCCAAAACTGGCCCTCCGTTAACGCTGACATGTTCTGGTTAAAGGAGCTGCTTCTGTCCTCCGAATATCCCGAATTTGAACCCCCTCGGGTACTATATTTGGAGCGTAGCTGAAAGAGTTACCAACAAAACGAAGCACTATAATGTAGCATCTCTTCGCACCTCTATCGAAGCAGCATTCACGAATATATACAGCGCTGTTTTAAACAGTCTTCAGGACAAGATTGGAGCCGGTCATTGCGACTAACGGGGTTACATCGTGTAATGTTACTTTTCAGAGATACCACTACTTATATGTAAGGGAATTCTAATTTTCTTTTCTATTTTGTTTTAATAAATTTGCCTCTTAAAAAGTCTCATTTGTCCAGATTTTAAGCCGGCCGAAGTGGCCGTGCGGTTAAAGGCGCTGCAGTCTGGAACCGCAAGACCGCTACGGTCGCAGGTTCGAATCCTGCCTCGGGCATGGATGTTTGTGATGTCCTTAGGTTAGTTAGGTTTAACTAGTTCTAAGTTCTAGGGGACTAATGACCTCAGCAGTTGAGTCCCATAGTGCTCAGAGCCATTTTAACCATTTTTTGAACCAGATTTAAGCACCACACCCTGTGTAGTTTCCGAATTCTGCTGCATTTTACTCTGCAGACATCGACCGTTAACGGTGCCCCTCGCGTAAAGGGCAGAACTTAAGGAGTGAAATTCTGGAGTGAAGAAACCACTTCACGGATTTCCTTGCATTATTCGCGGAGCTGGCGATGCATTTTCAGCCCGCGTGCCGAGCCGGAGAAATCTCATTGGGGCGGCGGTGCGCGGTAGTGAGTGCCTTTCGTCACGGCGCGGCCATCTTGCGCCTTGAGTGGCGGCTCAATTAACGGAGCACGTCCTCCGAGCTGGGGCCTCGTACCGACGCAGCGCCAACATGGCCTTAGGGGACTCCCCTCCTTCTCCGTCTCCCCGTCTCATACCCTTCCGTCCTATCATGCAATGTCTTCAGTTTCGTCCCCGTGTCCCCAGAAACTACGTCCACCCTGTTCCTTTCATGATCACATTATGCCTAGCGGAGTGTTCACAAGCATGCGGCGATGAAATAGTCTCCCTCATTATATTTTGTGGATTAGCGAAATGATTTGACTGTGTAATCAACGAAAGTATCTTAGAAATATAAATCATTACTGTAGCTGTCGCTGTGCGGAACGAAACTACGCACAAAACAGTTTTATGTAAGTCACTGAGTGTGGGTAGTGGAGATTTTTCTCTATGGGGAAGACATAATGATGATAGAGTTCCATAAGATTCAGTATTAATTACAAAAAATGTCAAATACGCATCAGGCAAGATAGGATATTCTTTCTGTTAGTACAGATGACTGCTACCAAAATCAATATTAATGGACATATGCCAATGAAAAAAACTATTGAGGTCTGGTACGCCTAGTCTACAACGTCAGTGATCCTCTCTCTCCACCCCCCCCCCTCCCCCCTTCCACCCCCCTTCCTCCCACGCTGCCACGCGACATCTTCACTTTCCCTGCTGTTATGCTATTAGCTCCACCTGCATTTAGTAATAATATGGTTCGTAATACTATTTCTTGTGGCCTAGCCAAGCAATTTACCATTGTAAATCAGTCACAATATTAACTTCAGAAAATTGAATTGTTGCTGCATCTCACGTCATACCTTACTAAAACTATGCTGAAAGCTGTTTTTTATAGGGTACTGAATCAGGTACCAAAAGTTTTTGTGGCTGACGTGACAAAATGTATTAGAATTTCACAAAGTTCAATATCCTCGGAGTAGTAAAGCAACTTAAATCACGTAATAAAAGCAAGTCTTCTGGTCCAGACTGTATACTAATTTGGTTCCCTTCGGAGTATGCTGATGCTTTAGCTCCATACTCAACAATTACATACAACCGTTCTCTCGACGAAAGATCCGTATCCAGAGACTGGAAAGTTGCGCAGGTCAAACCAACTACAGAGGTAGTAGGAGTAATCCACTAAATTACAGGCCCATATCGTTAACGTCGATATGCAGCAGGATTTTAGAACATATATTGTGTCAGAACATTATGAATTACCTCGAAGTAAACTGTGTATTGACACACAGTCAACAAGGATTTAGAAAACATCGTTCCTGTGAAACACAACTAGCTCTTCATTCGCATGAAGTGTTGAGTGCTATTGACAAGGGATTTCAGATCAATTCCGTATTTCTAGATTTCCAGAAGGCTTTTGACACTGTACGACAAACAAGTAGCTTGTAGTGAAATCGCGTACTTCCGGGATATCGTCGCAGTTATGTCCCTTAATACGTGATTTCCTCTCAAAGGGGTCACAATACGAAGTAACTGACGGAAAGTCATCGAGTAAAACGTAAGTTATTTCTGGCGCTACCCGAGGTAGTGTTATAGGCCTTTTGCTGCTTCTTATCTATATAGACTATTTGGGAGACAATATGAGCAGCTTTCCTAGGCTGTTTGCAGATGACGCTGTCGTTTATCGACTAGCAAAGTCATCAGAAGATCAAAACAAATTGCAAAACGATTTAGAAAAGATATCTGAATGGTGCGATAATAGGGAGTTGACCCTAAATAATGAAAAGTGTGAGGTCATCCATATGAGTGCTAAAAGGATTTCGTCAAACTTCGGCTACACGATAAATCAGTCTAATCTAAAACCCATAAACTCAACTAAATACCTAGGTATTACAATTACGAACAAGTTAAATTGGAAGGAACACACAGAAAATGTTGTGGGGAAGGCTAACCAAAGACTGCGTTTTATTGGCATGACAGGCAGAAAACGTAACAGATCTACTAACGAGAGTGCCTACACTACGCTTGTCCGTCCTCTTTCAGAACACTGCTGCGCGGTGTGGGATCCTTACCAGATAGGACTGACGGACCGCATCGAAAAAGTTCAAAGAAGGGCAGCACGTTTTTCATTATCGCAAAAAATGGGAGTGTCACAGAAATGATACAGGATTTGGGCTGTACATCATTAAAAGAAAGACGTTTTTCGTTGCGAATGCGAAAATGTTTTGTTGACACCGACCTACATAGGGAGAAACGAACACCACGATAAAATAGGGGAACTCAGAGCTCATACGGAAAGGTATAGGTGTTCGTTCTTTATGTATCGTTCGTTCTTTATATATCGTTCGTTCTTTATATATCGTTCGTTCTTTATATATCGTTCGTTCTTTATATATCGTTCGTTCTTTATATATCGTTCGTTATTCATATATTGTTCGTTCTTTCTTTATCGTTCATTCTTTCTTTATCGTTCGTTCTTTCTTTATCGTTCGTTCTTTCTTTATCGTTCGTTCTTACTTTATCGTTCGTTCTTTCGTTATCGTTCGTTCTTTCGTTATCGTTCGTTCTTTCTTTATCGTTCGTTCTTTCTTTATCGTTCGTTCTTTCTTTATCGTTCGTTCTTTCTTTATCGTTCGTTCTTTATATATCTGGCTATACGAGATTGGAATGATAGAGAATTATGAAGGTGGTTCGATGAAGCCTCTGCCAGGCACTTACATGTGATTTGTACAGTATCGATGTAGATGTAGAAGATCCAATGTTGTTTATCGTATATCCAAATAATACCCTTCATTTAATACATATCAAGATGATGTGATTGAGCTTGCAGTACTCATGAGTACAATCATAATCAATCCTAAATCATACACAGCAGTAGAAAAAAATCCCAACAAGAACTATTATCATCAGACGTCACTGTCAGCGTAAACCAGAGGACTCAGTCCCAACCGTCATGCATCTAAGACCACATAACTCTAGCCACTGGTAAAGGAAGGATATAGTTATAAATTTATAGAAAGAAACATAAGGGTGTGCCACTCGTCCAGTAATGAAACCCTCGAAATTTTCTGAAACCTCTAAACTGCGTGCTGAATCAGAACAGTAACGCGGGAACCATTGCCCTTTGTGGGCAACTGCTGTACCAACTGATTATTGAAAATGACAGTCACAATCGCATTATTTATTTTGCGGCCAACCGGTTCCAACCCGCGATGGGTTCATCTTCAGGGTAATTTACACCATTTGGTCGCTCACTGGAGTCGTCACTCTGCCTGTAGTTACCAACCTTGCAAAGGCACGGTGACGACTCCACCGAGCGACCAAATGGTGCCGCTCTAATCTCCCCCCCCCCCAACTTGTACGCTCACAGTATGATGTAACATTTCGGGTGTACAGGCCTTGACATATAAAAACAATCGTAAAACATGGATAATATTGTCAGATGCATAGTCTTTGTTGTGGCTTGGCAAGACAGCCAAGCCACTATGAGGAAGCCGATAGGCACGCGTTTAAGCTCACGCAGGCTGGCGTGAGGTCTGGAACAGGACAAGGTAATTAATATAGCCAATACCGTACGTAGCTGCTGGAATACTTAACTTTAATCCACAATTGGCGAACATCGCTCGTGACGGTACATGTTTTACAGCATCAATAGTAACTGGTAATGGCGCCTTGCTAGGTCGTAGCAAATGACGTAGCTGAAGGCTATGCTAACTATCGTCTCGGCAAATGAGAGCGTAATTTGTCAGTGAACCATCGCTAGCAAAGTCGGCTGTACAACTGGGGCGAGTGCTAGTACGTCTCTCTAGACCTGCCGTGTGGCGGCGCTCGGTCTGCAATCACTGATAGTGGCGACACGCGGGTCCGACGTATACTAACGGACCGCGGCCGATTTAAAGGCTACCACATAGCAAGTGTGGTGTCTAGCGGTGACACCACATTCCTCCCCCGCAAATCGGCGGACGGTTGTGGCATAAGGCTTCCGCCCGCCGTGGAGAGGACCCCATGTTGGCGTATGCGACGAGGTGGGGAGCCTAACAACAGGCGAGGCTGTGCCACCCGCACCCTGCCATTCGGACCGAGGGGAGCTAGGAAACGCCTGAAAACCTGCTTCAGGGTGCACGCCAACATGCGGTATATGCGCCCGTAGAGAGACAGGAGGGGCCGAAGGTCGAGCTCCATCGGGTCGGGCACTCGACGGGCGAAGACGACATATGCTCCGGAGCTGGCAAGAGGTCCATGGCGGAGAACAACTGGTCACGGGAAGCGATAGGCGGCGTGTGACCCAGGGAGGCGCCCTGCGGTTGCAGCGACGCGTCCACTGCGGGCGTCGCCGGCGGGAGAACAGGCGGCGGCGGCGGCGGCGGCGCGTCGCCATGGGGCAAAATGGAAAGCATCGTCGGTAACACCTGGGGCTGAGGCGAGCCAGTAGATGGGTCCCCAGGGCGCTGACCGGACGGCACCGTCGCTGAAAGCAGACGGCGAGCGGCAGATCCCATGCGACGACAGAGGCGCAGCTGGTGGAGATGCCGGCGCACCTCACCAGAGGCCCCAAAACCAGATACATAGCGTGGCCGAGGCAGCGAAGAATGCGCCCTTCAAGCCAACCCCGTGAACCATCGCTAGCAAAGTCGGCTGTACAACTGGGGCGAGTGCTAGAAAGTGTGTCTAGACCTGCCGTGTGGCGGCGCTCGGTCTGCAATCACTGATAGTGGCGACACGCGGGTCCGACGTATACTAACGGACCGCGGCCGATTTAAAGGCTACCACCTAGCAAGTGTGGTGTCTAGCGGTGACACCACAGTTTTCGCTGTTGCTCATTTGAATGGTAACAGCTACTATGATTTTAACAGCTGAAGGTTTGTTGGGGGAGGACAGAGTAACATCCAGTTCAAGCCGTTACGTTCTCTGTGCATTTATTTTAGATTTGCATCCAGTACAAGTATGGTACGAGGGTTGGTACTTAAATAGTGACAACTATTTATTCACAACCGATACAAAAGAGTTACGTGTTTGCACCTGTTACTGTCCTTCAAAGTAGTCACCAGCGTTGTGTAGAACCCGTTGCCAGCGATGTGGAAGAGCCTGTTGTGTTGATGGTGCCAATGGAGCGGTCTACTGCCTGTCGAATCTCCGGAACAGTTCTGAAGCGAATGCCACGAAGTGGTCCCTTCATCTTCTGGGGAGGATGGTGGATGCTACAGTACTTCCCAGTCCCACCGACCGAACAGATCAGCCACAGCCACAGCCACAGCTTGCGCTGTATGCGCCCCCGATTGTTGTGCAAAATGATGGGAGGGTTGCGCAAAGCTGGTCACAGGTGATGCTCCAAATACGAACAGTAATACTGTGCATTGACGGTCTGCCGTGAAGGAAAGTAATGCGTTAGGATAAAACCATCACAGCCGTACACGAGAATCACCATAATTTTCACCATACTGGGGCTGTGACGCACTTCCGACTTTCACGGTTACCCATAATGATGCGGAACCCATCGTGATGCATTCTTTCGCATTCCTTCCGGATGCGAAGCAGAGTCGTACGCGCTAATCCGGTGTCGTGGGCGAGCTCACGAATCGTATGGCGTCGATCACTGTCCACTAACGCGGCAACAGCATGCACTTCTTCAGAGACGCTAGGGCGACCAGCCCGATGCATGTCTGCCACAGTTTGCCGACGTTCATTGAAGGCTTTTACCCAACGTGCCACTGTTCTGTACGGCAGTGCCGATTCCCTGCACGCCTCTGGAAGACCTTGATGACACTATCGTGCTGTACGACCTCTGGCACATTCAATCTCGATCCAACTCCGTTGTTCCTGTTTCGAAAACGTAGTGACACCGTTACGTTAGATCGCTCGCTCACAAGTGACTGTGTTTCCTTCGACTGTGCGCACGCCCGTGACGTGGGACGGGCGAGTCCGTTTGCTCGGAGGCACGATAGGTATCTCAACCACGTGTGCTATCAGCGACAGTAGTAGATTCCGTCGCATAGTGTCTCCACAGCAGTGTTGCCACTATTTAAGTTCCAACCTTCGTACTAAGGTGATTAGTACAGAATACTACATACTGTGTAACTCATAGGGATCAGAAATGACTTCCACAAGACTCGCGTGAGTATGATGTTGGATACAAGTGGACTGTAACACCATGAAAAGAAGAGCAACTGCACGAGTTCTAAAGTACATTGTGCAACAGAATTCAAGAATAACTGCTCGAAATCCAGTAATTGTACCTCACTGCGAAGCGGAAGTTTAAGATTTTGCTCAAAGGTGCCTACAATCTTCCTCTGTTCTGATGTAAAAGCGTGGCACCCTGCGACTTCATGCTAAGCCTCGACGATGTTTCAAACAGCAGGGTATGCACACATGCGAATAAAAGGCCACATGTGAGCTGTAAGGTGGGTTAATGATGTCACGTTGGCACTAAATTTCACCAAAATGTTGTCCAACGCCAAAGTGGACGTCTCCCACGTTGGGAAGGTCGTCAAACCCCCTCTTACCCACATTTCACGCCTTATTTTGACAGTCTGCAATGGAGATCAGAACCGACGTTGGAATCAGGGGCGTTTGTAATGAGTGGCAGAGCCCGACATTCCACATACATGCCCCATCCAGAAACGACACCAAACGGCATAAGATGGTATAAAGGGCGCCAGTGATACCACACATTTCACGACGGAAACGTCAGTTCGTAGCACCGTGGTTAACATCACGATTTCTTGACGGCCTTTTGACTCTGCTTATAACGCCCAGACGATTCGTCCTTCCTGGAAAGACATTATGGGCCTGCGGCCCCACTGAAAGTTGTCGGAAACCTTTACTGGCTTACGTCTCCTCGGTTTTTTGCTGTGGTGTGCATGTTGGAACCACTAGGGACCGTCCAGAATCATATAATGTGAAAGTCAAAATGCCTACATCCTTTAATAAATGTCTACCCCGCGACCGTAGGTGAGTACCACAAATTATTCTGTCACAAACTACTCTCGCAGCATGTTTTTGAGCAACGAAAACTTTATTTATTGAACAGAAGTTCTTCCAGAGCAGTATTCCATGCGATATAATTCAATGAAAATATCCAAAATGTGTAAACATCTCTCTCTTCCGGAGATTTGCAATGATTCCTAGTGAAAATGTGGTCGAACTGATTTGCTTCAATTGTTCTAAAACGTATTTTCCCCAGTTTACAATATCTGCATCATGTATAACTAAAACTTTAGAAATTTCTACGCAAGAAACTATTCCCTCATTATGTGTAGTATCTCTAGGTGAGCAGAATTGAATATGCATTTTCAAAACTGATAGTCACGCCATTTACGAAACGCCACTCACTAGTGGTGTTAAGAACGTTATTTACCATTTCTTCTGTTGATGTATTTCACATTGAATTGATTACAGTAGTAGCATCACCTGCAAAAAGGAAGTGAATCTGCTTTTCGTATTTTATGTAGAAGGGCGCTTACATACACTCCTGGAAATGGAAAAAAGAACACATTGACACCGGTGTGTCAGACCCACCATACTTGCTCCGGACACTGCGAGAGGGCTGTACAAGCAATGATCACACGCACGGCACAGCGGACACACCAGGAACCGCGGTGTTGGCCGTCGAATGGCGCTAGCTGCGCAGCATTTTTGCACCGCCGCCGTCGGTGTCAGCCAGTTTGCCGTGGCATACCGAGCTCCATCGCAGTCTTTAACACTGGTAGCATGCCGCGACAGCGTGGACGTGAACCGTATGTGCAGTTGACGGACTTTGAGCGAGGGCGTATAGTGGGCATGCTGGAGGCCGGGTGGACGTACCGCCGAATTGCTCAACACGTGGGGCGTGAGGTCTCCACAGTACGTCGATGTTGTCGCCAGTGGTCGGCGGAAGGTGCACGTGCCCGTCGACCTGGGACCGGACCGCAGCGACGCACGGATGCACGCCAAGACCGTAGGATCCTACGCAGTGCCGTAGGGGACCGCACCGCCACTTCCCAGCAAATTAGGGACACTGTTGCTCCTGGGGTATCGGCGAGGACCATTCGCAACCGTCTCCATGAAGCTGGGCTACGGTCCCGCACACCGTTAGGCCGTCTTCCGCTCACGCCCCAACATCGTGCAGCCCGCCTCCAGTGGTGTCGCGACAGGCGTGAATGGAGGGACGAATGGAGACGTGTCGTCTTCAGCGATGAGAGTCGCTTCTGCCTTGGTGCCAGTGATGGTCGTATGCGTGTTTGGCGCCGTGCAGGTGAGCGCCACAATCAGGACTGCATACGACCGAGGCACACAGGGCCAACACCCGGCATCATGGTGTGGGGAGCGATCTCCTACACTGGCCGTACACCACTGGTGATCGTCGAGGGGACACTGAATAGTGCACGGTACATCCAAACCGTCATCGAACCCATCGTTCTACCATTCCTAGACCGGCAAGGGAACTTGCTGTTCCAGCAGGACAATGCACGTCCGCATGTATCCCGTGCCACCCAACATGCTCTAGAAGGTGTAAGTCAACTACCCTGGCCAGCAAGATCTCCGGATCTGTCCCCCATTGAGCATGTTTGGGACTGGATGAAGCGTCGTCTCACGCGGTCTGCACGTCCAGCACGAACGCTGGTCCAGCTGAGGCGCCAGGTGGAAATGGCATGGCAAGCCGTTCCACAGGACTACATCCAGCATCTCTACGATCGTCTCCATGGGAGAATAGCAGCCTGCATTGCTGCGAAAGGTGGATATACACTGTACTAGTGCCGACATTGTGCATGCTCTGTTGCCTGTGTCTATGTGCCTGTGGTTCTGTCAGTGTGATCATGTGATGTATCTGACCCCAGGAATGTGTCAATAAAGTTTCCCCTTCCTGGGACAACGAATTCACGGTGTTCTTATTTCAATTTCCAGGAGTGTATGTGAAAAATAGCTGTGGACGTAAGTCTGAGCCTTGTGGAACCCCATAACTGATTTGTACTGAGAACGAGGTCGCCAGCTAAATGTGCTTAGTGATTTTGCTCCCTGTGCATTAGTTAGATATAGCATCAGTTCCAAAAAAATCTTAGAACAACTAGGATATTGTGATTCACACAGTCAAACGCCTTAGACAGGACTCGGACAATACCAACAGTTTCTATTTTGTTGTTTGATGTGGTCTTCAGTCCTAAGACTGGTATGGTACACCTCTCCGTGCTACTTTATCATGTTCAGTTAATCTCTTGGTTTCCCTTAACATTTTCCTCCCCTCTCCCCCTCCCGCCTCCTCCTACTTTCCTTCAATATTAAGCTTGTGATCCCTTGATGTCTCAGAATGTGTCCTATCAACCAGTCCCTTATTCTAACCAATTTGTGCCACGAATTTCTTGTCTCCCCAGATCCATTCAGTACCACCTCGTTGGTTACGCCGTCTTATTTTCATCATCCTTCTATAGCATGACATTTCAGAAGCCTGTATTCTTTTCTTGTCTAAACTGCTTGTCACCCCCGTTTCACCTTCAGATAATACTTCCTAACACTTAAATCCTTCATCGATGTTAAGACTCCTTTACTTCAGAATCACCTTTCTTGCCGTTCCCTGTCTACACTTTATAACCTCTTATTTTGGCTATCATCAGTTAGTTTGTTATCCAAATAACAAAACTCATCTACTACTTTCAGGTCTCGTTTCTTAATCTAATTCCCTCAACATCACCTTATTTAATATGACTACATCCCATTGTCTTTGTATTGCTTTTTTTAGTGACTATCTTACTTCCTCCTTTCAAGACACTATCCGTTCCATTCGAGTGCTCTTCCATGTCCTTCCCTATCTCTGACAGAATTACAGTGTTTTCAGCAAACCTCAAAGTTTCTATTTCTTCTCGCTGAACTTCAGTTCCTTCTCCAATTTTTCTTTCGTTTCCTTTACTGCTTGCTCGTGATACAGATGGAATAACATTGGGGATTGGCTACAGCCCTGTCGTACTCCCTTCTCAGCCACTGCTTTCCCTTTCATGCTCTTGTAACTGACGTGTGGTTTCTCTAAAAATTGTAAATAGTCTACCGGCCGGAGTGGCCGCGCGATTCTGGGTGCTACAGTCTGGAACCAAGCGACCGCTACGGTCGCAGGTTCGAATCCTGCCTTGGGCATGGATGTGTGTGATGTCCCTAAGTTAGGTTTAATTAGTTCTAAGTTCTAGGCGACTGATGACCTCAGAAGTTAAGTCGCATAGTGCTCAGAGCCATTTTTTTTTGTAAATAGCCTTTCGCTCCCTGTATTTTATCACTTTTATCTTCAGCTTTCAAAGGAGGTATTTTAGTCAATACTGTCAAAATCTTTCTCTAAGTTACAAATGTCATAAACTTTCGTTTGGCTCTCCTTAACCTACCTTCTAAGGGGAAGTCGTGGCATCAGTATTACCTAGAGTGTTCCTACATTTCACTGGAATGCAACCATTTCCCCCTGATGTCAGCTTTTATGACTCTCTCCATTCGTCTGTAAATAACTCGTGTTAGTGTTTCGCGACCATGACTCATTGAACTGATTGATAGGTGATATTCACATCTGTCAGCACCTGCTTCTTTTGGAGTTGGAATTGTTATTCTTTTTGAAGTGTGAGGGTATTTCACCTTTCTCATACATCTGACACTCCAAATGGGATAGTTTCGTCATGGGTGGCTCTCCCAAGGTTTTCAGTGTTTCTGACGTAACGTCGTCTACTCAAGAGGCCTTGTTTCGACTTAGGTCTCTCTGTGTCCTGTCAGATTTTTCTCGCAATATCATATCTCCCATGTCATCTTCAAATAAGTTCTCTTTTCATCGTATTGACTTCGAGTTCATCTCCCTTGTATATACACTCTATGCACCCTTGCACCTTCCAGCTATTCTTTCTTTGCTTGGTACACGTTTTCCGTTTGAGCTCTTGATATTCACACAGTTGCTTCTGTTTGCTCCAAAGGCCTCTTTAATTTTCCTGCAGTCGTTATCTGCCTTTCATGAAATTAATCTCATTTTTTACACTTTTGTATTCCATTTTACCTGCTTCATTTGTTGCCTTTTTATACGTTCCTTCCCGTTAACCGCATTTAATACCTCCTTTCATATCGAAGAATCTCTTGCAGGCCTTGTCTGTTTCCGTATATGACCGTTAGCTACCATCACTATTTTATCTCTCAAAGCTATCCCTTTGTCTTCTACTCTATTCTTTTCTCCTGTTCTAGTTAATCGTTGCGTAAGGCATCCTCTGAAACTCTCAACGACCTTTCGTTTCTTCAACTTACCCTTAATTTCCTTTCTTTTTTTGTTTCTGTTTCCTTAGTTCTAATACACAGTTCATAAGCAATAAACTGTGCTCAGACTCCACATCTACCGATGGAAATTTCTCGCAATCCGAAATGTGGTTGTGATATCTCTGTCTTACCATTACAGAATTCCTATCACTAACTTCTATAACTTGGACATCTAGAGCGGCGTGAGCACATACGACGTTTGCAGTTCCGATGTTTAACCCATCCACTTTCGCTTCAGTACCTGAATTAGGCGTGACGCAGTACAACTACATGGTAACAGCTCGAAAGGAAACATACCGAATCGTCTTTGCTTAAGCACATTTGTTTGTGTTAACACTTAAACATTACGTGTTTAAATTATTCCACAACAAAAATGAACACAACATACTGTACGTACAAAATACACTCCTGGAAATTGAAATAAGAACACCGTGAATTCATTGTCCCAGGAAGGGGAAACTTTATTGACACATTCCTGGGGTCAGATACATCACATGATCACACTGACAGAACCACAGGCACATAGACACAGGCAACAGAGCATGCACAATGTCGGCACTAGTACAGTGTATATCCACCTTTCGCAGCAATGCAGGCTGCTATTCTCCCATGGAGACGATCGTAGAGATGCTGGATGTAGTCCTGTGGAACGGCTTGCCATGCCATTTCCACCTGGCGCCTCAGTTGGACCAGCGTTCGTGCTGGACGTGCAGACCGCGTGAGACGACGCTTCATCCAGTCCCAAACATGCTCAATGGGGGACAGATCCGGAGATCTTGCTGGCCAGGGTAGTTGACTTACACCTTCTAGAGCACGTTGGGTGGCACGGGATACATGCGGACGTGCATTGTCCTGTTGGAACAGCAAGTTCCCTTGCCGGTCTAGGAATGGTAGAACGAGGGGTTCGATGACGGTTTGGATGTACCGTGCACTATTCAGTGTCCCCTCGACGA
Organism: Schistocerca americana; assembly: GCF_021461395.2. Taxonomy (NCBI): domain Eukaryota; kingdom Metazoa; phylum Arthropoda; class Insecta; order Orthoptera; family Acrididae; genus Schistocerca; species Schistocerca americana. The sequence continues at coordinate 114,280,592 of NC_060128.1, read as the reverse complement.
TCACCAGTGGTGTACGGCCAGTGTAGGAGATCGCTCCCCACACCATGATGCCGGGTGTTGGCCCTGTGTGCCTCGGTCGTATGCAGTCCTGATTGTGGCGCTCACCTGCACGGCGCCAAACACGCATACGACCATCATTGGCACCAAGGCAGAAGCGACTCTCATCGCTGAAGACGACACGTCTCCATTCGTCCCTCCATTCACGCCTGTCGCGACACCACTGGAGGCGGGCTGCACGATGTTGGGGCGTGAGCGGAAGACGGCCTAACAGTGTGCGGGACCGTAGCCCAGCTGCGAATGGTCCTCGCCGATACCCCAGGAGCAACAGTGTCCCTAATTTGCTGGGAAGTGGCGGTGCGGTCCCCTACGGCACTGCGTAGGATCCTACGGTCTTGGCGTGCATCCGTGCGTCGCTGCGGTCCGGTCCCTGGTTGACGGGCACGTGCACCTTCCGCCGACCACTGGCGACAACATCGATGTACTGTGGAGACCTCACGCCCCACGTGTTGAGCAATTCGGCGGTACGTCCACCCGGCCTCCCGCATGCCCACTATACGCCCTCGCTCAAAGTCCGTCAACTGCACATACGGTTCACGTCCACGCTGTCGCGGCATGCTACCAGTGTTAAAGACTGCGATGGAGCTCCGTATGCCACGGCAAACTGGCTGACACCGACGGCGGCGGTGCACAAATGCTGCGCAGCTAGCGCCATTCGACGGCCAACACCGCGGTTCCTGGTGTGTCCGCTGTGCCGTGCGTGTGATCATTGCTTGTACAGCCCTCTCGCAGTGCCCGGAGCAAGTATGGTGGGTCTGACACACCGGTGTCAATGTGTTCTTTTTTCCATTTCCAGGAGTGTAGTACTGATGTATCAGAACAGCGGCTCAATGGAGCGACCACCAACGTTGTTACGGACACTGTACATAGGAAGCATGTTCTGGTGCACTCTCCCCATCCCACCTGGTGTCTCTTCAGTTTCTAGTGCAGCGGCCAGAACTCCTGCCAGCAGATCTTCCTCTGTCTCTACAGGAGTCTCGTAAATTAAACACTGCATACGACTCCACAAGTAGTAGTCCTTACGAGTTAAATTCTGCGATCGCGGCGGCCACGCAGCTATATACCACCTCGGCGTGTCCATATTTCATATATCGTCTGCTGAGGTGTCTCCGAGCCGCAAGTGAGAAGTGAGGATGGTGCACCATCAAGCTCAAACCACATTTCGTGACGGACATTCAGCGTCACAGGTTCCACGAATGTGTCCAATACGTTTTGTAGGAAGACCAAGTATGCAGGGCCTGTTACTTTGAGTGGAGGGAGGCAGGGCCCAACCACGTGAAGGCCAATACCTGCCCTCAGGTGAATACCAAACATGTACTGAAGTCCCTGAACATGTGTGGCACGAGGGCTTTCGTCTGCCCAGACATGGCTGTTCAGCCAATTCAGAACACTGTCCCAGGTAACCTTACATTCACCTGAGAACAGAACCGAGCTTCTGGCGTTGGCGTAGAGCAACACAGCCCTGCCTCACCACACCGAAGCTACCTGTTCGTCGGAGCTGCTGAGTAATATGAGCAAAAGTTCGCGCCATGGCACTTGCTACATTGCAGAAAATGTTCGTGATAGAGCCAACTAGCAGTTTTACCGTTACCCGGAGCTTCGCAATTCACAAGGAGCACGTCTGTGTATCCTGTAAATGTGTACCGAAATATCTTGACTGTATAGGAGATGCACGGGCATAGAATAAGTCTCGCAGCACGACAGACAGCAAGTGACGCCAGATGACGATCTGACGTAGCTCTCGTCATCCTGTCTATCCTGTTGCATACCAGGACAAGCAGCTCTGTGACTTATCTCTTCCCCGTAGCAGATATGGACGCGCACGCATCTGAACTGAAACCGTGATTGAGCGGAAACGGTACGTTTTAGGACACGAGTTCTTGATTGATTGATTTTGGTGGAAGAGACCAAACAGAGAGGTCATCGGTATCATCGGATTATGGAAAAATGGGTAAGGAAGTCGGCTGTGCCCTTTGAAAGGGACGATCCCGGCATTTGCCTGAAGCGATTTAGGGAAATCAAGGAAACCTAAATCAGGATGGCCGGTCGTGAAATTGAACCGTCGTCGCCCCGAATGTGAATCCAGTTTGCTAACTACTGCGCCACCTCGCACAGTCACGAGTTCTTATTCAAAGTATTATGTACACGATTCTACAGTTCCTAGAAGTTTGTAACTGGTATTTCCGAACATATATTTGATGTCCGAAAATTTGGTGAATGAAAATGTGAATAGGATTTTCAGTTGAGCAACTCTTGCAAAATGGAAACTATGATTCAGTGAGGCTATTATTGTTCCTGTGCACGTTGCGTCTGACAGAGAGACTGCCACAGGATTGTTGAAGCACACAGAATTACATACTTACATGTATATGGTGTCTATTCTTTCGGACATGTCCGAAAGAACAGACACCATAGCCATATAAGTACGAGTATATAGTTCTGCAACACCGGCTATGAACTTCTTCTGTGCGGATGCACACATATTCCAAGAAATCTTACTGGACTCGGTAAGAATGTTTTCCACGAGAAATGAGTGGGTAAGGGTGGGACACTTCGAATGTAGTGTGTGGACATAAAAGGTGAGAATGTGGGTCTCGCGGGAGGCGTGCGCGAGATAGTCTCTGCAGTCACGCTATCCTCTGTGCCCTCGGTGGCTCAGATGGATAGAGCGTCTGCCATGAAAGCAGGAGATCATGGGTTAGAGTCCCGGTCGGGGCACACATTTTCACCTGTCCCCGTCGATATATATCAACGCCCGTTAGCAGCTGAAGGTATTAATATAATTCTGATTTCGACACAGAATTACTGTCATTACCTGCGGTGAGAAGGCCAGTCTTCACGTATATGAAACGGCTATATGTCATAGCATATAAGATTAGAAAAATACGAGGGTTTTTCCGAAAGTAAGGAACGATCGGTCGCGAAATGGAAACTAGAGTGGACATCGAAACTGTTTTCTCTGCAGATTTAGCTACACTTTCCAGATACTTCTCTACATAATCACCGCTCCGACTTAGACATTTTTCGGAGCGTTATACCAAATTTCGAACACCATCATCATAGAAGGCAGCCGCCTGTGCTTTCCGATATTTCTCTACGCTGGTCTATAGTGTGTAGCCTGCGCCCAAGTGTTGTCTTCGTATCCGGCGTTTCATGTGAACAGAGATGATACTCAGGACGAGCTGATTAGGGCTGTGTTGTGGGTGATCGAACACTTCCCATCGAAAAGGCTGCCGGAGCGTCTTCACTGCCCCTGCAGAGTGCGGCTGAGAATTGGCGTGAAGAAGGAAGTGCGTGGCAGTTGTGTTAGGTGGGCTGCATACATTAAGGCGGAAGCCTCTCAGCAGACTCTGTACTTGGCGGGAGACATCGTTATTCTGGGCACCTTTACTCTCTCACGGTGTTGTCTTTGTATCCAGCGTTTCATGTGAACAGAGATGACACTCAGGACGAGCCAATTAAGGCTGTGTTGTGGCTGATCGAACACTTCCCATCGGAAAGGCTACCCCTGCAGAACGAGGCTGTTGCCATGAAGAAGGAATTGCGTGGCAGTTGTGTCAGGTGGGCTGCATTCATTAAGGCGAAGCCTCTCAGCGGGCCCTCCTGCTTGGCAGGAGACGTCGTTGATCTAGGCACCTTTACTCGTTCACAGTGCGCTCACAACTGAAAAGAGCGTCTTGATTCGATCGACGGGCATACTAGAGACACTGCCCAAAACGTCTGTGAAAAGCTTCATCGGTTTTTCACAGAGGTTTGGATTTCGATCGTTCCTCACTTTCCGAATAGCATTCGTAAATGTCTGTGGTTGTAAGTATTGTCTGAGTGAATTGGTACGCCCACGACTCCGGCGCTGACTAATAAGCGAAGTTACTGCTAGACAGAGTTGCTCTTTGGGTATGTCGCCGCCTGGAGGTTGCGATCGCGAACAGCGCGGCTAGTAGTGGAGACGTGATTAGTAACAAATGAGGGGTTTGGAGCAGCCTGTGGCGGTGGCGGATATCTGGGCCTAATTAACAGTAGAGGCAGCACAGTGACTGCGGCGCTCTTGCAGATAGCGGCGCGCGTCTGGGAGCTCGCTTTGACTGCGGCGGCCGTGTCATTAGCCCCGCCCGCTCCCAGGCGGTGTTTGTCGGCGATGCGGCGCAGACAGACAGCCAGACAGACAGAGAGCTGTCTCTTGGCTTGCGGTCTGTCTGAGAGCTCACAGCCGCGCGACACGGGCGCCACCGATCTCGCGGTCTCGCCTGTCTTGTCAGCCGGCGGTAAACACTGGCTGCTGTACTCGCTGCCGCCGCCGTTGTTCTTGTTGTGGTCGTCAGTGCGAAGGCTGCTTCGGTGAAGATGGTGTCTCCAGTGGATCCAGTACAAGGCTGTACATCTACATCTACATTTACATTTATACTCTGCAAGCCACCCAACCGTTTGTGGCGGAGGGCACTTTACGTGCCACTGTCTTTACTTCCCTTTCCTGTTCCAGTCGCGTATGGTTCGCGGGAAGAACGACTGCCGGAAACCCTCCGTGCGCGCTCGAATCTCTCTAATTTTACCTTCATGATCTCCACGGGAGGTATAAGTAGGGGGAAGCAATATATTCGATACCTCATCCAGAAACGCACCCTCTCGAAACCTGGACAGCAAGCTACACCGCGATGCAGAGCGCCTCTCTTGCAGAGTCTGCCACTTGAGTTTGCTAAACATCCACGTAACGCTATCACGGTTACCAAATAACCCTGTGACGAAATGCGCCGCTCTTCTTTGGATCTTCTCTATCTCCTCAACCAACCCAACCTGGTATGGATCCCACACTGGTGAGCAATACTCAAGTATAGGTCGAACGAGTGTTTTGTCAGCCACCTCCTTTGTTGATGAACTACATTTTCTAAGGACTCTCCCAATGAATCTCAACCTGACACCCGCCTTACCAACGATTAATTTTATATGATCGTTCCACCTCAAATCGTTCCGTACGCACACTACCAGATATTTTACAGACGTAACTGCTACCAGTGTTTGTTCTGCTACCATACAATCATACAATAAAGGATCCTTCTTTCTATGTATTCCCAATGCATTACATTTGTCTATGTTAAGCGTCAGTTGCCCCTCCCTGCTCCAAGTGCCAATCCGCTATAGATTTTCCTGCATTTCGCTGCAATTTTCTAATGCTGCAACTTCTCTGTACCCTACAGCATCATCCGCGAAAAGCCGCATGCAACTTCCGACACTATCTACTAGGTCATTTATATATATTGTGAAAAGCAATGGTCCCATAACACTCCCCTGTGGCACACCAGAGGTTACTTTAACGTCTGTAGAGTCTCTCCATTGAGAACAACATGCTGTGTTCTGTTTGCTAAAAATTCTTCAGTCTAGCCACAAAGCTGGTCTGATATTCCGGAGGCTCTTACTTTATCAGGCGACAGTGCGGAACTGTATCGAACGACTTCCGGAAGTCAAGGAAAATGGCATCTACATTGGAGCCTCTATCTAATATTTTATGGGTCTCATGAACAAACCATTTCTGTACCCCTACCGAAATTTACGGGGGCAGTTTAGGGAGAAATACACTACTGGCCATTGAAAATGCTACACCAAGAAGAAATGCAGATAATAAACGGGTATTAATTGGACAAATATATTATACTAGAACGGTCATTTGGTTACATTTTCACGCAATTTGGGTGCATATTTCCTGAGAAATGAGTACCCAGAACAACCTCCTCTGGCCGTAATAACGGCCATGATGCGCCTGGGCATTGAGTCCAACAGAGCTTGGATGCCGTGTACAGGTACAGCTGCCCATGCAGCTTCAACACGATACCACAGTTCATCACAGAACTTGGATTCATCCGAAAAAATAACGTTTTGCCATTCGTGCACACAGGTTCGTCGTTGAGTACACCAGCGCAGGCGCTCCTGTCTGTGATGCAGCGTCAAGGGTAAGCGCAGCCATGGTCTCCGAGCTGATAGTCCATGCTGCTGCAAACGACGTCGAACTGTTCGTGCAGATGATTGTTGTCTTGCAAACGTCCACATCTGATGACTCAGGGATCGAGGCGTGGCTGCACGATCTGTTACAGCTATGCGGATAAGGTCTCCATCTCGACTCCTAGCGATACGAGGCCGTTGGGATCCAGCACGGCGTTCCATGTTACCCTCTTGAACCTTCCGATTCCATATTCTGCTAATAGTCATTGGATCTCGAGCAACACGAGCAGCAATGCCGCGATACGATTAACTGCAATAGTGATAGGCTACAATCCGACCTTTATCAAAGTCGGAAACATGATGGTACGCATTACTCCTCCTTACACGAGGCATCACAACAATGTTTCACCAGGCAACGCTGGTCAACTGCTGTTCGTGTATGAAAAATCGGATGGAAAATTTTTTCATGTCAGCACGTTGTAGGTGTCGCCACCGGCGCCAACCTTGTGTGAATTCTCTGAAAAGCCTAGCATTTGCATACCACAACATCTTCTTCCTGTCGGTTAAATTTCACGTCTGTAGCACGTCATCTTCGTGCTGTAGCAATTTCAATGGCCAGTAGTGTAATAAAATTAAGTGGTGGGATTGTGGTTTGCAGGCGGAGAATACACGGTAGCGGTGTGGAGGCGTCTTGCCAGTCCAGACAAGTAGACGCCGGTCGCTTCCAACGAGACCGTCAGGATTGTCAACGCATGCCTGAGGCCTACACCTGGCCACACAGTTCACCCACTTGCTCTCACAGCACCACCCACTATTAGACCCAAAGACACCACTGAAATAAAGAAGAAAGAACAGCAGATTGATCCAGGGCTCTTAGTCCAACAGGTGCTTACGTTCTTGGCGGTTTTCCATAAAGTTTGATGAACACAACAGATACACATAACAGAGAAATTATTTCAAATGGCTCTAAGCACTATGGGACTTAAAATCTGAGGTCAGCAGTCCCCTAGACTTAGAATTACTTAAACCTATGGATATCACACATATCCACGCCCGAGGCAGGACTCGAACCTGCCACCATAGCAGCAGCGCGGTTCCGGACTGAAACGCCTAGAATCGCTCGGCCACAGCGGCCGGCAGAGAATTTAGTCATCAATAGTGTATTCTCATGCAATATTTAAAACAATCTTCCAACGCTGCCGTAATTTTTCGATGCCGCTACAGTAAAAATCGTGTGGTTTTGAGGCGAAGAACTCGTTTATCTGTGTTCGGAGCGTATTTTCATGCGGAAAGTATCCTTTGAGGTTACCCGATATAGGGCGGAAAAAGTGAAAATCTGAGGGCACAATATTGCAATTTATACTCGGGCTCGTTCACTACCCATTTTTCACGTGGCTCATCTGCAAAGCGGGATGGTAGTGAACGGTTGCATTTACGCCCCTAATACTGGATAGCCTTTGAACATCAGTGAATTGAATACACAATTGTTTATGCCACAACCTTGCGTCGGGAGGACGACGGTTCAATCCCGCGTCCGGCCATCCTGATTTAGGTTTTCCGTGATTTCCCTAAATCGCTTCAGGCAAATGCCGGGATGGTTCCTTTGAAAGGGCACGGCCGACTTCCTTGCCCATCCTTCCCTAATCTGATGAGACCGATGACCTCGCAGTTTGGTCTCTTCCCCGGAAATCAACCCAACAACTTTGCGAAAATGAGGTACACTATACAAGTTCAGACTGAACTTATTTATTCGAAAAAGATACGCTTCTAACTTTGTGGCCATGTATTTTTTAAGTTCACAAGTAAATCCGATCTAGATGAATAATACTTGGTGCAATTCGCACACCTGGTTTATTGACCCATACCTACACACTTTCACGTTGTTTCTACACAGTTTATTCCCATTCACTGGCGTCCATGCTTACACTCGCGGCACTTGTCCGCCCCGAACTTAACACCACAACGGACAAAGACCCTCTTTTCTCGCCCATATCCCCAGTCCTGAGTCGCGTCACGTGACACTACATTATTCAAAATAATTCCTAAACATGCCCACAATTCGTATACAGTTTTATAAGATTTAAATACTTAAACCTATATATGTTATATAATTTTACACACAGTTATCACCACATAATTTTATAATTCGTTGCTATAAAAAAAAAACACTATGCAACGGAACTACATAGCTCATCAAAACACAAAACAAGTATTTTCATATCCATTTTGCATTACACTATTTTCACTCTGCATTTAATATATAATTTTATTCTTAAGCACTGAAAATCAAAATCAGAATTAATTTATGACGTGCTATCAGCTTACATAATTAGGAATAACTCCATGCTTTGGCACAGCTCCACCCCTCTCCCTCCATTTAATGACATCTTTGCACGAAATATGAGACATACAAATACTTGTCCGGCAGTACAATGATCGAAACTGAAGGTGTCTTCATAATAAAATAACGACTTACTTTGTAGTTGTTCTAAACATCTTCATAAGTTAATTCTACTATTAAACGTTTTGATTGAAGTACGCCAGCGCAACATATTATTTCTGCTGCTTTGCTTTAAATTTAAATTACGAACTACTTGGAAGAGCTCCATATTATCCCGCTTACCTTACAAGATCCTTGCGTTAGAATAGAGAGACCATTTCTCGTCACCAGTAACAATACAGGATACGAATGGTCGGTTTTGTTCACGAGCCAGTTGATGACGAGGAAGCAGATATGCACATATGGCCACTTGCCGATTTCTGTGATTTTGGCTTAGAGCATGCGTTATCCATACACTCAATTTTTTGACCTTCCCCATTGGGTGCAAATGTCGTACGATGGTATAAAGATCCCAATTCATCACATTTGCCTGTTTTCGAGTACACTGACCTGGATTAATGTGTTTAAACCATCTCCATTAAACCCCGAAGATATTCCTCAACGCGGAGGGTCAATAATGCAGAAACGATGCTTATTAAAACGCGAAAACCATTCCATGCCGTGATATGTCCGAAGATATCACCCCTATACACGGCGGAAATGTTTCTGACCGCTGTCACCCTCTACTGACCTCAAACGGAAGAATATGTGAGAAATGTTTCGATTTCTCCAATTGACACGAAGTTTTCTAGAGTGTACAGGTGCACTCGCTATCTTCAGCCGGCCGGTGTGTCCGAGCGGTTCTAGGCGCTTTCTTGTGCAACCGCGAGACCGCTACGGTTGGAGGTTCGAATCCTGCTCGGGCATGGATGTGTGTGTGATGTCCTTAGGTTAGTTAGGTTTAAGTAGTTCTAAATTCTAGGGGACTGATGACCTCACATGTTAAGTCCCATAGTGCTCAGAGCCATTGGTACCATTTTTTCGCTGTCTCCAAATGTCAATATGTAAACTCAAATAGCAACCCTGACCTATACATAAGAGCTGATACTTGGGGAAAGGCGAGATTCAGCGTGGATGGAGCCATAATCAGTTGCCGTTGGTTGCTCAGTTTGTTTTAATCACGTGCATTTTATTTGGAAACAATTGCAAATAAAGTTGACAATAAGGAACAATTATCAAATTTGACTGTTAAAACATAATGTCTAATTAAAAAATTCTTAAGAAAGCTGCACTCACGGCTGAAGGCCATATTGACCAGAAATTCAAATTATTTGTCGGTTGAAGGCCCCAACAGTAATAACTCAAAAAACAATTTGACAGCTGGAGGCCTGGATAACAAATTTTTAGAAGCAATTTAATTTCTTCGAAAAATATTTGAAGAACAATCATCAACATTTCAGTGTTAAGAAAATTTAATTAGACAAAATATCTTAACACAAATTACACTCAAGGCTGAAGGCGTTATTAACAAGAAATTCGAACTCTTTGTCGGTTGAAGGCCCATACAGTAATAATTCAAAACTAAATTCTTTTTGTTTAAGAAAAAAAAGACAATCATCACAATCTGACCAAATCAAGAGAGAAATGGGCCTCAGACAGTGCTCCAAGGATTGACCTGGAAAGTCGCTCATCGTAAACGATGAGGCAGGCAACCATAACTTGTATTCACTTAACCTGATGACAACTCAAACTAGTGACAGTTTAAACATCTGATACCCAATACAGCAATGGAATAACTCAGGAAAGGCAGAACCGGCGGACAGCACTGCATCTTCAGAATTTGGTGTTTAGAACATCCAGAAGCATAAGGAACAACTACGACCAAAGAAGTTCAAAAGTAACAAAATATCCGACCCACAATCAAGGAGGCTGTCGAACTACACGCCTTACTGGACAGCAGCGGCAAGGCGAGGCAAGGTACACTGCCGCGAAAATACGCAAACCTCCAGGGCAGGTAACTAGGGCATTAGCGGCCACAAGGCAGAAAAATACAGCTGGTTGAACTGCATCAATAAACACAAGGAATTAAATGATTAATAATAAGCAGTGGAGGATGGCTAATTGCCCCGCGTGATTAGCCAAGCTGTCTAAGGTGCTGCAGTCATGGACTGTGAGGCTGGTCCAGGCGGAGGTTCGAGTCCTTCCTCGACCATGGGTGTGTGTGTCTGTCCTTAGGATAATTTAGGTTAAGTAGTGTGTAAGCTTAGGGACTGATCACCTTAGCAGTTAAGTCCCATAAGATTTCACACAGGGCTAATTAATTTCGCTAACTCCAAACACTCCACTCGTTGCTCTTCGCCTCAGCGACCCTGCGAGCAACAACACACAAACAAACTGTGTGATCTCAAAATAGTGGAGGTGTCACGACTGACGAACTCAAACGTCCTGGGTCCGATGGACAATGAGGTTGTGGCGCTCACAGCTACAGCCCCTCGATCCGGCAGTGCCTGCGTGCCGCCAGCCGTCCCGGCATGTCCCCGCTCTGCCGAACCTCACTGCTCCTGTGTCCCAGCCGAACTCCCCAACACACTCCGACCCAAAACACTTGACGTCCCTCCAAAGATAGTACCACCCTACTAGATATCGATAACCACTGCTGCTGCCACTCGCAGACAGAAAATGCTAGTAAACATAGTGGCGCCAGTAAATACAAGAAGAAAACGAGACGCAATTATCTCTATTACACGATGCCAACCTACCAACGGCACCAATGCGAGTCACAACACTGCTCAATAAAAAATAAAAACAGTCAATAAATACAACCATATCAATGGAGATACCAACATGCAAAATAAAAACGATACGAACTTCTGCACTAACATAGAATAAGTGCCAAACAGCTTCAGCTCATCTTAAGTCGAGATAGAGCTTTGTCGCACCCACCGTAAACTAGAAGGCCAACCTGAGAACTATCACGTATCTTCACGGGTGCACTGTCGCAAAAAAAAAAAAAAAAAAAAAAAAAATGGTTCAAATGGCTCTGAGCACTATGGGACTCAATATCTTAGGTCATCAGTCCCCTAGAACTTAGAACTACTTAAACCTAACTAACCTAAGGACATCACACACGCCCATGCCCGAGGCAGGATTCGAACCTGCGACTGGAGCAGTCCCCCGGTTCCGGACTGCAGCGCCAGGACCGCTAGACCACCGCGGCCGGCTGGCAAAATACAAACCTCTACCCCAAAGAGGAAATCAACAAGGGTACCAACTACCTACACCTGGTCAGCAGTAGATAGTCTGAGAACAGGAGTCGCAAAACGCAAAGCAACATTTTTTAATTCATTAATTTCACAGTTCCAGTATCAAATAGTAGTACGAAAGATTTTGTTTCAGCACTTGTAAAACTTTCAAATCCTCCGATGCATATACACGTCATCGTCAGAACTGAGCCTGTTCGCTGTAGGAATACAGCAGCATTGAACGAGCACGAAGATGCGTACATCGTGAAATGATGTAATTTACTTGAAGTATTGTGAACATCAACATTCTTAGTACAAGTCTTGAGATGCCTAGCAAAACCAGTCGTGACACAAGTAATCCACCTGGTGTGCAAGGAATATGAGACAGCCGAAATACCGTCAGTTCCCAAGAAGAACCTAACAATCTTAATTTCAGAGAAGGCGGTTGCTGACTAGTGTGAACATTATTGCACTATCAGTTTATTAACCAAAAGTTTGCAAGACACTGACGCACATAATTTACGCAACTATGGAAAAAACTGGTAGAAGCTGACCCCTGTGAAAACTATTTTCGGTTCGAGAGAAATGCGGGAACACGGGAGGCAATACTGACTGTGCGATTCTTCTTACAAGGCGTGGACTAGGCTCTCTCCACACTTCGGAATTGTGAATGTGGGAGATGTTCAATACAAGGAGCGGAAAGTTGTTTAAAACATCTACAGAAACCAAATTACATTTATAAGTGGGAAGACATGAAAGAGAGACGCAGTGGTTAAGAAGGGAGTGGAAAAAGTATTTCGATTTGTACCTTGAGCAAGCAGAAAAAAAAATTAATAAAATTAAAAAAATTGGGGAAGTATTAAAATTCAGGGAGGAGAAATAAAAAATTTTGAGCTTTTGTGATGATGAAATTCTATCAGAGACGGAAAAGGACTTCGAAAGCACTTTACCGTAATGTATATCTTCTTAAATTACAAGATAAACATAAGCAACATTAAAACAAGTTAAATGGAATGCAGCCGAATAAAAAGCACCAATGGTGAGCGAATTAGATGACACTAAAATGGCCGACCATGACCGAAGAAGGGAACTTCTAAAATACAGACTAGCAACAGCAAGAAAACCAAAAAGGCAAAGATTGTAGACATCGAATATAAATTTAAATTTTACGAAGTTCTTCCTAAAGGTATTTGTCTGGAGTGTAGCCTTGTACGGAAAAGAAACGTCTTCAAAAATGTTCAAATGTGTGTGAAATCTTACGGGACTTGACTGCTAAGGTCATCAGTCCTTAAGCTTACACACTACTTAATCTAAATTATCCTAAGGACAAACACACACACCCATGGCCGAGGGAGGACTCGGACCTTCGCCTGGACCAGCTGCACAGTCCATGACTGCAGCGCCTTAGACAAAAGAAACGTGGCCGATAAAGAGTTCACACAAGAAAAAAATGGAAGCATTTGAAATGTAGTGTTTGAGGTGAATATTCAAGAGTAGATGCGTGTAGCTGACAACTGACAGAAAGATACTGAATCGAATTGGGGGAAAAAAAATTATTGCAGAACGTGACTAAAAGGAGGAATCGCTCGATTGGACACATCCTGAGGCATCATTATATACACTATGTGCTCAACAGTATCCGGACATCTGGCTGAAAATGACTTACAAGTTCGTGGGGCTCTCCATCGGTAATGCTGTAACTGAATACGGTGTTGGCTCACCCTTAGCCTCGACGACAGCTTCCACTCTCGCAGGCGTACGTTCAACCAGGTGCTGGGAGGTTTCTTGGGGAATGCCAGCCCATTCTTCACATAGTGCTACACTGAGGAGAGGTATCGATGTCGGTCGGTGAGGCCTGGCACGAAGTCGGCGTTCCAAAACATCCCAAAGGCGTTCTTTAAAATTCAGGTCAGGACTCTGTGCAGGTCAGTCCATTACAGTGATGTTACTGTAGTGTAAGCACTCCGCCAAGGCCGTGCATTATAAGCAGATGCTCGATCTTTTTGAAAGATACAGTCGCCATCCCCGAATTTCTCTTCAACAGTGGGAAGCAAGAAGGTGTTTAAAACGTTAAAATAGGCCTGTGCTGTGATAGTATCACGCAAAACAACAAGGGGTGTAAGCCCCTCCATGAAAAACACGACCACACCATAACACCACCGCCTCCCAATTTTACTGTTGGCACAACACACGCTGGCAGACGACGTTCACCGGACATTCGCCATACCAACACCCTGCCATCGGATCGCCACAGTGTGTACCGTGATTCGTCACTCCACACAACGTTTTTCCACCGTTCAATCTTCCAATTTTTACGCTCCTTACACTAAGCGATGCGTCGTTTGGCATTTATTGGCGTGGTGTGTGGCTTATGAGCAACCGCTCGACGATGAAATCTAAGTTTTCTCACCTCTCGCCTAACTGTGATAGTACTTGCAGTGGATCCTGATGCAGTTTGGAATTCCTATGTAATGGTCTGGATAGAGGTCTACCTATTACACATTACGATCCCGTTCAACTGTCGGCGGTCTCTGTCAATCAACAGACGACGTAGGCCTGTACGCTTTTGTGCTGTACGTGTTCCTTCCCGTTTGCACTTCACTATCACATCGGAAACAGTGGACCTACGGATGTTTAGGAGTGGAAATCTTGCGTACAGACGTATGACACAAGTAACACCCAGTCACCTGACCACGTTCGCTGTCCGTAAGTTCCGCGGAGCGCCCCATTCTGCTCTCTCACGATGTCTAATGACTACTGAGGTCGCTGACGTGGAGTACCTGGCAGTAGGTGACAGCACAGTGCACCTGATGTGTAAAATGTATGTTTTTGCGGTGTCCGGATACTTTTGATCACATAGTGTAATTAGTTTACTAGTAGAGGAAAGTGTTAATGGTAAACATTGTAGCGAGAGGGGAAATAAGCAGGTTAAAATGGCTGTAGGTTGCAGTAGTTAAAGAAGAATGTATAGGCTTGCAAAGGATAGAAAATGATGGACAGCATCTCACCATTCTTCAGCAACATCAACAACAGTAAGAAAGACAAGCACGTTGTCTGCATCGAATTTCAAAGTGATTTGTAGAATTTAGATGTAGAGGAAGGTGGTATCATTGGCTGCACCACAAGCTTACCGCGTGGTGTGTGTGTGTGTGTGTGTGTGTGTGTGTGTGTGTGTGTGTGTAGGTTCCGGAGGAAAGTTACGGCTCGCATTGGCCTGCATACGGAACAGGGGAGCCCATCGCTGCGACGTGTAGAGGCTGGTGGGAGGCGCCAATATCGGCGAACAAAGCTCTCCCACGGTGGAAACAATACAATACCACGTGCGGCCTTGGCGCAGCTACCGTTCCGCTCCCTTCCTCTCCCCCCCCCTTCCCCCCCCCCCCTTAACAACTCCCACATATACTGAACGGTATATAGCGCCCGAGGAGCGCTCGCAGTGCTGGCCCGCCTATCCGATACACAATGCTACTCGCCAGGGGAATTTTCAAATTCCGCCGGGGGAAACAGTCTTCAGAACAAAGATCTGCCCGCAGAGGGGGGATCAGAATGGAAACACCACCGGGCCAAAGAGGATTGGTTCCGACTTGCCGCGGGATAAGGAAAGGCCACTGAGTTCCTCTAAAAAGCCCGATATATAGGCGGTGTTTGCATATGTTACATTGCTGTTTTTTTTTTTATCGGCGTTCCCTGCGCTGTCCGTAAGAATACAGATTGTGACACCTATCGGATCTTCATAAAGCGTAAATCCTGAATACGGCTCATCTTTAATGTGAATGAATTAACGCCAACGGTTATCATTGAATGCATGAGAAACCACGTTCTGTTTTCTAGTACGCAGCATTCTGGAGCCTAGTGCTCGGACATCAACACCATAAAGCAGTACGACGCAATCCTCAACATAAATAAATAAATAAATAAATAAATAGAGCGTCGAAAAACCTCATCTGATAATTAGAAGTTAGCCGACTTTCGTTAGGTATAATAAATTTCCACATTGACAACATAATTGCGGTAGCTGGCTATAAAAGAATATGTTGGGAGAACACGGGACTGTGTTTGCGTGACTGACAGGTATCCATAGATGTTTGGTTCGAATCCGGCCATGTTCCACAACTGCCAGGACAAAACTAATAACAGTACACAGTCTGTTTGTTAATTATCAATTTGTAATGGATTTTTAAACTGCGAAATGATTCATTTCAGTGTTAGAAATCGCAATGATATATATATATATATATATATATATATATATATATATATATATACACATATATATATATATATATGGTGGTCCATTGATAATGACCGGGTCAAACGAGAAAACTACAAAGAACGAAACTCGTGTAGCTTGAAGGGGGGAAAACCAGATGGCGCTATGATTGCCCGGCTAGATGGCGCTGCCATAGGTCAAGCGGATATCAACTGCGTTTTTCAAAATAGGAACCCCCTTTTCTTATTACATATTCGTGTAGCACGTAAAGAAATATGAATGTTTTAGTTGGACCACTATTTTCACTTTGTGATAGATGGCGCTGTAATAGTCACAAACGTACAAGTACGTGGTATCACGTAACATTCCACCAGTGCCGACGGTATTTGATTCGTCATACATTACCCGTGTTAAAATGGACCGTTTACCAATGGCGGAAAAGGTCAATATCGTGTTGATGTATGGCTATTGTGATCAAAATGCCCAACGGGTGTGTGCTATGTATGCTGCTCGGTATCCTGGATGACAGCATCCAAGTGTCCGGACCGTTCGCCGGATAGTTACGTTATTTAAGGAAACAGGAAGTGCTCAGCCACGTGTGAAACGTCAACCACGACCTGCAACAAATGATGATGCCCAAGTAGGTGTTTTAGCTGCTGTCGCGGCTAATCCGCGCATCTGTAGCAGACAAATTGCGCGAGAATTGGGAATCTCAAAAACGCCGGTGTTAAGTATGCTACATCAACATCGATTGCACGCGAACCATATTTCTGTGCACCAGGAACTACATGGCGACGACTTTGAACGTCGTGTACAGCTCTGCCACTGGGTACAAGAGAAATTATGGGACGATGACAGATTTTTTGCACGCGTTCTATTTAGTGACGAAGCGTCATTCACCAATTATCCAACCCCCCCCCCCCCCCCATAATGCCGCACCATACATTAAGTCCCCAAGGTCGCTGATGTTCCACTTGTCGCAGCCATCGTGGATTTTCGGTTGCCCCATAGAGCATATTATGCCGGTTTACGTTACCGTTGTTGGTGAATGACGCTGGTTTCCCCCTTCAAGATAGACGAGTTTCGTTCTCTGTTGTTCTTTCGTTTGATGCTTATTTCGTGAGATATTTGGCCCGGTCACTATCAATGGACCACCATATATATATATATATATATATATATATATATATATATATATATATATAAAGCAGACCTGTAGTAATTGTAAAGTAGTTGGTTCGAATCACGTTGACTGAAACATTTTTTACTATTATTTACACTCCGTACTTATTGACGAATTGAAATGTTATACAACAAAATATTGAATCATATTTTTTGAAAAAATAATACTACGTTCTATTTTCTATTAGTGATTGTACGAAAATATGAGGAGATTAAAACTGTACAAAAATGCGAAACCCCAAACTGAAAATCAAACACTTTTTGTTTCTGGAGATTTTGAGAACAACTCGACGAGGCATATTCGGAGCACATTTTCATCCGTAAAGGAAGTTCCATAAG
Source organism: Schistocerca americana (assembly GCF_021461395.2). Taxonomy (NCBI): domain Eukaryota; kingdom Metazoa; phylum Arthropoda; class Insecta; order Orthoptera; family Acrididae; genus Schistocerca; species Schistocerca americana. The sequence goes on along the minus strand of NC_060128.1, from coordinate 114,263,314 downwards.
ATTGTTCGATACGGAGCCGAAAAGGTAAAATTCTGAGGCGCAAGTCAGGTGAATTAGATGGGTGTGCAACGACTTCCCAACCAAAGTTCTGGATAGTGTTTTTTGTCAAGCAGAATGCGGGTGGGCGCTATCGTGGAGTAGCATAACTTCAAGCAATCTTGCTGGTCTTCGCTTTTGGACTACGTCTCTAATACGTCTCAGTTGTTGACAAGAAATGTCACTAGTGATGGTTACAGGTCGGGGAAGCTATTCCTAGTAGACCACACCGTCGCTGTTCTACCAGATGCATAACATTATGTTTCGTGGTTGCGCGCGGGTCTTTGTACGGGGAATTGCTGACTTGTTTGGGAATAACCATTCCTTTCTTTATTTTATGTTAGCATAACGATACCATTTCTCGGCACCAATAACGGTACAGGATAGGAGAGATCGTGGTACTTCCGAGACAGTTAACAACGATCAAGCAGAGGTGTACATACGGCCACTCGCTGATTTCTGTGATTTTGGCTTACAGCATTCGGCAGCCACACACTCAATTTTGGAACCTCCCCATTCCACCCAAATATCTTACAATAGCGTAATTATCACATTTGCTAGTTCTCGAATACACTGTGAAACGTCCCCTTTGAACAATTATACATGACTGTGCTTAAACTGACACACAATATTTTTAGCGCAACGCAATCTGACTTTCAAAAAAATCCCTATGAAAGAATGGCCCTGACTAACATTAACCTATGCGTTTCACAACTCGCTTACCTCACAAAAATCTTGGTTACTCGAACTACTGCAATACAGCTGGCGCCACTACTGCCAGCTAAATAAAAGATTCAGACTATGGAAGGCACTAACTACTGATAGGGATAGTTAGCAAATGAAAGATATTAATAGAGAACAAACAATGTATTTACCTTAATGTCATCAAAAGTCATAATATATATAGGAGTTCATAACATCCATTTTTTACAAACATCAAAACTCCGCCATTTCTCTCTCCACATCCACCACTGCTGGCGGCTCACCTCCAACTGCGCAACGCTACGCGCTGTTCACATCCAGCTGCCGCTGCCCAACACTACAATGGCAGACAACAATGCAAACTAGCCACAGACTGCACACAGCACAGCCAGTGATTTTCATACAGAGCGCTACGTGGCGTTACCAATAAGAAAACCTAAACAGCCTACTTACAACTGATATGGATCACTGCGGATTACTGGCTTTGAACGATCATCAAACTCCGAAGGTCTTCCTGAACGTGGAGAGCCACTAATGTTAAAATGATACTTCTTAAAAGGAGAAAACCATTTTTTTCCATACTCTGTTCAACGGCATTATCTCTAAACAGCCTGCCCGGCTAGCCGTGCGATCTAACGTGCTACTTCCCGAGCGAGAGGGCATGCCGGTCCATGGCACTAATCCACCCGGCCAGCCTATGGATGGTTTTAAGGCGGTTTTACATCTACCTCGGCGAATGCGGGCTGGTTCCCCTTATTCCACCTCAGTTACACTGTGTTTGCGATTGCTGTGCAAACACTGTCTCCTCGTATGCGTACACCATAATTACTCTACCACGCAAACTTTGCGGCTACACTCGCCTGCAATGAGACGTTCCCAGGGAGGTCCACAGGGCGCCGAACCGCACACTAACCCTGGGATCGATGGGGTGGGTGGACTGCTGTGCTTGTTGGGGGGCTGTCAACCACTGAGGGCTACGGTGGGACGAAGCTGTGGCTAAGTCATGTCTCTGCAATATCCTTTCTTCCAGGAGTGCTAGTATTGCAAGGTTCGCAGGAGAGCTTCTGTGATGTTTGGAAGGTAGGAGACGAGGTACTGGCTGAATTAAAGCTGTGAGGACTGGGCGTGAGTCGTGCTTGGGTAGCTCAGTTGGTAGAGCACTTGCCCGCGAAAGGCAAAGGTCCCGAGTTTGAGTCTCGGTCTGGCACACAGTTTTAATCAGCCAGGAAGTTTCATATCAGCACACACTCCGTTGTAGAGTGAAAATTTCATTCTGTGTTCGGATTTGTTTGCAAGATAAATTCATTGAACATTACTACCATACAGTAAGGTAACAACGATCTTACGACGACTTCACACATTTCGTGATTCGCATCAGACAGTTTCGGTAAGGACAACCGAATCTCCCTTCCACTACTTTAATATGTCGTGCCTAGTGACTAAGTGTAGCAAATAGCGAAATTAATACTTAAAACGAGGCAGCAGTGTAGTAAATAATGTGTTGATCACCAAACTGGCTGAATATGTACTGTAATCTCGTTGTAATACGAGGGTTATTAGGAAAGTAAGCAACGATCGGTCGCGAAATGCTAAATACAGTAAAAATCTGATGAAGCTTTGCACAGATGCTTGGACACTGTGTCTAGTACGCCCGTCGACCGCACCATGTCACTCTTTTCAGCTCTGAGCTCACAGAGAGAACGTAAAGATGGCTAGAAATTAGCGTCTCCCACCACGTATGAGGGCCTGGCGAAAGATTTCGCCTGAAGCTATGCAGTCCACATAACATAACTGTTCCGCGGTTCGTTCTACACGACAATTTTCGGCCGCAGTCCGCAGGGGCAATTAAGATGTTCCTGCAGCATTTTCGATGGGTAGTCACAATACAGCCCGCAATTGGCTACCCCTGAGGTTCATCTCTGCTCAAACGGCCCGCTGGCTATGAAGACAATATTTTGACAGAGACAACGAGCTCCAGTCCAGAGTAGAAAATTGTCGAGAAGCACAGGCGGCTGTCTCCTATAGCGAGGGAATTGAAAAGTTGGTACAACGCCACGACAGATTTCTAAGTCTGAGTGGCGACTGTGTGGAGACGTAGCTGGAAAGTATAGATAACCGTTGCAAATAAAACAGCTTTGATTTTCACTATGGTTTCCATTTCGTTCCATATTTCCCGGATAGCCCTCGAACACGCATGTTTCCATTAGCCTAGCATGGCGCATATGGATATGCGTTGTGGGTTGCATAAAACAAGATCGGTAGAGACAGCTGACTTACCGTGTGTAATAGGAGATGAGACACAATGCCACATATAGAGGGTGGCAATAAACAGTCTGGAAAGCTTGAAAGACTGTTACAAGGTGGGTTGCCCTGAGAAATACTTGGTCAAAAAAATTCCGTATGTAGCGACATTTCCGAGGTAATTAACATTATGGTTAGCCAATCTGGCCATTGGGTGTGCAGATTCAAGTGGCTCGCGAGGGACGACGTCGCCAAACGTGCACTTCGTTTGGTTTTCTAATACTAAGAGAGAAAGCGAGAAAGAGAGAAGGAGAGAGACTGAAACTGGGCGTGGGACAGTAGTAAAGATGGAATCCAAGGCAAAGGCGGAGTAGCCTCGTGCGCCAAACAACACACACGCCCTAGGGAGGACTTGAACCATGAACGTACACAGCGAGGTGTGCGACACTTTGCAGGAAATAAACAGGATGTTATGGTGGACATGGTCGCCAAGGATAGATGAATGCTTGTGTTGATCTACTGTGAATTGCAGAATGACGAGATCACCCAGGTAATCACAGATCACAACACTCCTTCCCCCGGCGTTGAACCTTCTGACTCTTGTTGCAGGGCCGTTCACAACCATCTGTCCGATGGAGCATAAGAAGTGGTTCATCTGAATAGGCCACCTTTCGCCGCTCAGTGGGCGTCCATTTCTGATACTGGCGAGCAAATTCCAACCTTCGTCGGCGATGAACAGTAGACAGCGTGGGTAGATGAATTAGGCGCCTGCTGCGGAGGCCCATATCCAGCAACGTTACGCAAGAAAAAACGAAGAAATTTTGTAGGTGAGCATGACTTTTCATATTAGAGTGTGGATGATAATGGAAGTAAAAGCATGACGTTAGTACAACTAGAATCAGTGCAGTATGTGTGTAAGTGGGCATGTCGTAGAACGCCAAGTCGATCGCTGGCGGCGCTATTCTTCCCGTAGCAGGTAGGTTCACGGTACTGGCCAACTGCGTGGCAACGCCGACCCATCTCAACTCCCCATTGTGGGGATGGAGAGCGATTCTGATGGGCGTCAACTCTCGCAGTGCAGGTGGGTCGTGACTTACTGTATTCCACGGGCTGTAAGGCGCTACTGACTAGGAAACTCCGGCCGAACAGGCCTTGGAAAGCCCAAAGGGACCAACCGGCCGCCGTGACATCCTCACAAATGGCGTTATTGGATGCGGATATGGAGGGGCATGTGGTCACATCACCGGTCTCCCGGCCGTACGTCAGTTTACGAGAACGGAGCCGCTATTTCTCAATCAAGTAGCTCCTCAAAAAAAATGGCTCTGAGCACTATGGGACTCAACTGCTGTGGTCATAAGTCCCCTAGAACTTAGAACTACTTAAACCTAACTAACCTAAGGACAGCACACAACACCCAGCCATCACGAGGTAGAGAAAATCCCTAACCCCGCCGGGAATCGAACCCGGGAACCCGGGCGTGGGAAGCGAGAACGCTACCGCACGACCACGAGATGCAGTAGCTCCTCAGTTAGTCTCTCAACAGCTGAGTGCACACCGTTTGCCAATAGCTCTAGGCAGACCGGATGGTCACCCATTAAAGCGCAAGCCCCCGACAGCGCTTAATTTCGGTGATTTGACGGGAACTGGTATTACCACTGCGGCAAGGAGATGCACCTTAATTTCTAAGCAATTTTTTTTTAAAATTAACATTTTTACCATTTTATTACTACACATTGCAGAACCAGACTAAAAAAATCTTTGTTTATAAAACCGAACTGATCTTTAAAATACCTGAAAATCGTCATCCGGTTTATTTATCGAGACTTCAAGAGGTTGCAGTTGTGGAGTAAATGCAAGCTTTGTATTTCCCTGTCTCAATTTCGCTATTACAGAATTTTTCAAATGACTGCTAGACTCCTCTAGCACAAGAAGAGAAGTCTCCTTGAATAAAGCACGTTTCCTTACCATCCACACCCCGTTAATCGTCCGCAACTCGTGGTCGTGCGGTAGCGTTCTCGCTTCCCGCGCCCGGGTTCCGGGGTTCGATTCCCGGCGGGGTCAGGGATTTTCTCTGCCTCGTGATGACTGGGTGTTGTGTGATGTCCTTAGGTTAGTTAGGTTGAAGTAGTTCTAAGTTCTAGGGGACTGATGACCATAGATGTTAAGTCCCATAGTGCTCAGAGCCATTTGAACCCCGTTAATCCATAATTTCATATCAGCGTCGGCCATTTAGCCCTTGCCATGTAGGTAACACCACCAACTGGCAGTATTTCAGAAAGTTTTGTCATTGTTTTGCTCTTGAAAATAAAAGCTGGTATAAGTTTGGTACCGTCAGCGCAACATGAAAGCACAACAGTGTACCGCATTTTTTCATGTCCTCTTGTTTTTGTAGCTGTAGTTTTAGCATCTTTCATGGCAACAGTTCTGTTTCGCGGTACATCAAATGTCACAGGAGTTTCGTCCATATTCGCTATTTGGCTTAATTCCCCACTGGTTTTCTTTCTATGTTGAATAGTAAGACAATGGAAAGATAATATTTTCTCTTCATACTCTTGTGGCATTTTCGGAGATATTTCGGTTTTAGTTCAGATGATAAGTCCAAGACGTTTCATAAACCTGCAGCACAAACTCCACCCTTAAACGTTAGACCTGAGTTTCTCCTGGCGTATACAACTTTCAAATAACTTCCGGGAATTCAGCCAGGTAACAATTTCAGCGACCGCCGATATTTCGGCGGGAGAACACCCCGCCATTTTCAAGGCAAACTGCAACGGACAGGCGGTGTACATGCAAATTTAATACCTCGGTTCTCCGACAGAAGCAGGAAAGATAACACACACACATACACACACACACACACACAAACTGAACACTAGTGCCACCAAAGATGACCAAAGTCAGAGCTATCGATAGTGAGACTATGAATTCGCAGGTGAGGCAGCATTGACTCTGTTCCTCTGTTTTTTGACAAGGGAGAGAGCCGGATTCCAAACAGAGTTTAAACAGAAACCTCCATCCCTGTTAACGAGGTTGCTCGCTAATTTAATCTCAACTGCCTCCCTAATAACACTGTCCCAATAGCTGGACGTGCATGCCAATATCTCGGTGTTATTCTATAATATGGGGTGACCAGTATCCAAGCAATGTTCAGCAATAGCAGATCTATTTGGCTGCTGTAATCGTGTGTGCCGTTTATGCTCAGTACATCTGTCCTCCACGGTCCTGATAGTTTGACCAATATATGCCATGCCGCAGCTACAAGGAATACGATATACACCCGCCTTACGCAGTCCAAGATCGTCCTTAACGGAACTCAAAAGTGCTCTAATTTTAGATGGAGGTCGGAAAACACATTTCACATCGTATTTCCGTAAAATACGACCGATCTTATTGGACGTGTTTCCTACGTAAGGCAACAGAGGAACAGAGTCAATGCTGCCTCACCTGCGAGTTCATAGTCTCACTATCGATAGCTCTGACTCTGGTCGTCTTTGGTGGCACTAGTGTTCAGAGTGTGTGTGTGTGTGTGTGTGTGTGTGTGTGTGTGTGTGTGTGTGTGTGTGTTATCTTTCCTGCAGCAGTCCGAGAACCGAGGTATAAAATTTGCATGTACGCCGCCTGTCCGTTGCAGTTTGCCTTGAAAATGGCGGGGTGTTCTCCCGCCGAAATATCGGCGGTCGCTGAAATTGTTACCTGGCTGAATTCCCGGAAGTTATTTGAAAGTTCCACCCTTAAAGTCCGTTAAGTTCCACGTTAAGGCTGTCTTATGAGCGTGTGTTTCAATCATTTTTGTATTAATTCCGATGCCATTTTGACGGTGTCCTTGAATCCATTTCAATACGTTAACTTCTAGTTTTCGCCATTTTCCGTTCAGTTTTCTATTTGCGCATTTAGTCTTCTACATGGTTCAAATGGCTCTAAGCACTATGGGACTTAACTTCTCAGGTCATCAGTCCCCTAGAACTTAGAACTACTTAAACCTAACTAACCTAAGGACATCACACACAGCCATGTGCGAGGCAGGATTCGAACCTGCGACCGTAGCTGTCGCGCGGTTCCAGACTAAAGCGCCTAGAAACGCTCGGCGAAAGCGGCTGGTTCTACCACATGTTTTGAGTTCTTCGTTACTAGTCCTGCCAACCGCGAATGCTTTTTTCCTGTTGGTGGAGGGCCGGAATGCCGTTCAGCTGCTCTCTTTCCATGTTCTCCTGTATATGCCATCACTTCAGTTTACAGCCCGCATCATATGAATACTTTTTTTTCCATTACGAAACTAGCTACTCCTTTCGTACTGTTACCGATAACACAGACTACTTTCAATTCAACTGCACTGACACCGTAGATTGCAATGACCCACCATAGGCTACACAGTGTTCTGGGTTTGTGATGGCGGGACGGCAGGACGACTGTGTCAGCTAGCTTGTGAATCTCCGCAGCTCCTGTTCGTTGCATCGGTGCACTGCCGCTGTGAGTTGAATCCAGTATTGTAACACAGAGATAGGCTTCCCACGGCATGAAATATATGACAGTTGTTACGACTGGCGGGAAATTTAAATCAAACACTGGACATTTTTATATTAATTTCGACTATAAGACGGACCTGAATTTTGGAGACAGGTTTTCGAAGAAAACAGCGCGTCTTGTAGTCCGTAAAGTACGGTAGTGAATAAGTTGTTTCCAGGTATACTTGAACCGCGAATTTACTTTCAAAACCTTTTCTTAACAATTTACTTTATTTACTAGCGATTCATCAAGAACATTAACACATTTAATCATACAGGTATACTTGAACCGCGAATTTACTTTCAAAACCTTTTCTTAAGAGTTTACTTTATTTACTAGCGATTCATCAAGAACATTAACACATTTAATCATACTATGTGAGGGTGGAAGTAGTTGCCAGGGAGTAACTGGTGAAAACAAAATCAAATTGCTTTTAACGAACGGATACTTTATTCCTAAAAGCTTTTTTTTTTTTTTTTTAAGAAACGGATTTAAAATTATAAGCAGAAAGCACCCTCTAAATTTCAAGTTACAGTTTATTCAGAGGCACAAAGAAACAAATTTTTCAGTGTATGAGCTTTCGGGATGAGAACTTTGCCGCTCCCATTTTACACGGCCGTAATTACGACCGCTCACAACAACCTCTAAAAAGACTACAGAGGTGCAAATCTGCAACACACCAGATTACCTTAAAGTAAAAGTTTTAACAATTCACACAAGCATACAAACTATGCATCGCGTAGGAGGGATGGAAATGGTACAAAACACTAAAATTAAAAGATTAGCTTGCCACCGAAGGTGCAACTTGATTTTAACTTCTACGAAAAGTCTTACGGTAGAAGGGTGGCAACTTTATATATTAATATGACCAATTAAATAAAAGCCCACGTAATGCAATCTTACGTAAAATTATACAAGGTTGGCCAAACAAGTTAAAATGCTCTACAGTACACATATACCGCCTCTCAAGATGAAAGGCTAGATAAAAACATATTTCAGGAACAGCCGGCCGGAGTGGCCTTGCGGCTCTAGGCGCTACAGTCTGGAACCGAGCGACCGCTACGGTCGCAGGTTCGAATCCTGCCTCGCGCATGGATGTGTGTGATGTCCTTAAGGTTCGTTAGGTTTAATTAGTTCTAAGTACTAGGCGACTGATGACCTCAGAAGTTAAGTCGCATAGTGCTCAGAGCCATTTTTTTAATTATTTCAGGAATTAGGCCGTTACACTTCAAGCAATAAATTCGTTATCTCACATTGATAGGGAGATTACGAACCCGATCCGCAGGTTGCTCTAACCCGCCCCTACTCCACAAGGGAGAATGGACCACCCAATTCACAAATAACCACCTTCCCGCGGGTGGGCAAACGGAGAAGAATGGTGGGATGACCCCAAAACAAAGCGGCTGGTGGCCTCACCAAGAAAACAAGTAGAATTTAAGAAGTAAATGAAACAACGTATCACCAATCACGTAAGTTGTAATAAACTGCGATTTCTGGAGAAGACTTGGCGCAGCACCCCCAAAACGCTCTCCCGAATCGTCCGCTGCGAGCCGCTTCAACGGACGCAGGAAGGCGCGCCGATCTCCCGTCTCACGGCGTAGCAGCTCGCACCGGCCAGACCGATGTCGTGGGTTGACTCCCGTTGCTCTCGTGTCGGCCGCGAAGTCCCCCTCGCTATACGCCGCGGCCCACTGGACTCACGTGGCGACCTCACATGCGCTGACGCTCAAGGCGGACACGTCATCTCGTGTCTCAGTGCGCGACCGTCCAACCGATCGATCCAACCGCCAATGACCGTTGCCTGAGCAAACTCGAGCAGACTGGCGGCCTAACGCGCAGACTCAGATGCAGGAACTAAGCCGCCGACGTGGCGACCACTCGTTGAGTTTTCTCACTGCGCCACAAATTCGGACAAGAGACAGAATCGAAAGCTGCGGACGAGAGACACCCCAGACTCGCCGAGACTGAACGATTCCGACTGACTAACTGGCGAGCTCGTAGCGCCCCTTAAATGCATGTGAACAGGCAACCTTTCCCCTTTCCCACCAGAGGGAGACACCAAAGCTGCGACTGTCACAGCGGCGCCACCGCCAAGAACGGTGGGCAACTACTTCACACTACGCGCTGCGGCTCGCTCTTCAAAACAGCAATTTTTGCCATGGCTCAATACTGGCCGCTAATTTCGCAGGCTATTTGATGGTCGCAAATTTCACTGGGCGCAGTATTGACACATCCCACTTTCTCGTTCTCTCTCAGACAAAAACCTGTCTCGACGGTCCTCCCGGTGTTATCGCAGAAGCGGCAGAAAGTTTCGCTGTGACCGCAGACCCCCCAGCGCCACGTCTGCGGAGATTTATACGTCGCGGCGAGGGCAGGGAAATTTTTTTCGCTCCGCTTTGCTGTCACGCGTGGGACTTGTCCGGCGGACGTGGCGGCGCCTACTGCCGCGAAAATAAATACATAAATAAAAAAAGCGGCGGCTGTTCGGGACGCGCGGAAGAACAATGGCTCACGCCTTTCCTCGGAGGAGAGTTGTGCAGGTGGCGGCCGGTGGTCTACGGAGGTGACGGGCGGAGCGCGCAGCCTGCACTGTTTTTCCGATGGCCGGGGCGCCGTGTGGAGTCTGCGGTTGTAGGGGGAGGTGCTGAAGGGGTGGGAAGATACTGCGGGGGTAGGGGTGGGGGTGGCGGGGTGATGGCTACGGTGGCAGCTGGTGCCGGCGATGGAGATGTATCGTCCTGGTGTCGCTGCCGCCGGGTAAGCAGAGTATGGGAGGGGAGAGGTGTGGTTAAAGGGAGGGTGGGAGGGAGGGAGGGAGGGAGGACCTAGACCGGGGGGGGGGGGGGCTGAGGACCACAGCTGCAGCTGCAGCGGACGATAACTCTGGTCTAGCACTGCCACACCGACAAAGACTCTGAGGTACGGAAGAACTCTCCACTACATATTGGATGAAACATTAGGCAGTCGCTTAGACGAGCACACTGCCCGTTTTGGATTGCTGAAGATCGTGGAACAGTCAACATGTGCTCATGGCTCCCCCCACTACTAATGTTATTGTGTCTCACTGTTTAGAGGCACAAAACGCGTGGGTGTTTTCAGCTCGTTGCTAAATGCAAATAAGTAGGAGGCCGATTTGATAGTAGCTGAAGGAGTCCAGGTTGCAATAATATGCTGTAGAGAGAAGGATTATTATTCAAGGAACACATAGTACAATGGAACTACTTATCTACAGTAGTTTGTAGGACTGCAGCTGCAGCTATGAACTGACAATCTCGTAACATGGAATACCATGAACTAATACAACATATTCTCAGGGACTAAGCCTGATGGGCCCTCCTCACAAGGGAACCTCCCCATCGCACCCCCCTCAGATTTAGTTATAAGTTGGCACAGTGAATAGGCCTTGAAAAACTGAACACAGATCGATCGAGAAAACAGGAAGAAGTTATGTGGAACTATGAAAAAATAAGCAAAATATACAAACTGGGTCGTCCATGTGTAATATAGCTACTATTAAGGGCAGTATGAGACTGGGAGCGCCGTGGTCCCGTGGTTAGTGTGAACTGTTGCAGAACGAGAGGTCTTCAGTTCGAATCTTCCCTCGATCGAAAATTTTAACTTTTTATTTTCAGTTTATGTGAAACACTCTTATGTTTTCATTACTTTTTTTGGAGTGATTATTACATCCACAAGAAAACCTAAATCGGGCAAGGTAGAAGAATCTTTTCACCCATTCGCCAAGTGTACTAGTTAGGTGGGTCGACAACATATTCCTGTCATGTGACGCACATGCTGTCACCAGTGTCGTATACAAAATATCAGACGTGTTTTCCTGTGGAGGAATCGGTTGTTCTATGACCTTCCGATCAAATGTTTTCAGTTCCCATTGGAGAGGCACGTCCTTTCGTCAACTAATCACACGGTTTTGCGGTGCGGTCGCAAAACACAGACACTAAACATATTACAGTGAATAGAGACGTCAATGAACGAACGGACAGATCATAACTTTGCGAAAATAAAGAAAGCAAAATTTTCATTTGAGGTCAGATTTGAACGTAGGACCTCTCGTTCCGCAGCTGTCCACGCTAACCACGGGACCACGGCGCTCCTCGCCTCACATTGCCCTTAATATTGCCTATCTTACACATGGACGACCCAGTTTGTATATTTTGCTTATTTGTTTCATAGTTCCACACAACTTCTTCCTGTTTTCTCGATTGATGTGTGTTCAGTTTTTCAAGGCCTATCCACTGTGCCAACTTATAACTAAATCTGAGGGGGGTGTGATGGGGATGTTCCCTTGTCAGAGAATCAGTGCAAACATTACAAAAATTGGTTCAAATGGCTCTGAGTACTATGCGACTTAACTTCTGAGGTCATCAATCGCCTAGAACTTAGAACTAATTAAACCTAACGAACCTAAGGACACCACACACGTCCATGCCCGAGGCAGGATTCGAACCTGCGACCGTAGCGGTCACGCGGTTCCAGACTGAAGCGCCTTTAACCGCACGGCCACACCGCAAACATTACAGAACTGGCTGAGGGCCGATTATGAATGTGCGTCTGCCTAGGTTGAAATCTAGCTAAGAAGTGAACGAGGCACACTCCAGTTCAGTCGAGCTGCACAACCCGCTAGAGTGCGCTGTGCTCGGCAGACGACGGGCTGCCAACCTAGTGTTGGCGCGGCGTTGTAGTAGTATCTGTGGCAATGATAGGTTGGTTGTTTGGGGGAAGGGACCAAACTGCGAGGTCATCGGTCTCGTCGGATCGGGGAAGAACAGGGAAGGAAGTCGGCCGTGTCCTTTCAGAGGAACCATCCCAGCATTTGCCTGGAGCGATTTAGGAAAACCACGGAAAACCTAAATCAGGATAGCCGGACGCGGGATTGAACCGTCGTCCTCCCGAATGCAAGTCCAGTGTGCTAACCACTGCGCCACCTCGCTCGGTGTGGCAATGATACTACAAATGTAAGATATGACAGTGAAGTGGTGTGTAGGGCGATGTTGGTGATACTGGCCGGACATAATTTTTATCTCATGCTCATTTATCCTCTTTTATTATGAAAGACTCCCCTAAATTAAATGACTGTTCAAAACTTAATAAAAAACATAATTAGTATATGATGTGCATTACCTATGTTCAAAAATCGGTATGTTCTGAACTCCGAGTTACCGATGTAAATCTTACGTGTGGCGCATAGTAGTAGTAGTAGTAGTAGTAGTAGTAGTAGTAGTAGATACAGAGAGCTGGATGTGAGGTATGATGGAGAGAAGTCGAATTGTAACTCTTCTCTGATGTACCTTTATGGATTATACTGACAATATTTCATGAAGCACAAACAAAGCGCGTTATCGTTATTTTAAAGTGAAGAATACATAACAGAATAACTCTGTTGTTTCATTTAACAAAGAAGTTAAATTTAATACCTGGTTACGTCATTTTGAGACCACAACTGATCCGCATTAGTGACGACGTTACAGAATAAAGGAATTGGGCCACAATACTGACTGCAAGAAGTAAATTATCATACTGTTCTTAAACACTTTCGACGGCCTCTGAGACGGAGCGGTTCTAGGCGCTTAAGTCCGGAACCGCGCTGCTGCTACGGTCGCAGGTTCGAATCCTGCCTCGGGCATGGATGTGTGTGCTGCCCTTAGGTTATTTACGTTTAAGTAGTTCTAAGTCTAGGGGACTGATGACCTCATATGTTAAGTCCCACAGTGTTTAGGGCCATTTGAACAATTTTGTTTTTCCTTAAACACTTTCAAGACTAACGAAATTTTCAGTCAACATCATACGCTGTTCAACTTCAAGCACAACGAGCATCAACAACTACTACGGCAGCTGAAGCTAATGTGTCGAATTAAAAGTTGTATATTATTCTCAGGTGGCGACTTTTCACGGCTTCCAGTACTATCAAAAATCGTTCTATGTTCCTTTCCCTGCAATAAAGTTCAGTCAATACTATTGCTGGTATCAACTGACAGAAGTTAACTTGTACACGTTTTCCAACTGTAGGCAAGGCGGGGTTCCATTGGAACAGTGATGGTGGGAATAGATAGTGGTTTCAGAAGGACCCTGATGTATAGTGTAAGGTGAGTTAGTTAGCTGCAGGCAGTTGCAGGCTGTTAACGAAGGTACGAGCATACGTGATAAGAAGTTCACACGTATTGAAGTGGCTCGAAGACTTCCTAAATAATAGAACGCAGTATGTTGTCCTCAACGGCGGGTGTTCATGAGAGACAGGGGTGTCGTCAGAAGTGCTCCAGGGAACAACAGCTGTTGTTCTCTTTGTTCATATATATATATTGGCATAGTCTTCTTGTATTTTGCTACACTTACTCAACTTCGACACCTTACCGTACACCACGGCATCTTCAGGAAACAACCGCAGTTTGCTCCCGACCCTATCCGCCAAAGCAGATATACGAGTATATTGCGGTTGTTTTCTGAAGATGCCGTGGTGTACGGCAAGGTGTCGAAGTTGAGTAAGTGTAGCAAGATACAAGACGACTTAGCCAAAACTTCCAGCTGGTGTGTTGAATAGCAGCTAGCCCTGAATGTGGAAAAGTGTAAGTTAATGCGGATGAGTAAGAAGAAGAAACCTGTATTACTAGCGTCCTGCCTGAGACAGTAAAGTCGTTTAAATATCTGGGCGTAATGCTGCAAAGCGATTAGAGATGGAGCGAGCATGTGAAAACCGTGGTCGGGAATGCGAATGGTCGACTTTGGTTTATTGTGAGAGTCTTAGGAATTAGCGGTTCACGTGTAAAGGAGACCACATATAGGACACTGGTGCGACCTATTGTTGAGTACTGATCGAGTGTTTGGGATCCGTACCAGGTGGACTGCAGGAAGAAATCGAAGCAATTCAGAGATGGGATGGTAGATTTGTTAACGGTTTTCTACCAGACAGGGAGCAGCATGTCGTCCTGAACGGGGTGACTTCAACAGAAACAAGAGTAACTTCAGGTGTGCCCCAGGGCAGCGTGATAGGTCCTCTGCTTTTTACGACTTGCATAAACGATGGTTGATGGTATTGACAGCGGCCTTAGACTGTTTGCTGATGATGCTGTAGTCTAGAAGGAAAGTAGTATCACATGGAAATTGTGATTTGAAGAAAATAAATGCGTGGTGTAATGACTGGCAGTTATCTATCTATATTAGTAAGTGTAGCCTACTGTCTATAGCAAGGCGAAAATCCCCATTAATGTACGAGTACAAAATAAATGCCCAGTCTTTGGAAGCGGTAACATCCGTCAAGTATCTGGGTATGACTATTAGAAATGATCTCAAATGGAACGATCAGATTACACAAGTAATGGGTAAGGCGGACTCTAGATTGCGGTTTATTGGTAGAATCCTGAAGCGATGCAGTCCTTCAAGAAAGGAAGTAGCTTACAATATGTTGGTTCGTCCAGTATTAGACTATTGTTCGTCTGATTCGTCTGATTCAAAAATTTGAGAAGGTCCAAACAAGAGCGGCAAGGTTCGTGACTGGTACATTGAGCCATCGCGAGAGCGTTACAAATCTCATAGAAAGTTTGAAGTGGGACACACTTGCAGATAGACGACGCGCTAAACAGAAGGGGCTGCTCACTAAATTCCGAAATCCACACCGCTTGGTGGCTAGCGGAATATATATATTTATATATAGATGCAGGTAGGTTCGAACAACTCGGAGATGCTTCGGGACCTCAAATGGGAGTTTCTAGAGGGAAGGTGACATTCTTTTCGAGAAACGCTATTGAGAAAATTAAGAGAACCGGCATTTGATGCTGCCTGCAGAACGATTCCACAGCCACCAACATTCATCGTGGGTAAGGACCGCGAATGGAAGATACGACAAATTAGGGCTCACATGGAGGTGTACAGTCAGTCAGTCGTTTTTCACTCGCTCTTTTGTGAGTGGAACAGGAAAGAAGTACCTATAAATATCAGTAGCTGTATTCGCTCTGTTAAACGTCTTTGCATCTTAAACGAGTGGCTCAGTAATAAAAGCTACAGCTACTTTTGGTCACGAGCCGGCCACGGTGAAGAGCACTACTCGATGCCGGTCAGAGCTGCGCCGTGCGCAGAAGTTGAGAGAGGGCCAGCGGAAGGTTTGACACTGTCGGCCAAAGTGTGGCCGGGGTTCGAGGCGCTGCCCCCGCCAGCGGCCGCTAATGCGCTGACGGGATTAGCAACTCGGCCAAACAGATTAGCCATTAGGGTAATAGCGGACCGCCGTCCGGCCGCTGTCGCCTCTCGTGGACGCACCCCGACTTACGGCGCCTGCCGCCTCATCCTCCCTGTGCATCTCGTTTCTCTCACTCCTCTGCATGTCGTTCCATTCTGCACACTCAACATTTCACTTCTTTAGTTTACGTGTCCAGGACTTACAGGGGGAGACCACGACGCTGGGATCACGGATTTGCTTCAAACTTTCTACACCTTTTGGAGGCCATTAAAATAACAGTTGTGTTGGCAGAAGAGCCAACACCGTGTTACGAGTGGAGGCCGAAATGCATGCGTATTATCTCACGCAGGCTGGCGTGAGGAGGGAAGAACTATACTGACGTGAAGTCTGGAACATGACAAGCAATGAGAATTCAGAAAGCGGACGTAATTAGCTTCATTCTTAACTTTAATCCATTAATGATGAACGTCCCAGTCTTCAAGAAGGGTCGTCGAGCAGATGCGCAAAACTATAGACCTATATCTCTGACGTCGATCTGTTGTAGAATTATAGAACATGTTTTTTGCTCGAGTATCATGTCGTTTTTTGAAACCCAGAATCTACTATGTAGGAATCAACATGGATTCCGGAAACAGCGATCGTGTGAGACCCAACTCGCTTTATTTGTTCATGAGACCCAGAAAATATTAGATACAGGCTCCCAGGTAGATGCTATTTTTCTTGACTTCCGGAAGGCGTTCGATACAGTTCCGCACTGTCGCCTGATAAACAAAGTAAGAGCCTACGGAATATCAGACCAGCTGTGTGGCTGGATTGAAGAGTTTTTAGCAAACAGAACACAGCATGTTGTTATCAATGGGGAGACGTCTACAGACGTCAAAGTAACCTCTGGCGTGCCACAGGGGAGTGTTATGGGACCATTGCTTTTCATGTTATATATAAATGACCTAGTAGATAGTGTCGGAAGTCCCATGCGGCTTTTCGCGTATGATGCTGTAGTATACAGAGAAGTTGCAGCATTAGAAAATTATAGCGAAATGCAGGAAGATCTGCAGCGGATAGGCACTTGGTGCAGGGAGTGGCAACTGACCCTTAACATAGACAAATGTAATGTATTTCGAATACATAGAAAGAAGGATCCTTTATTGTATGATTATATGATAGCGGAACAAACACTGGTAGATCGGGTTGACGGAGGAGATAGAGAAGATCCACAGAAGAGCGGTGCGTTTCGTCACGGGGTTATTTGGTAACCGTGATAGCATTACGGAGATGTTTAGCAAACTCAAGTGGCAGACTCGTCAAGAGAGGCGCTCTGCATCGCAGTGTAGCTTGCTCGAGAGGGTGCGTTTCTGGATGAGGTATCGAATATATTGCTTCCCCCTTCTTATACCTCCCGAGGAGGTCACGAATGTAAAATTAGAGAGATTCGAGCGCGCACGGAGGCTTTCAGACAGTCGTTCTTCCCGCGAACCATACGCGACTGGAACAGGAAAGGGAGGTAATGACAGTGGCACGTAAAGTGCCCTCCGCCACACGCCGTTGGGTGGCTTGCGGAGTATAAATGTAGATGTAGATGTACATGATTCACAATATTGTGTGTTCAGAAAACATTCGTAATAACTGAATATGGCGCCTTGCTACGTCGTAGCAAATGACGTAGCTGAAGGCTATGCTAAACTGTCGTCTCTGTAAATGAGAACGTATTTTGTCAGTGAACCATCGCTAGCAAAGTCGGCTGTACAACTGGGGCGAGTGCTAGGGAGTCTCTCTAGACTAGACCTGCCGTGTGGCGGCGCTTGGTCTGCAATCACTGATAGTGGCGACACGCGGGTCCGACGTATACTAACGGACCGCGGCCGATTAGAGGCTACCACCTAGCAAGTGTGGTGTCTGGCGGTGACACAATAACTATGTATAAGTGGTAAGGTGCAAGAATTGTATCTACTTCGCTGGCCGATCTCTTTAAATGTCAGTACAGGCAGAGAAACAAAAACAATGTCAGCATATACATAAAGAAGCAAATATGCGTACTGATAAATCATTGTGCGCAACCGCGCTGCTGCTATGGTCGCAGGTTCGAATCCTGCCTCGGGCATGGATGTGTGTGATGTCCTTCGGTTAGTTAGGTTCAAGGGGGGGTAGGGGGGTAGGACGTCAAAGGGGCCGACTTGGAGCAGGAGAGGTACCACAGGACATTTTAATTTCCACAGTCTATACTTTTACAAATAAATTCATTAAACATTGTCAGCATGACCAGAAAATATACAGAATTCACACTCATAGCAGTGGAAGTTCTAAAGAAGTAATTTTTTTTTTACGTGTGTAATTTCATCATTTGTTGCTATAGGTACACTTTTCTTCATAAGTTAGAGACGTTCCTCGATGAATTTTGCACAGCATACATACCATACTCACATTTGTATGAAACTCTAGAATTTTCCAAATCTATTAAAAACTGTGGTAAAAATTTGGGTAATTAACTATAAAATTTGTGTTTTTTCTAAACATGACTTTAAAATATAACAGTCATTCATTTTTTCATAAATTAAATAAATTCTAGAGTTTCATACACATGTGAGTATGGTATGTATGCTGTGCAAAATTCATCGAAGAACGTCTATAACTTATGAAGAAAAGTGTACCTATAGCAACAAAGGCAGCCATTAGTAAGTGAAAAAAATGATGAAATTTCGCACGTAAAAAAAATTTATTTTGTTATATTTTCGAACTTCCACTGCAATGAGTGTCAATTTTGAATCCTTCCTGGTGATGCTGACAAAGTCTTATGAATTTATTTGTAGAAGTATAGACACTGGAAATTAAAATGTCCTGAGATGCGTCTGCTGCTCTAAGTCGGCCCGTTCGACGTCATAACCCCCCTCCCCCCCCCCCCCCCCCCCTTGAGTAGTTCTAAATCTAGGGGACTGATGACCTCAGATATTAAGTCCCATAGTGATTAGAGCCATTTGAACCATTTGATAAATCGTTGAAAGGTAACCAGTGTTTCCATAAAGTTAGACATAACTACGAAAAGAATAGATACTGAAATATTGCTGAGTCGGGATGCCGGCCCGCTTATTCTCAAAAGTAAAATGTGTTTGATTGGGGATAATTACCCAAACGAAATATCGAAGAAAATTTCTAAATGTGGAAAGCTATTAGTTCTTCGCGATTCTCTCCTCTCATCTTCATCGATCGCTAATGGAAGAAACGTAGCTCATTTATGTGAGTTCGTGAGCAAGCTCTGCGGTATGTGCGACAGACACTGTCGACAGTCGCCGCCAGAGACCGCTGCGGTCGTCGGTTATATCGAGGAGCACACTATTTGTGACGTAGCAACTTGTTTCTGGTCGCGCAGCAACCGTGGCGTGCTTCACGGGGGGAAACGTGTTCGGTGGGAGGACGGCTCAAGACCATTGTTGCTTTTGGTGTCAGTGAAATCGGGAGGGAGCATCCGTCAGTCGTAATTGCTGCTGCTTACAAGAGAACCTCCCCATCACACCCCCCTCAGATTTAGTTATAAGTTGGCACAGTGGATAGGCCTTGAAAAACTGAACACACATCAATCGAGAAAACAGGAAGAGGTTCTTTGAAATTATGAAAAAAATAAGCAAAATATACAAACTGAGTAGTCCATGCGTAAGATATGCAACATTAAGGAGAGTCTGAGCGCAGGAGCACCGTGGTGTCCTGGTTAGCGTCAGCAGCTGCGGAAGGAGAGGTCCTTGATTCAAATCTTCCCTCCAGTGAAAAGTTTCCTTTTTTTATTTTCGCATAGTTATGATCTGTCTGTTCGTTCCTTGACGTCTATGTTCATTGTAATAAGTTTACTGTTCACTGTAATAAGTTTAGTGTCTGTGTTTTGCGACCGCACCGCAAAACCGTGCGATTAGTGGACGAGAGGACGTGCCTCTCCAATCGGAACCGAAAACATTTGATCGCAAGGCCATAGGTCAACCGATTCCTCCACAGGAAAACATGTCTGATATATTCTATACGACACTGGTGACGGCATGTGCGTCACATGACAGGAATATGTTGTCGACCCACCTAACTTATACACTTGGCGAATGGCTAAAAAGGTTCTTTTACCTTGCCCGATTTAGGTTTTCTTGTGGATATGATACTCTCTCGCAAAAAAGTGATGAAAACGTAAGAGTTTGTCACATGAACTGAAAATAAAAAATTAAATTTTCCACTCGAGGGAAGACTTGAACCAAGGACCTTTCACTCCGCAGCTGCTCACGCTAACCACAGGACCACGGCGATCCTAAGTTCACATTGTCCTTGATGTTGCCTATCTTGTGCATGGACTACTCAGTTTGTATACTTTGCTTATTTTTTCATAGTTCCGCACAACTTCTTCCTGTTTTCTCGATTGATCTGTGTTCAGTTTCTCAAGGCCTATCCACTGCGCCAACTTATAACTAAATCTGAGGGGGGTGCGATGGGGAGCTTCCCTTGTTAGATATACCATGACATCTGCCAACCCTTGATTCTGATGTAGTGATCTTAAATCTGAAGGTCGGTTCGACGTAGCCCATGCAAGCTTGTTAACCTCTGCCTAACTACCCAGATCCGTAAGAATCTGATTACTGCATTCAACCTTTGCTTTTTCTCTACAGGTTTTACTTCCCACATTTCCCTTCATTAACACAGTGGTAATTACTTCATTCATCGGCATGTGTTCCATCAACCGACCTCTTCAATTACCCAAGTTGTGGCATAAAAACGTTCATCGCCCACAATCCACTTCCACACAAGGCTATATTCCACACAAATACCTACGGAGACGACTTCCTCGCACTTAAATTTAAACTTCTCTTTCTTACAAATGCGTTTCGTGCAATTGCCAGTTCACACGTTACATCCTCCGTACTTCGCTCGCTTTCAATTATTTTCTTGCTTAAATAGCAGAACTCATTTCATGGTCTCACTCAGTAAGCATCACCTAATTTAATTCGACTACACCCCACTGTTCATTTTGACGTGACTGTCACAGTGCTAAGTTACTGTCACAAATCGCTATGCGATATTACTTTACTTTTCTGCGGGTATTTCGCAGTCTGTAGTGAGTATACTGGAGCGGTGTGTCTGAGAAGTCAGCTACGTGCCCACGTAGGTAGATTGTGTTCCGCTGGAAGCGCCTCATTAACCTCCTGTCTTCTCACAAGGGAACCTCCCCATCGCACCCCCCTCAGATTTAGTTATAAGTTGGCACAGTGGATAGGCCTTGAAAAACTGAACACAGATCAATCGAGAAAACAGGAAGAAGTTGTGTGGAACTATGAAAAAAATAAGCAAAATATAGAAACTGGGTAGTCTACGTGCATCATAGGCAACATCAAGGATAGTACGAGCTCAGGAGCGCCGCGGTCCCGTGGTTAGCGTGAGTAGCTGCGGAGTGAGAGGTCCTTGGTTTTAGTCTTTCTTCGAGGGAAAAGTTTAATTTTATATTTTCAGACAATTATTATATGTCTGTCCGTCCGTCCGTACGATGCGAGGTAAACTGCGCCGTAGTATCGGACAAGGTAGAAGAATCTTTTTACCCATTCGACAAGTGCACAAGTTAGGTGGGTCGACAACATATTCCTGTCTTGTGACGCACATGCTGTCACCAGTGTCGTATAGAATATATCAGACGTGTTTTCTTGTTGAGGAATCGGTTGACCTATGACCTTGCGATCTAATGTTTTCGGTTCCCATTGGAGAGGCACGTCCTTTCGTCTACTAATCGCACGGTTTTGCGGTGCGGTCGCAAAACACAGACACTAAACTTATTGCAGTGAACAGAGACGTCAATGAACGAACGGACAGACAATAACTTTGCGAAAATAAAGAAAAAAAATTTTTTACTCGACTGAAGACTTGAACCTAGGGCCTCTCGTTCCACAGCTGCTCGCGCTAACCACGGGACCACGGCGCTCCTAAGCCCGTTCTCTCCTTGATGTTGCCTACTCAATTTATATATTTTGCTTATTTTTTTTTTCATAGTTCCACACAACTTCTTCCTGTTTTCTCGATTGATCTGTGTTCAGTTTTTCAAGGCCTATCCACTATGCCAACTTATAACTAAATCTGAGGGGGGTGCGATGGGGAGGGTCCGCAGCTCGTGGTCGTGCGGTAGCGTTCTCGCTTCCCACGCCCGGGTTCCCGGGTTCGATTCCCGGCGGGGTCAGGGATTTTCTCTGCCTCGTGATGACTGGGTGTTGTGTGATGTCCTTAGGTTAGTTAGGTTTAAGTAGTTCTAAGTTCTACGGGACTGATGACCGTAGATGTTAAGAGCCATAGTGCTCAGAGCCATTTACGATGGGGAGGTTCCCTTGTCAGAAAAATTGTTACTATATCTGAGTGGGTGGAGCTGTTCTACTTTGTCCGTCCGACCAGTGTGTAGGAGTCAGTTGTATTCACTCTAAAATTTTTGATTTAGCCAATAGTACTGCGTCGCCCTCATCAAAGTTCCTCACGCGTAAGGTTAGCCGATCATGAAGACACAAACTCGGCCAAGTGTCAACTTCATGTTCAAACATGGGTATCTTGTGCATAAAAGGAGAAAGTAAGGCGCGCTTTCCCCTGCTTTTCCATGAGCTCCGCAACAATTCTGTCCTGTCACATCGGCCGCTGCATCACCTCCGTGTATAGTTTTTTAGGAGAGTACAGAGCTGATGGTTGTGTTCTTGGATTCTGGGCGTTCTTTTAGGGGTCATCACGGGGAGAGCGTTCTGATCTGTGGCGAGAGCATGTCTGAGCAGTGCACCACTAGCGTTTATCCCATTTATTGTCTGTCATCTTCTATTACGGTATTGCCGCCTCGTTTTCTTATTCCATTTACTGGCGTCACTAACTTCCTGCCTTACTTTTACCCGTGAGAGGCAGCAGCAGCGCGTATGGATAAGCCATGGAGGTAAGAATAAGGGGAGATGGCGCTACGTATCCCAGCCGTACTACGTTTTGAAGCCATGGGGGCGTGGCTCGTTGCCATGACACTCTGACCAAAACATTGCCAGTGTGCTATAGCGCTGCGTGTATTACAGTCGCTAATTGCACCATATACGCATGTAACGTCATCAGATTGGTTGTTTCAAAGCTTTTGTTTAAAATAAAATCTCGTAAAGACGAAATTCCGCGTTTCTTCTGATTAAAAATAGTTTTTAATGTAATATTACGAATAGCTAGCTTTCAATGTAAACGATACAATTTTGTTAATTCAGTAATAAACGTGTGTCACAAACTAAATAATAGAAACTGAAAACTAAGTTAGCTATACCCTCCCTCCAAAACCCCATAAATACATCTTGTTTGTAATACGTACTGGAACATTTCAGTTACGTTACACTACTGGGAAACACTGTTCATTACCACCAATATTTACTGAAATACGGTACATAGAACGGCAAATCTACACAGTGTCCTGTTTAGGCCTACACTTTACGCCAGTTAATGTAGTGTTAGCTTTTAATTTGGTACATGATGAAGACAAAGTGAATTACTCAACACTTCGATTATCGACGATACGTACGTATTATACTGAAACGTGAACTTGAAACCTAAGAATTTAATTCTTTGAATTAACATACCTTTTGCAAATGTTTTGGGTTTGTAGGAAAAACTCATGGTACAGCATTTTCTCGGAACCTTACTGTTGAAAGGGAAGTTCGGTCTATGTCCTCTTCTCGGAAATGCTGAGAACATATAGTGCTCCATTTAGACGCACGCCAATTCTTCCTCCTCACGACATTCTCCCACAGAGCTTTCCGACTTTCATTTTTAGGAAATCTAAAATCATACAACTCGCTATAGTACAAGTACCGATGTAGCACACGTTCGTTCACAATGAAGTTGTAAAATCACATTTAACGAGACAACTTACACATGAAATGTTATTCCCTTCGATTTCGCATCACAATCAGAACGATTCGTGCATCCGAACACCACACAAGTCACCATAATAGCGCAAAATCCTTACAAAAGCGAGCGACAAGCCTATGCACACAAGCTTACAGCAGCAATGTTTTGGTCGGATTGAGATGGCTACCCTCGGCTTCACATAGCTTCGCAGCTGTGACGTCACGGCGTCTCCCTCTGTTCTTACCTCCATGGGATAAGCGCACTGTCGCACCATCTCTGGAGCGACCCATGGTACTTCCGGGTCGTAGTTTGTGTGGCAGTCAGTTGGAGACGGACCAGCAGTGAAGTGGGGGACGGAGCGCCTGTGAGGCGCCGACAGCCAGTGCTCGCCGACCGCTGGCGACACACATGAACTGTCCGACGGAGGGACATCGGAGCGGGACGACCGTTGATTGGTCGTTTGGTTGGTCGTCTCGTCAGCCGAGGCATATTTGGTCCTTTCACCGTTTCTGGGCCTGGGCAGTTGGTCGGTTGGCGTGGAGCAGCGAGGAATTCTCCGCGGCGCGTAGCTTGGCCGACGGCACTGTCGGGCTCCACGTGCGGTCGGAGTGTGAGGGGCTGTTCCCATTGCTGCGAGGCCCGTGGCTCACCGACCCCGGACACGAAAGATAAGTTATCTTGTCGCTTGGTCCGTTGACTGACTGTCGGTCGTTTGGGTTGTCGTCGGATCGTGAATGGTTGGCCTGACTGCCTGTCTCACCTAAGCGAGCGTTAGTGTTTGAATTCCAGACCGACCCTCGAACATCTCAGCGTCCTTGGGTGTTCTGCCTGTTTTTATTTGTTCTTGTTGTTTATACTTGTATGGCTTCTAGCAGATTTTGTTTTAAATTAAGATTTTCCCTTAAGGCGTAAGAGTCTTTAGGACTTCTCCCTAATTTAAAGAACTGTTTCACGTAAGACCTTCGGCATTCTAAAGATTTTAATGTTGTTCGATTTCAAGTGTTGGGTCTTCAGCCGAGTTTGAGTTGTTTTGCTCTTAAGGCCTTCAGGCTAAGTCAAAGAACTGTGTCATGTAAGGCCTTTGCTATTAAAAAAAATAATGTTATGGAGTTTTAAGTGTTAGGCCTTCAGCCTATCTGAATTTAACTTGTTTGCTCTTGAAGTGTCTGACTCTTTGGGCCTTCAGCCTAACTAAAGAACTGTTGTAAGATAAGGCTTGCCTTTTAAATTTGTGATTATGGTTGCGTTTTAAGTAATTGTCCTTCAGCCGTTTTTAAATTGAAGTGGCTTTCAGCCGGTAATTAAGTCCCTAAGATTAAAGCTGCATGTTTAAAAAAATTTTTTTGGGCTCTTGTAATGTTTCATCAAATACGTTCGAGTGTAACTGACAGCCCCCTATTTTGGCGCCTTTGCACAATTTAAACTACGTCCTGCCCTGGCGGTTTAGCAGAGCGTCCCAATGTCATTAATGTAAAGGATAACTGATAGCACCACCAGCATTGTGTGCAGCTCGTCGCTAGCTTACTTTTGCGCGCAAATTGTGTTGCTTATTTTGCTTGTATTTGCGACTTCTTGTTGTAATGTTGACTCTGATCAGGCGAGCAAACCAGATAGCAGGTGTTGTTGCATATAGTTTGGCACAGTTTTTGATACCTCCCACTGTGTTAGCGTTATTTCGTAATTAAATGTGAATTATACAAAACTCTGACCTCTACTAGTGTCATTGTAGTTTATGTCAGTCAGAACAAATACACTGATCAGCCAGAATATTATGACCACCGACCTAATAGAATGAGATTTTCACTCTGCAGCGGAGTGTGCGCTGATATGAAACTTCCTGACAGATAAAAACTGTGTGCCGGACCGAGACTCGAACTCTGAACCTTTCGCAGGAGAGCTTCTGTGAAGTTTGGAATGTAGGAGACGAGAGTGGCGGAATTGAAGCTGTGAGGGCAGGTCGTGAGCGATGCTTGGGCAGGTCAGTTGGTAGAGCACCTGCCCGCAAAATGCAAAGGTCCCGAGTTCGAGTCCCGGTGGGTCACACAGTTTCACCTACCTAATATCCGATATGTCACCTTTGGCACGGATAACAGCTGTGACGCTTCGTGGAATGGAAGCAATGAGGCTTAGGTCAATGTTGGCACCGCATCTGCAAATTGCTGTAAGTTCCGGGGAGAGGGCGATGACCTCTGCTGCCATGTTGTTTTGTTCATCCAACCACTCCACCACATTCTTGGACCTTGTGACATGTCGCACTATATTGTTGAAAAATACCACTGCCATCTGGAAACATGTTAGGCGTAAAGTCAAGCTCTGGCCCTCCATTCGGGTACGATAGAGAAGAAATGGCTGTGAGAAGAGGTCAGCCAGTCGCATGCTGACCGACCCCTCTCCAGGACGACAACACAACTAGTGGCACATATGCGAAGAGGACATAAGGCAGCGCCCGACTAGTTGCGGCCCAGTTGAAGACTAGCTTCAACATTAGCAAGCTCTATAGCAGCATCGACACTAGTTACTTTGCTTCTACAATCTACGTAACACAGACTTTTGAATTGTTTGTAATGAAGAACATGGTTTACTTTGTATGTCACCCTTTGCTCGCGGCACTTTTGAGTAATAGTCAAAGTATTGAAACTTCCTGGCAGATTAAAACTGTGTGCCCGACCGAGACTCGAACTCGGGACCTTTGCCTTTCGCGGGCAAGTGCTCTACCGTCTGAGCTACCGAAGCACGACTCACGCCCGGTACCCACAGCTTTACTTCTCCCAGTATCTCGTCTCCAAACTTTGGAATCGTGCTTCGGTAGCTCAGATGGTAGAGCACTTGCCCGCGAAAGGCAAAGGTCCCGAGTTCGCGTCTCGGTCGGGCACACAGTTTTAATCTGCCAGGAAGTTTCATATCAGCGCACACTCCGCTGCAGAGTGAAAATCTCATTGTGGAAGTCAAAGTACTGTCATCTTTTCCTTTTGTGATAGAACTCATTAATACGATTTGTGTGAATGTTGTGTAGCAATCTGAGAAAGCAGGTTTCCTAGACACCCCACATTTGACGACTAGGCTGGATTTAACAAAACATGATCGTCATGAAGAGGCGTACGTGGTGTCAAACCAGTGTTTGATACTCACTAGGCGTCAAGGTGCCTTGCACGAGCTTCACTGGACCCGTGGGTGCCGACGTGAGTGTTCCCCAGAGCGTAATGGAACCGTTGCCGGCTTGTCTCCGTCCCGCAGTAAATGAGTCGTTCCCCTGGAAGATGACGGGTTCCAGCCCTCCCGTCGGCAGGATGAAGTAGTATCTGGATTCATCAGACCATGCAAAACTCTGCCGCTGCGCCAACGTTCAGTGCTGATGGCCATGAGCCCACTTAAATGGTAGTTGCAGATGTCGTATGGTAACATTGGTATACGCACGGATCTTCCGCTGGACAGGCCCATCCTTAGGACTGCTCAGTGCACTGTGTGTTCACATACGCTTGTACTCTGCCCAACATTAAAGTCTAGTCAGAGTTAACGGCCTTTCTTGTTTCATCAGTCTGCCCAGCCTACGACGTCCGTCTGTAATGAGAGGTAGCCCCTGACCCCACGACGTCTGGGAGTGGTTTCCCCTGGTTTTCACCGAGACACTAACTACATTATTCCTCGAACACCCGAGAAGTAGTGTAGATTCCGAAACTTATGTACCGAGCTTCTAGGCCAGGTAGATAGAGGAAGGTAGATTCGTTACCTTCCTTTTTCTACACACGGACAGCAGGCTCACTGAAACAACATGTACCTTGCTTCTGCTACCAACCATTCCTCGCCAGGTGACGCTGCCAACAGCTCGACGGTCTTATATCGATAATAAGTCGGTGGTAACGATGTTCTGGCTGACAGTGTAAATATCTGAAACTGTGTGTGTGACCGAGACTCGAACTCTGGACCTCTGCCTTTGGCGGGCAAGTGTTCTACCATCTGAGCTATCCAAGCACGACTCACGCCCCGTCCTCACAGCTTTACTTGTGCCAGTACCTCGTCTCCTACCTTCCAAACTTTACAGAAGCTCTCCTGCGAACCTTGGAGAACTAGCACTACTGGAAGAAAGGATATTGCGGAGACATGGCTGAGCCACAGCCTGGGGGATGATTCCAGAATTAGAATCCTGCAGATTGAAACTGTGTGCCGGACCGAGACTCGAACTCGGGACCTCTGACTTTCGCGGGCAAGCTTAAATATCTGTTAATCTCAGTCTTGACTTAGATTCTTTAATCTGCCCTGCAACTTGTCCTGGCTAGGCAACCTATTAAAAATAATAGAACATGTCGTATACCAAACTTGTTTATCTTAACGTGTCGGCATTGTCCTTGAGCACAGTGACCAACTCCAAGGATAATTTACTTGTTATTTTGTGAAAGCAACGAGCATTGCAACCGCCATTTTCTCCTGATATTCAGTGTTGAAACAGTGTGTTGTACTCGATAGTCTTGAACGAGTACGTCAGGCTCATAAGCGACGGTATGTGAAAGCAACGGGAATTAGACTTGAATCACCGGATACATTGCCCTAACGGTTCACCTCGTATGATTTGTGTAGATATTCACCTTATAACCTAGGCGCTATCAGGGAGCTATCATGTCCATTAAATTATCCTCCCAAGTCCTTTGCCTTCCCTGACACGATTCACAATTACAATATCACAGCCTTTATGTTTTCGCCCTGACTCTATTTCCAGATTTCTCCTTGGTTTCCTTGACCTCTTCCTCAATAGACAGCTTGAATAACATCGCGGATAGCCTATAAAGGACACTTATCTGCAAGAATCTAACACAAAAACGTGTCTTCATCAGTTAAATGCCATAAGTTCAGAAATCAACATCGCTGTTGTTTTCGTTATTCACGTTCCTTACTCTTCTTTACTTCCCTCAATTCTCATACCACGTTCATCATCTCCCATCACCGGTCTTACGCAATAGCCTTGTACAGTGAGTGCGAACGACGAGTAGTAAACGTAGATTAGATTTGACGCCCTATTTTGACAAAACGGGATAACGGAAGTGTCCGATTCCACCCATCTGCTTTGAATCGTGACGTCATCAATATGGCGGAAATGGCTATTCTAAGCGTCTCCAATATGGCGCCTATGATGTCACTACACGCACACACGGCAACAAACACGAAAATACGTATAAATAAGACAATAACATCTCCCTACAAAAATACAATCAAACTAACGGGACAACCACGGGAAATTATGGGTTTCAGGGAGGGGACAAGCTAAATATAACAGTAAAAAACAAATAGGATCCCAAAACAAACAAAATGACGAACAAAAAACAATAATTACAACATCTACGGAATCGGACACTCCTCTCGACCTAAATAGGTCAGCCACAGCTGACAATACCAAAGCTACGAAAACTGGAATCAGCCATATCCCTTGACCACATCTGACCATACCGAAACAATACCTACTTATAAAACTACGAAAATTGGAATAGGTTATTTCCATTGACCCGTATAGGTCAACCATAACTATTGATACGAAAGAAACAACACCTACAACTACGAGAAACATAACCAAAACCACAACACCTCCGAAAGCCAGACATCCCTACGTAAATTAAAACAGATTCAATACATAAATCACACACACACACACACACACACACACACACACACACACACACACACACACACACCGAAGGCGCCATAAAACCCAAGAAGACGGGATCTACAAATACACCCAACTCATAAACTCCGCGCCGGCCGGTGTGTCCGAGCGGTTCCAGGCGCTTCAGTCTGGAACCGCGCGACCGCTACGGTCGCAGGTTCGAGTCCTGCCTCGGACATGGATGTGTGTGATGTCCTTAGGTTAGTTACAACTACTTAAACATAAGTTCTAGGGGACTGATGACCTCAGATGTTAAGTCCCATAGTGCTCAGAGCCATTTGAGCCATAAACTCCGCGCCGTAATGACGTCACACACCACAACACCCTTACGTCATGGTTCAAAGCTGACGGTTTGAATTGGACGCTTCTGTTGACCCGACTAACCTATTAGAACTACAATTCTAGGAGGTGGTGGTGATGATGTTTGGTTTGTGGGGCGCTCAACTGCGTGGTTATCGGCGCCCGTACAATTTCCCAACCTTTGCTCAGTCCAATCTCGTCACTTTCATGAATGATGATGAAATGATGAGGACAACACAAACACGCAGTCATCTCGAGGCAGGTGAAAATCCCTGACCCCGCCGGGAATCGAACCCGGAACCCTGTGCTCGGGAAGCGAGAACGCGACCACGAGCTGCGGAAGATTCTAGAAGGGTAGAGGAGGTAAACGTCTTGGCCATGTACGAAGGAATCATCCTGCCATCGGGTTTAAGTGATTTAGAAAAGTGACTCATAACGTTTTGCAACCCACCTCGGCTTTCTGTCTTCGAAAAGTGTCCAACGCCGTCTGCCCACCCCCCCCCCCCCCCCCTCCCACCCCCTCCGTGAATATTTTTATTATAAGTGGACTGCCAACTTCAATATACGAGTAGAAAAGTGCTTGAGGGTAAGGAATAAATCCAAATGTCAGATCACTTCCTTGAAATCATAGAACATGAATATAGTAAGCAACAGGTACCCAAATTCTTGGAGGTGTGGTCCCTTCTGTCTGTCTAAAAGGAAGGCTGTTTGTTTTGTGCCATCCGGATTTTGCATCTTTTTATTTCTGAATCATGTTTAGTGACCTCTAATATATGTTTGTTTCATGTATATGTAATTCACTCATATAATCATTTTAGATATGGTGTTATTGTTGTGTTGGCAGAAGAGCCAACACCGTGTTACTAGAGGAGGCCGAAATGCACGCGTTTTAGCTCACGCAGGCTGGCGTGAGGAGGGAAGAACTATACTGACGTGAGGTCTGGAACATGACAAGGAATTAGAATTGAGAAAGCGGACATAATTAGTTTGATAATTTAATCCATTAATGATGAACGTCGCTCTTGACGGTACATGATTCACAATATGATCTGTTCAGAATACATTCGTAGTAAATGAATATGGCGCCTTGCTAGGTCGTAGCAATTGCCGTAGCTGAAGACTATGCTAAACTGTCGTCTCGGCAAATGAGGGCGTATGTAGACAGTGAACCATCGCTAGCAAAGTCAGCTGTACAACTGGGGCGAGTGCTAGGGAGTCTGGCTCTGAGCACTATGGGACTTAACATCTATGATCATCAGTCCCCTAGAACTTAGAACTACTTAAACCTAACCAACCTAAGGACATCACACAACACCCAGTCATCACGAGGCAGAGAAAATCCCTGACCCCGCCGGGAATCGAACCCGGGAACCCGGGCGCGGGAAGCGAGAACGCTACCGCACGACCACGAGCTGCGGACTGCTAGGGAGTCTCTCTAGACTAGACTTGCCGTGTGGTGGCGCTCTGCAATCACTGATAGTGACGACACGCGGGTCCGACGTATACTAACGGACCGCGGCCGATTTAAAGGCTACCACCTAGCAAGTGTGGTGTCTGTCGGTGACACCACAGTTACATTACAGTCTTCTGTTGTTAGTATTACTTAGGGAAGAAATTTTTGGAGCGCAACCTTCTTTAAGTTACTGTCAGTTCCCGGTTATCATTATTTTACTTTAATATTCGGCAGGCTCCTCCTGGAATGGTGCACAGTGGTCCTGCGTACACCAGGACACCAGATTTCCGGAAACCAGCGGCCCGTAATTGCCCTCTGGCACACACTGGAGGCGGCGGTTGCAACCTGTAGCTTTTCCTCCGGCTTGGAGAGAGGCCCAGTTGGACGTTTGCCACGTTATAGCAACAAGTAGCCTCCAGATAAGAGAGGAGCCGGCCCATCGCCGACGAGCCCACAGCGTACTGAAACCTGTGGCGCTGCGCTGCTCCGTGTGTCCAACAGGTCCTCTGGCTGCGGGGTCAACATGCCACCAGTGCCGGGCGTTCTGTTGCATAAGTAAAACTTTAGTGGGACCTGCAGAGGATGAGCTGTTGGCTCAGGGAGCGGCAGTAGACCCTCGGAGGAGGTAAAGTATTGCACCTAAACAGGAAGAAATAACCTGTAGTAGAATGAGATTTTCACTCTGCAGCGGAGTGTGAGGCTGATATGAAACTTCCTGGCAGATCAAAACTGTGTGCCGGACCGAGATTCGAACTCCGGACCTTTGCCTTTCGCGGGCAAGTGCTCTACCGACTGAGGTATCCAAGTAGGACTGACGACCCCTCCTCACAGCTTCAATTCTGCCAGACCTTAAAGGTGCCGAGTTCGAATCTCGGTCTGGCACACAGTTTTGATCTTCCAGGAAGTTCAATAACCTCTAGTGTTCGATTACAGTATCGCCGATAAATTTCCGAAAGCAGTGGCTGTCGTAGTATCTGACCCGCCAGGTTAGCCGAGAGCGCTAATGCGCTGCTTCCTGGACTCGGGTAGGCGCGCCGGCCACGGATCGAATCAGCCCGGCGGATTACCGACGGCGGCCGGTGTGTCGGCCAGCCTGAACGCAGTTTTTAGGCGGTTTTCCACACCCTGCATGGTAAATACCGGGCTAGTCCCCACGTTCCGCCTCAGTTACACGACTCGCAGACATCTGAACACGTTCGCACTATTCCATGGATTACTCTAGACGCAGACAGCTGAGGTACACTAATTCCGTCCTGTGGGGCATGGGGTGGTGGTAGGAAGGGCATCCGGCCACCCCTTAAAACTAACTTCGCCAAATCCGTTCCTAACCGTGCCGACCCTGCGAAACCGCGAGACAAGGCACCAGCAAAAGAAAGAAAGAGACTGTCGTAGTATCCATGCTCTACTACCTAAGGCAGAATGGTCGCAAAATAATTCCGGAGAAAATAAATCAAGTCTGAACTGCATTTGATGACTGCTGAGGAAATCCACACCTTTCACAGTTTTCTACTGTATTAGCGGATCCTTCACGTTTTCATTTCTGAAGGTCCATCGCTTCCTTTCTAACAGTGGCGTCCAGTACATCGTCTGAACCAGAAATCTCTTCCACCTTGTTCTCCTCTTCCCTTCCACACGTCTTCCTATGCCTCTCTTTCTTCCGTAATATATCTCCTATCCGGTTCCTTTACCTTCCCAGTTTTACGTTCGCTAAGTGTCACAGCTCTGCCACTATTATCAGTATCTCTTCATTTTTTCACCCCATCCACCCTTCGCCACGTCCTCATCTCAAAATTTCTATATTTCTCAGACTACGTTAGATGAGATTAGATGTAATTTTCGTTTCAGCAGATCCATAGTGAGTAGACCCTCCAGGACGTAAAACATGCCAGAAAACATGAATATACAATAAATGTGTATGAAGAAAAACAAATACACTAATGTATGTTCCACAATGATCTTAATGGAAGTCAGATACGTCAAAAAAAAAAAAAATTGTCAACATACTTTTATTATCCATGCGGTTCTAGGCGCTACAGTCTGGAACCGCGCGACACCTACGGTCGCAGGTTCGAATCCTGCCTCGGGCATGGATGTGTATGATGTCCTTAGGTTAGTTAGGTTTAAGTAGTTCAAAGTTCTAGGGGACTGATGACCAAAGAAGTTAAGTCTCATAGTGCTCAGGCCCATTTGAACCATTTTTGCACTTTTATTATCAACACTTCAGCACCGTACACCAGTACACACGACACTGAGCACTTTATCAGCTGTTTCCTCAAATGTTTGTCGGTATTGCTACATAAAGCTTTCCTTTTTTTACAAACCCAGTAGTCCCCGGCTCTTTAAAGAATCGAACTGCTATGTATCAAAAAGTTTCAGGTACCTGATTAGTTTTCAAACGACTGAATATTTCAAATATTTGACCCTAAGCATGTAAATTCGGTCAATAACTACACTGTGTGACCCAATTAAAGAATCACTTTTTTGAAACTCCGTAATTGTGTTCTACTGGAAAGTAGAAATTTAAAGCTTGGCTCAAAGGTGCCTGCAAGCTAAACTTTTCGAGTGCGAAGGCGTGCCAGTCCGCAGCATGAAACCACCCGGATGATTCCTGTCGAAGTCCGGTGTGCCGGCCAGCCTGTGGATGGTTTTTAAGGCGGTTTTCCATCTGCCTCGGTGAATGTGCGCTGGTTCCCGTTATTCCGCCTCAGTTACATTGTGTCGCCGATTGCTGCGTAAACACTCTCTGCACGTACACGTACACCGTAATTACCACGCAAACATCATTTTGGGGTTACACTCGTCTGGTATGAGACGTTCCCCGAAAGGGGGGAGGGGCGACAGGGGTCGAACCGCACAATAACCCTGGGTTCGGTTTGGGTCGGCGGTGGGGTGGGTGGACTGCTGTAGCCTGTTGTGAACCACTGAGGGCTACCGGAAGGGACGAAGCCCCTCCGTCGTTTTCAGGTCCTTAATTCACACACACACACACACACACACACACACACACACACACACACCTTGATCAGTCAAGTTATCGTTAAATCGAACTTTCAGTCACTCGAAATTCTTCTGACGTGGCTTGAACTTTCAATTATCCAGAGTCGACCACACATAGGTTATGTAAGGGTAAGCTGCAGTCCCACACTGAACTCAAGCCCCCAAGTACTGGTGTTCTATTCCATTCTATCCGCCACTCCGTGTTGTGGGAGAATCTCCAGTGGAGTGCTTGGAAGTGATAAATTGAAACAAGCCTGACGCTGAAGTTTGAGTAAGGCGCAGAGACGAGTTCAGGTAGACTAAACACTGTATGAATGTAGTTCGGGTTATTTGTGTATCATGAGTTTTGCTGCCTCAAAACATATACATAGTTTCGAACAGTAATACTTGTTTGCTGTGTTGAACGTAAGAGCAATGCCCCATAATGACTAGGTGATGACAGCATTTTAAATTTTTAAGTTCTATCAATAAATATATGAAACACTGAAATCAAATTCTGGTAGCTCCTGGATGCCATTAGACAGGCAATCTGCAACTGGTGCTTGGTGAACCCTTTATTTATTTAGTAAATCAGTTACCAACCTGTTGGATCCTCTGGGTACCCCTAATTGATGCATCTCTTCCCACATCACTGTGTTCCGGGTTGCCTGCTCCGCAGGCGGGACAATGACAGACGCAACTCTCGGCGGCTGTTCAAAAATGGTCGCCTTCGCGGAAGGAACTACTTTGCCACACTTCTCACAGAAACCAACCAGGGACGACCATGATACTACCTGGCCAGGAGGGCCAACGGGCGAAGAGCTTCATGTTTCTGACAGCGTCAGCCAATAATGCGACCCAGTGTAGCCGTCTGCATGATGTTAGAACCAGCGTCCCAAGGGCTGTAAAGACATGCTGGAATCGGCTCTACAGTCGAGAGTCATGTTCTGCAGTCAACAGTCGCAGTTATAAAGTTACCAGCCAGTGCAGTGGACTGCTGAGAGATGTCATACAGGAACATACCATGCTTCTAAACAGGCTTGTTATTGCAACCTCCACAGTCCTAGTTCTGCATTGCTGTTCAGGAATACGTCACTGAAGGACATTGCTATAGGTAAAAACATGTTACGGGCTAAGTTTCGATTTAGAAGAGAGGGGGTCCAGTATTAGAATCAGAATTTAAAAGAGATTTGGGGGACTTAAGGTCAAATAAGGCAGAAGGGACTGATAACATTCCATCAGAATTTCTAAAACCATTGGGGGAAGTGGCAACAAAACGACTATTCAAGTTGGTGTGTGGAATGTATGTGTCTGGCGACATCGGAAAACCATCATCCATACAATTCCGAAGACGGCAAGAGCTGACAAGTGCGAGAATTGTCGCACAATCAGCTTAACAGCACATGCATCCAAGTTGCTTACAATAATAGTATACAGAAGAATGGAAAAGAAAACTGAGGATGCGCTAGATGACGATAGGTTTGGCTTTAGGGAAACTAAAGGCACGAGAGAACCACTTCTGACGTTGTGGCTAATAACGGAAGCAAGACTAAAGAAAAATCAAGACACATTGATAGGATTTGTCGATCTGGAAAAAGCGTTTGACAGTGTAAAATGATGCAAGATGTTCGAAATTATGAAAAAAGTAGGGGTAAGAGGGAATAATAAAGTGGACGATCAAGAACGAAGTGCTCGTATTAAGAAGGGTGTAAGACAAGGCTGTAGCCTCTCGCCCCTACTGTTCAATCTGTACATTGAGGAAACAATGATGGAAATGTTCAGGAGTGGAATTAAAATTGTAGGAGAACGGATATCAACGATACGAATTGTTGACGACATTGCTATCCCGAGTGAAACTGAAAAATAATTACATGACCTACTAAACGGAATGAACAGTCCAATGAGTACAGAGTATGGACTGAGAGTAAATCGGAGAAAGACGAAGGTAATAAGAAGTAGTAGAAACGAGAACAGCGAGAAACTTATCAGGGTTGATGGTCACGAAGTAGATGAAGTTAAGGAATTCTGTTACCTAGGCGATAAAGTAACCAAAGACGGGCGGAGCAAGGACGACATGAAAAGCAGTCTAGCATTGGCAAAAAAGGCATTCCTGGCCAAGAGAAGTCTACTAGCATCAAATATCGGCCTTAATTTGAGGAAGAAGTTTCTGAGAATGTATGGAGTACAACAGCATTGTGTGGTAGTGAAGCATGGACTGTGGGAAAACCGAAACAGAAGACAATCGAAGTATTTGAGATGTCGTGGTACAGACGAATGTTGGAAATTAGGTGGACTGATAAGGTATGGAATGAGGAGGTTCTACACAGACTCGGAGAGGAAAAGAATATGTGGAAAACACTGATAAGGAGAAGGGACAGAATGAGAGGACATGTTAAGACATGACTGAATGACTTCCATGGTACTAGAGGGAGCTGTAGAGGGCAAAAACTGTAGAGGAAGACAGATACATCCAGCAAATAATTGAGGACATAGGTTGCAAGTGCTCCTCTCAGATGAAGAGGTTAGCACACGAAAGGAATTCGTGGCGGGCCACATCAAACCAGTCCGATGACTGATGACAAAAAATAAATAAATAAATAAGAGCGGCTTTACTTGGGCTAATTTTTTGCGTAGCAATTTCGGAATGCTGCATTGGTACAGTCATTAATAGTGAGGTAACTCAACAGAATTAGTGAGGACGCCACAACACTGCCCAACCACACTTACAGTATTAATCACTATAAAATACGATTGCGATGGGACTGGCACGTTTTGAAAAGACGAACCTCCGTCTTCGACAAACATCTCGGGATCCAGAGTATCTTATGTATTTAAAGATAAATGTTTTTGTTGTTATGCTTTCAGAAGCTGTATGCATTAGTTTGACCTGAACAAAGCTCTTCATTTCTGAGTAATTACTGCAAGCTAAATGCATTTGAACCTGAGTAGTGTGCTCAACCCTTGGTTTCCCTCTCCAGTTTCACCCTACACTTCCTTCCATCACCAAACAGATGGTTCTTTGACGCCTCACGATGTTTCATACCACATGATCTCTTCATTAATTGGAGCTGCGTCCCAAGTTTCTTTATTCCCCAGTTTGATTCAATATCTCCGCATTAGATATCCGATCTACCCATCCAATCTTCAGCATTTTCTCTAGCACCACGTTTCTAAAGTACCTGTTCCGCTCCTGTCTGAAATGCTTAACGTTCATGTTGCACTACCGCACAAGGATAGACTAAACACAAGTATCTTCAGAATGGACTTCGTAACACGAATTTACGCTTTATGTTAGGAAAGTCTTCTTCTTCAGAAATACTTTTTTTGAAGCGGCCACTGTGCATTTTCTGTACTCTTCATTTCAGCCATTTTTGTAACCCAAATAAGAAAACTCTTGTTGTACTTTTAGTGTCTCATTTCCTTATTTAATTCGAGTGCATTCCATCACTCTCACTTCACTTCTGTTGTTCACGTTATTAACACGTTTCAAAACAATATCCATTCTGAAACTTCATGGCAGATTGAAACTGTGTGCCCGACCGAGACTCGAACTCGGGACCTTTGCCTTTCGCGGGCAAGTGCTCTACCATCTGAGCTACCGAAGCACGACTCACGCCCGGTGTGAGTCGTGCTTCGGTAGCTCAGATGGTAGAGCACTTGCCCGCGAAAGGCAAAGGTCCCGAGTTCGAGTCTCGGTCGGGCACACAGTTTTAATCTGCTATGAAGTTTCGTATCAGCGCACACTCCGCTGCAGAGTGAGAATCTCAGTCTGGAAATATCCATTCTGTTCAACTGTCTTCCAACTTCTCTTTCTGACAGAATTACGTCACCAGCCAACATCCAAGTTCTAATTTCTTGTTCTGAATTTCAGTCCTCATTCCAAAGCTTTCCTCTACCGCTAGCTCAGTATACAAATGTTAAAAATCTTTCCGCTCCCTATATTTTACCTCTGCTACGCTCAGGATCATGAAGAGTCTATTCGAATCTAGACTGCCACAAACTTCTTCCAGGTCTAGAAATCTTATAACCGTCCTTCAACGTATTTCGTACGATAAGTCGTACGGTCAGTATTGACTTGCGTGTTCTTGTACTTCCCCGGAACGGTCATTGATATTTCCCCTAGAAGACTTCCATCAGTTTTTCCATTTATTTGTAAATAATTCGTGTCAATAATTTGTAATCATCACTTTCCAAAATGATGGCTCGATAATATGTTAGTTCGTAAGTGGAAATTAAATAAAGTCAGACTAATTTGTTTTCGTTTTGCTCCCTTGGCAGTCGACTTGACCACCATACAGTATATTGAAGTAACAGTACAGAACTATGCGATTAAATGAGTTAATTTCCTTTTTCTGTTGATCTCATTGTTGGGTCGTTCAGTAGTACAGTGGGCGCAAACTACAGGTGTGATGAATTAACAAGCAGATATTACTTCCTCTTCACTTACAGATACACACACACACATTACCCACCCGATTACTTTAAAGCGTGCCCCCAGCTCCACATAATCGGATTTTCTAATTATTTATTTTCGTGTTACGTAGTTGTTAATGTATTATTTTGTAAAGTTAACATATTTTACGATTGACAATCATTTAATTATGCTTGTGCAGGTCTACACAACAATATCTCTCAATCAATAATGCTAGAAAGTGAGCTAATAACCCGACTCCTAGGCCACAGAAACAAATAATTGGTAAAATGGGTGACAAAAAGTGTTCTCGGTTGCGTTCGTTGTTCCAGAAACAGCAGATTCTGACAAGAGGCCTCTAGACTCAGTGAGCAGAAATGTCGTTCTCTTTGGGCTGCGTGCAAGAACAGTTGGACTGCGTCCAAGCAGCAACAAGTAGGGAGCCGATTAAAAGGAGAGGGACCTGTTGGCCCCTCAGCGGCTGTGTCCAACAGGTTACCTAAGCGCCAGCCATTGCTGGAGGACTACTGTGCATTCCAGTCTCAGAATCGAAGCAGCGGTCGAAAACAAGATGCCACAAATTTTCCAAATGTCAGTCTACAAGGGCTGCAAACTCTCATAAATATAAACCTTGAGCACAGATAAATATTGGAACAAAGGTGTGTTGTTGTTGTACATGGCTAATGGTTCAAATGGCTCTGAGCACTATGGGACTTAACATCTGAGGTCATCAGTCCCCTAGAACTTAGAACTACTTAAACCTAACTAACCTAAGGACATCACACACATCCATCCCCGAGGCAGGATTCGAACCTGTGACTGTAGCGGTCTCGCGGTTCCAGACTGTAGCGCCTCGAACAGCTCGGCTATCCCGGCCGGCACATGGCTAATCTCATGTAGATCTGCGCAATAGCATCTCCCGTTCATGTCTTTGTAGCTACTGGTATCTGCATCAATTTGAATCTGCTTACCGTATTCATCCCTTTGTTTTCCCTCTACAATTTTCATCCTTTAACCTTCCCCCGTTCCCAACCAAGCACCCCTCTCTCCTTCAGTAACCTTCTATTCCGTGATGCCACAGGATGCGTCGTTTCAACCGATGCCCTATTTTAGTCGAATTGCCCCTTAAGCCTATTTTATCTCCAACTCGATTCACTATCTCATCATTAGCTGTCCTACCTATCCGTGTAATCTCCAGCCAGCTTACAACATGTAATAAAAAGTGTCCGGTCACCCCGAAAAATATACGTCACTCCGTATCAGCGACCTCAGTAGTCATTAGACATCGTGAGAGAGCAGAATGGGGCCCTCCGCGGAACTCATGGACTTCGAAACTGGTGAGGAGATGGCGTGTCACTTGTCATACGTCTGTACGCGAGATTTCCACACTCCTAAACATCCATAGATCCACGGTTTCCGATGTAATACTGAAGTGGAAACGTGAAGAGACACGTACAGCGCAAAAGCGTACAGGCCGACCTCTTCTGTTGACTGAGAGAGAGCGCCGACAGTAGAAGAGGATCGTAATGTGTGATAGGCAGACATCTATCCAGACCAAACTGCATCAGGAGCCAGTGCAAGTACTATGACAGTTAAGCGGGAGGTCAGAAAACTTGGATTTCATGGTCGAGCGGCTGCTCATAAGCCACACATCACGCCGGTAAATGCCAAATGACGCCTCGCTTGGTGTAAGGAGGGTAAACATTGGACAACTGAACACTGAACAATGGAAAAACGTTGTGTCGAGTGACGAATCACGGTACACAGTGTGTCGATCCGATCTCAGGGTGTGGGTACGGCGAATGCCGTGAACGTCGTTTGCAGGCTTGTGTTGTGCCAACAGTAAAATTCGGAGGCGGTGGTGTTGTGGTGCGGTCCTGTTTTTCATGGAGGGGGGTTGCACCCTTTGTTGTTTTGCGTGGCACTATCGCACCGCAGGCCTGGATTGATGTTTTAAGCACCTTCTTATTTCCCACTGTTGAAGAGCAATTCGGAGATGGCGATTGCATCTTTCAACACGATCGAGCACCTGTTCATAATGCACTGCCTGTGACGGAGTGATTACTCGACAATGCTATCCCTGTAATGGACTGGCCTGCACAGAGTCCTGACCTGAATCCTACCGAACACCTTTGCGATGTTTGCAATTTCGACTTCGTGTCAGACCTCACCGACCGACATCGATACCTCTCCTCAGTGGAGCACTCCGTGAAAAATCGGCTGCCATTCCCCAAGAAACCTTCCAGCACCGTTTGAACATATGCCTGCAAGAATGGAATCTGTGATCAAGGCTAAGGGTGGTATTGAATTCCAGCATTGCCGATGGAGGGCGCCACGAAGTTGTAAGTCATTTTCAGCCAGGTGTCCGGATACTTTTGATCACATAGTGTATATAGCACCATATGTCACAAGCTTCTGTTCTCACGTTGTCGGTAATCTTTGTTGCTCACTTATCACTTCGAGTATAGTGCTACATTCGATTCAAATGTCTTCATAAAAGTCGTTCTAAAAATTACATTTGCGATCGTCGTTGACAAATTTCTCCTTATCGGAAAATCATTTCGTGCTATTACCGGACTATCTGTTATATCTCCTTTCGGCTCGCCATCGTCAGGCGTTACGCTGTCCGAATATTAAAGGTTACGTCTTACCTCATTTTTTTGTCTAATCCCACCAGCATTGATTCATTTAATTCGATTATACTCCATTAGCCTTATCTGACCTTCGTTGATGTTCCTCTTACAACCTCTTTTCAAGATATTATTCATTCTCTCATGCTGCTCAATTGATCTTCGTGTTGGCTACAGATCGTGGCAACTAGAGGGGAAATAAATGCAACAAATAAAAGACTCCTCCTCCTTCCATCTTCGACAGAAACGCAACTTAGCTCTCTCTCTCTCTCTCTCTCTCTCTCTCTCTCTCTCTCTCTCTCTCTCTCTCTCTCTCTCCTCCCTCTCTCCCTCCCCCTCCCGCCCGCGCCGGCCACAGTGGCCGAGCGGTTCTAGCCGCCTCAGTCCGCAAGCGCGCTGCGCTGCTGCTTCGGTCGCAGGTTCGAATGCTGCCTAGGGCACGGATGCGTGTGATGTCCTTAGATTAGTTAGGTTTAAGTAGTTCTAAGTTCTAGGGGACTGATGACCTCAGATGTTAAGTCCCATAGTGCTCAGAGCCATTTGAACCATTTTTTTTTCTATCCCGCCCGCAAGCGCGCTCCCGCACACGAACATGCACATAGACACATACACACAAGATATACACGCTGAAGCGTGGTAAAGCTTCGTTACGAAAGTTCATACATTAAATAATTTTGCAACACTCACAGGGGATGAATAAAGGATACAGAAACAACAAAAACCCAACATCTTAGCATGCCTAATGTGGTATAGGAAACCAGTATGCATTCAAAATAGCTTCCAGTCGTCTCGGAACAGACAAATGCAGATACTGTATGGTATTCAAGGGAATCCTATACCATTCTTCCTGCGAAATAGTGTGAAGTTCAGGTAACGATGGTGGAGGTGTGTAGAAATCAAGCTGCCTCCTCTCCAACATTCCAAATAGACCATAAAAGCTCAGTTACACTGCGATCTGGTGACCCTGATGGCCAGACGAGATGCGACAGTACATCCTCGTGCTCACAAAACCAGTCATGGAAATGCGAGTTAACAGGGACCCTCTTGTCTGGGAGACATATCATCATTGATGGGAAAAAATTGTCCCAATACCTGGCAGTAATGGGATCTTGCAGAGTAACCATGAGGCCCACGGAAAAAACACGATACGACTTCCCAGATCCTCACCAAACCCGCATCATGTTTCACTCTTGCCAGCAATCACTCTGCGTCGTACGCTTGTGACGATACGTGCCAGACGTAACCTTGTCCAGCAGTTGGAAACAGAGGGAAACACGACTCGTCCGGCCAAATGCCTGTCTTCCATTGCTCCATAGCCCAGGTCTTACGGCTTCGGCATCACATTTTCACGTAAAGGGCAATCGCATCATTGACTTGTGTTTTTGGTATTCCGCCTCGCGCTGCAATTACCATCATATCGTACTTGATGCTGACAATGTACGCGAGAGTGTCATGAATTTTGCAGCTGTCGTCGTCCTATTTTTCATCACAATCCTTTTCAATGACAGGTTATCTTCAGCTTTGTGACATAGCGGAAGATGGTTTTCCGCTTTCCCTGTATGCCATATAAATCTTAGGTACGGTACCTCATGAAACACTTCAGCTACATAGGTTACCAAAGCCCCCACCATACTAACACTAACAGTTTCTTCACGTTCGATTTGGCTTAGCCTCTACATAATGCAGTCACAACTACACGGAACACTATTCTCACTACGACTGACACTTTCCACAGGCTTTGCTGACATCTGCATTCACGTTCAAGCATGCGTTTGCCGCGGTGTTATCTTTCTTGTCCACTCCCAATCGGATCCAGTGCCAAGTTGCCTACCTCGATAAATTCTGAAAGTTCTACATGTGCACTCTACAAACCAGCGTCTAGTGCATGGTAGACGGTGCTTCCATCGTCGCAATTATCCTAATCGCTCCATTGGAGTCTTCTTCTTCTTCTTGTCAAGTACTAGGAGTTTCTTGTTACGGTGCCCATGCCTTCCTTGCCGATCTCAGATTTCTTGTGCTTGGTAGATGAGAATTTATGAAACTTCCTGGCAGATTAAAACTGTGTGCCGGACCGATACTCGAACTCGGGACCTTCGTCTTTCGCGGGCAAGTGCTCTACCATGTGAGCTACCCAAGCATGACTCACACCCCGTCCTCACAGCTTTACTTCTGCCATACCTTCCAAACTTGGAAATATGTAGTTGCCCGCGAAAGGCAAAGGTCCCGAGTTCGAGTCTCGGTCCGGCACACAGTTTTAATCTGCCAGGAAGTTTCACATCAGCGCACACACCGCTGCAGAGTGAAAATCTCATTCTGAGAATTTATGACTTACTAAGGTGCTTAGCCACTGTCCATTCACTAGAGATGTCCATTCCATTACTTTCTATTGTCTTCAGTATGGTTCTTATGTTAGATGTGTTTAATTCTATCATAATGTCAGTGTCACTGTTTCTAAATCTATCTACTGTGCCACAGCCTCTTCACAGCCCTAAGGAATCCCGTTTCAACTGCGTGAATCTTACTTTCTTTTCGTCTGTAATAACCCACAGCTCATTTCCTTACAGTAATGTGGGGACGGTTGTTACTTTATAAAACTCTGTTCTTGTTATTTTTAAAGATGGACAAGGTGGGGTAAAGTGTAAAGTGACCAGTGCAGGAAACGAGCCTATTGCATATTATTTGCATTTTACAGTGCAGTTGCCTACCAAGAAATGCTCAAACTAGACGAGATATAGACTATAATTGGCCTCAGCGAGTTCGGCAAAGGAAACTTGAGCAGTTATTTCTTAGTAAAGACATCTCTGATTTTTAGTCGTCAGATGTAAGGTAAGTAATTATACACACATCAAAAAGGTTTGCAACACCCCCGTTCGCAGAACTCCTGAAGATAGACGTTGACTGTGGATACTGTATCACAGATACAGTCCCTTTGACTGTTCAGAGATGTCACTAAACGCGCCCAAAGATGTAAACAACCACGCATAAGCAGCGCCTATTAGACACAGAGTAAAATAATATCTGTAATCCGTTTACGCGCCAAAACGGCTACCAGTAGTCTGTAAGCAGTAATCTGCCGCTGCAGTTTAGTGCATATGTGACTAGTGATGGGCTAACGAACATGAGTGCCTGCAGACTGTTTTATGACATACGGATGTGTGTGCTCGCAATATGTAACAGCGTCACGAATGTATTTAATAGTAATGACAACGACCTATGAATGTGTCAACTCATTTTAAGTGGACATGGCTGAAATCCACAAAAATGTAAGTGACATGCTTACGAAATTGCATCTTTCATTATGTGTAATCGGCCGATTATCAAGATACACAACTATTTCGTTAAATAAATTATAAACATTCTGTATTTTTCAGCTGCACTTGATAACGGCCTAAGGCCGAAGTTGCAATCGTGCAATAAAGAAAGTGTTACAGTCACTGGCGTAAATATGAGATCTCTTATATAGTTTTACATGACTGTGAATCTCAGGTATAAAAAGTTAACGTTTTTGTCTGTACATCTTTTTTTGTAAAATTCATAGCAACTACGTTTCCTTTGGTTTGTCAACTGTGCATTTCCTCACCATTATGCCTTTAAAGCCAATTGCTAATTATTTTACCAAGGTGGTCGTTAAATGAAAATTTTTTTATCACACAGGCGTTTTAAGATAATGAAATGGAGCTAGTGTGATGGTCTGAAAGGTGCTGGCTGAGAAATAAACCGGTTTTCCCAGCGCATATCTCATTTCTAGTGTGGTAGTGATATCGTGCGAATAGAGTTGTCCAAAGTATACAGTATTGCTGCAGAATCTCGTAATGCCAACCGTCGGACGCTAAATTGTGAGTTGAACGAACGTAGAGATCAGTCCGACTGAATGAGATTAGAGAGTACACGCGTTAGCGCATGCGACTGGTAAGCAAGAAAAACCTGGCAGCTTAGCCTATCAGCACAGGTCACGCGAAGCCGGTTTCGACGAAACACGCGGTGGTCATTCGCTGCGGCCGTA
Source organism: Schistocerca americana (assembly GCF_021461395.2). Taxonomy (NCBI): domain Eukaryota; kingdom Metazoa; phylum Arthropoda; class Insecta; order Orthoptera; family Acrididae; genus Schistocerca; species Schistocerca americana. The sequence goes on along the minus strand of NC_060128.1, from coordinate 114,218,376 downwards.
AAACGGATGTGATCGGACAGAGCGCCCCGTTTGACGTGACGCGGTAATCCGACAGCCGGAATTCGCCTGCTCTGTTGTGACACTTGTCACCTGCGTTGTGGATGATCGTATAACCACCAGCACGCAGGTGATTATCCTAATTCCTAGCTTATTGGACTCTTGGCGGTGTAAAACGTCGAAATTCCCTACGACACGATGTATTGTTTTCACCGAACACCTATACAACGAGATTGTCTCTTCAAGTTAATAAGGTTTCGCAAGAGAATTTTTCACAATTAATTCTGCACTGATAGTTAACGAGTGAATACAGATCTTTCATTCCAAAATTGCCCAGTTGCAACATGTAATTAGAATTCTACTCTTGTTCTTCATTTACCACATTTAACACTTTTTTGGACTTTTTTGTCCCCTCGACTCTCTTTGTCCCCTCGACTCTTTTTGTCCCCTCGACTCTTTTTGTCCCCTCGACTCTTTTTGTCCCCTCGACTCTTTTTGTCCCCTCGACTCTTTTTGTCCCCTCGACTCTTTTTGTCCCCTCGACTCTTTTTGTCCCCTCGACTCTTTTTGTCCCCTCGACTCTTTTTGTCCCCTCGACTCTTTTTGTCCCCTCGACTCTTTTTGTCCCCTCGACTCTTTTTGTCCCCTCGACTCTTTTTGTCCCCTCGACTCTTTTTGTCCCCTCGACTCTTTTTGTCCCCTCGACTCTTTTTGTCCCCTCGACTCTTTTTGTCCCCTCGACTCTTTTTGTCCCCTCGACTCTTTTTGTACCCTCGACTCTTTTTGTCCCCTCGACTCTTTTTGTCCACTCGACTCTTTTTGTCCACTCGACTCTTTTTGTCCACTCGACTCTTTTTGTCCACTCGACTCTTTTTGTCTCCCCTTGACTCCTTTTGTCTCCCCTTCACTCCTTTTGCCCCCCCCCTTGACTCCTTTTGTCCCCCCTTGACTCCTTTTGTCCCCCCTTGACTCCTTTTGTCCCCCCTTCACTCTTTTTCGTCCCCCCTTGACTCTTTTTCGTCCCCCCTTGACTCTTTTTCGTCCCCCCTTGACTCTTTTTCGTCCCCCCTTGACTCTTTTTCGTGCGCCCTTGACTCTTTTTCGTGCGCCCTGCACTTTTTTTGTCCCCCCTTCACTCTTTTTCGTGCCCCCTTCACTCTTTTTAGTGCCGCCTTCACTCTTTTTCGTCCCCCCTTGACTCTTTTCCGTCCCCCCTTGACTCTTTTCCGTCCCCCCTTGACTCTTTTCCGTCCCCCCTTGACTCTTTTCCGTCCCCCTTGACTCTTTTCCGTCCCCCCTTGACTCTTTTCCGTGCCCCCTTCACTCTTTTTCGTGCCCCCTTCACTCTTTTTCGTGCCCCCTTCACTCTTTTTCGTCCCCCCTTCACTCTTTTTCGTCCCCCCTTGACTCTTTTCCGTCCCCCCCCCCTGAATCTTTTCCGTCCCCCCTTGAATCTTTTCCGTCCCCCCTTGACTCTTTTCCGTCTCCCTTGACTCTTTTCCGTCTCCCTTGACTCTTTTCCGTCTCCCCTTGACTCTTTTCCGTCCCCCCTTGACTCTTTTCCGTCCCCCCTTGACTCTTTTCCGTCCCCTCTTGACTCTTTTCCGTCTCCCTTGACTCTTTTCCGTCTCCCTTGACTCTTTTCCGTCTCCCTTGACTCTTTTCCGTCTCCCTTGACTCTTTTCCGTCTCCCTTGACTCTTTTCCGTCTCCCTTGACTCTTTTCCGTCTCCCTTGACTCTTTTCCGTCTCCCTTGACTCTTTTCCGTCTCCCTTGACTCTTTTTCGTCTCCCTTGACTCTTTTTCGTCTCCCTTGACTCTTTTTCGTCTCCCTTGACTCTTTTTCGTCTCCCTTGACTCTTTTTCGTCTCCCTTGACTCTTTCTTGGTCCCCCTGACTCTTTCTTGGTCCCCCTGACTCTTACTTGGACCCCCTGACTCTTTCTTGGTCCCCCTGACTCTTTCTTGGTCCCCCTGACTCATTCTTGGTCCCCCTGACTCGTTTTTGGGCCCCTTGTCTTTTTTTGGTCCCCCAGGACCATTTTTGTCCACCAGGACCTCTTTTTGTCCCCCCAGGAGTGAAAATTCCTATTACAGGCCTCTATGTGTTGTATGAGGGACCAAGGAGACAGATTCTGAAAAGGAATCCAGTCGGGAAATGCACCATTGGACTTGTAACATGTTTGAAGAAATGGTTCAAATGGCTCTGAGCACTATGGGACTTAACATCTGTGGTCATCAGTCCCCTAGAACTTAAAACTACTTTAACCTAACTAACGTAAGGACATCACACACATCCATGCCCGAGGCAGGATTGTAACCTGCGACCGTAGCGGTCATGCGGTTCCAGACTGAAGTGCCTAGAACCGCACGGCCACACCAGCCAGCAGGTTTGAAGACTGGATCACTTTCAAATCTCGCACTTCACGGTACGTACACAAACCGAGAAGAGGACGGCGTCGTCAGTCGCGATTGTAATTATGACGTCACATACGATTTCCGTCTGGCTATAAAAACGACCGCAAGAGACGTTCGTAAGTAACAGGTTCGTTTGTGGTGCTCCATGAACGGCCTGCACTGTCTGTTGTGAAGAGGACGTCCTTCTCCACATAGAAGAGAGCCCAATGAAGAGTACTTCAAACATTGCCCGTGTCATGCTCTGCTGTAGAGCACATCGGCCAGATTTCCATTGTGTCCCACGTGTTTGTACCGTGAAGTGTGAAATTTCAAAGTGATCCGATCCTCAATCTTATTTCATACCTAGACGGTATGACATAATTTCTCTCTCAGTTCCCTTGTACAACTCCTAGAAACCTCTAATAGGAATTGTCAAGCACCCTGTATGTAAAATCTGCTGCGAAGGTTGTTATGTCGGCCAAACTGGCAGAAACTTCGAATCTAGTTCCCTCATTTGTATACCGCCGTACCGGATTGCTCAGAAAATAACCTTCAACAATTTCCGAAATTTCGTAGAGGGAGGTTAAGTTCATCCTGTATAAGAAGAAAGAATGTTTTGAAATGCATATCATGTGTATACGACGTCAATAACTGTTGTCGGACGTGCCCCACTTTTTACATTCGTGTCCAGACAAATACACGCAATCCCGCCCTGCCTGGCTTATGTTCGGCTTTTTAGCAGTGAAGTACAGAACGCACAACTAAAGCCCGTTCCACGCTGATAACGTAGACCGAAAAGTTGGTATAAGGAAGAATAGGATCTCATAAAGATACACAGATACACCAAAAAAGGGCATTCTAGGAAAAATGTAAAGTTCAGTGAGAGTAAATTCTTTTATCACTGGCTAAATATCATGAAATTCGCTGAATAAAGGATGCTTCTGCCTTTAAAAAGCTATGGCTCATGAAAAGTCGACAGCTAATATCAAATCAAATCGTGATGAATTTTATTTGGAGTTATTGAAAATGGCAGAATATTACTTTCCAATTGCTGGCAATCATTTCAACGTCTGTAGGGTATTCTGTCTCATAAATGGACAAAGGAACGCGCCGATACAGTCACCGAAATGATAACACACCATGAAATGGGTTCAAATGTGATACATTAATACTTAAATACAGAGTATTATTATTTGACTATAATCTAACTGAAATGACCGCACTTACGCAGTGTCTTCTTGTTTTCTGTCCCAGAAGAATGGACAATTGTTTATTTTGTTTGATGAAGAACTTTTAGTTTGAGATAACATTATCTTAGGAACATAGCTATGAAATTGAGAATACTGAGCACTTATTTAGTGTCATAATTACGAAAGCATAAGTCTGCTTACCGATTGTTTTCATAATTTAAGCACGTTTATGGGTGATCTCTCAAAAAGATACGTCCGGCTAAATAGAATACCGAGTCCTGCTGTTCTAATTTTGGAACTGGCAACCCCAATAAGCGCTAAATTTATTTTACCGAGCATAAACTGCAAAACAGACAGGCCAAACAGACGGAAACAAACTCTTACTTGTTTTATTTCGTTTATCTCGATGGTGCTGATACCGACGCACTTTCAGGACTCAGACCTCATCTTAATGTATACCTGGTGCCAAGTATCAGAACTGATGTTCATCTGGACGATGTTAATGTGAAAGCTATTTAAAGTTTTGAGCGTGTAACTGGTACTGATGGCGGAGATAGCACACACCTAGGCAATGTTAATTATGGAAGGATTGTCAGTCTGTCAGTGGAAAGAAGTCCTGATGATGTACATACTACGTACCTGTAGACGAAATACCAAATTTCGGCACAAATTTGGAATTTTTAATTCATTTAAGCATTCGTAGCAGCCTTCGCTGGAAAATGTCAGCTTTGAATTGTATCTGCGGGACTAAAAAGAGGATGGTAGTTACGAGCTACAAATAAAACTGAAACTAAGTCGTATATTGAGAAGATAGCTGATAGCTGTTGAAGTGAAAGGAGAGATAAAAGAAAAACCAAGACGTCCAGGCTGGAGCGCTTGGAACAGCCCTGCTGGACAGAAGCCATTAGCGGCAGCGGCCGGCAGTTTCTCGCCGCGCAGTTGGCTGCCCTGCCTGCGGCTGCAGATGGCGCCGACAAAAGAAAGGCGGTGCGGGCGATGTTCATCTGTCAGCGGAAGCGCCAGCTGTCGTGGCGGTTCGCGGTTTGTTGTTAGCGCTGGGCTGTGGGGGCAGTGGGAGGGCGGCGGTCAGGGTGTGAGGGGGGGGGGGAGAGGGGAGGAACAGCGCTAATGACCGCGGCACCGCCAGAGCGCCCTGGCAGCAAGAAGCAGAACAGGTGCGGCGCGTTCCTATGGAATGGAGCGTTATGGGACTGGGCAGAAGGGAGCGTTTTGCTCCCAGACTTGGAGCCCAAACACATTTCCCGCAGTGGAAACTGTGAGCATTACCTGGACACCTGACTGCCATCGCTATGAGTACCACTGCGCTAGTATCTACAACGTAGAGGTGTTCCTCAGGGGTTCGTGCTAGGGCCATTACTGTCTCTGATGGACATTTAATCACCTCCCTCCAACTCTTAACAGATATGTTCTAAATTAAAAGGAAGTCGTATTAAAAGACACAAAGTAACCTGCCACTAAATCTGAGGTGCCTTTCTGTTTACAACGCGTTTCGGAGGCAAATTTAGTAGTTTGTAAGTACAGAGTGCATTAAGCTTCACTGCAGTACACAACGAAGAAGCGCAGAATTGCTGGTGTTTGGACACTGCTAATTTTGCAAGAGCAATGTATGTGACTTAAACACGGGAACTGCCACTTTATAATGGGGAAAAAGCACCTGATACATACTGTTACAGTAAATAAATAAATTAAAAATTCTTCCTATTTAATGACCGGTTACATTCTGTTTTTGAGAGGGGCGATCAAAAAGTTTCCTTTCGAAAGCCATACAGTCCAGAATCAGTAGGCAATCAGACAAAATCGCCTTGAGGATTTAAGGAGTTATTATTTAGACGCATCAGGTTGAAAATACCCGTTTGATAAAACATTGTCCGGCTGCGTGAAAGAGTCCTTAACTGCCTCCTGCACATCTTCAACCGACAGGAATCGTCGACCCTTCAAGGAATTCTTTAAGCTATTTTAAGGAGTGAAAAATCACCTAGGGAGACACCAGGACTGCAGGGCGAGTGCTTGAGTTTCTCCCGCTTCAGTTGGTGAAGCTTCTGCATTACGACATTTGCGATACGGTTTCGCGCGTTGTCAGAAGCAGCGGCTCCCCTCGTCGCAGTTTTCCCGGACACTACGCCTTGTTGTTGTTGTTTTTGTTGTTCTGGTCTTCAGTCCTGAGACTGGTTTGATGCGGCTCTCCATGCTACTCTATCCTGTGCAAGCTTCTGCATCTCCCAATACCTACTGCAGCCTACATCCTTCTGAATCTGCTTAGTTGATTCATCTGTTGGTCTCTCTCCACGCTGTCCTCCAATACTGAATTGGTGATCCCTTGATGCCTCAGAACACGTGCTACCAACCGATCCCTTCTTGTAGTCAAGTTGTGCCACAAACTCCTCTTCTCCCCAAGTCTGTTCAATACCTCCTCATTAGTTATGTGATCTACCCAGCTAATCTTCAGAATTCTTCTGTAGCACCACATTTCGAAAGCTTCTATTCTCTTCTTGTCCAAACTATTTATCATCCATGTTTCACATCCATACATGGCTACACTCTGTACAAATACTTTTAGAAACGACTTCCTGACACTTAAATCTGTACTCGATGTTAACAAATTTCTCTTCTTCAGAATCGCTTTCCTTGCCATTCACAGTCTACATTTTATATCCTCTCTACTTCGACCATCATCAGTTACTTTGATCTCCAAATATCAAAACTCATTTACTACTTTAAGCATCTCATTTCCTAATCTAATTCCCGAAGCATCACCCGATTTAATTCGACTACATTCCCTTACCCTTATTTTGCTTTTGTTGATGTTCATCTTATATCCTCCTTTGAAGACACTGTCCATCCGTTCAACTGCTCTTCCAAGTCCTTTGCTGTCTCTGACTGAATTACAATGTCATCGGCGAACCTCAAAATTTTTATTTCTTCTCCATAGATTTCAATACCTACTCCGAACTTTTCTTTTGTTTCCTTTATTGCTTGCACAATGTACAGATTGAATAGCATCGGCGATAGGCTACAACCCTGTCTCACTCCCTACCCAACCACTGCTTCCCTTTCATGTCCCTCCTCTCACAACTGCCATCTGGTTTCTGTACAAATTGTAAATAGCTTTTCGGTTCCTGTATTTTACCCCTGCCACCTTCAGAATTTGAAAGAGAGTATTCCAGTCAACATTGTAAAAAGCTTTCTCTAAGTCTACAAATGCTATAATCGTAGGTTTGCCTTTCCTTAATCTATTTTCTAAGATAAGTCGTAGGGTCAGTATTGCCTCACGTATTCCCATCTTTCTACAGAATCCAAACTGATCTTCCCCAAGGTCGGCTTCTACCAGTTTTTCCATTCGTCTGTAAAGAATTCGCGTTAGTGCCGGCCGACGTGACCGTGCGGTTCTAGGCGCTGCAGTCTGGAACCGAGCGTTCGCTACGTTCGCAGGTTCGAATCGTGCCTCGGGCATGGATGTGAGTGATGTCCTTAGGTTAGTTAGGTTTAATTAGTTCTAAGTTCTAGGCGACTGATGACCTCAGAAGTTGAGTCGCATAGTGCTCAGAGCCATTTGGGCGATTTGAATTCGCGTTAGTATTTTCCAGCCGTGACTTATTAAACTGTCAGTTCGGTAATTTTCACATCTGTCAGCACCTGCCTTCTTTGGGATTGGAATTATTATATTCTTCTTCGCCTTATGGCAGCATATATTTCCGTATCGGAGTCGTGCTGGGTTGCATGTACACCGCAGCAACGCCTTCAAAACGAAAGGTTTTGATCTCCCCTTATATTTATGATTTAAAATCGCTGAAACAGCCTGCCAAACGTGTGTTTATGTGTAGCGTCATGATCACCGGAATACGCTGATGGTCGCACGATATTTTTTTTCCTACCAGTTATACTACTATAACTTGGCTAGCCTCTATTGGACTAAACTACGGACTCTTGACTGTGGTATTAAGTACCTTGTTGAGTTGCTGACAAGGAATTTACGAAGGTTTATGGACTTTCTTTCACCATCAAGTTTTCTCGTTCACGTTGACGCAGCAGGTTTCAAATGGCTCTGAGCACTATGGGACTTAACAGCTGTGGTCATCAGTCCCCTAGAACTTAGAACTACTTAAACCTAACTAACCTAAGGACATCACACACATCCATGCCCGAGGCAGGATTCGAACCTGTAACCGTAGCGGCCGCGCGGTTCCAGACTGAAGGGCCTAGAACCGCTCGGCCACATCGGCCGGCTGACGCAGGACCTTCAAATCTTGTTGACTTTCTTTGTTCTGTGATTCTTTAAATGTGAATTGATATAAAATGTGCAAGTTGGTGCAAAATAGGAGCCAAAAAAGAGCGTATAAGAACTGTCCATCTCTCAAAGAATTCCCGAAGGAACTGGGTTCATATCGCACTCTGTAGTCCATGGTTGGGAACGTGGCGGGTGTATGCTGGTCTGCCGGCACTTCTTCTGTTTAGGTAAGACTGCGTCTAATCCACCAGCATGGTCCAAGGTGGGAAGTACGAGCAGCGGCAGTGCGTTTTCTGTGACCATCCCGAGAGCAAAGATTACCGCACGCTGTTTGATACGGTTAAAATCTGATTCACTGAATAGCACAGTCTTGTACAAAATTACGAGTTGATCCGAGGGTGTTTTGAAGTTATTCGTAACCCACTCCAAAGAAATGACAAGTCTTCCATGACATTACAGGGATAAGGACGTGGAACACCTCCTGTAACAGCTACATGTGTACTGCTAGTTGAAACACGTAATGTACTGAAGCAGTGTTCTACCAGCAGAAAAAGTCGAATATTATCCTGTTTATAAAAAGACTAAGAAGTGGGGTCCCACTTTCTTCAGCACCTTTAAAAATTTTCCCAAAAAATTTGGCATGTGAACATATCGCGCCATTTTTTACATGCAACCTACCTCAAACCTCCCAGTTGCCCTTTCTTAATCACTCATTCAGCCCAACTCATTCTCATTATCTCTTTGTATCACACGGTAATTTTCTCCCGTGTGACAGTCATTTTCGTTTCACTGTGACTGTCTCCGTCTTGATCTCTCTTACTGCTAGTATCTCTTTCATTCAGTCCCTCTGCTACTCTCTCTTCTCACTGTCACCATCTCTCTCTTCCTCGTTATCCTTGTCATATACTCTGCTTCTCATTATGACTGGCTGTCACCCACTTCCACTTCCTCCTCCTCTTTAATTTTCTCCCACTGGCACTTTCTCCTTCACTCTTCTCCTAGCGCTGTCCAGTCACTGTCAACAATGTTCAACTGTCGCTGTGTTTCTCTCGTTCTCTCACACTGCCATTGTCTCCTTCACTATCCCTACATCACGACCAATGTCTACTATCTCCCAGTATTTATTTCTTTCCCGCCTCTTTACCACAGTCACTGTCTTCTTCTCTCTGAACATAAAAAAGTGTGAATATGTTCGCATGCCAAAATATCAGGGAAAATTTTCAAAGCTGCTGTGGAAAATAGAAGAGGCAGCTGGTACCTCGCTATTCAGACATAATATGTAAAACGGAAGTATATTCATCTGCTTGGGCTCCAATAGCACCAGTTTTCAACTTGTTCTCCGGGCATGCCAATCATATCAAAAGAACTTTATTGGTTAGTAAAATTGCTATAGTTTAATTATATGCTAATTTTTGACCTCAGATCGGATTTCATGAAGACAAAATTTTGAATGTTCTTCAGTAATACAACTTTGGGTTCCCAGAACCCATCTGATGATAACGCAGGGAGTTTACAAGCATATTTGTCCGTGTACCATCACTTTGTAAACTACATTTTCATCTTGCACCGAATATTACATTCGTTTTTTTACGTGCACAAGTGGGGTAACTTTGAACATCCCCATCGCAGAAACGGTTAAAGAAATGAATATTTTGCCATTCGAGATCGGGATCTTACGAACATATCAGAATTTCAGCTATTTGCTGTGCGTAGCCGTCTTGGAATGCGCGCCTCGGTTTTTGGAACCAAAACACCAGGTTTTTGCGGTGTCTCTCTATAACGCGTAAAGAATTTTTGAAAGTGGGGAGATGGTAGTTGTATATAAATGATTAGACAGTGTTGTTGTTGTTTTTGTTGTCGTCTTCAGTCCAGAGACTGGTTTGATGCAGCTCTCCATGCTACTCCATCCTGTGCAAGTTTCATCTCCCAGTACTTACAGCAACCTATGTTCTTCTTAATCTGCTTAGTGTATTCATCTCTTGCTCGCCCCCTAAGATTTTTACCCTCCACACTGCCCTCCATTACCAAATAGGTGATCCCTTGATGCTTCAGAATATGCCCTTCCAACCGATTCCTTCTTTTAGTCAAGTTGTGCCACAAACTCCTCCCCAATTCTATTCAATACCTCCTTATTACTTACGTGATCTACCCATCTAATCTTCAGCATTCTTCTGTAGCACCACATTTCGAAAGCTTCTATTCTCTTCTTGTCTAAGATATGTTTCACTTCCACACATGGCTACGCTCCATACAAATACTTTCAGAAACGACTTCCAGACACTTAAATCAATACTCGATGTAAACAAATTTCTCTTCTTCAGAAACGCTATCCTTGCCATTGCCAGTCTACATTTTATATCCTCTCTATTTCGACCATCATCAGTTATTTTGCTCCCCAAATAGAAAAACTCATTTACTGCTTCAAGCATCTAATTTCCTGATCCCCGCAGCATCACCCGATTTAATTCGACTACATTCCATAACCTCGTTTTGCTTTTGTTTATGTTCATCTTATATCCACCTTTCAAGACACTGTCCATTACGTTCAACTGCTTTTCCAGGTCCTTTGCTGTCTCTGACAGTATTACAATGTCATCCGCGAAGCTCAAAGTTTTTATTTCTACTCCATGGATTTTAATTCCTATTCCGAATTTTTCTTTTGTTTATTTTACTACGTGCTCAATATACAGATAGAATATCATCGGGGCGTAGGCAATATGTCGTTAAAATTTGAGTAATTTGCTGCTATTCGTTATGGACATATGCTGTGATGACGGCTAAAATGTAGCAGAAAAATCTTCTTTTGCAGTTTTCCGAGGAAGCGCCTGTGAACTAATGGTGTCTCTGTAAATTTCATTGAGCCCACTGTAGATCACATCAAACGCAAAAAGAGCCAACCTGTTTGCTCGATTTGCTTAAGCAAAGGAAGTGTGCAATATTCATACCTTTGTCCTGTACTGCAGGATAGTGACGCCAACAAAATCCTTCTATTGGGTATACCCTTCGTCACTAGCACAAGACCTATCCAAACCACTTGTTCCTACGTTTCTATCATCAATAGAACTCGAGGTATGATTTCTGGAAACATCCCGTTGTTACGCTCGTTCGCCACTAATTATGACGCAACCTGCGTATTCTGGGAGTTGCCGTACCAGTCTCCCCGACTCCCGCCAATTATGGCGATTGCAGGAAGGATGAAGCCATTACGCCACATCATCCTTCATAGACTTTTTTTGCGGCCAAAATAGGCGGAGCTAATTCTCTCTCGCTGTTTCGAAACATTTTCGGTATTAACTTCAGTTTATTCCTGGTAGCTAGATGATTGTTTTCCTGCGCGGGAGGACACTTCTGTGCCCGAAAAATACCCTTAATTTTGTCTAATAGTTCTTCTTTAGTTTCACCTTGAGTTGGAAACCGGGTCGTCATTGCAACGTAAGGCTTTCAAATTTTTTTGAGCATTTTTTTTTCTGTCTGATTGACATGATTCACGGGTGAGTGCTCTACACTACCACGTTCCATTTTAATTCAATACCAAATGTAATTGCCCACTCACAAATAAATATACTGATTTTCATATCTACAAATTCATTAGTACTATTGACAAAACTTCTATTTGTACCCAATGACATGTAATGGCTGCCAGTGTTGGAAACAGACTAGCAACAGCGTCTTGCTCACAGGACTCTGCGAAAAAACTACCACCATTATTCTCATTACGGCGAATTACATTTCACAATAGCTCGTCTTTTGAAAAATTCTTGCACATAAAAAATTCTGCAATCACGGCTACTACACTGAGGGAGCCAACGACTGACAAAATGAAAATTCTCTCTTTTATAATTTCCATCGACGGGAGCATTTCGCCTCGCTAGTTATCGACATTTCGCCATGTCTGATATATTTCCTTCTTTGAGTTTGGTGAGAGTTTATTACATAGAGGGTGAGTCAAATGAAAACCTCAAATTTGTAATAACAAATCGAAATTTCGCGCCGTTGTCCTGTAAGTTGGTAAGCGTGCTACAAACAGCGCGTAGAATGGCCTGTATGTGGCAGAATAGTGCAGATGCACACATACCGTCGCAGTATCAGTATAAAGATGGCCGCCCCACTTGCGACTTGCACCAGGGAAGAACAGCGTTCTGTTGTTAGGTTTTTGCGTAGTGAAGGTGTGAAACCTATTGAAATTCATTGACGAATTAAGATTTAGTATGGTGATACATGTTTGTCAGGTCAGCAAGTCTACGAATGGAGTAGGAAGTTCGCAAATGGTGTGACTTCAGTGGAAGATGCTCCTCGTCCAGGTCAGGCACAACGAGTTGTGACTCCACACAACATTGCAGAAGTTGAAGCCATAGTGAAGGAAAACCGCCGAGTGACACTGAATGACATTGCAGCATGTTTGCATTGTAGTCATGGGTCAGCACACCACATTGTGCGTGATCTGCTCCAGTTTCACAAAGTGTCTGCATGATGGGTAACACGGCAGCTGACTCCTGAAATGAGAGAACGACATGTTGATGCTTGTGAAGAACTTCTTCGGCGCTGTGAATGAGAGGGTGATGGCTTCCTTGCAAGAATCGTTACTGGGGACGAAACCTGGGTTCACTTCCACCAACCGGAAACGAAGAGAGCGAGCAAGGAATGGCGCCATTCCTCATCACCAAAACGAAAGAAGTTTCGAACAGAACCATCATTAGGGAAGGTTATGCTGACTTTCTTTTGGGACGAAAAAGGCGTCATTTTGGAGCATTACATGCGTAGAGGGACCACTGTCACAAACGTATCATGCACAGATCTCCTAAAAAATCATCTGCGGCCTGCAATCAAATCAAAGAGACGTGGATTGCTGTCAGCAGGTGTCCTTTTTCAACGTGACGATGCAAGGCCCCACACTGCCCGTACCACAGTTGCAACTATCATGCGCCTGCATTTTGAGTGTCTTCCTCATCCACCATACTCACCAGACCTTGCCCCAAGTGATTTCCATATGTTTGGACCACTCAAAGACGCAATGGGAGGAAAGAAGTTACATTCTGATGAAGAGGTACGCCACGTGGTGCATAAGTGGTTGGGCAGACTACCAAAAGAAATTTTTTTCTAAAGGAATTTATGTACTTTGTAAGCACTGGAGGACTTGCATTGAGCGTGGGGGAGATTATCTTGAAAAGTGATACAGCTTTGTACCACTTCTGCACAATAAATAATATTTAAAAAATATTTAAGGTTTTCATTTCACTCACCCTCGTACAGCGGAGAAAGACCACAAATATTAGTATACGGTTAATATTGGTCCTTTGAACGGTCGCCATTTCCGCGTCCGCGACTAAAGAGAATTATTGCGATATTAAGAAACATAATTTCATGAATTTGTTAAACTTTCTTAGAAAACTATTAAATAATCAATTCATTAAACTCATGTAAATCAAGAATATTGAAAGCAGTTGACGCAAACTGTGACGCCATCAATAAATAGAGGCTGTACAATGATGACGGCATGTTTAAGATTCCAACAATGCAGTGTGTGAGAAAGTAAATGTTATCAGTTACCAGTTCGGTCACACAGAAGCTAATCCTATAGCTCGTAGAAAACTGCAACAAAATGAAATACACTACAACACAAAATATCTGGGCTAACAATGAGACAGGTTTACTACGGGTCACAAATGAATAACACTGAAGTTGAACTTTACCTGTTTCCTTTAATGATTCTCCAAGGTTAATGACATGTACATCTAACATTACATTGAACACTACCCCTTCTGAGCGTCAAAATCTAATAATATTCATATAATATATTCAATTACACAGAGCAGTCGATAATGTGACGCCCAGGATAGATACAGTGATAGTGTAAAAGATTCGAACGTATTGATAAAACAAATGAGGCATGAAATTCTATCAGCGATATGTTATCAGCTACTGAATTGCGGCGAACCATCAGGCAATAAATAAAAACTGCACCAGTAGCTTTGCAAGTGGTAACACCCGTTCCAGTAAGAACGTCGTAGTTAAGCGTTGTCGGGCTTGGATGGGTGACCATCTGGGTGAAACGAGCGGTGGTGGCAAGCGGTTGCACTCACCCGTCGTGAGGGCAATAGAGGAGATACTTAACTGAGAAGTAGAAGCTCCCTTTGAAACCTTTCCGTCTCCTCTATATCTATTTTGTTACGCAATCTTCCCTTCTACAATAACCTATGAAACCATCCCTTAGGATTTCTATCTCTTGCTTAATAATAACAAATGAAATCTTCCCTTTGAAATTAATTATCTTTCTCAATCTTCGCATACAAATTTAAATGCTGCTTTTTAAAAGTGATTTTCGGATTATTTCGACGAAACATAGGATGTGTCGCCGTCGTGTGGCCCTCAGTCGTTATCTGCAATAACCCAAAACTGTTCCTTACCTTTTTTTTACTGTTACTGGATCGCCATCTGACTGCTACATCGAACTGCGACATAAATATACTTACTCTTTAGCTGCTGGTGGGCTTTCATAATAAGTGGCTGTATTTATTACCAAAGCTGACGTTATTCTCTAACAGGAAAGCTGGCGTTATTCTTTAATTAATTTGACTGGAGTTACGTAATTCATAGTTAAAGTTTTTCTTGACAACAACAAAATTTTGCAAAGTTTTACGTTGATGGTTTTTGGGATGGATTATAATCAGTAATGCAGTATTTCTGGCAAAAATTAACTACATTCTGAATGAAATAATTTTACAAACGTTCAAATGGGACTTACTTTTTACAATAATCTTACAACTAGCATTGCGCAAACATACCTTCAGTAGTCTTGAGTTTCTCAAAAAAATAATTCAATAATATCAGTTTCTCTTATGATAATAGTTGGCTGATGTCTCTGTACATCAATTTTGATCTCTTGTAAATCATAGCTGGTGGCTGGCAGGCGCACCGCTCCTCTCAACCTCTCGCTTCAGACCTGCTACCGACTCGCTTCACACCTCGCTTACTACTGACTTCCTACGAACGCTAAAGTGCGGTCTCTCCCGGCAACAATGCTTTCTGGTGCAGGCAATCCCTGCTACCATTACAAAATGTATCACTGCACCGTCTTTCCCGCTCTTTTCTTAAAATGTATCAAAACGCGGTCTCTCCCGCCCCTTTTAAAATTATATCAATGTGCGGTCTCTCCAGCCAACAATACTTTGGTGCAGGCTTTCCCTGCTACCACAGTTATTTCCAAAATGACAAATATTAATGATTCCTACTTAATCCTACTAATAGAATATAAAAATCTTTCATAAACTGTGGTTGGACAATAGAGAATAGAAATTTACACGTCTTACGCCTTCATGAAGACTGACAACGACCAAGAGAGCCTATCGACTGAGAATGACATGACGGTCGGTCGGTACTTTTGGGCGTTCTGAGACTCGTCGGACAGAGTAGAGTATTAATAAATAAAAATTGTAATAATTGTCGAGATAATTATTAGTCTATACTTTCGATACTAAACTATTCCTCTACACACATAAAAAAAAAAATTCGTTCCACCTCGATTCCGAGTGTTCCGGAACCTCTACAGAAAACTGGAATAGAGATCAACATAAACATTATTTCCTCTCGTTTTATTGTTCATGAAAACCACACATTGCGTATTGTACCACCATACAGCGAGACCTTCAGGTATGGTGGTAAGGATTGCTGTACACACCAGTACCTCTAATACCCAGTAGCACGTCCTCTTGCATTGATGCATGCCTGTATTCGTCGTGGCGTACTATCCACAAGTTCGTCAAGGCACTGTTGGTCGAGATCGTCCCACTCCTCAATGGCGGTTCGGCGTACATCCCTCAGAGTGGTTGGTGGGTCACATCGTCTATAATCAGCCGTTTTCAATCTATCTCAGGCATGTTCGATAGGGTTCATGTCTGGAGAACATGCTGGCCACTCTAGTTGAGCAATGTCGTTATCCTGAAGGACGTCATTCACAAGATGTGCACGGTGGGGGCGCGAACTGTCGTCAATGAAGACGAATGCCTCGCCAATATGATGCCGATATGGTTGCACTATCGGTCGGAGGATGGCATTCACGTATCGTACAACTGTTACGGCGCCTTCCATGCCACCCAAAAATAACAGGGAACCCCCACCTTGCTGCACTCGCCGGACTGTGTCTAAGGCGGTCGGCCTGATGGGGTTGCCTTCAGACTCGTCTGCAACGATTATCTGGTTGAAGGCATATGCGACATTCATCGGTGAAGAGAACGTGATACCAATACTGAGTGGTCCATTCGGCATGGTTTTATTTATTTATTTATTTTTTAATGGCTCTGAGCACTATGGGACTTAACATCTATGGTCATCAGTCTCCTAGAACTACTTAAACTTAATTAACCTAAGGACAGCACACAACACCCGGTCATCACGTTCGGCAAGTTGTTGGACCCATCTGTACAGCGCTGCATGGTGTCGTGATTGCAAAGATGGACCTCGCCATGGACGTTGCGAATGAAGTTGCGCATCGTGCAGCCCATTGCGCACAGTTTGAGTCGTAACACGCCGTCCCGTCTCTGCACGAAAAGCATTATTCAACATGGTGGCTTTGCTGTCAGTGTTCCTCCGAGCCTTAATCCGTTGTTAGCGGTGATCCACTGCTGTAGCAGCCCTCGGGCGGTCTGAACGAGGCATGTCATCGACCGTTCCTGTCTCTCCGTATCTCCTACATGTCGCAACATCACTTTGCTTCAGTGCGAGACGCCTGGACAGTTCCCTTGTTGAGAGCCCTTCCTACCACAAATCAACAACGCGGACGCGATCGAACAGCGGTATTGACCGTCTAGGCATGTTTGAACTACAGATAACACGAGCCGTGTACCTCCTTCCTGGTGGAATGACTGGAACTGATCGGCTGCAGACCCCCTCCATTTAATAGGCGCTGCTCCTGCGTAGTTGTTTACATCTTTGGGTGGGTTTAGTGACACCTCTGAAAAGTCAAAGGGACTGTGTCTGTGATAAGATATCCACAGTTAACATCTATATTCAGGAGTTCTGGGGTGATGATAAACTTAATTTGATGTGTGTAGTTGGCCTACCAGTCAGAGTTTCTGCATACAAATCTCGCATGTGGGCGTTGCTGCTTTCTCTTTCGGACTCTTACTGGTGATCACCTGGTTCCATTTGTCTCACGACCCTATACACTTTCGAGAGTAATATCAGTTTGTCGGGTTTAGACGGGATGTGTGGTGTGCGTGGAATCATCTCCAAACTGTGCTCGTATTTCGTTGTTTTTTCATTGTCATTACTAGGGAAAAAAATTGCTTGTGCTCTTCCCCCCCGTCTCTCTACCTCCTCCCCCCCCCCCTCTCTCTCTCTCTCTCTCTCTCTCTCTCTCTCTCTCTCCCCCTCCCCCCCTCTCTCTCTCTCTCTCTCTCTCTCTCCCCCTCCCCCCTCTCTCTCTCTCTCTCTCTCTCTCTCTCTCTCTCTCTCTCTCTCTATATATATATATATATATATATATATATATATATATATATATAGCGCGCACACCAGGAAATAACACCGACAAAGGGGATTAAAGACTAAGATGTTACTTTTATCTGGAAGTGAGCACTGCTTTGAAAGTAGTAAAATAAAATGATCCATTAGGGACTGATCTGAATTCATGCAATATGTGAAACCATCACGTTATCTCGCGGTCGAGGTCGCGAGCAAAGTAAGCTTTAAGTTTTCCGCAATCCTTGATCTGTTTTCTCGGTTCTCTTACACAGACCATTTCCTTTCTGAAACTCTTATATTATCTGTCTTACCAAACATTTACAATTTTAAATTTTTTTCCTATTTTCTAGTCCTATTTTCATTTTCCCACGCTTCTTGCGTTTCTCTCGAGATCGTCAAATACTCCATTTTTTTAGTCATTGGCACTTTCTGTTCTACCTTCAGGAAACAATTGTTTAGATGTGCTCCATAACTTCTGGCCCTCCTTTCTTATCCTCATCTACAACTTTCTCTACTAGTCTGAGTACCTCTACGATTCTTATTAATAAAAAAAATTGTGTCCTATTTTTTATCACGTATCTGCTGCCCTTTTGTCTGCAACATAGTGAAAGCTGTTTTAGAGTCTGCTGATTGCCTCGTATCTGAACTGACTCGGGATGAACGGACTTGCACATGGAGAGTAGCATAAAAACCACTATTTGAACCGAAGACTCAACAGCGTGTTTGAGGGGGAGATACTATCTCTGAAACAAGGAGCACGTGGAGTGGAATCGAAACGAGTGCAGTCCGGTTGGCAAGCTTGAGCACGGTGACTGCGCGAGCTCCCGGATTTCCATCCAACGGGACTGCACCCATCACTGGCGCCATTTCTCCGTCGCTATCCACCCCTACCTCCCCCTCCCTCCCTCCATTTGTCCCCCGAACGCGAGTTTCTGCGCTGTTTCCAGTACCGGAGGCCATTCCGCCTGCTAAATGAGGCGAGCTCGCAAACACGCCGAGGTGATTTTCGTTGCCTCGAGGTTGGCAGCCCCGCCAGTGCCGGTCATTTGTTTCTTGCCGGTCTTTCCCCGGCCTCTGCTCTCGTGACGGTATGCGGCCTGCTTCTGCCGCCGTTGTTTGGCTGTGCTATCTCTCGTCTCGTCTGCCCCCCTACATTACTACATATTTTTCGCTCTTCTCTACTCATGAAATTTCGAGTTTTCCGTAATAACAAGTAGTAACGTGCTGCGCTTTTCGCCAAATGAGCTCATGTCTGTAATATTTTTTTTTATTTTACACTCCTGTTCCACTCCGTGAAAAATACATCGGAAGTTCTAAATTGACCTCGGCATTAATTTACAAATTTAATTACTGCTGCCTGTAATTTATATTGGGGCAATCAGTTTTGTCCATCCAGGCGAATGGGTGTTAATTGCTGTGAAATTTGGGAGTAGCAACTGAAATTATACCAGGGACGCTTGTTTGCATGATATCAAAATATTACTACACATTCTAGAAATACTGCTCCCTATTGTTGCATAAAATATTTTGAAACTGGCCTTGTGAGATGCCTGTGACGTACTTATACACTTCCCTATACACAAGTAATTGATTCTAGGCAAATCTGTCATGAGTACATTTCATTTCATGAAGCGGTGTAGAACACACATTAGAAAAAGTTTTGCATCATCTCGGTTCGGAGAGTTCCGGAACCTATAAAGAAAATTGGAATAGAGATCAACATAAACATCATTTACGCACTTTTCATTACTCTTGAAAATCACACATTGCATGTTGTACCACAATATAGCAAGACCTTCAGAGGTGGTGGTCCCGATTGCTGTACACACCAGTACCTCTAATACCCAGTAGCACGTCCTCTTGCATTGATGCATGCCTTTATTCGTCGTGGCATACTATCCGCAAGTTTATCAAGGCACTGTTGGTCCAGATTATCAGACATCTCAACGGCTGTTCGACGTAGATCCCTCAGATTGGTTGATGGGTCAAGTCGTCCATAAACAGCCGTTTTCAATCTCTCTCAGGCATGTTCAATAGTGCCCATGTCTGGAGCACATGCTTGCCACTCTAGTGGAGTGATGTCGTCATCATGAAGGAAGTCATTCACAAGATGTGCACAATGGGGGCGTGAATTGTCATCCATGAAGACGAATGCCTAGACGAGATGCTACCGATATGGTTGCACTATCGGTCAGAGATAGGCATTCACGTATCGTACAGCCGTTACGGCGCCCTCCATGACCACGAAGGGCATACGGCGAACCCACGTAATGCCACCCCAAAACAGCTGGGAACCTCCACTTCACTGCATTCGCTGGATAGTGTGTCTAAGGCGTTTAGCCTGACCGGGTGGCCTCCAGACACGTCTCCGAAGCTGTCTGGTTGAAGTCATATGCGGCACTCATCGGTGAAGGGAACGTGATGCCAATCCTGAGTGGGCCATTCGACATATTGTTGAGCCGCGGTGCACGGTGTCGTGGTTGCAAAGATGGACCTCGCCATGGACGTCGGGAATGACAGTGCGCATCATGCAGCCTATTACGCAAAGTTTGAGTCGTAACACGACGTCCTGGGGCTGCACGAAAGTATCGTTCAACATGGTGGCATTGCTGTCAGGGTTCCTTCGAGCCATTATCCGTAGGTAGCGGTCGTCCACTGCAGTAGTAGCCCTTGGGTAGCCTGTGCGAGGCATGTCATCGACAGTTAGGGTCTCTTTGCATCTCCTCCATGTCCAAACAACATTGCATTGGTTCAGTCCGAGACGCCTGGACACTTCCCTTGTTGAGAGCCCTTCCTGGCACAAAGAAACAACGCGGACGCTATCGAAACCGCGTTGTTGATCTTCTAGGCATGGTTGAACTACAGACAACACGAGCTGTGTGCCTCCTTCCTGGTGGAATGACTGGAACTGATTGGCTGTTGGGCTCCCCACCCCCCGTCTAATAGGCGCTGCTTACACATGGTTGTTAACGACTTGAACAGTCTATGAACAGTCAAAGGGACTGCGTCTGTGATACAATATCTAGAGTCAATGTCTATGTTCAGAAGTTCTGGGAACCGGCGGGATGCAAAACGTTTTTTGATGTATGTATTTTCAATCACTTGCCTGTGTTTTCTAAGCAGTCTAGTGGCGCAATAGCGCTCTTTGGAACATCATTACGAACGTTAACATTACGCAATGACGAATCGTTCTGTCAAAGTCAGGCGCATTATTTATTATAAAAAGGCTTTTACAGCTGAAATTATGACTGCAATTAGCACGTGATGAAGACGATGGATGTAATGATCGAGTGCTCGACTTTTTTCCGTTATTTCCTTCCAGCATGAAATACCGTTTCTAGTTGTAGCAGCAGCAGCAGCTGTCAGCTAGAAAGATGAAGCCTACCACTAAGTATCCGTCAGTTCTTTGTGATGTAACAATGTGGTTATTTAGCGTGTGCGCGTCACAGCGTACCATCGTGATACTGCTTCCAGGCATGTGTGTTTCACAGACGCTCTGTCATAAATTAATAACGTTTATACTTAGGTTTTTGTTGTTACTGTTTCAGACGAGGACATGTTCAAGTTCCATGCCTGTACCAGAGGAGCAGCGCTCGCTCTCCACAGGATGTCCTCGTGTAACAATACAAACAAAAAAGTATAAACGTCATTAATTTATCACAGAGCATCTGTAAGATACACATGCGTGAGACACATAACGTTCGATTGCTGTAATGTGTGCATGCAAAGTAACCAAATTGTTATAGCGAAAGGAATTCACAAAGGCTTACTGATAGCCTTCGGCCAGCCGGAGTGGCGGAACGGTTCTAGGAGCTACACTCTGGAACCGCGCGACCGCTGCGGTCGCAGGTTCCAATCCTGCCACGGCGATGGATGTGTGTGACGTCCTTAGGTTAGTTAGGTTTAAGTAATTCTAAGTTCTATGGGACTCATGACCTCAGAAGTTAAGTCCCATAGTGCTTAGAGCCATTTGAACCATTTTTTTTTTTTTTATAGCCTTCATTTTCCCAGATGTCTGTGCGGCTGGCGCTGCATGGTGGATCGATGGATGGATGGACGGATGGATGGATGAATGGATGGATGGATGGATGGCAAATCACAGTGCTTACGCTACTGAAATATAAAAATTATAATTTCTTGAAGGTGGCGGATCCAGCTTGCATGCTATGGGCCATCCCGCATTCTCGCGATATCCGTAACGCCAAAGGCCACAGGGCGAAGGGGTAGAGGTGAATTCCGGCAATAATGTCACTGTCCCCCCACCGACGTTGATGTTACTGATTCCGAGAAAAAGAGTTCATGCTGATACGAGAAATTTCAGAAATTCTAATGTTGATGTCATCAGCTCTTGCCCTTCTCCTTTCTCTTCCATGTAGTTGACAAGTGTTTGCAGACTGTGTACATAGATGTTGATGTGTAAAATCTGTGAGGGAGGGGTACAATACAGCCTGTCAGGGAGAATGGAACGATATGAACTGCAAGACAGCTGATTCTTTGTCACAACTAGTTACACTGTATTAAAACTGCATCCTCAGATTGTGGGGTGGCGGGTTAACGATAATAATAAGTAACTAGTAGGAAATATTAGGATATTGTTCGCCGTCTTTTACGAGAGCCTGGAAACTTTTTGTGGTCGCCCAAAACATACTGACCATAGTTTCCAGTATGCAAGTCCACATTCTAGTCCAGCCCAGTGAGAGAAATGTTTCTATTCTCTACTTGCCGGCCGCTGTGTCCGAGCGGTTGTAGACGCTTCAGCCCGGAACCACGCTGCTGCTACGATAGCAGGTTCGAATCCTGCCTCGGGCATGGATGTGTGTGATGTTCTTAGGTTAGTTAGGTTTAAGTAGTTCTAAGTTCAAGGGGACTGATGACCTCAGATGTTAAGTCCCATAGTGCTTAGAGCCATTTGAGCCATTCTCTACTTACTCAGCGGGGACAGGAACTACGATTACAAATGAAGATATTGAGTTCTAATTGACAGATATATTTGATAAGTTTTAGCACACACAACATCATAATATTCATGATGTTAATACTAATAATAAATCTCTCTAAGCTAAACACTAGCTCTTTTCCTTATTTTGTTCTGTTTTGGTCTTTGCGTTTGGTCTGGGTGGACGTCACATGACTTCCGTTCAAGTTGATCGTTGATTCCTTTACTCAGTTTTTTTTTTTTTTTTTTTACAGTGGGCCACCGCCAATCTGACTAACTTTATAGAAGTTCTGTAAAGTTTGGAAGGTAGGAGACGAGGTACTGGCGGAACTAATGCTGTGAGGACGGGGAGTGATTCGTGCATGCGTAGCTCAGATGGTAGAGCACTTGCCCGCGAAAAGCAAAGGTCCCGAGTTCGAGTCTCGGTCCGACACACAGTTTTAATCTGCCAGGAAGTTTCAGCCCTATGAGCGGTTCAGAGGCGACCTTACGGTAAGTTCCTATTAAATGGTCTTTCGCTCTGACTTCTAATAGTCAAAATAATTGCTTGCCACAAAAGTGGAAAGTAATTGTTACCACTTGCTACGCGGATTTGTTTGCATTACGGGCGGCACAGTAACAGTTACTTCCGCGAAAATCTAGGCGATCTAGGACGGTGTACAGTCCTCCCGATTTCACTTCCTATCTGTACGAAAAACACGAGTTTTGTTACGGTCTGGCTGTGACGTGATCCGGGGCATCGCGATTCCTGCGTTTGACTGACGTGGACCGTACGGTAGCTGGGTGCGAAGTGAAGTCAAGTCTTGCCTCTCCGGCCGTATTTACATACGGGAGCAGCGGACAGCCAAGGGAACATCTGCTGTTATCCGCTCTATGCCCACTGCAGTAGGCCCCAAAGGCAGCTTTCTCGGACACACAATATTTTATAACACTGTCATGAATCAGTTTAGAATCTCCCCAATTTTTGTACGAATGTAGTTAAGTTGGTTGAAATCACAGAAAAAGTTTTTGCTCCCCTGCATTAAAACTTTGCCTTCTAGAATTTTTAGAACGGAACTGACAAAACACGACGTCTGAACTAAAACTTTGAGACCTTGTATTGGTTGCTATTAACATAAAGGTCTTGAAATTTGTTATAGCTCTATTACTTAATAGGTCCCATCACGTGCTGTAATCAGAACTTTCTAGCATTAAAATAAGATACTTAATCTACTACAAATACGGGCGTGTTTGTTCCAAATTTAGTTTTCGGTAAATTACTCGAAAGCTATTAGGCGTAGCTCAATGAGATCACGTAGTTACAATTTTTTATGTTAAACTGAATCTTCATACAAATTTTCATATTTAAGTGTCTAATATTTAGCGCCTTAAATTTTTCTTAAAAACGTGGATTCTGACCAAAATATTGTTTCAATCACTTCGAGACTTGTACCAGTTAATTTTGACACACATCTGCACATTATGACCAATTTTTAGCTTCCTAGCTTGATTATTTAGCGCCACTAGCTTTTTTCTTATAACCGTGTATTTCGGGAAAGACATTCATCTGATCAATCTGAGATTTGACAGTTTAAACAGTAATATACTAAAGCAATTGAGGACAAAATTAGGAAACGCAACTTTAGCTGTTAATTTCATTCTTAAATTATGGTGCAATACTTGCGCGCTTGGTACAGACGTGTTAAGGTGACGTGGCGCTCCCAGCAGTGAACTGGGGTAGGTCCAGGCACTCTCCATCGCCTCTGTATGAGAGCTTGTTTCGCCGCATCGTCAACGACACGAGAAGAAAAGGATCCCATGTTATACATATGATCTAAATACTATAAGAATCGTTTAAAATTTTAAATTCTTTCAATAAATTCTAAGAAATTCTTAAATACTTTTATAGATCCTGTGTAAAGTCTTTAAAGAGGTACAAACCACCAAAATCAAAAAACGCACAACAGTGTCACCTAAGTGCACTAGTGGTTTTGATTGTGAATAGTTCTACGAGTTTAAATAGGTTATATAAGGTCTTTATACACTCCTGGAAATTGAAATAAGAACACCGTGAATTCATTGTCCCAGGAAGGGGAAACTTTATTGACACATTCCTAGGGTCAGATACATCACATGATCACACTGACAGAACCACAGGCACATAGACACAGGCAACAGAGCATGCACAATGTCGGCACTAGTACAGTGTATATCCACCTTTCGCAGCAATGCAGGCTGCTATTCTCCCATGGAGACGATCGTAGAGATGCTGGATGTAGTCCTGTGGAACGGCTTGCTATGCCATTTCCACCTGGCGCCTCAGTTGGACCAGCGTTCGTGCTGGACGTGCAGACCGCGTGAGACGACGCTTCATCCAGTCCCAAACATGCTCAATGGGGGACAGATCCGGAGATCTTGCTGGCCAGGGTAGTTGACTTACACCTTCTAGAGCACGTTAGGTGGCACGGGATACATGCGGACGTGCATTGTCCTGTTGGAACAGCAAGTTCCCTTGCCGGTCTAGGAATGGTAGAACGATGGGTTCGATGACGGTTTGGATGTACCGTGCACCATTCAGTGTCCCCTCGACGATCACCAGTGGTGTACGGCCAGTGTAGGAGATCGCTCCCCACACCATGATGCCGGGTGTTGGCCCTGTGTGCCTCGGTCGTATGCAGTCCTGATTGTGGCGCTCACCTGCACGGCGCCAAACACGCATACGACCATCATTGGCACCAAGGCAGAAGCGACTCTCATCGCTGAAGACGACACGTCTCCATTCGTCCCTCCATTCACGCCTGTCGCGTCACCAATGGAGGCGGGCTGCACGATGTTGGGGCGTGAGCGGAAGACGGCCTAACGGTGTGCGGGACCGTAGCCCAGCTTCATGGAGACGGTTGCGAATGGTCCTCGCCGATACCCCAGGAGCAACAGTGTCCCTAATTTGCTGGGAAGTGGCGGTGCGGTCCCCTACGGCACTGCGTAGGATCCTACGGTCTTGGCGTGCATCCGTGCGTCGCTGCGGTCCGGTCCCAGGTCGACGGGCACGTGCACCTTCCGCCGACCACTGGCGACAACATCGATGTACTGTGGAGACTTCACGCCCCACGTGTTGAGCAATTCGGCGGTACGTCCACCCAGCCTCCCGCATGCCCACTATACGCCCTCGCTCAAAGTCCGTCAACTGCACATACGGTTCACGTCCACGCTGTCGCGGAATGCTACCAGTGTTAAAGACTGCGATGGAGCTCAGTATGCCACGGCAAACTGGCTGACACTGTTGGCGGCGGTGCACAAATGCTGCGCAGCTAGCGCCATTCGACGGCCAACACCGCGGTTCCTGGTGTGTCCGCTGTGCCGTGCGTGTGATCATTGCTTGTACAACCCTCTCGCAGTGTCCGGAGCAAGTATGGTGGGTCTGACACACCGGTGTCAATGTTTTCTTTTTTCCATTTCCAGGAGTGTAAATATTCAAAAAAATTTCTTAAGATTTCTCGAAAAAATTCAAAAATTTAAAAATTTTGAAAATGCTGTTTTAATGCAACTAAATCAGTTGTGACAATAAAGGAATAACGAATTATAGCTTTCTGGTGGTATATTTCACTTCCATTCATTATGAAGTTTATCGGCTGTGGCTGCCCACGTTACAAAGTGCCGTGTTTGAGAGACAAGCTCCTCCTCATTCATCAGAGCGTCGGTTTCTGCTTATTGGAGTAGTAATAGACGGCAAATCATCGAGTAAAATTGAAGTGATATCAGGTGTTCCCCAGGGAAGCGTCCTGGGACCTCTGCTGTTCCTGATCTACATAAATGACCTGGGTGACAATCTGAGCAGTTCTCTTAGGTTGTTCGCAGATGATGCTGTAATTTACCGTCTAGTAAGGTCATCGGAAGACCAGTATCAGTTGCAAAGCGATTTAGAAAAGATTACTGTATGGTGTGGCAGGTGGTAGTTGACGCTAAATAACGAAAAGTGTGAGGTAATCCACATGAGTTTCAAAAGAAATCCGTTGGAATTCGATTACTCGATAAATAGTACAATCCTCGAGGCTGTCAGTTCAACTAAGTACCTGGGTGTTAAAACTACGAACAACTTCAGTTGGAAAGATCACATAGATAATATTGTGGGGAAGGCGAGCAAAAGGTTGCGTTCCATTGGCAGGACACTTAGAAGATGCAACAAGCCCACTAAAGAGACAGCTTACACTACACTCGTTCGTCCTCTGTTAGAGTATTGCTGCGCGGTGGGGGATCCTTACCAGGTAGGATTGACGGAGGACATCGAAAGGGTGCAAAAAAGGGCAGCTCGTTTTGTATTATCCCGTAATAGGAGAGAGAGTGTGGCAGATATGATACGCGAGTTGGGATGGAAGTCATTAAAGCAAAGACGTTTTTCGTCGCGGCGAGATCTATTTACGAAATTTCAGTCACAAACTTTCTCTTTCGAATGCGAAAATATTTTGTTGAGCCCAACCTACATAGGTAGGAATGATCATCAAAATAAAGTAAGAGAAATCAGAGCTCGAACAGAAAGGTTTAGGTGTTCGTTTTTCCCGCGCGCTGTTCGGGAGTGAAATGGTAGAGAGATAGTATGATTGTGATTCGATGAACCCTCTGCCAAGCACTTAAATGTGAATTGCAGAGTAATCATGTAGATGTAGATGTAGAAGTGGAGCAATGCTTAACACACTAGACTCGCATTCGAGAAGACGATGATTGAAATTCCTTATACTGCTTAAATAGATGCTGGGATGGTTCCTTTGACAGGCCAGAGTGCTGTACTGGTGCTTTGTTTCTAATGACCTCATTGTCGACGGGACGTTAAAAGTTTATCTTCCTTCGTTCCTTCCTTCCTTCCTTCCTTCCTACCTACCCAAGAGGTAGTACCAGTTTGAAAATGTGAAAACTCATACAGTTCATGACGGGGGCTTCGAAAATCGCAGAATAAGTTACGTTCATAAATCTCCGCGCCACCTACGTGACGATTAATTTTAGACCCGTGATGTACTACATCTATACAATAACAAAAGACTAGGCACTGATCGCATGAGCCGGCCGGAGGGGCCGTGCGGTTCTAGGCGATACAGTCTGTAACCGCGCGACCGCTACGGTCGCAGGTTCGAATCCTGCCTCGGGCATGGATGTGTGTGATGTCCTTAGGTTAGTTAGGTTTAATTAGTTCTAAGTTCTAGGCGACTGATGACCTCAGATGTTAAGTCGCATAGTGCTCAGAGCCATTTTTTGTGCCACGCTTGAACGAAATTCGCCCGAGATTAATGTTTTCTTTACAGTACCACGGTTGAGACTGTACGGGCTGTTTTTCTTCTGTGAAGAGACTGTAACCTGGCAGCTCTTATCTTGATGCGTTGCAGCTGTAGTTATTTCCACAACTTATTCCGGGAATTTAACCTTCCAGCAAATGGGAGTGTCGACGAGCGTCGCTACGAAACGAAAAACTTCTGCATTGCCGAACTGGGCATAGTAGTAGTAGTGGTGGTGGTGTGACTCTATTCCACTGACCACCAAGGTCGCATGACTTTAACATTACTTAAAAAAAAAAGTAGAACCCCTCCACGCCCACACTGCCGTGTTAATAACGATGATGATGTTTGGTTTGTGGGGCGCTCAACTGAAAGGTGAGGACAACACAAACACCCAGTCCCTCGGAAGAGAAAATCCCCAACCCGGCCGGGAATCGAACCCGGGACACCGTGATCCAGAGGCAGCAACGCTAGTCACTAGACCACGAGCTGCGGACACCGGCATGACGGCCAACGCAAAAGGTCTACTGCCATCTCTGCATAAGGGTTAGTTTTCAATGGAGTGAAGTGCCGCAGGATGTGCGTACTGCGATGTTTGCGTACGTCTGGTTAAGGTTAACCATTAACTTGCGGTCATCTGGAGACTGGGTCTACATCTACATCTACATCTACATTTATACTCCGCAAGCCACCCAACGGTGTGTGGCGGAGGGCACTTTACGTGCCACTGTCATTACCTCCCTTTCCTGTTCCAGTCACGTATGGTTCGCGGGAAGAACGACTGTCTGAAAGCCTCCGTGCGCGCTCTAATCTCTCTAATTTTGCATCCGTGATCTCCTCGGGAGGTATAAGTAGGGGGAAGCAATATATTCGATACCTCATCCACAAACGCACCCTCTCGAAACCTGGCGAGCAAGCTACACCGCGATGCAGAGCGCCTCTCTTGCAGAGTCTGCCACTTGAGTTTATTAAACGTCTCCGTAACGCTATCACGGTTACCAAATTACCCTGTGACGAAACGCGCCGCTCTTCTTTGGATCTTCCCTATCTCCTCCGTCAGACCGATCTGGTACGGATCCCACACTGATGAGCAATACTCAAGTATAGGTCGAACGAGTGTTTTGTAAGCCACCTCCTTTGTTGATGGACTACATTTTCTAAGCACTCTCCCAATAAATCTCAACCTGGTACCCGCCTTACCAACAATTAATTTTATATGATCATTCCACTTCAAATCGTTCCATACGCATACTCCCAGATATTTTACAGAAGTAACTGCTACCAGTGTTTGTTCCGCTATCATATAATCATACAATAAAGGATCCTCCTTTCTATGTATTCGCAATACATTACATTTGTCTATGTTATGGGTCAGTTGTCACTCCCTGCACCAAGTGCCTATCCGCTGCAGATCTTCCTGCATTTCGCTACAATTTTCTAATGCTGCAACTTCTCTGTATACTACAGCATCATCCGCATGGAACTTCCGACACTATCTACTAGGTCATTTATATATATTGTGAAAAGCAATGGTCCCATAACACTCCCCTGTGGCACGCCAGAGGTTACTCTAACGTCTGTAGACGTCTCTCCATTGATAACGACATGCTGTGTTCTGTTTGCTAAAAACTCTTCAATCCAGCCACACAGCTGGTCTGATATTCCGTAGGCTCTTACTTTGTTTATCAGGCGACAGTGCGGAACTGTATCGAACGCCTTCCGGAAGTCAAGAAAAATAGCATCTACCTGGGAGCCTGTATCTAATATTTTCTGGGTCTCATGAACAAATAAAGCGAGTTGGGTCTCACACGATCGCTGTTTCCGGAATCCATGTTGATTCCTACATAGTAGATTCTGGGTTTCCAAAAACGACATGATACTCGAGCAAAAAACATGTTCTAAAATTCTACAACAGATCGACGTCAGAGATATAGGTCTATAGTTTTGCGCATCTGCTCGACGACCCTTCTTGAAGACTGGGACTATCTGTGCTCTTTTCCAATCATTTGGAACCCTCCGTTCCTCTAGAGACTTGCGGTACACGGCTGTTAGAAGGGGGGCAAGTTCTTTCGAAGTCGAACGAAGGGTAGCGGTTTGAAGAGCAGAGGAAAAAAAGTGGCAAGGCAAGAACCAAGGGAAAAAAAAACCTCTGCGATAGTTAGGTCGGGTGGTAAGAGCAGTAGCGGATGTCTTGCTGCCTGCGATAGCTCATGCAGGGGTAGGCTTCGTCAGTAGTGTGTATCATGCATGTCGATACCTTTCACGTACTGCGGTGTTGTTGCTCGGCGGCTGCCGATGGGTGCCGGTGTTGAACTCTCGATCAACGCTGCAACATTTAGGTTTATCACTGTTTTTGTGTCCGATTTGTCATATGTCGGACGCACAGTGTAAGGGGTGATGTTGGCGATTTGTTTGTGCGTCAGTGGGCGAGCTCGTCGGTTTCCCTGCTGTGGCCTAAATAGCAGCTGCTAATTTCCAGTCAGCGTTGCTGATATACAGGGGCGAGTCGACGTTTGTCGCTTGTTGGTGAATGTTAGCTTGCCATAGGTGAAAATGCCCTAGCTGGTAGTGTCTTTGGCCGCTTATGCTTCCACATATGGTTGTAGTCGCTTGACCTAACGCCTCGTGACTTTTTATTTTGGGGTGTACATTGAGGGCTGTGTTCACGTACCCCCAATGCTAAAACACTGGAACAGCTCAGAGAACGCATCAATGCTGCAGTGACGACAGTACAGAAAACGATGGGACGTTAGGCATGAGACGAACATGACCACTGCTTTGACGTTGCCTTGTGACCAGATTGACAGTTATAGAACGTTTGTAGAGTGCAAAATACGAAGTTGGCGAGTTCACAGTTCTGATCATGCATCAGACGTATTAGTATATGTAGTACTTAGGAAAACATACAGGTGTGAAAAGGAACGAATCCGGTATGGTAGCCCTGTATGTTAAACGAAAGGTCGACAACAATCAGAAGAAGAGCAGAGAAAGCAAGATGCCCATCAGAAAAAATATCTCGAAGATTTTACGGTAGAAGAATGTCAGATTCAGGCTGTAGTGTATTACACCGACCAGCCAAAGAAACAGGCACATCTGCCTAATATTGTGTAGGGTCCCTGCGAGCAACACGACGCAGCATGTACTCGACTAATGTCCGAAGTAGTGCTGGAGGGAACTGACACCATGAATCCTGCAGGGCTGTCCATAAATCCGTAAGAATACGACGGGGTGGAGATCTCTTCTGAATAGCACGTTGCAAGGCATCCCTAATATGCTGAATAATGTCCATGTCTAGGGAGTTTGGTGGCTAGCGGAAACGTTTAAACTCAGAAGAGTCTCCCTGGAGCCACTTTGTAGCAATTCTGGATTTGTTGGATGTCGCATTATCCTGCTGGAATCTCCCCCAAGTCCGTCGGATTGCACAATGAACATGAACGCATGGAGGTGATCAGACAGGATGCTTACGTACGTGTCACCCGTCAGTTTCGTATCTTGACGATTCAGGGGTCGCGTATCACTGTAACTGCACTCTCCCCACACCATTGCAGAGCCTCCACCATCTTGAACAGTCCCCTGCTGACATGCAGGATCCATGGATTCATGAGGTTGTCTCCACACCCGTACACTTCCGTCCTCTCTATACAGTATGAAACGAGACTCGTTCGACCAGGCAACATGTTTCCAGTCATCAAATGTCCATCATCGGTGTTGATAGGCCAGGCGAGAAGTAAAGCTTTGTGCCGTGCAGTCATCAAGGGTACACGAGTGGGTCTTCGGCTCCGAAAGGCCATATCGATGATGTTTCGTTGAATGGTTCGCACTCTGACACTTGTTGATGGTCCAGCACTGATATCTGCATCAATTTGCGGAAGGACTGATGTTCTGTCACATTGAAGGATTCTCATCAGTCGTCGTTGGTCCCGTTCTTCCAGGATCTTTTTCCGGCCGCAGCGAAGTCGGAGAGTCGATGTTTTACCGGATTCCTGATATTCACAGTACACTCCTGAAACGGTCGTACGGAAAAGTCCCCCATTCATCGGTACCTCGGAGGTGCTGTAACCCATCGCTCGTGCGCCGACTACAAACCCCGTTCAGACTCACTTATATCCTGACAACCTGCCATTGTATCACCAGTAACCGACCTAACAGCTGCGCCAGACACTTGTTGTCTTATATAGGCGTTGCCAACTGCAGTGCCGTCTCATGCCTGTTTACATGTCTCTGCATTTGGATACGCATGCCTATACCAGTTATTTTGCCGCTTCAGTGTTAATGAAACGCAATTCATATATCGGAAGAAGACTACGGTAAGAAAAATGCTCTTCAGGAAGTCATAAGTTCATCTTGTACCGCCTACCTCTTTGTAATGTAGCTTAATTCGGCCACTTCGGGCACAGCGCTACGAAATGGAATGGAGCTGTTACAAGTACTATGCAAAGCGGGAGACTGTCCACTATAAACTGCAGAATTTCTCCCGACCAGACGATTTAGACGAGGCCATTAAAATACCGTTTCTGCGAGCGGGCTAGCTCAAGAATCGCTTCTTTTTTGTTGCCTCGCCCATAAACGGGGACTTCATTTAGCTGTAATTCCAGGAGCACAGCGATAAGATAATTTCAGCGATCACGCCGGACGTTAATGGCTTCCGTGTGCAATTCTGTGGCGGGACTATCGTTCGCATACCCCGCCCGCGCCGTACTGTCTTTATTGCCCCTTATTGCAGGGTGGAACTCCTGAAAATGATGCAACCGGGTAACTTAATGTGAAATTTTGTTTCTTACTAGAGCGGTATTCTACGGTTTTACGAGAAACAATGAAAGAGAAACTGTGCGTGTTACTACTCGTTTCATTATTTAAAAACTATTGGTCTTTAAAATTTGTAATTATAAATGCAAAGCCGATTATTATGTACGTTCCACAGTATTAAATTATTTTGCTAAACGATTTTCGGCTTAGATGTCAATCATGTGACGTTTAACTGATTATCTTTGTTGCAGAAGCCACTAGATTCGTGATCAACACTGAAAAAGATGTTGGGCAGAAGGAGTTACATTCGAACACAGAATAAATGTAGTCTTTCACTGCACAGTACTAATGCATTTGGTTCAAATGGCTCTGAGCACTACGGGACTTAACATTTGAGGTCGTCTGTCCCCTAGAACTTAGAACTACTGAAACGTAACTAACCTTAGGACATCACACACATCCATGCCCGAGTCAGGATTCGAAACTGCAACCGTAGCGGTCGCGCGGTTCCAGACTGAAGCGCCTAGAACCGCTCGGCCACCGCGGCCGGCACTAATGCATTTAAAAACATTAATTAAACATGACGGGGCCAAAACAGAGAAACATCAACACTAAACTGGAAGAAACAGTGCCTTGCCTAAATACATGTTTAAATTAATTCAACAATCCTGAAAAAGATTAGTGTGTTACAAGACTATTAATGTACAGATTCCAAGATGTTACTCCAGGCCGGCCGGACTGGCCGAGCGGTTCTAGCCGCTACAGTCTGGAACCGCTCGACCGCTACGGTCGCTAGTTCGAATCCTGCCTCGGGAATGGATGTGTGTGATGTCCTTGGGTTAGTTAGGTTTAAGTAGTTCTAAATTCTAGGGGACTGATGACCTCAGAAGTTAAGTCCCATAGTGCTCAGAGCCATTTGAACCATATTTGTTACTCCAGGCAGGTGTAACAAAGAATGTCTGTATTTCCCAACTAAAATTATTAATCAATTGCTCAACTCCGGCCCTTATTATGACTGCACGGTCTAATATCGGAATCACTGAAATCATCTACGTACTAAAAACTAGAAGACACTACTTTCAAAGATGATCTACTATGGTGTGGAACCTCAGTGGAAATAAACTAACGTGATCATACCTGTTTAGCTTTTATAGCCCTAATAAGCCGAAACAATTTGCGGTATCACCGTATGTACTGCGTCTGGTGCGTCGAAGCGATGGTTCTCGTACTCGTCTGCGATGATGGAAGAACTTCTGCACAAATAAACTCTTTCAAACACTAGGACGGCAGAAGGCGGACCTCTGACTAATATACTATAATACTGTCTTCTCCTCTCTGTTTTCTAAGAGGACAAACGCGAACTCCAAGCCATAAGGACGGAGTTCAGATAACGTCTCAACGTAAGTATAGGCAGAAGAAGTGCTCTCAATTACTGAACGCTGCGTACTCATCGACGACTTCCAACTCGGAGGTGAAGTCCAGAATCGTATAGGTTCGCAGCAGTACAGTGCCTAACTGTTCTATGAACTCTCCTGAGAGCAAAGACAGCAACACCGTCTGCACCAACAAAGCTGATACCGAGCGACCTTCACACACGGGCGCTCATAGCAGAAGACCTCGTTCCTCCACTGCTGGCTTCCCAGCAAGGCTCGGCTCCCCGCCCTCGTAATTCCGAAAACGAATCATATTCCCGAAACCACAGAATATTCTCCCTCTCTACAGATTCTTCCGAACGCGACGAACCATATTTTAGTCTTTTGTCGTCCAGCGCCGAAAGTTTGCGAGGAAATACCTACACTCGTACAATGATACACTACTGAGTAAAAACCCCCGCAAATAACCCAGCCTGCTTGGTTTCCGAGGCGCTGCTTCTTCGTTCCTCTCACCTGCGTCCAAGATTTCCAGAGTTCCCTGTTATCCTTCCGGCCCTACTACAATAGCGGCCGGCCGTCACCCTATTGTGCTCCAGAGCTCAGGTGCCACGACGTCCGTCTGGCTACTTCCTGTGTTTAAGCAGGACCAACACCTGTGCGGGCCTTCCACCCAGCGTTCGAGTTCTGCCTGCTGTTTCATCTCCACTGGTATTCCAACCTCTACTAGTATAGGTCTACTAGTATAGGCAATCATTCATTACGCCTTTCTGTTAATAAAGCCGGCCGGAGTAGCCGTGCGGTTCTAGGCGCTACAGTCTGGAACCGAGCGACCGATACGGTCGCAGGTTCGAATCCTGCCTCGGGCATGGATGTGTGTGATGTCCTTAGGTTAGTTAGTTAGGTTTAAGTAGTTCTAAGTAGTTCTAAGTTCTAGGCGACTGATGACCTCAAAAGTTAAGTCGCATAGTGCTCAGAGCCATTTGAACCATTTGAACCATTTCTGTTAATAAAGACACTCCGTCACCTTTCATGCAATAAGTGTTAACAATTATTTACCAGGCGTATGTGACAATGTCAGTCTCCTTTAAATATTCATATACACGATGTAGAACCTATCAAACGATACGTAATTGTGGTTTTAGTTCACGGCGAAGTATGTGGATGAGTGCTTGTAAGGTGCGAAATTCCAGCCGCTTTACATCCTTAAAGAGGTACCCTCATGTTAAGAAAAAACAGAACACATTCAACGACTAGAGAGCGG
This sequence comes from Schistocerca americana, assembly GCF_021461395.2. Taxonomy (NCBI): domain Eukaryota; kingdom Metazoa; phylum Arthropoda; class Insecta; order Orthoptera; family Acrididae; genus Schistocerca; species Schistocerca americana. The sequence continues at coordinate 114,183,532 of NC_060128.1, read as the reverse complement.
ATGTTTATATTGACAGGACATATACGTTACTATGTTCTGCAGAAAAGATAAGCACTTGAATCATGTTGACCCTCGGGTTCAAGGTCAAAATCGATATCGCGGTGCAACATCACCTACTAGTAAAATGTGCTTGCGGATCTCGCTATCGCTTTAAACCGAAGGTAATGGAATAGTGTGACCTCAGCAGATGTGTGGGATGCCTCGCAGACGAATAACACCAGGGGACCGTTGAGACAGGTTTTTGTCTGAGAGAGACCGAGAAAGTGGGATGTATGAATACTGCGACCAGTGAAATTTGCGCTCATAAAATAACCTGCGAAATTAGCGTCCAGTATTGAGCGGTGGCAAAAATTGCTGTTTTGAAGAGCGCGCCGCAGCCCGTAGTGTGAAGTAGTCGCCCTCCGTTTCTGGCGGTGGCACCGCTGTGGCAGTCGCAGCTTTGGTGTCTCCCTCTGGTGTGAAAGGGGAAAGGTTGCCTGTTCACGTGCATTTAAGGGGCGCTATCAGCTCGCCAGTCGGTCAGTCTGGGTCCGTCTTTCGTCCGCAATTGTTAGGCAGTTAGTGTCTCTCTGTCGTTCGGAGTGCTAGTATGTCTGTCTTTCGGATCAACCTTTAAAGCCGGCGAAATGAGAGTCTTTCCACTCCGCCAGTAAGAGAGCTCAGCGAGTGGTCGCCACGTCTGCGGCTTAGTTCCTGCATCTGAGTCTGCGCGTTAGGCCGCCAGTCTGCTCTAGTTTGCTCAGGAAATGGTCATTGGCGGTTGGATCGATCGGTCGGTCGCGCACTGAGACACAAGATGACTTGTCCGCCTTGAGTGTCGGCGCATGTGAGGTCGCCACGTGAGTCCAGTGGGCCGCGGCGTATAGCGAGGGGTAGTGACTTCGCGGCAGACACGAGAGCAACCGGAGTCAACCCACGACATTGGTCTGGCCGGTGCGAGCTGCGACGCCGTGAGACGGGAGATCGGCGCGCCTTCCTGCGTCCGTTGAAGCGGCTGGCAGCGGACGGTTTGGGAGAGCGTTTTAGGGGTGCTGCGCCAGGTCTTCGCCAGAAATCGCAGTTTATCAGAAGTGATTCGTGATATGTTGTTTCATTTACTCTTGTTAAATTCTACTTGTTTTCTTGGTGAGGTCACCAGCCGTTTTGCTTTGTGGTCGTCCCACCATTCTCCTCCGTTTGCCCACAATCGGGAAGGTGGTTGTTTATAAATTGGGTGGTCCGTTTTCCCCTTGTGGAGTAGGGGCGGGTTACAGCAACCTGCGGTTCGGGTTATTTGGTAATCTCGCTATCAACCTACCTTACATTAGTAGCTGCCTCTGTCTTGTTTGTCGGATTTGGTGTGTTCACGAATTTATTGCTTGGAGTGTAGTGGCCTAATACCTGAAATACGTTTTGATCTTTGGAAACTCTGATACTATTGCCTATGATCTTGAGAGGTGGTATCTGTGCACTGTAGAGCATCGTAACTATTGTTTGGCCAACCTTGTAGAATTTTATATAAGATTGCATTGCATGGGATTTTATTTAAATGATCATTTTAGTATATAAAGTTGTCACCCTTTCACCGAGAGACTTTTCTTAGAAATTAAAATCAAGTTGCACTAGTCTTTTGTACCATTTTCATCCCTCCTACGGGGGGGGGGGGGGGGGGGGCGGGGTGCATAGTTTGTGTGCTTAAATTGTTAAAACTCTTAGTTTAAAGTTATCTGGTGTGTTGCAGATTTGCACCAGTGTAGTCTTTCAGATGTTGTTGTGAGCGGTCGTAACTACGGCCGTGTCAAAAGGGAGCGGCAAGGTTCTCTGCCAGAAAGCTCATACAGTCAAAACTTGTTTCTTTCTGCCTCTGAATAAATTGTACCTCCGATATTTAGAGGGTGCTTTCTGATTATAATTTTAATTCTGTTTCTTGTAAAAAATGGTTTAGGGACTATTAAAGTGAATAAAATTCCCATTTGTTAAAAGGAATTTGGTTATGATTCCATCAGTTACTCCATGGCAACTACTTCCATGCTTACATAGTGCGATTAAATGTGTTAATGTTCTTGATGAATCGCTAGTAAATAAAATAAATTCTTAAGAATATTCTTTGAAAATAAATCACGGTTTAGGCATCAGGTAGTGGTTTCGGACGAATTCAGTTTCTGTTTTTTTGAAAATGATGGCCACATTTTGGTTCGCTGCAGGCGGGGCACTGGGCAACACGGTGACGGCAACGCGTAAGGCGTACAGCGCCAACTCAAGGTCTTGTGGTATTAAACGCTACTGGGTACAACCACAAATCACAGTTGGTGCGTATTCAGGGCACTGTGACCAGTGTGTCCTACGTGAAGGACATCGTGCTACCCGTAACCATACCATTTCTCAACAAGAATATGGTTGCAATTTTCCAGCAAGACAATGCACGGCCACACGTTGCTGCAAGTTCACGTGCCTGCTTGATGTTACAGGATGTCAGCCCTTTGTCCTGGCCCGCCAGATCACCAGACTTGTCGCCAATCCAAAAATTATGGCATATGATGAAAGGAGTGCTGTAGCCCTATGCCACCCACCACAGATGAACTGTGGAACCAGGTGAGTCCAGCATGGATGGTTATACCACAGGATACCATTCGCGCCTTAAACGCGTCCGTGCCATCACGCATGAAGCAAGTTATCAGGGTCCATGGCGACCGCTGTGCCTACTGTCCAACAGGACACATGCTGAACCGAGGTGATTGAAATGCTAATCGTTTCTGCAGAACATATTAATGTAGATGTCCTGTGAATGTCCTATCTCTAGACGTTCAAGGCGTTCTGTTTTTTTTCTGAACACGAGAGTATTAAATATGGACCGGGATACAGAAACGGAGTAAAAAATAACTCACAGTTGTAACAAAGAAATATATGGGGTACATTGGCAATCACAACAAATCAGAATGGAACAACCGGTGTGGGATGAAGTGAAGTGCAGGGACAGGGAAGTACTAAGGTGTGTTTGGTGATTTAATACAAGGCTCAGTAAATAGTTAGAGAGACAAACTGATGAAGAAAAAGAACTGTATTTTTACAAACTGAGACTTTCAATGCTTCTCGACGTAATCGCCGCCAATATTAAGACATTTTTCCCAACGATGAGCTAATTTTTTTATACCTCATGTAAAGAAGTTCGTGTCTTGGTGTTTGAGCCACTTTGCCACAAATTGTTTGACATTTCCGTTGTTGCTGAACGTTCCTTCACGTAATGCCTCTTCGAGTGGATCACGTTTAACCACATATTAAAAGTTTGTTTACAAAACGCTCACCGTCCCTTTCACAGTTTACTGTCAAGTCTGTACACACTTCGACACCAGTTTCCTTGTGTTGCGTTAACTCGGTGGAGACCCAACGTGCACTTGTTTTGCTGGGCTTGAGCTTGTTATCAATAACGTTATCAACTGTTGTACTATAACACGCTGGTCTTCACCAATAATGTCGTCAGTGCGGATTTCAAGCGAAGATACAATATCCCAGTGCCTTTGTTATTCTGAACTACAATGCAAAATTCCTTTGAACACGTATGCATGTCCAAAGGAACTTGGCATCGTGTTTCTGAATAACATAGTCACTGGAGTATTGTATTTATCCGCCGACACGAGGGCAAGCGGCTTTCAAGTAAAATGTCTCGTCCGTACGGGAATATACATTATGGGTGTAAAAGTTGTAGATGCATCGTATGACGACGTGTGGAAGTTTGGCTCAGCTGTAAATAGTGCAGGTATAACCAAATCGTAAGGCGACCGCTTGCGATATGCGGGAAATCCGCTCTCCAGTCCCGGTCCGGCACAAATTTTCATTGTCGCCATTTCATTCTACAGCTGATGGTTGTCCACATTCACAACTGCAAATACATTTAATGTATTCAAGCCAAGAGGTCGACATTTCAATTGGCCGACAAGGACACTACTATTCGGTCGAGTAGCTCCTCAGTTCGCATCACGAGGCTGAGTGCACGCCGAAAAATGGCAACAGCTCATGGCAACCCGGATGGTCACCCATCCAAGTGCCGGCCACGCCCAGCAGCTCTTAACTTCGGTGATCTCACGGGTGCCGGCGTATCCACTGCGGCAAGGCCGTTGCCTGGAGCTCAATAATGATATTCCTTTTTCTTGATCGATCCTAATGAATAAAGGAAGTATCCATTGCGACAGGCACCTGATTCTGGTGCGACAGTGGCTGTAATTAAAACGAACATTCTTTGCAGTGCGGTACGTGAGTAACAGTAGGGCGCTCACATACCTGTATGAATGTCCAGCAGCCACTTCCATGTTTCATTCATTGATCCTAACATCGTTTTTGATACACACGTGTCTGTCTGCCGAAATACTGTCTTGCATTGATGATTTTTTTTTTTTTTGGATTCTAGACAATTGTTTTGAATTATAAATATACATTACGTATCGATGTTTTCACTCCTTCCCAAGAATTCTGAGACTTGAGTCCCAGCTGAACTCCTGCCGACTTAGTGTCTTGTGTTGACTTCGTTTTTATTAATTTATTTTGGTTAGTACAAGATGATTTTTATTATAAACATCACAAGTTATACAAACAGTACTGTCTTCCTGTGCGCATCGTCCTAGGGTCTGTTTTACATGCAGTTTTAGTCTGTACCATTCCCCCCCCCCCCCTCCCGTGTCTCCATTACTATATACTACTCCTACAGCATACCAGGGTAAGTCAATTACTATCCGCAATTTATATTTTTGTTTATTTTAGTAGTACTGTCGTTTTACGATGATAACGCATGCTTCGTTTATTTGTTGTTATATCTTTGCAATTTTCAAGGTGCTAGGCTAGTTTCGTTATCGCTGCCGTGCTGTTAATCATGGCTGCTCCGCTGTCTATTTGCACCAAGGACGAGCAACGTTCAGTGATCCGTTTTTTGTGGCCGGAATCGTATCAGGGGCCGAAATGCATCGAAGACTTTCGGTACAGTACAGGAACAGTGTTTTGCTACAACGGAGTATCTACGAAGGGATTGAAAATTTTTTTAAATGGTCTCACAAGTGTTACGCACGATGAAGGACTCTTACGACCGTTTATCGCCGCAAATGATGAAACCATTGAGCGTTCACGTGAAATGATACTCTTAGACAGACGATTCACTATTGAGGAAGTGGCACATCTCTGCAAATTAGTCACGATTCTGTCTACAAATTCAGCCACAACAGACTTGGGTTTCATAAACTTTGAGCAAGATGGGTCCCAAAACAACTCACACAGTTGCATAAACAAACGCGCTTGGACACCTGCAAAAAAACATTTCGATAGCTATGGTAACGAAGGGAACAACTTTGAGACAAGATCATTACTGGTGACGAAACATGGTTCCATCATAACGAGCCGGAGAGTAAACGGCAGAGTGTGGAATGGAAACATCCAAATTCGCCGTGCAAGAAAGACCCGACCGTCCGCAGGAAAACTGATGCTTACGGTTCTTTGGGACGCACAAGGTCCAGTACTGGAACATTATGAGGAAAGGGGAACAACACTGAAATGCTTACTGCCAGGCTAACGTCTGCAATTCGAATGAAACGCCCAGGATAGCTGTCAGAAGGTGTTGTGTTGTTGCACGACAATGTCCGTCCTCATACTGCTGCCCACACTGCTGAAACGCTCCAGAAACTCAAATTTGAAGTACTGGAGCATCCTCCATATCGTCCCGATCTTGCCCCTTCTATCACGTGTTTGGTCCACTCAAACAGACATTGAGGGGCCGTCGATTTGCCTCGGACGAAGCAGCTCAACCGAGAACCTTCTTTCATGATGGCATCAGGAAGCTTGTACAATGATGGACCAAGTGCGTTGGAACGCAAGGAGATTATGTCAAAAAATGATGCTCTTGTAGGTTTCCTATTTGATTGCAATAAAATTTTATAACTACTTTGAGGATAATAATTGACTTGCACTCCTACATATGTGCAACATTGTAGAATGATAACACAGCCATCGGTTCGTCATACGGAGCTCCAACGATACCTGGTTTTCCCTTTTTCTTATACTTGTGCTGTTCTGATTACTTTCCGTTTTCACATTTGAGCTCCTCCCCAAGACAACAGTGGTGGCAATCCAGGTGAACGTTCATTCGTACCCCCCGCTCTCCCTCACCCTACCCCGCTATAAGTTTGACAAGTGATGCTGTGTGCCTCAAGGCCCCACCCCGGGTCCTGTTTTACACGCAGTTTTATTGTGCTCCCCGCCCGTGTCCCAGCTAATACATATTGCCGCTACAGTGGAGGCGGCTGTGCAGGAGACGAGCGTATCTTTATGAAGGAAGGATTCACAACCCCTCGCCCCTCCTCCTCCTCCTCCTCCTCCTCCTCCTCCTCCTCCTACATCCACCCTCACCTCTGCGCCTCCTCGACCCCCCACCCCCTCCCCCCACAGCCCGCGAGACGCAGTCACTGATCCGGTTTCCAACTTTCTCCCGCAGCCGTCATCTCGCCCAGCGTACCCTCCCACACTCTCATCAGCTACTCTCTCTCTCCCTCACTTCCCTGCGCTGCTCCTCCTCCTATGCTGCGCTTCCATGCAACCTTTGCTTCCTCTTACTGCCTGCCCCCTTTCTCCGCGTCTACCTCGTCCTTTGACGGATTTCATCTGCCCGCGGTGGTAGCTATACCGGTGCAGCAGCAACACCGGTCCAGGGCGGGGGTGGGGGTGGGGGAGAGGGTGACCCGCTGCGGGGGTGGGAGTGTAATATTCGCCGGAGCGGCCGCGACTGTCACGTCGCCAGCGGTCTTCCGGCGTAGAAAAACGCGACGGCGGAGCGCAGCGCTTTTAACGATGTTCCGGGCCGCACATCAGAATGCGAGGCGACGCGAAATGTTTCTCAGTTACTCGGCGCCGTGCTTTTAGCGCCCGTCGCGGAATTTGTAATGAACGCCGCGCGCGCCCCGGCGGTTCCGAAATTTCTGGCCCCTTGGCCCAGGTGGTAATCTCGCAGCTCCGTGCGCCGGCACGTCGCAACGAGCAGGTGATCTCGCTGCCTCTCCTCATTCATTTTGTTTCCCAGAAGCGATAGCCACTGCTGCAACATTTTAGGATCTGACGTATACGACAGTCAGCAAGGAAAAAAAAAATGACATCCAGGAAGACATAAATCGATATCTGACACAGTGTTTGGCGGCTGGTAAAGGAAAGAAAATTTCAAGTACGAAGACACTGTAGAATGTTTCTGGAACATCATTCTTCCCTGAATTTAGCTCCAGTTTAATAATTTCTGTACCGACATCAATTTTCATGAAATAATGGCAGGCGCAGTTTCTAGTTAAGGGCTGTAAGGCAGAGCCCCCTAAAAATATGTCCTAAAATATATTTCTCGGTAATGGGTTACAGAATTTAAGTTACCAGTACACATTTAGAATTTTTCTTAAGGAATACACCATTATTTGTCTGTTTCATTGTTTGTTTAAGTACAGCCCAGATTTCGGTCTTTTATGCCATATTCAAGTATTTGATTTTATGTCTTGAACATATATTGCAGGAGACTTAACATGTTGTAAGCTCAAAGATGGCCGTAAATGAAGGAAAATATTGGCGTCCCACGAAATGCCGTATGTAAAATCACCGTCTTGTAACACATCAGTAATGTTACGAGCTGCGACATAGTCGCAAATGAAACAGTGACCAGTAAATGCAGTAAGTTTCCTTTACTTTACGTCTATGGTCACAAACTTTATTAACAGATTACCGGTTTCGGTTTATAATGACCATCATCAGATCTGCAGCAAAAAATGGGAAAAACATAAATCCACACGTAGATTGTCTACAGCTTAAAAACAATACACTGACCGTAATGAAGAGTACTACTGACAATTTATACATGTGTGCGCTTTTAAGTATGAAGGGGCATACCTGTTTCATAAAAACAAAGTCCTAATGTACTGCAGCCATACTGGTATCATCAAGTGTTAAATGCATAATGAGCACAAACATCGTCAAATATACATAAATAACATAATATGCACGAGTGATGTTGTCAGTAGCACTACTGTTCAAAACAAGATGCCATACAGTAGCCACAAGATCTTTGTGTTGTTAGATGAGTACATGTCCTTAAAACATAATGATGGTGTAATCAAATTTACGTAATGACAGTTAATGTTTTTTGATCTGGTGATATGACATGAGGTGAAGTTTTTCTCACAGGTAGTAGCTATTGCTAACGTTGTGTATTGAAATGCCGGATAACCTGCGTGCTGCAGAGTTCTGGGGGCGTGACTTAAAAGAGTACAGCATTTATGGACCTCCCGAAACCTCAGTAGCTTCCGCGCAGCTGCAATACGTCAGTTCTACGTCATGTATACTGAATTCCGTCCAAATCAGTTGAAGCCAGTATTTGTTAGGTTTTATTAATAAATGCTGTGTCAAAGCACCAGCATACTGAAGAGCTCAAGAGAACGCCTCGTTATTGGTACGATTTGTTATAGTTAAATGTTAATTAATTACACGTCAGATGTCACATAATATAAAAGACTCAAGTTCGAAAGATAATGACAGTTTAGTGGATTAGCATTCTGGTGTCCCAAATCTTTTTTATTCTCCTTCCCGGACTCTAAAAGATCTTCAAACTTTGTTATTAGTTTACAGAAATATGTTTTGTAATATGTTATAGATGTATAAGAGCTGTCTTTCTCAGAAGTGAGTTAGTTCCATTGTGTAGACATGTCGCACAATATGTACCAACGAAGGTTGTTTTCTACGTCACTGCCTGACCGACCGCAGTTTAGTATTTATTTGTTCATCCAAATATCGCAGTTACAGCTGAAGAGCCGTGGTGTCACGCAAACATGACTTTCATGAAGTGAACTGATAATTTCCGCGGACCGAACGCAACCCTAATCATTAAACGTGTCAGGTTTTGAACGGAAAATAAGAAAAACATCAAGAATGTTGCAAAGCCAACATACATAGCATTAAATAGCTCTCTAAAACCTTGCTCTTAGTAGGTTCTATTGTGACAGTGTATTGGGTCATGTGACGTTGGCGGATAAATATGATTCTCTATTCTTAGAGTTGAAGTTAACTTTTGGTGTTCCTTAGTAGCTGGTCATGAAACGGAAGGTAAGTGAAATACGTAAACTTCTGGCTAGAGTGAGGTATCCCGCCCCTCCTCTCTCTCCTCCCTCCCTGGAATCTTCGTTTGGTAACAGAATATTGTGTAGTGCACTCCGAGGTCTAGTTTAGTTCCGATCGATAAATACTGCAGCCTTCCCCCGTATAGAAACCACGATTCGCTGTCAAATAATGGTATTTGTGAACGCTTATATATGTTGTTGTTGTTGTGGTCTTCAGTCCAGAGACTGGTTTGATGCAGCTCTCAATGCTACTCTATCCTGTGCAAGCTTCTTCATCTCCCAGTACCTACTGCAACCTACATCCTTCTGAATCTGTTTAGTGTATTGATCTCTTGGTCTCCCTCTACGATTTTTACCCTCCAAGCTGCCCTCCAATGCTAAATTTGTGATCCCTTGATGCCTCAAAACATGTCCTACCACCCGATCCCTTCTTCTAGTCAAGTTGTGCCACAATCTTCTCTTCTTCCCAATCCTATTCAATACCTCCTCATTAGTTACGTGATCTACACACCTTATCTTCAGCAGTCTTCTGTAGCACCACATTTCGAAAGCTTCTATTCTCTTCTTGTCCAAACTCGTTATCGTCCATGTTTCACTTCCATACATGGCTACACTCCATACAAATACTTTCAGAAACGACTTCCTGACACTTAAATCTATACTCGATGTTAACAAATTTCTCTTCTTCAGAAACGATTTCCTTGCCATTGCCACTCTACATTTTATATCCTCTCTACTTCGACCATCATCAGTTATTTTACTCCCTAAATAGCAAAACTCCTTTACTACTTTAAGTGTCTCATTTCCTAATCTAATCCCCTCAGCATCACCCGATTTAATTTGACTACATTCCATTATCCTCGTTTTGCTTTTGTTGATGTTCATCTTATATCCTCCTTCCAAGACACTGTCCATTCCGTTCAACTGCTCTTCCAAGTCCTTTGCTGCCTCTGACAGAATTACAATGTCATCGGCGAACCTCAAAGTTTTTACTACTTCTCCATGAATTTTAATACCTACTCCGAATTTTTCTTTTGTTTCCTTTATTGCTTGCTCAATATACAGATTGAATAACATCGGGGAGAGGCTACAACCCTGTCTTACTCCTTTCCCAACGACTGCTTCCCTTTCATGCCCCTCGACTCTTATAACTGCCATCTCCTTTCTGTACAAATTGTAAATAGCCTTTCGCTCCCTGTATTTTACCCCTGCCACCTTCAGAATTTGAAAGAGAGTATTCCAGTTAACTTTGTCAAAAGCTTTCTCTAAGTCTACAAATGCTAGAAACGTAGGTTTGCCTTTTCTTAATCTTTCTTCTAAGATAAGTCGTAAGATTAGTATTGCCTCACGTGTTCCAACATTTGTACGGAATCCAAACTGATCTTCCCCGAGGTCCGCTTCTACCAGTTTTTCCATTCGTCTGTAAAGAATTCGCGTTAGTATTTTGCAGCTGTGACTTATTAAACTGATAGTTCGGTAATTTTCACATCTGTTAACACCTGCTTTCTTTGGGATTGGAATTATTATATTCTTCTTGAAGTCTGTGGGTATTTCACCTGTCTCATACATCTTGCTCACCAGATGGTAGAGTTTTGTCATGACTGGCTCTCCCAAGGCCATCAGTAGTTCTAATGGAATGTTGTCTACTCCCGGGGCCTTGTTTGGACTCAGGTCTTTCAGTGCTCTGTCAAACTCTTCACGCAGTATCTTATCTTCCATTTCATCTTCATCTACATCCTCTTCCATTTCCATAATATTGTCCTCAAGTAAATCGCCCTTGTATAAACCCTCTATATACTCCTTCCGCCTTTCTGCCTTCCCTTCTTTGCTTAGAGCTGGGTTGCCATCTGAGCTCTTGATACTCATACAAGTGGTTCTCTTCTATCCAAAGGTCTCTTTAATTTTCCTGTAGGCAGTATCTATCTTACCCCTAGTGAGACAAGCATCTACATCCTTACATTTGTCCTCTAGCCATCCCTGCTTAGCCATTTTGCACTTCCTGTCGATCTCATTTTTGAGACGTTTGTATTCCTTTTTGCCTGCTTCATTTACTGCATTTTTATATTTTCTCCTTTCATCAATTAATATATATATATATATATATATATATATATATATATATATATATATATATATATATATATAATGTGTGTGTGTGTGTGTGTGTGTATGTGTAATACTACTGGCCATTAAAATTGCTACACCACGAAGATGACATGCTACAGATGCGAAATTTAACCGACAGGAAGAAGATGCTGTGATATGCAAATGATTAGCTTTTCAGAGCATTCACACAAGGTTGGCTCCGATAGCAACACCTACAACGTGCTGACATGAGGAAAGTTTCCAACCGATTTCTCATACACAAACAGCAGTTGACCGGCGTTGCCTGGTGAAACGTTGTTGTGATGCCTCGTGTAAGGAGGAGAAATGCGTACCATCACGTTTCCGACTTTGATAAAGGTCTGATTGTAGCCTATGGCGATTGCGATTTATCGTATCGCGACATTGGTGCTCGCGTTGGTTGAGATCCAATGACTGTTAACAGAATATGGAATCGGTGGGTTCAGGAGGGTAATACGGAACGCTGTGCTGGATCCCAACAGCCGCGTATCACTAGCAGTCGAGATGACAGGCATCTTATCCGCATGGCTGTAACGGATCGTGCAGCCACGTCTCGATCTCTGAGTTTGCATCAGCACGAACAGTTCGGCGACGTTTGCAGCAGCATGGACTATCAGCTCGGAGAACATGGCTGCGGTTACACTTGACGCTGCATCAGACAGGAGCGCCTGCGATGGTGTACTCAACGACGAACCTGGGTGCACGAATGGCAAAATGTCATTTTTTGGGATGAATCCAGGTTCTGTTTACAGCATCGTGATGGTCGCATCCGTGTTCGGCGACATCGCGGTGAAGGCACATTGCAAGCGTGTATTCGTCATTGCCGTACTGGTGTATCACCCGGCGTGATGGTATGGGGTGCCATCGGTTACACGTCTCGGTCACCTCTTGTTCGCATTGACGGCACTTTGAACCACCGACGTATTGAACAGTTTATTAATTCCTCACAAGATGACGGCAGCCGAAAGCTGTTCACACGCTGCGCGGAGTGACCGCGTGGTTTGAGGCGCTATGTCACGGATTGCGCAGCCTCTTCCGCCGAAGCTTCGAGTCCTCCTCGGACGTGCATGTGCGTGGTAGCGTGAATTTGATCCCTTGGTAAAAGACAAACACAAAAACACACACACACATACACACACACACACACACACACACACACACACACACACACACACAGTCAGTTCGCTTCCACTGTATGTAGGGAATTATTACTATAAGATTTCATTCGTTTCTGCAATTATTTAGACGCTTTAATTAGCGTTTGAATTCTTAGACAGTCAGAAAAAATTGAAACTATCCATAGAGCAGCTGTTTGTTCTTCATCAGAAGGTTCTGAATCTGTCACATGATTTGATATTTATTAATGACGTCTCGACTCATCCTTTGTTTCCGGCCTTGCGCGGCCGCCCACGTCCTCAACACTCCACGCGGTATTTTTGGGAAGGCTCGTAACACGATGTGTTGTAACTTAGAAGCTCACACTAGTGACGAATTAAATATTGAATTGAAATTAGTCCCACACTCAGGAAATCACCGTAAGGGAACAGCTGCGGGAATCAAACATCTCCTTTCTTGGCAAGGCTCTAGCGGAAGTGATTTGTCGTTGGCTTCCTCTGACCTGTCAAGAAGCTCCAGGTGTGTATCTGTATCGTGTGGCTGAGTCTGAAGAGTGCTTGTACGGCGTAGTGTTGTGTCCGTGTTGTTGTCAGTGAAGGCAAGGGAGAGGTAAGAAACCCGACGCCAGCGCTCAGCCTACTCCACGGGGGTCACCCAAACGTCCCCATCCAGCGGTCGGATCACCACCAACATTTTTTCATGCCCTCACTTCATGAGGTTTGAAATTTAATCCAGGCCACTGTTGCTAAGTCCGCCCCCTCAGTTTAGTAGCCAGTATGTCAACCTGATGTACAGAAGACCCGTGTTCGATTCCCGGCAGTGCCACGGACTTTTCCTTGGTCGGAAAACTGGGTGCACTCAGCCTCATGGGGTCGGTTGAGGAGTTACTAGACGGAACAGCACCGGCTCCGAGCTCAAGACAACCGACGACAACCGGGAGAGCGGCGTGGTCACCCATACACCTCAATACGGCAGCCAAATAACGCCAACGTCAGAAGATGACTCGGCGGTCGATCGATCCTGTTTAGCACATAACACGATGATTTGCTTGCTTGCCTTGGTGCTAGGACTGGTGATCAGGAACTTCACGCCGCCACCTGTCTTCCCCTTGTCGGCTAAGTACTGAAAGTGAAAATTTCTTCTGATCGACAGTATTCGAAGCAGCTTACCTCCGAGTCGAGCTTCATTGCCCAAGCGATCTCTGCTACAACGGCGGGTATGAGGCAGATATCGGGAGTAAACAGACCAAAAGAAACGATCTTAAACGTGCGAGTGTGCGTGAAACCGTAGCGGGAACAGATTATTGTGGTGCAGTCAGTGGTAGGAGGCCGAAATTACCTGCCGAGGAAAAGCGGACGACGTGGTCGTCTGAATTTTTCAGTACACCGAAACAAGGATTTGAATTATTAAAGTCCGCTAATAACAGTCTTACGACTGTGGGCACGGGAAAATGAAAAATATCCAACCAGAGCTCTAGTCCTGTGAACGACGGACAAAATTACAAGTAATGTTTGCCTTCCTTTGCAAACCCTTCTCTAATATCACGCCTCTGATTGCAGTGATCATTAAAACATATTCAGTGGTTTGTGAAACACATTAATCCGAGGGGGAAACGGCCTATGAATTCCGTAGTGAGATACCTTAAATACCTTTTGGTATGCGCTCTGATAGAGAAATATGTGTGATTACCAGTGTCTGGACTGGTTTCAAAGGGAAATTCATATTGAATAGAGCGACTACAGCCGGCTATGACAATACAAAGCGGTACAACCATAAGAATTACACAAAATTTAAAATAAGTTCAAAATTTCGATCTTTGTGCTAGTGCAGTGAATAGACATATGAAACAAGGACTTCGATGCGTGAGTAAAAAAGCTTCCATATGATAGGTAAAAATGGCGGATCCAGAACACGAAGCATCTTACATGTTGGAATTTAGCAGCTGTCGATCTGCCATAAGGGTGCAGGGAGGATACCGCCAGCGACACAATCAAGCGCCGGCCGGGGTGGCCGAGCGGTTCTACGCGCTACCGTTACGGTCGCAGGTTCAAATCCGGCCTCGGACATGGATATGTGTGATTTCCTTAGGTTAGTTAGGTTTAGGTAGTTCTAAGTTCTAGGGGACTGATGACCTCAGAAGTTAAGCCCTACAGTGCTCAGAGCCATTTGAACGATTTGAACCACAATCAACCTCCTCTAAACGCCAACAGTATTCGTAGATGGCAGCATCAGTTTGAATAAACGCTATGTTTGTGCAAACATTCGGCTGCCTGCAAGAACACAAAATGCTGAACGTATGCAAGTTTCGTTTGAACATAGTCCACTCAAATCGACGTGGAAAGCTGACAGGGAGCTACAGACAGCGTGTTCTCAAAAAGGCTGCAAATGAAACCGTCCCTAACAGAAATTATACTTCAAACGTACGAATTACGCTATCGGAATGATAAAAGCCATGGAGTAAGAAAAATATGCTGAAAATCTCAGTTTTAGGGTTATGTACCGCAATCAGCAAATGAGGAAATGTTGCAAGTTCGCTTCGTTTTCTGTCCGTCTGTCCAAGCTACGTTTTCTCAGGAACGAGTAGATATATCAAATTACAGTTTGTATCGAATACTAAGATCCACTGCCCATTGGCGTTGTAAAAAGTTTAACCTTCTGCGCCAACGCAACAAAAAAATAAAGCCTTGTATGTCACATTTTGATGCTCTCAAACTCTCTCGTCAAAGCCTGTAAATGAACTATGTACATACATCTTTAGCGAACTGGGCAATGCTTAGCAATTACTAAATTTATACGGGAATTGCATATACTTCGTAATCTTCTTTCCCACATTTCTCTCTCTATCTCCTCCTCCTCTTCCCTCACTCTGTCCATCTCTTGTCTTTCCCCACTGACCATCTCTTCGTTTCCACAATTTCTCTCCACCTCCCCTTATCCCTTCGTCCATCTCCTCCTTCACCTCCTCTATGTCCATCTGCTCCCTCTCTCTCTGTACATCTCTCCCCCCTTATCGCTGACGCTAACCTTATTTATTGTTATTGCCAATGAAACCCCAGTGGAAACTGAAGTCGTTTAAAATGAATGTGTAAATCGGATGGGATCATTGGTATAGCGGGTATGAGAGAGACCTACTGCTGGATCTCTGAGAACACTAGCTTCTGTAACAGAATTTTTCATAGTTTTAATCTAAAAGCGGGTAGAGTTCGACAACTTTGGGCGATTGAGATTCGGGAGTAGTACACCAATCATAAGCCGGAAGCCATAAATTCAACATTGCTGTTAACTGTTAAAACTGAATTTGAGTAGGAAAACAACACAGAAATCAATTGTTTAAACAATTTTTGTATAAAATCATATGGAAAAGGGTCCAGAAATATGTAGACACTCTTTGATTGTTAATGCCTTTGTAACGAAATGACATATCGCTGCAATTTTGCGCAGTAGCGCAGTCCATCGTTTTCTCAACAGCGCAGCAATGAAGGAAGTAAAAGTGTCATTTGAGCAAAGCAGGATCGTACTGAAGTGTAACTGGAAGTACGAAAACATGGCGGAGGTACAACGGCAATGACGTAATGTGTACGGAACTCAACCGTCAACACGTACAGCAATTAATCGTATTGAGGATAAATTTGAAGCCGACGGTACTATTCAGGATGCGCATACGAAAGGGTCTGATCGACCAAAAACATAAACGAGTCCGGCTTCCTGTTTTTTTTACTAGGTCACGTCAAATATCTGTGAAGCACGGCGCACGTGAAAGCGGGATAAGCCGATGATCCGTACGCCGAACCCTGAAGGGTGCGAAGTGCAGAGATCGCAGATCGCTGTGAATGAGGATGAAGCGGATTGACGGATGGAGTGCTGCGAGTGGTTCGAAGGCATGCTTCGCGGGGATGACCGGTTTGTAGGGATGGTTATCTGGTCTGACGAGGCGCAAGTAAAAATGAACGGTACTTAAACCGCCACAGTTGCGTGAGCTGGGCTCCTGAAAATCCTGACGTCCGCGTGGACAGACATGTTAACCTACTGGGTGTTTATGTGTCATGTGGTCTGCCGTCGCGCGGTTTGATTGGCCCATTCTACATCTGCATCTACGTGATTGTTATACAATTCACAATAAAGTGCCTGGCAGAGGGTTCAATAAACCACCTTCAAGCTGTCAGTCTACCGTTCCACTCTCGAACGGCGCGCAGGAAAAATGAGCACTTAATTTTGCCTGTGCAGGCCCTGATTTCTCTTATTTTTATCGTAATGATCATTTCTCCCTATTGAGGTGGGTGCCAACAGAAGGTTTTCGCAATAGGAGGAGGAACCTGGTGATACCAACGTTAACGACACTGTTAATACCTAGAGCTATGTTATTTCGAAATACCGCCGGTGACGAGTAAATTAAAAAGCTATAGAGTGCCTTCGTTTGAGTTCATAATCATTCTGGATGTATACATACTGGTAGATAGGGTTTCAACAAGTTCATTGGTTGTGGCTCCCCAATACTGTGGCCTCCCTGGTCTTCGACTTAAGCTTATTAGGTTTTGTTGCACGGAGATTTTTCAGTTTTTGTGCAGTGCTGTCCTTTTGGTCTTTCCATGCATAAAAAAAAGGTTCAAATCGGTGTGAATTCCTAAGGGACCAAACTGCTGAGGTCATCAGTCCCTAGACTTACACACTACTTTAACTAACTTATGGTTCAAATGGCTCTGAGCACTATGGGACTTAACTGCTGAGGTCATCAGTCCCCTAGAACTTAGAACTACTTAAACCTAACTAAGCTAAGGACGTCACACACATCCATGCCCGAGGCAGTATTCGAACCTGCGACCGTAGCGGCAGCGCGGTTCCACACTGAAGCACCTAGAACCGCATGGCCACTCCGGCTGGCAAGTAACTTATGCTAACAACAACACACCCATGCCTGAAGGAGGATTGGAACCCCCGCCGGCCGGAGTGGCCGTGCGGTTCTAGGCGCTACAGTCTGGAACGAGTGACCGCTACGGTCGCAGGTTCAAATCCTGCCTCGGGCATGGATGTGTGTGATGTCCTTAGGTTAGTTAGGTTTAATTAGTTCTAAGTTCTAGGCGACTGATGACCTCAGAAGTTCAGTGGCATAGTGCTCAGAGCCATTTGAACCATTTGATTGGAACCTCCAGCAGGACATGTATCTTTGTTGATGCACAGTATCTTCCAAAGCCACTGATCCGATTTCAACCAAAGTTTTTACACATTTGCTTGATATTGAGAATCAACACTTCTGGAGCAAGGTATCTTGTCGCCCCCGTACAGATATAGGGAGATATGGGAAGAAAGGGTATTATGCCCCTGAATTGTGGGCTGCTCTGCATGACGGACTATTGTGCGGGTGGTATCGCATACCTTGCAGGGAATACATGTGCAGATTGGCACAGCTGAGAACAAAGAGGAGGGACAGGAGATGAACAAGGATGGAGAGAGAGGAGAAAAAGGGAGGAGGATATGGTCAGAGAGGGGGGATGAACAGAGATGGAGAGAGGGTAGACCAGATGGTCAGGTAGAAGGCCAAGCAGGGGACAGGCAGGGAGAGGGGGAAGGGGAGATGGAAAGAGTGGATGAGTTTGAGGGGCAGATGAATGAAGCTGATGGAAGGTGTAAAGTGGTAGTGGACAGGTGGAAGAGGAAGAGGGGGCTGAAGAGATGGACAGAGAGGGAGGGGAAGGACTGGGACAGAGGGAGGGCTAGGAAGACGTCTAAGACGTATTCGGAGATAGGGGTCAGAGAAGATCGACGAAGAGAGTGGAAGGAGGAGGTTGAGAGACAGACAGTGGGGAGAAATAGATACAGTGAGGTGGACATAGATATGATGAGAGGGAAGATGTGGGAGAGAACTGTGTACACTATATGTGTCAAAAAAATAACCGAGCAAAATTTCATGGAAATAATCTATTATCATCAAGTAGGGCTACTGTTGCTTGCGTGGCTATCTGACATTTACCGTACAGCTGATACTTAACTCGAGTCTTTTTTTTTTGTCAATTCCGTTTTTTGATGCCTCGACAGGATGTATAAATTGTGCTTTCTAACACAGTGAGTCGTGTATATCAGATATTCACTTGAATATCTGCTGTACTCAGAAGAGGCATGGAAAAGAGGAATGGACGAAAAATGACAAACTGGTGCAAAATGTTAGGTGTAATACAAATGTCCGACAACGCAGTAAAGATCAGTTCGTGATACTAAGAGAATAAATGAATCCACTGACGATGGTCAAACTTCATCGAAATATGTTTCGGTGTTTAGAGCACTGCAACAGTATTTAAGTAGCTTATACAATCAAATACAAAGTTTGGTTTATTAAGCACTACGCCCGAACAGAACAATTAGTCCTGTCACGGAAAAGCCACGTATAACACTTCCTTCTGCTACAACTATACCATAACCTCTAAGCTGGATGCAGTTCGTATAGTGAAATTATGTTTTATTAACGCAATTACAGTATAAAGCAACAGAACAGTGTGAGGAATTTTGTTATGATGACCGTGTTTACCTAACAGAGGTGGCTTATCGGAAGTGAAAGTCAGAGTTACGTAAATATTTAAACAGTAACAAAGAATAATTTACGTATCCACACTGTTCAAAGAGTAAGGAAAACGGTCGCCAGCCTAATTAGGCAAGAGAATGATTAACATTCTTGTTCAAGAAAATAGGTATGAGTAACTTTAACGGACAAACACAACCTATACTTCGCCACACGCGAGTGCAATGAACTCTGGCACCTGAATACAGTATGTTCACGTTAAGGTTGGAGCTACCAGATCACAAAAAACTATTTGCATAAATGTAACCTTATAGCACTACACACTATTACCTTCAGGGCTTATTCAAACTGGATGCTCTTTATAACATAACTGTTAATATTCACTATAGAATCATAAATTGGACATAGGTTCAGTATTACTTTTCAAACTTTTTCCTAGCTGACATAAAATCGTAAATGTAGTTCACTGCAAAATTATGAACTGGTCATAGGTTAAGTCTCTCCCAGCTAAATCCTTTTCTATTTAGAGTGAAAGTTAAACGTATTTCACTAACAAATTACTTCTCACTATCTTTTGAATAAAGAAGTTACTGTTTTCATAGATAGTTGTCTTTCTACTAATTGTTATTTATCATGAGCATAAAGGATAAACTGTGGATCCTATTACACTATTAATATGCACTTTCAATATACAAGAGGAACCCAATATTGCAGAGAATTTGGCTTGAATAGCAAGCGTAATTAAAACTTTCCATAATTAAGTAACTTTGTTCATTTGAACTACTTTCAACGGAGGGGGGGCCCTTAATCTTGACCTCTGTAGCAGAGCAAACTAAACACACTTTCATTACACTAGAGAAACAAGTACTTAGCAAGCATGAACATATAACTCTCAACAATTGCAGTTCTGAATTACTGCAGTGAAACACAAATTGGAGATATTTGTAAGATCCCTTCAACAAACAATATTAATTTTAGCACACTCTAATGTCATATTAATTTTAATATGCCTTCAATAAAGGACACTCGGTAAACATTTTAGCGTTGGAGGGACCCTAAGTGGATATGTGACTGAGGATAAATCACGGTAGGTACAAGAGCTCAGTCAAATTTTACCTTATATTTGAGTACACTGTAACATCCTATGAGCTGATTCTTCACTGTATGTTACTGTAGTGTTCCATTACAGTGATTGCGCAATGTAGTGGCAATTGCATGTTGGTAGGTGGATTTGCAGGTAGAATTGCTGGACTCTGTAATTTCTTGGTGGCGATGATAGATACCAATTCCAGAATAGTTCCAGCTGTTTATCCATCCATCCGAGGCATTGGAAAGCGTCAGGAAAAGTCTCTCTCGGAACCAGCACAATACACAACTTTTACTTGAGCAGTTGATAGTTTAGTACACGTCCCCGACTCACTCATTGTTCCACCTTTTCTACCTAGGCCAACCACAATTTGCGCGCACTACACAGTTCCGTTCCCAAGGGAAACCGCTCCACCTTTTACATACAAAATAACTAAGAACCCTAAGTGACGATCAGCAATTACATAACCACAGCCAAACATATTAATTAAAACAGAACATTTGCTCATATTGGTATTTCTACAAAAAATTATTTAAATAAGATTATTTAATTTTAAAAATAACCAAAGAGATTATATGAGGAAGACCAAAGATCACTACAGAGATTATACTTCATTACAGTATTGAATTAATGGTACACTAATTACAGAAGTTCAACGATGAGATGTTGAACAAAATAGAAAGCTAAATGAATCGACAAAAGGTATGTAATGTCTAAGCTATGGTGTTACATATTACACGAATTTGTGTTTGCTCAAGACAGAATCTTATTCCAACAACTAATGGATACTATCAACGGGTCAGTAGCTTCACACAAATTTGAAGTCTGTTGGTCACCTTCCACAGACGACGCATAATCTGGTAAGGTGCTAGAACTAAATAACAGAATTGTTCATTCGTTGCTGTATCGAATTATCAGTCCTTTCTTAATCAGACCTGTACCCTTATAATTTCGTGTATGCTTAACTCTGACTTTTCATACGGGGCCCTTACTGGATTAAGAGACTTAGCTCACCTCGTTCTTTCTTTTTACTGCTTTCGGAAACGTCTTTGGTTGGAATTAAAGTCTTCGCCAGCTTCAGACCGTAAAATGAGGTAATTTCTCGTGTGGAATCGTGGTTCGAGGAAGATTGTCTCTAACGGGAGTCGTGAAAGAAATGAAAAAATTGGGCCGAGCAGTTATAACAAATGTAATGGCGGGAGGCAAATTTGGAGCACTCGGTCTGAGGAAATTGACAGAGCGATCTCGGCCTTAACGCCCCGCTCACTTCCTTTTTAAAGACAGCTAGCCGTAGTTAGTCGTCAGTTACAGATGATAGAAGCAGCGAGTGAGAGGTTAGGAAGGAGTTTGAGCGGAGGGTGGAAGACTAGTCGAAACGATACCTTGTGAAATTGAGGGGAATGGAGAGAGGGGCACGAGAGAGATGTTTGGGTGGGTGAGTGAGAGAGTGAAAGAAGTGAAGCTGTCCTGTCTCTGAGGAGACGGAAGCGCGCGCGATGAGAGCTTACTGCGCATACTTGGCTGAGTAAGTCATCCGCCCATTCGCGTTTCAGTACTTTGTGGGGTGGAAAGTTGTTGGGTCTTCTGCATTCGTGAGTTCCTGCTCCCATCGCTGCGACGGGAACATGCATGATGTTAGAGTACCCATCCAGATTTCGGGTTGTCCTCCAGAAATCTTTACTGGATAAACTGACGTGTACGGTGCTGCTTCGCTAATCCGATACCAAATTCAACGAAACGTAGGCTTCGAAGTTACGTATCAATTTGTCACCACGAATAACGCGCGGAGTGGCAGCGCGGCTTAGGGCGTCATGTCACGGACTGCGCGGCCCCTCCCGCCGGAGGTTCAAGTCCTCCCTCGGGCGTGGGTGGGTATGTTGTTCTTACAAGGGAACCTCCCCATCGCACCCCCCTCAGATTTAGTTATAAGTTGGCACAGTGGATAGGCCTTGATAAACTGAACGCAGATCAATTGAGAAAACAGGAAGAAGTTGTGTGGTACTGTGAAAAAATAAGCAAAATATACAAACTGAGTAGTCCATGGGCTACATAAGCAACATCATGGACGAATTGTGCTTAGAAGCGCCGTGGTCCCGTGGTAGCGTGAGCAGCTGCTGAACGAGAGATCCTTGGTTCAAGTCTTCCCTCGACTGAAAATTTTACTTTCTTTATTTTTGCATAGTTATTATATGTCCGTTCGTTCATTGACATCTCTGTTCACTGTAATAAGTTTAGTGTCTGTGTTTTGCAACCGCACTGCATAACCGTGCGATTAGTAGACGAAAGGACGTGCCTCTCCAATGGGAACAGAAAACATTTGATCGTAAGGTCATAGGTCAACCGATTCCTCCACAGGAAAACACATCTGATATATTCTATACAACACTGGTGACGGCATGTGCGTCACATGACAGGAATATGTTGTCGACCCACCTAACTTGTACACTTGGCGAATGGGTAAAAAGATTCTTCTACCTTGCCCGATTTAGGTTTTCTTGTGGATGTGATAATCACTCCCAAAAAAGTGATGAAAACGTAAGAGTTTGTCACATAAACTGAAAATAAAAAATTAAAATTTACACTTGATGGAAGATTTGAACCGAGGACCTTTCGTTCCGCAGCTGCCCACGTTACCACGAGACCACGGCGCTCCTGCGTTCTGATTGTCCTTATTGTTGCTTATCTTACCTTGAACTACTCAGTTTGTATATTTTGCTTATTTTTTCACGGTTCTACACAACTTCTTCCTGTTTTCTCAATTGATCTGTGTTCAGTTTTTCAAGGCCTATCCACTGTGCCAACTTATAATTAAATCTGAGGGGGGTGCGATGGGGAGGTTTCCTTGTTAGCATAAGTCAGTTTAAGTAGTGTGTAGGTCTAGGGACCGATAACCTAAGCAGGTTAGTCCCTTAGGAATTCACATACATTTGAACATTTTTTCACCACGACTAAGATTGCAAATTCACTTTCATCGGCTTCGCCAACTCACATGCAAACTAACTTGTTTCAGCCTAACTTAGGTCTCGGACTGCGGTACATTAGCACGTCTCCACAATCTACATTCCAGAAAATAATGGAAAACAAGGAAAATGTTAGTCTTCTGTTCTATGCCTATTTGCTCTAGTATGGTTCAAATGGCTCTAAGTTCTATGGGACTTAACATCTGAGATCATTAGTCCCCTAGACTTTGCACTGTTCACAACACAAATCATTACGTCACGTGATGCTCACATCCGGTATCGATAGGTTAATTTAACCCCCAATCAGCTTTGAAGCACGTGCAAGTATTTACTGTTAATATGCGTCCACATCATCATGTGTGAATTATTTGGAAGTCGCCATGCTCCGCTTATGCCTGTAGAATGCTAGTGTAGTTTTGGCGTTACGTCATTGACGAGTATATGCAAATATGCAATAGACATATCAGGAAATGTAATGGGGAGACAACAGTTGTGTGGACCAGAAACGGGGCAAACTTTTAACATGCACGTACTTACAAATATTTGACATGTTAAAGTACAGATGTAAGTGATGACCTATCCTTTTTACGGTTCTGTCGCACGTTACAGCCTCCTACCGAATGTGGCAATGCTTTGCGACTGCTAAATAAGTGTGGAGGTTGGATACAGCACCCAATCTGACGTATCCCTGGGAATTGTGTGTCAGTATGCTAATTCCGGTTCTTTTGCGACTTCATCCACTTTGAATGGAGGGAGGTCGAAATTATAACAACTCGTATAGAATATGAATGAAATAGACCTCTCTCTTTTCGTCTTTAGTTTTTATTGTTTTCAGGTTTCTAAAATTTTTGTAAACAATAAAATTACAGAACTTAGGAATACACGACATTTCTCGGTTTTTGCATGCCGTGTGGGAAGACTATGAACCAGTTCCTAAACTACCAATGAAATGACACACTCTGATCGTAAATCAGTTCCAGCGTGTTTAAACTTCCGAACCTTTAGTCTTTTCTTTTGATGCTAGAAACCAAACCTTCGTTCACTTAAACTTATTAAGTAACTCTACTGAGATTGTTGGCATGCAAGATAGGGGAAAGTCCTCTTCATCTGCTGTATATGTAAGTATAGTAGCTCCAGTTTTAATATTTCACATAGTTTTAATCTGCGAACGAGTAGCATTACAATGTTTCGGACGATTCAGATTGCGAAGTAGTATTCTGATCATAAACCTATATAGCCCGCCAGAGCGGCCCAGCAGTTCTACGCGCTACAGTCTGGAACCGCGCGACCGCTACGGTCGCAGGTTCGAACCGTGCCTCGGGCATGGATATGTGTGATGTCCTTAGGTTAGTTAGGTTTAAGTAGTTCTAAGTTCTAGGGGACTGATGACCACAGAAGTTAAGTCCCATAGTGCTCAAAGCCATTTGAACCATAAACCTATAAGCAATAAATAAAACTGTCCTCCTTCTGTAGTGGTCAATCCAAGGATTGGTTTGCAACAGCTACAATGGCAGCTTGTCTCCATTCTGTGCGTCTTTCAGCTTTTCTCTTCCTTTCTTTATAGGTGTTACATCCCACATCTTACACGATTTGATCCATGTACCTCAGCCGTGGTCTTCCTCTTGGTCTTTTTCCCTCGACATATCCCTCTATGATTGTGTTCAGGAGTTCTTTATGTCTTAATAGATGGCCTGTAAATTGTACTCTTCTTTTAACAATGAAACTGCAGAAGCTTCTCTTCTCACCTGCTCTTTCCAGGTCCACTTCGTTTGTGACCTTGTCGATACATTTTATTTTGAGCATACGTCTGTAGCACCACATTTCAAAAGAATTTAGCTTCTGGTCTTCCTCTGTCCCGAGAGCCCATGTTTCACACCCACAGCATGCCACACTCCACACACATGATTTCAAAAATCTTTTCCTGATTTCAAGGCTGATGCTCTTAGATGTTAATATGTTTTTCTTCTTGTTAAAAGCAGCCTTTGCTTGAGCTATTCTATTTCTCACTTCTGCCTTGCTCCTTCCATCCCTGGTAATATTACTGTCCTAATATCCAGGTATTCTGTGAAAAATAACGGTGAGGAAGAACACGTAACAGCACACTGCTGTGTACATAATTTTTGTTTAAGATTGTATATGAGGAGAAAAAGTATGTTTAGGGACAAGCAATTAGTCTAATGGTTAAAAATTGGTGCTCTTGTGGTTAATAAGGACTGCGAGAAGAGAAACGACACCGCCTATTTTCAGAGCACAGTATCTTGTTTCGAGCAGTCTGTTTTAAGAGAGAACCTTGTTCTAAAAATATATATGTGGCCCATGTCTGTCCGAATGTTCATTAGAGTATCGTGTAAAAAATAAGATGTAAATTGGTCAAGAACTTTTCGGGATTTTTGAAAACAAATTTGCCCCTTTATACAGGATTTACCAAAAAACACGGACAAACTTTAGGGACAGGTTGCTTACATCAAAACAAGAAAAATGAAGGCTAGTAAACACGGTCTCTAGATCGAATACTTCAAGAGTACTGAAGAGAGTCTCTTCAGTAGAAGAGAAATGTTTAACACTAGCGAAGATGACCAAGTGCTCATAGCTCTTAAAATATGCGTTTTAGACCCCATATTTATTAGACATTTTGAACTTGTTTTAGCCAGTAATTCCTCCTCCAGACAGGTAGAAAGCAAAAACATAACAGACCATTTTTATATTTACGAGGATGAAGAAGTGCTCATACCTCATAACGAACGCATTATAGAGCCCATGTTTGCTAGACTTTTTACTGTACGAGCAACCTTTTCTCAAAGTCTGCCGGTGCTTTTTTGGACACCCTGCGTATTAGTAACGTGCTTTGTAACATGAGGACGTACGATACATACACTACTGGCCATTAAAATTGCTACGCCAAGAAGAAATGCAGGTGATAAACGGGTATTCATTCGACCAATATATTGTACCAGAACTGACATGTGATTAGATTTTCACACAGTTTGGGTGCATAGATCCTGAGAAATCTGTACCCAGAACAACCACCTCTGGCCGTAATAACGGCTTTGATACGCCTGGGAATTGAGTCAAACGAAGCTTGGATGGCGTGTACACGTACAGCTGCCCATGCAGCTTCAACACGATACCACAGTTAATCAAGAGTAGTGACTGACGTTTTGTGATGAGCCAGTTGCACGGCCACCATTGATCGGACGTTTTCAGTTGGTGAGAGATCTGGAGAATGTGCTCGCCAGAGCAGCAGCCGAACATTTTCTGTATCCAGAAAGCCCCGTACAGGACCTGCAACACGCGGTCGTGCGTTATCCTGCTGAAATGTAGGGTTTTGCAGGGATCGAATGAAGGGTAGAGCCACGGGTCGTAACACATCTGAAACTTAACGTCCACTGTTGACACTGCCGTCAATGAGAACAACCAATGTCACCCCATACCATCACACTGGGTGATACGCCAGTATGGCGATGACGAATACACGCTTCCAATGTGCGTTCACCGCGATGTCGCCAAACACGGATGCGACCACCATCATGCTGTAAACAGAACCTGGATTCATGAGGAAAAAATGACGTTTTGCCATTCGTGCACCCAGGTTCGTCGTTGAGTACACCATCACAGGTGCTTCTGTCTGTGACTCAGCGTCAGGCGTAACCGCAGCAATAGTCTCCGAGCTGATAATCCATGCTGCAGTAAACGTCGTCGAACTGATCGTGCAGATGGTTGTTGGCTTGCAAACGTCCCCATCTCTTGACTCAGGGATCGAGATGTGGCTGCAGGATCCGATACAGCCATGCGGATAAGATGCCTGTCATCTCGACTGCCTAGTGATACGAGGTCGTTGGGATCCAGCACGGCGTTCCGTATTACCCTCCTGAACACACCGATTCCATATTCTGCTAACAGTCATTGGATCTCGACAAACGCGGGCAGCAAAGTCGCGATACGATAAACAGCAATAGTGATAGGCTACAATCCGACCTTTATCAAAGTTGGAAACGTGATGGTACGCATTTCCCGTCCTTACACGAGGCATCACAACAACGTTTCGCCAGGCAACGTCGGTCAACTGCTGTTTGTGTATGAGAAATCGGTTGGAAACTTTCCTCATGTCAGCACGTTGTAGGTGTTGCCACTGGCGCCAACCTTGTGTGAATGCTCTGAAAAGCTAATCATTTGCATATCACAGGATCTTCTTCCTGTCGGTTAAATTTCGCGTCTGTAGCACGTCATCTTCGTGGTGTAGCAATTGTAATGGCCAGTAGTGTATTATATACAACGTTGTGGATTCAAAATTGCTCTGAGCGTGAAGGGTGTCGTGGCAGAGAGAATACTTACAAAGAAGACAAATGCTGTCATAGCTGACAAAAGCAACCTTAATGACTAAACGTACACTATTCATGTACGGGTAGAAGTGTAGAACTGCGGCTGTGCAAAAGAAGTCAACACGGGACTAAGGTAACTACTTTCAGTTCACAAAATGAAGTTCTCAGCATCGAGCGAGGTGTCGCAGTGGTTGGCACACTGGACTCGCCTACGGGAGGACGACGGTTAAATCCCGCATCCGACCATCCTGATTTAGGTTTTCCGTGATTTTCCTAAATCGCTCCAGGCAAATGCCGGGGTGGTTTCTTTGAAAGGGCACGGCCGACTTCCTTCACTGTTCTTCCCTAATCCGATGAGACCAATGACCTTGCTGTTTGGTCTCTTCCCCCAAACAATCCAATCCAATCCAATGCAATCCAATCCTAAGTTGTCAGCAGTAAAGTACCGATATTCAGGATGTCTACGGCACGAGAGGGCGTATATCGCACAGTACCAGAGTCAATATTCACCTTGCAGTGGACTGTTCGTGGACTTGAATGTCCGACATCTAAAAACCGTCTTTCGTACCGGAACTCGGACTTAGGGCATTTACCTTTTGCGAGTAAGTGCGCCACCCACTGAGCTACCCAAGTACGAGCGGCGAACTGCACTCTGTATTTGCACCAGTATCCCTCTCCTGCTTTCCAAACTTCACATAAATTGCGGAAGTGAGGTTGAGAATCGGCTGGAAGGTTGCATGGAGACTAGTCGAAACGATAGCTAGTAAAATTGAAGGATAGAGAGAGAGAGAGAGTCAATAAGGGAGAGGTTGGGGTGGTTGAGCGAGGAAGTGAAAGAAGTGACGCAGTATTACGAGTGGGGAGACAGCGCGCGCGAGATGGGAACTCTCTGTGCGCGCGCTCCGCTGCTGAATGAGTCGCGCCCTGATTGGTCCTTCGGCCCTTTGTGCGCTGCCGGCCTCCGGCCCTTTCACATTTGGCTGAGGGCTCGGCGAAGTCGCCCCGGTACTACTGGATTCGCTTATTTCGCATCCCGCCGCGGAGTCGTCGCGACGCCAGGCTCTCGATTCAGAGTTAGGCTGTTCTCCGAACATCTCTACGCGCGGCGCGTTCTTACGTTTCTGTGGCACGAGCGAGAAAGACTATCGGCGTGATGTGTAACACGAGTTGAAGTAAACGCCTTTATTTTCATGTGGTTGAGTTGTCAGTCCGCAGTCTCTTTTAACAGTTTAATAAGTAACTACGAAGGCTTTCCCGGTGAATAATTGATAATATTCTTCTCGGGTGTGCAGCCGGATCATAACGTCTTCATGACACAGTATTTCCGCGGTCCAACTGGCCGCCATCTTCAGGAGAGAGTGCTGGTACACGATCTCGCCGGAACGGACTTCTCAGCGCAAATTCCATTAGAACTACTGATGGCCTTGGGAGAGCCAGTCATGACAAAACTCTACCATCTGGTGAGCGAGATGTATGAGACAGGCGAAATACCCACAGACTTCAAGAAGAATATAATAATTCCAATCCCAAAGAAAGCAGGTGTTGACAGATGTGAAAATTACCGAACTATCAGTTTAATAAGTCACAGCTGCAAAATACTAACGCGAATTCTTTACAGACAAATGGAAAAACTGGTAGAAGCGAACCTCGGGGAAGATCAGTTTGGATTCCGCAGAAATGTTGGAACACGTGAGGCAATACTAACCTTACGACTTATCTTAGAAGAAAGATTAAGAAAAGGCAAACCTACGTTTCTAGCATTTGTAGACATAGAGAAAGCTTTTGACAACGTTAACTGGAATACTCTCTTTCAAATTCTGAAGGTGGCAGGGGTAAAATACAGGGAGCGAAAGGCTATTTACAATTTGTACAGAAACCAGATGGCAGTTATAAGAGTCGAGGGGCATGAAAGGGAAGCAGTGGTTGGGAAAGGAGTGAGACAGGGTTGTAGCCTCTCCCCGATGTTATTCAATCTGTATATTGAGCAAGCAGTAAAGGAAACAAAAGAAAAGTTCGGAGTAGGTATTAAAATCCATGGAGAAGAAATAAAAACGTTGAGGTTCGCCGATGACATTGTAATTCTGTCAGAAACAGCAAAGGACTTGGAAGAGCAGTTGAACGGAATGGACAGTGTCTTGAAAGGAGGATATAAGATGAACATCGACAAAAGCAAAACGAGGATAATGGAATGTAGTCGAATTAATTCGGGTGATGCTGAGGGAATTAGATTAGGAAATGAGACACTTAAAGTAGTAAAGGTGTTTTGCTATTTGGGGAGCAAAATAACTGATGATTGTCGAACTAGAGAGGACATAAAATGTAGAATGGCAATAGCAAGGAAAGCGTTTCTGAAGAAGAGAAATTTGTAACATCGAGTATAGATTTAAGTGTCACGAAGTCGTTTCTGAAAGTATTTGTATGGAGTGTAGCCATGTATGGAAGTGAAACATGGACGATAAATAGTTTGGACAAGAAGAGAATCGAAGCTTTCGAATCAGATGCTACAGAACAATGCTGAAGATTAGCTGGGTAGAGGAGCTATTGAATAGGATTGGGGAGAAGAGAAGTTTGTGGCACAACTTGACTAGAAGAAGGGATCGGTTGGTAGGACATGTTTTGAGGCATCAAGGGATCACAAATTTAGCATTGGAGGGCAGCGTGGAGGGTAAAAATCGTAGAGGGAGACCAAGAGATCAATACACTAAGCAGATTCAGAAGGATGTAGGTTGCAGTAGGTACTGGGAGATGAAGAAGCTTGCACGGGATAGAGTAGCATGGAGAGCTGCATCAAACCAGTCTCAGGACTGAAGACCACAACAACAACATATCAAAAGTATTTTTCGTCCGCCAGCCAAGATTAGAGCGCTTCTTGGCTCTGTTAAGGATGACTTGGGTTTGAGGAATCCCGGTGCGTACAAGATCCCTTGCCACTTTGGGAAGGCTTATATTGGTCAGACAATCCGGACCATTCAGGACCGATGTATTGAGCACCAGCCGCACACACGGTTGCTTCAACCTGAGAAATCTGCAGTGGCGGAGCACTGTCTCACCGAGGGACACAGAAAGCTGTATGATGAGTCACAAGTGGTTGCCCCTGCATCTCGCTATTGGGACTGTGTTTTAAAAGAATCCAGAGAGATTCGTTTATTTGATAATCTTATTAATAGAGTCAAGGTTTATCTTTTAAGCAAGACTTGGAACCCGGTGTTATCAAGCAACGGTCTGTGTTGCGATCGTCGGAATAAATTTTTAATTTTTGATAGCGATATCTCGATTTCGCTGTTTCCACCACTGGCGGCGCGGTATGTTTACTTACGCTAGAGGGCAGTTACGGCACCTTCTCGCGCACGCGTTGTGGGCCTTCTGCGGCCTATATAGGGGCCGCCGCTTGCGCTGATAAATCAGTTCCGGCGAGATCGTGTACCAGCACTCTCACCTGAAGATGGCGGCCAGTTGGACCGCGGAAATATTGTGTCAAGGTGACGTTATGGTTCGGCTACACACCAGAGAACAATATTATCAGTTTAATAAGTAATTAGTCTCTGTTGTATTATATCTGGGGCGTTAAAGAGAGTAGAGCGGAGGAAACATTCACTTCGGAGCAGAACAACCAGTATGCATTAAGGAGCAAGTTATTGGACAATTTCATCTACTCTGTGAACAAAATAAGATTACTGAGGGCGTGAAATCACATTGTTCTGGAGACGTGAGAGTCTCTACTTTATCTTTGATAAGGGCAGAAGCTGAAGTAACTGGGCTGAATTCCTGAACCGAGGTTTGAGTTGGGGAGGGCAATAGAGTACAGTAGTCTGTCCAGCTGTGGCAGCAACAGTGCAAAGGGGATGCAGTGGTTGACAGATCTATCTAGTAAGCAGGAGCTTCGGTTCAAGCCCCAGGTGTGGCACAAATTTTAATTCGCTAACTGAGCTTCTATCCTTATCGAAGATATAGTTGAGACTCATATGTCTCCAGGAAAACCAATATACCACCTACATCTGAGGTACACGCAGGATTTCCTCATTACGAATAAAGCTGGGATGCTATTCCAGTATCGGGGAGCCTCGGAGATACTGACGGCATGAATCGAGGTTTGTTCAAATAGCTCTGAGCACTATGGGACTTAACTTCTGAGGTTATCAGTCCCCTAGAACTTAGAACTATTTAAACCTAACTACCCTAAGGACATCAGACACATCCATGCCCGAGGTAGGATTCGAACCTGCGACCGTAGCAGTCGCGCGGTTCCAGACTGAAGCGCCTAGAACCGCTCGGCCACATTGGCCGGCCGGAAGCGGGACATAAAGATTGCAGTATATTACTAGAATCATCATTACAGCTGGCTCTCTTCGGCTACTTTGCGTATCTCTTCAACCGTCTGACAGTTCAGTTTCTCCGGCATCTCCACGACACACCACCGAGCGAGGTGGTGCAGTGGTCAGCACACTGGACTCGTATTAGGGAGAACGCCGATTCAAACCCGCGTCCGGCCATCTTGGTTTAGCTTTTCCGTGAATATCATTCACAAAAATGAAGTAAAGGCTGAATGTAGACCCAAAACTAACGACATTGAGAGGCAGCACAGTGTCTCCGTAATGTTGACAGACCAGTGTACCGTGTTCAGAAATTTGGAGGTCGCTGCACCCCTGCAACACAACACTTCCTCACACCATAATACGCGGACTACCAAAACAATCGTGTTAGACAAAGTTCCTGGGAGCATAAGTGCTCCGACATCTCTTCATAATATCAGGGTGCGTGCAGTATCACTATTCACACTGAATCTCTTCTCACCCAACGAGACCTAGCTACCCCACTGTGCTGGTGTAAGCTGCCCAAGCAGACCGGTCGGCATGGATGAAGCGTGAAGGATGATTAGTAAGCGCTGAATCAAGCACGCCTATTGTGAGAAGGGCCACAGACACAACAACAAGCAACGATCCGTCAACGCCCTTTCGACAGCACGTATTTAGCCCGCCACCACTGACCGGAGGGGCTCACTCCATCATCCAGTTTGGCGTCTGTGAGTTTACTCGCAGAGCAGGTTTAGTTCATCACTGGCTATTACAGAACAAAGCGACCAGATTAGTGACTATAGCAGGACTAGTATACCTCTACCAGAATTGTACTTTACTAGCTGTAAGAAACTAAAGTTTGTAATAGCAACATTACGGGTACTGACATTACATAAGTCTGAAAGAGGTCTGTTACTGATGAACTTGTACCACAAACAATGGACTCTATTGAAGCTAAGCAAGTATTTCCAGTTCATGTAAATATAGAACCATATTAACCCACGTGTGCATTTGCATTGTAGAAAGAGAATATCGGCCACCCATAACAATCCTCTCCCTTGCTTCCTTGCGGTACAAGACTCTACAACCACCACTTGTTGGTATGATCCCTAGGCTCTTCTACCTTATCAAACGGTGCTGTCAATGCGCAGGTGTCAACGAGCCACAACATACTGATCGTCGGGAAAGGAGACCATCAATATGCAGTTGCAGTGGCATTGTGAAGTATGAGATTGAGTGGCTTCCAGTCATGATAAATGTGGTTGCATTTAGAACCACTGTTTAACTTGGGGTCTCTTCTTGCCTGTTGCACAGTGCAGCGGTCATCTGCTGCTGCAGTTGACCGTGGTCAACCGCATTCTCTCCTTCAGACAGCAGTACCTGTGGTTCGGATCGCTCCCTATGCACTGGAACAACGCTGTGAGCAATAACAAATTCCTGGGCTACATTGTACACCCTTTGTCCTTCTTCCAGTTTACTTGTGTTTCTCAGTGCGAAATCATCCAAATGTTACCTCTTGGGCCATGAGATAATGAAGAACGCCACCAAAGTGCACCATAACTGCTCACTGATTGATACACACTTTTTTCCTCGTTCCTTTTAGCTGCTTCGTTAAGTGAGACCAGACCCATTTAGTGCTGCAGTCGCGTGGTCTCACCCGATGTGACGTCCAGGTTTCTCTACACGACAGGGAGATCTCTGGCAACACGCTCCTATAATTACGTTCATTTCCACTGAGTAGTTAATACGTTACGTTACTTCATCTATTTCGCCCTTATTTAGAATGCCAACAGTTATATTTAAAATTATACCGGGTGATAAAAAATTCAGTATAAATTTGAAAACTTAATAAACCACGGAATAATATTGGTAGAGAGGTAAAAATTGATACATATGCTTGAATGACATTTGGTTTTATTAGAAAAAACAAAAACAAAGTATTGCTAGACACGTGAAAGATTTCTTGCGCGCGTCGTTTGGTGATGATCGTGTGCTCTGCCGCCACTTTCGTCATGCTTGCCCTACCAGGTCCTCAGACCTCAGTCCGTGCGACCATTGGCTTTGGGGTTACCTTGAAGTCGCAGGTGTATCGTGACCGACCGACGTCTCTAGGGATGCTGAAAGACAACATCCGACGCCAATGCCTCAACATAACTCCGGATATGCTTTACAGTGCTGTTCACAACATTATTCCTCGACTACAGCTTTGTTGAGGAATGATGGTGGACATATTGAGCATTTCTTTGCTTTGTCTTACTTCGTTTTGCTAAGTATTGCTATTCCGATCAGATGAAGCGCCATTTGCTGGACATTTTTTGAGGTTTTGGATTTTTTTGGTTCTAATAAAACCCCATGTCATTCCAAGGATGTGTGTCAATTTGTACCTCTCTATCTACATTATTCCGTGATTTATTCAGTTTTCAAATTTATACTGACTTTTTGATCACCCGGTATATACAAGGGTTGCCCAGAAAGTAATGCACACCACTTTCTTTCTTCAACAATTCTTTATTGAACATGACGCGAAACACACACACGAAAGAATGGTGTTTCGTCTACACATCCTATTTTTCCACGTAATCTCCATCCCGTTCTATGACCTTCCTCCAGCGCGGAACACGGACATCTATACCCTGTCGGTACCAATCCTTGACCTGGTGGCGGAGTCAGTGCTTCACTGTGTGAATCACCTCCTCATCGTCCTCAAAATGTGTTCCACGAATGGCATCCTTTAATGACCCAAACAAGTGGAAGGTCGAATGGCTAGGTCAGGTGTGACAGCCTGGATGGTCTCCCTGACCGCTGCAAATCGTGGAGCTCCGCCGAACCGCCTTCTGATGACCTCACCCTCCGTGCCCAGCGACTAACTGTACTTCTGTAAACAAGAGATGCTCCGTAGACTTTGCACAAGCGTTTGTGAATATTCCCCACAGCGTCTTCCACTGCAGTGAGAAATTCAATGACGGCACGTTGCTTGTAACGTACATCACCTACAGACGCCATTTTGAAACTGTCCTGCAGCCACGTTATCCGTCGGGAGTGACGGAAAATTGGCGCGCTCTCTCAGTAGACTTCAAATAATACATACGAAACGTTTCGCATTCGTAGCATTGTTTTCGGCTGAGAAAAAAAAATGCGGTGAATTACTTTGTGGGCAACCCGCATATTACAAAAAATATTTCGCTAATTGGAAAAAATGTAAGACATTTGCTACAAAATTCTATTTGGATGTTACGAAACTTATTATCTTCATTAGTGGTAGTGTCAGACATAATGAGATGATTACTTTCCCATCAGAATTCAGGGTGGATAAACAATTATAGTTTCTGTCTCTCCAGATAGTTCAAGATTCGACTGTACAAAACCCTGATCGAGCCTGTTCTTCTATATGACTGTTAGACATGGAGTATCCGGAAACAGGACTTCCAAAAGCTCCTTGTTTTTGAGAGAAAATTGCTCCGGAAGATCTTCGGTCCGGTTCTGAATGCAGATACAAAGGAATGGAGGATCAGATACAACCGAGAGCTTGAGGAACTATACCAGCAGCCCAACATAGCAGGAACTGTCAAAGCTAAACGAATGCAGTGGGCCGCCCATGTGGCCCGGATGGAGGGTCACAGATGGCCTCGGAAGTTCCTGGATTTCACACCTACAGGAAAGAGACCGCCAGGGAGACCTAAGAAGCGTTGGAGGGATGGTCGCCATGAAGATTTAAACCAAGTGTCAATAGATGTGGACGGATGGCGGATAGCAGCAATGGACAGAATTCAGTGGAGGAGGAAACTTGTAGATCCGTGCGGTCCACTGGGCCTGATCACGTAGTAGTAGTAGTAGTAGTAGTTTTTGTCCTGCAGCACATTTATAGTTGATATAATTTGGGTGACAGAAGTACATCTTGCATTTCAGACACGAAATACAACAGCTACCCTACGTTCTGCTTAACTACAAACAAAATAAAGCAGTCCCTCATATTACAGATTTGTGCCAACCTTCAAATCTGTCATGTTGCAACGATGTGTAAGTAAAAATGACTCGCGTACCCAATAGAAGTACAGTATAATAATAACTGTCAAAATTTCTGTGTGTGTGTGTGTGTGTGTGTGTGTGTGTGTGTGTGTGTGTGTGTGTGTGTGTGACGTGCGTTAGTGCGTTACAAACTCGCTATGGCGGACACAAAAGGGGGAATAAAAAAGGGGGGACGCGCACTTCAATTAATTTTATGTATTGTGGTAGCCGTAGCGGAAATTTATATATTTCGAATTGAATTTTTCTGTTCGGTCACTTAATATTCCGCACCCAGTGTTTATATTATCCTCGGTGATTGAATAGCAAAAATAACGAGTGCGCCGGAGAAAAAATTAAATATCGGTTTTCCGGCCTGTAACCCTCGCGCTGCGCTGCGTTCTGTTCTGTTTACATGGACCGCCGCCGCCGCTGCAACGTTTTGCATCCTCAGGAAGTGGCGGGGAGCAGATAGGGCTGGAAGTTGTGCAGGAGGGGAGGGGTGACGGCCGGGGATGGAGTGGTTGCGATGGAATCAAAATACGCTCCCGTCAGTTGTCAGCGGGTAGATCTGTTCCCGAAATGGGGGACCCAATCTCTCTCTTCTTTTTTTTTCTCTATCGTATTGTTCCTTTCGGCTTGACGCTGTCTATGAGTACTGACAGGGTGGAAGAATTAATTTGAACAAACATTTCAGTATTGCAACCGAATTTTTGTGCTTCTGGAAAAAAAAGAATTGACTTCGGTTGCTGCAAATTTAGTGATAAAAATTTGACGTGATATATTAGTTAGCTCGAAATCGAGCGAAATCTGTCTGATTGGTCCGCTTTATTTGGGGTTAGCGTGTGGTCGTGAAAGACAATATGCTGGCCGTCACAGGAAAACAGAAGTATCCCGGAGATGCTGCCTGTCCCATGTATCAGTAGTACTAGACGCTACCACACGTTATTTATGACCAGCTGCTGCGCCCGCTGCCCAGGATTTTTAATATTTCCAACACAAAGTGATTGTCCATGTGCCTGTTAGCATTTCTGATTCATTTCTTCAAGCATATTTTCTCAAACTTCATATTTTCCTTACATGGGAGTTCAATTCTTTAATGACTAGGTTGTTTACTGGTAGTGGTCTAAGTGATGCTGTGGTTAGGTTGTGGTGAAGCTGTCAGATGATGGCACGACTATCGTGACAGCCTGCTTAGCTTTTGGTAATATGACGTTGGGGCTATAGTGAGGTTACGGTGGGAACATTTACAAACAGCGATAGAAATGATCGGCCCCCAAAATGGCGGCAGGTAGTGTCAGGCGTTCCCCAAGGCTCAGTACTAGGTCCCATACTCTTCTCTCTATATGTCAATGATGTGTCATCGGTTCTGACTTATTGCAAATATCATATGTATGCTGATGACCTTCAGTTGTATCTAAGTGCGAAACCAAGCAATCTTACGAAAGATATTGAAAATTTCAATTGTGATCTCGATGCACTATCAAAATGGGCAAAGGACATAGGAATAAAACTAAACCCATCTAAAACCCAAGCGGTACTTGTTGGTCACTCTAAGCTCATTAGCCCAAAACATCGGGAATCCCTACCATCTCTTATCCTAAATGGAACAAATATTAACTTCTCTCCCTCAGCAAAGAGTTTGGGAGTAATAATAGATGAAAATCTAAATTGGACAGAGCACGTAACAGCAGTGTGCAAGAAAGCATCAGCATCCCTTCATGTCCTACAAAAATATAAAAAACTCTTCCCTTTCGATCTGAAAAAGAAATTAGTACAAACGCTTATACTCCCAATCATTGACTACAGCGATATTATCCTACAAGACCTCTCTCAGGAAAACTAGCGACGTCTGGAACTGGTCATGAATGCCTGCGTCCGATATATCTGTGACGTTCGACTTCTTGATCACATTTCACCAGGATGTGCAAAGTTGTACTGGCTGCGTGCAGACAAACGCAGAGATTCCCATACACTCTGTCTCATCTACTGCCCTATAGATGTACACTGTCCCTCATATCTCTCCTCGTCCTTAACGTCGGAACAACATGACAGAAACACACGTTACCATCATAATACAATCCTCTCTGTTCCACTGCATCGCTCAGTCATCTTCTCCAAGTCCTTTACAGTAGCGGGAACCCGACTTTGGAATAGCCTCCCTCGTTATGTTAGAAAACTTAAAAACATGTCCGGCTTCAAAAAACAGTTAATGACGTATCTACTTAAGCAACAGCCTTCCTCTGTGCGTGAATGCACTTCACCTCATTACTTCCCTCTTTCCCCCTCCTTAAATCTCCCTTCCCCAAAACTCGCTATACTAGTGAACATCTACTTTACACACCAAGATATTAATGTACATCTGCACAAATCTTCATTACTACTGCCAATTTTTCTCATGTTCTTCATTATTATTTAGTTCTTTTACTGTTACTACTATTGCTTTTATCATAATTTGTATGTATAGCACCTGTTGTAAAGATACTGCCAGTACTTACTTTATTAAATCTTCGTCATTACTCTTTATTCATCTTGTGACTAGAGTAATCTAATTTTATTATTTAAACTATTGTCATGATGTAATTCTGATGTATGAAATGCTGCATGTGTGAAACACTGGTCCGATGTAAGAGAGGGCCTTATGGCCCTAATCTGATCAGGTTAAATAAATAAATAAAATAAAATAAATGGGACAATCTCACGTCAGCATTTCAGCCGAGTTGCAATGATGTTCCGAGCCAAGCGAGCGGTGGCGTAATTTCCTTATCAAAGCAGTGGAGGAGCGGTAGGGTGGGGTGGGGTGGTACCGCCAGAGTGGGAACGCGCTTTTCCGGGAGCGCCGCGACTTTGCCCGAAGAACATGTGCGGCCCTCCCCGGGCGCCGCTGTTTTCCTGTGCCCCGCCCACGGGAGCCGACGCTGCCGCCGCAGGCGCCGTTAATCGATAGTCGCTCCCAGGCGTGCAAACTTGTTCGACCGCGGGCGTGTCGATAGGAAAATATACGGCGCCGGCCTGGAGAGTCAGCGAGCTGGGCGCATTGCGTGAGAGTAGAGAGTGTTGGTGAGTGAGGGGGGAGGTGAGATTGTGGGGGGGGGGGGAATCCCCCAGGCGGAGGCTGAGCTACCGCGGCCGGGAGTCGCTGTATTGCGCAAGTGCCCGCTTATTCCAGCTTCTCTGCTCTTCGTTACCTGCTCAAACAAGCCCATTTCTAGGGGCCCAGTCAGATCAACGACATACTAACGGTCAGCCATTAGGATACCTGTTCTTGACGATCGTTATTACAGTGCGCGCAAATTGTCGTGGCTGCTAGATGCGCAGTCGGCTGGGGAAGGGTGGGGAGAGTGGCTGTGGTGGAGGGGTCGCTCACAGTGCTGTAGGGGAAATGACGAGCGCTGGAGGGGAAGTGTCGTTATAAACTGAAGTCTACAGTCAGATTTTTTGTAAACATTAAGTGGGTCCCCTCCACGACCACACTTGCATGGTTACCACTCAAGGAGATCTATTGTCATCTCTGCTTTCATTAGTATCTTTAAAAAAATTTCGCCGGAAATGCAGGGATTTATTTTCGCCTAGTTTGATAACTATTTGTGACTTTGAGACAGCCGGCTGGAGTGGCCGAGTGGTTCTAGGCGCTACAGTCTGGCACCGCGCGACCGCTACGGTCGCAGGTTCGAATCCTGCCACGGGCGTGGATGTGTGTGATGTCCTTAGCTTAGTTAGGTTTAAGTAGTTCTAAGTTCTACGGTACTGATGACCTCAGATGTTAAGTCCCATAGTGCTCAGAGCCATTTGAACCATTTCTTGACTTTGAGACAAGCGTCATAGGCGGCAAATTTTGAGTGAAACCTAAACATTTCTCTGGTTGCCGTGTCAAAATTTACTTCTTTTGCCAAAACCCAGCTGAATTAACACTGTAACACCTCGCTAACATGTTGTGCAGATACAATTGAAAGGGAATTATAGGAAAAGTAAAGTCAGCAGCTTATGAAGAAGCACATCTTCAGTACAATAAGACGTGCCGTGTCTTGAAATATGTTGTTCCAAAACCCATAGCATTTCTGGTTTCACCGGCTATCGACGGCCCTTAAAAATTGCATTCTTCCACCGAAAAAGTCTGCAGTTATTCGAGTGACACGGTAGATAATTAAGTTCTATATAATGATATCGTAAAAAGCTCTCCTCTTTGCGTACTGCCATTTGCCAAAATCTGATTTCGATACGTCAAATCGTTTCTGAAATATTACGAATGTAGTGGATATTTCACTTTCACTTTATAGCTGGCGCGGTGCAATCGCAAATGACAGTAATACGCCAGATAAGTTTTATCGAGATTGGTGGCAGATAGATATCTCCAGCCTAGTCTAAAGAAAAATACAATATGTTAGGTAAATTTCGTATGCAACAACATATTATGTCTCCAGAATGAGATTCTCACTCTGCAGCGGAGTGTGTGCTGATAGAAACTTCCTGGCTGATTAAAACTGTGTGCCCGACCGAGACTTTACAGACGTTCTCCTGCGAACTTCTGTAAAGTTTGGAAGGTAGGAGACGAGATACTGGCAGAAATAAAGCTGTGGGTACCGGGCGTGAGTCGTGCTTCGGTAGCTCAGGTGGTAGAGCACTTGCCCGCGAAAGGCAAAGGTCCCGACTTCGAGTCTCGGTCGGGCACACAGGTTTAATCTGCCAGGAAGTAACATATTATGTAATATACAGCAAACCCAAAATCATAGTGACCTCTATTTTTCGTTGCAAATTTTCCCGAATTTCGGGGCAGTGTCTTACTTTCATGTAAATATTACAATGACTGTGACTATTAACGAAATCATGAAAACATCATCACGAACGCATAAAGCTATAAATAAAGCAAAAATGAAATTCTTTTACCGCATGCTTTCTGTAGAAACGTTTGAGAAATATTGAAGGGTGCACGCCTCGATTTTGTTATCTAGTACATTTTTATAATGTTCACTTTATATTCTCGCGATTTACCAATACATTTTTATGATGTTCTGTCTGTATTCTCTCGGATTAATAACGAAAACAAATGTTTCTGATAAACTTTAATTAAATCCACGTTTGTGATACTTACTAATCTAAAGAAATTTTCGGAAAGAACCTAACTGTGGATAATACTTCATTTTCTTGAATAGCGACCACATTGTTTGGAGAAAGCCAAGAAGTCAAAAAAAAACTGAAGGATGCAAACTGATACGTGATCTGGCGAAACACGTGGCTTCAAGAGTTACGTATTTTTGAAAAGTAATTCCTTTCGGTAAGTTATAGCTCGCCGGAAATCTTAGAGGACAGACTGAACACAATATATTTTAATCCAAATATTGAGAAAACGAATTGCACATCAGATGAGTACACCAAAACAGACTCAGTTCTCACAAGTAGTATCATAACATTTAAATTTTTGTAACACTG
The DNA here is from genome assembly GCF_021461395.2 of Schistocerca americana. Lineage (NCBI taxonomy): Eukaryota > Metazoa > Arthropoda > Insecta > Orthoptera > Acrididae > Schistocerca > Schistocerca americana. Next base: position 114,142,602 of record NC_060128.1, on the reverse strand, counting down.
AAAAAATATAAAAATTTGAAAAGTCGCCTTTGAGAGAGAAACGCAATGCAAATTGCAGTTTCGGTTTTACGAGTAACACAGCAATCACCGAGATAAAAAAAAGGAACAGTAAATTATATTTCATCTACGATGACATGATTACTCTGCAATTCGCGATTAAGTGCCTGGCAGAGGGCTAATCCAACCACTTTCAAGTTATATCTCTACTGCTGCGCTCTCGAACGCAACGACAATCGCCTTTGTTTTCATGACTGGTTCCCCAATTCGCTTGTCATGTCCGTTGCACACCTTCTCCCCTATTTCATGATAATAAAAAACAGTACGTGCTGCTTTGAACTTTTTCGATGTTGTCCGTCAGTCCCATCTGATGTAGATGTTAAATGATTCAAATGGCTCTGAGCGCTATGCGACTTAACTTCTGAGGTCATCAGTCGCCTAGAACTTAGAACTACTTAAACCTAACTAACCTAAGGACATCACACACATCCATGCCCGAGGCAGGATTCGAACCTGCGACCGTAGCGGTCGCTCGGTTCCAGACTGCAGCGCCTAGAACCGCACGGCCACTCCGGCCGGCGACGTAGATGTCACACCGCACAGCAATATACTCCAGAAGAGGGCGTACAAGCGTGTAGTGTGCAGTCTCTTTACTAGACCTGTCGCACTTTCTAAGTTTTCTGCCAATAAAGGGCAGTCTTGGGTTTCCTTTCCACCCTCAGCGCCCCCCCCCCCCCCCACCGCCCTCCCCCCCCCCCCAACATTATTTATGTGATCGTTCCAATTTTAGTTACTTGTAATTATCTGCACAGTTAATTACTTTGATCCTTTCAGAAATTGCGCTGTGACTGCTTCTTACTGTCAATAAATCATGGAGTTCGTGGTATTGAACTCGCTACAGGTGTAATGGCACAATCCAGTTCCAGTGCACAATTCTAGCAGCGATCGCAGTGTAGCTCGTGCAGGATTCAGTGATCGATCCACAGTGGCCAGTTTTCGTCGAAGGCGCTGACCTAGTTCATTCCAAAAGTTGAGGCCGGTAAATGATTTCCACCTTTCAGCCGATAACATTTGAAAATTAAATAAGTCACGGAATAAGGTAGGCAGAGAGGTAAAAATTGACAAACATGCTTGGAATGAAATGGTCTTTTATTGAAACCGAATAAATGTGCACAGAAAGACCAACATATATCACTTCTTACGATACAAAAGCAATAATTAGCACAGGAAGCGATTTTTAGCAGAGACGATGTTCATTATAACAAATACTCTTAATGTCGGGTGTCATTCATCAACAGTACCTGCAGTCAAATGGTTCAAATGGCTCTGAGCACTATGGGACTCAACTGCTGTGGTCATTAGTCCCCTAGAACTTAGAACTACGTAAACCTACCTAACCTAAGGACATCACGCACACCCATGCCCGAGGCAGGATTCGAACCTGCGACCGTAGCAGCAGCGCAGCTCCGGACTGGAGCTCCTAGAAACGCACGGCCACCACGGCCGGGTACCTGCAGTCGAGGGACAATGTAGTGAATAGCACTATACAGCCTGTCAGTAGGTCTGGTGAGAAACTCGCGTCGGATGTTGTCTTTTAGCATCCCTAATGAGGTCTGATGCTCGCGGTAGACTTCAGACTTTCAGTGAATCCCACAACCGAAAATGACGCGGACTGAGATCTGGAGAGCTGGGAGGCCAAGCATGACGGAACACGTGGCTTCGCACTCGATCCTCAACAAACGATGTGCGCAAGAGATCTTTCGCACGTGCAGCATCATGTCGTGGATCCCGGTCCTACACAGAAGTACCTTCCAGCAGGTGTTTATCATCAGCCAGGCTACGGATGATGCGATTCTGTCAAATATCGGCGTCAGATGAAGTGAGGCGTCAGTCTTCAGTCTGAGAGCTCATTGAATTGGCGTCAGTGGTGAGCCCCGCTCCCGTGTTTGGAGAGGCGGACGGGGATGGGATACCAACCTGTCTGTCTGTCTGTCTGTCTGTCTGTCTGCACATGTACGTGACATCTACAGATCTCCGTCGCTTTTGCATACTTCCTTCGCGCCGCGTCATTTTTTATTTTTTTGTGTTAGGGTGTATCTAGGCGTAATACTGGAAATCAACGTGATACAGAACGAGCACACATGATTGCTCCTAGTAAAGGTGTTGTGACTAGGCGAGACAGCCAAGTCACTAGGAGAGGAAGCCGAAAGGCACGCGTTTAAGCTCACGCAGGCTGGCGTGAGGTCTGGAACAGTTAAAGGATTTGAGTCTAGCAAATAAACTACGTAGCTGTTGGAATACTTAACTTTAACCCATAATTAGTGAACATCTGTCTGACGGTACATGCTTCACAAGATAAATAGCAAAGGATAATGGCGCCTTGCTAGGTCGTAGCAAATGACGTAGCTGAAGGTATGCTAACTATCGTCTCGGCAAATGAGAGCGTAATTTGTAAGTGAACCATCGCTAGCAAAGTCGGCTGTACAACTGGGGCGAGTGCTAGTAAGTCTCTCTAGACCTGCCGTGTGGCGGCGCTCGGTCTGCAATCACTGACAGTGGTGACACGCGGGTCCGACGTATACTAACGGACCGCGGCCGATTTAAAGGCTACCACCTAGCAAGTGTGGTGTCTGGCGGTGACACCACAAAAGGCAAATAGACAACTTTGATTCACTGAGAGAATTCTGAGAAAGTAAAGCATGTCTATTAAGACGTTCACATACAGAACCCTTGTGCGACCTATATCTGAACACCGCTCGATGGTTTAGGATCCCTGACAGGTCAGATTGATGGAAATGAGTGTTTGGCGTCATTGGCGTAACGAGGCAGGTCCGTCCGCCTTGGTGTAGGTCATATTACATTCGACGCCACGTTGGGCGTCCTGCGCGCCGGATGGGGATGAAATGACGATGAGGACAACACAACACACTGTTCCTGAGCGGAAAATATCCCCAAACCAGCCGGGAATCGAACCCGGGCCCCTTAGGACGGCAGTCCGTCACACTGACCATTCAGCTATCGGGGTGGACACAAGTTAGATCAAGGCAGGGCGCCGAAGCAATTTAGAGCCGTGCTGGCAGATTCGTTACCGGTAGTTCCAGTGAACTACATCTACAACTACATGATTACTCTGCTATTCACAATAAAGTGCCTGGCAGAGAGTTCAATGAACCTCCTTCATGCTGTCTCTCTACCGTTTCACTCTCGAACAGCACGCGGGAAAAACGAGCACTTAAATTTTTCTGTGCGAGCCCTGATTTCTCTTGATTTATCGTGATGATCATTTCTCCCTATGTAGATGGGTGCCAACAGAATGCTTTCGCAATCGGAGGAGAAAACTGGTGATTGAAATTTCACGAGAAGATCCCGTCGCAACGAAAAACGCCTTTGTTTTAATGATTGCCACTCCAATTCATGTATCATGTATGTGACACTATCTCCCCTGTTTTGCGATAATACAAAACTAGCTGCAATTCTTTGTGCTTTTTCGATGTCATCCGTCAGTTCCACCTGATGCGAATCCCACACCGCACAGCATTACTCCAGAATAGGGCGTACAAATATATTGTATGCAGTCTCTTTAGTAGACGTGTTGCACCTTCTAACTGTTCTGCCAATGAATCGCAGTCTTTGGTTTACTCTACCCACAATGTTATCTATGTGATCGTTCCAATTTATGTTATTTGTAATTGTAATCCCTAAGTATTTCGTTGAATGTATAGCCCACAGATTTCGGTGACTTATCGCGTAATCGAAATTTAGCTGATTTCTTTTAGTATTCATGTGAATAACTTCACTCTTTTCTTTATTCAGTGTCAATTGCTACTTTTCGCACCATGCAGCTATCTTATCTAAATCATTTTGCAAGTCGTTTTGATCATCTGATGACTTTACAAGACGGTAAATGACAGCATCATCTGCAAACAATCTAAGATGGCTACTCAGACTGTGTCCTTTGTCGTTAATATAGATCAGGAACAATAGAGAGCCTATAACTCTTCCTTGGTGAACGCCGGGTATTACATATTACTTTTGTTTTACTCGATGACTTTCCGTCTATTACCACGAACTGTGACCTTTCTGACAGGAACTCACGAACCCAGTCGCATAATTGAGGCGATATTCCGTAGGCACACAGTTTGGTTAGAAGACGCTGGTGAGGAACGAAGTCGAAGCCTTCTGGAAATCTCGTGAATGTTACGGAGATTCTCCGTGATGTCATATCCCTGGAGGGAAGGAGACTTCCTTTTTGCCAATCACTGTTGGCAAAGTTTAGAGATCGGGCATCTGCGACAGACTGGAGAACGACGCTGCTGTTAGAGCAACACACATCTCGTCTAAGCGCTAAAAGAAATCTGGCCTCGGAGGGAAGTACGTAGACAGTCGTTTTCCCCGCGTTCCATTTGTGAACGGAATAGGAAAATGGAATGAGCAGCAGAGAAACAGGAATCCTCCGCCATGTATCTCCCGCTGGCTTGCGGAAATCGAGTGTAGATGTAGATGCAGATGTAGATACCAGGTGAACTCACCGATCATGACTCCCCTCTGCACGGGCATAGTGGGTCGAAACATTTGGCGTTCTAGACCGTGGTATTTTGGTACCAAGATACTGATTTCGGACACGTAGTGCCGTTGTATTGCTCGCGTCATTCATGGGATAGCAAGTTTCGTAGACTCGAGTGTGTGTTCGTTGGTCGAACAGTCAAGTCTGTCGGACAATTTCGGTGATCAAAGACCGTAGAGGATGGCCAGCACTAGGGTAGAGCGCGTGCCTGTGCTCTCAGAAGTGGGCCTCAAGAGTCGCGCCGCATGGCGAGTGCACTGCGGCATGAGTCAACTTGTGTCGCGTGCGTTTCTGCATCGTCCCACTAATTAATTAGCGGGGACGCCTGCTTTGAGTTCGTTCTCCAACTACGCCCAGCTCCCGGATGGCAACTTGTCGGGGTAGCAGGCGACACGGCGGTGGGAGGAGGTACCAGGCGCACAGGTGGAGTTGCTCTCCAAGGCCCGTTCGAGGCGTAAAGTAGCGAGCGGGATAGCAAACACTATTGCTCTGTAGTAAGGTAAGTGGCAGTCCACACTCTACAGCCATATACCAATTATGGGACTACAGAAAGAGTTTGTTTCTGTGTAGATTTCCTGTGGGCGAAAGACCTAAGTCGCAACAAGGCCCGTGGAGTAGCCCTCACAGAAATTTGGGAGGGCCACGAATGACTGCATGGTATGCAGTGCACAGTGCCTCATCAAAATAGTTGGGACACCTATTGGTGGAAACTAATGTGGGGTGTGTCCATCCTTGTTATTTGGAAAGCAAAATGATTGATGGTGGTTGAAGTAGGGAAGATATAAAATGCAGACTAGCAATGGCAAGAAAAAAATTCCTGATATATATAATAGAAACGCCCCCCTTCAAAAATTGAGAATGATTGTGCTGGTAAACTCCTACATTATTTGATTTTCAAACAGCTGACCAAAACTAAATAAACTCAGACAGTTCTCTCTTTACTTATTCTGATCATCGCTAAATTGACGCACACAATATTTTTTTAGCGCAACGCAATCTGACGTTCAGTAATCCCTACAAAAGAATGGTCCTGACTAACAATAACCGATACCTTTCACGAATCACTTATCGCACAAAAATCTTCGTTACTCGGACTACTGCAATACAGCGAGCGCCAATACTGCCAGCTAAATAAAAGATTCTAACTACTGAAGGCACTAACTACTGATAGGCATAGTTAGCAAATGAAAGATTTCGACACAGGAGAAACAATGTATTTAACTTAACAGCGTTCAGAAGTCAAACCATCTTCACAAATTTCCTTCTTCTGGCAGACACACATCCAGACCGTCCGCTTATAGTAACATCTCAAAACTCTGACATCTCTCTCTCAACATCCGCCACTGCTGGCGGCTCACCTCCAACTGCTCAACGCTACGCGCTGTTCACATCCAACTGCCCAACACTACAATAGCGAATATTCCAACAATGAGTCCAACCAGCCACAGGCTGCACACAGCGCAGTCAGCGACTTTCATACAGAGCACTACGTGGCGTTACCAACATAAAAACCTAAACAGCCTACTTTATATATAACATATATATATCACACACACACACACACACACACACACACACACACACACACATTCCCATATAAATAATAAAGTGTCAGGAAGTTCTTTCTGAAAGTATTTTGTGGAGTGTAGCCATGTATGGGAGGGAAACATGGACAGAAAACAGTGTAGACGAGAAGAGAAGCATTTGTTACTTCGTGCTACAGAAGAATGCTGAAGATTAGATGGGCAGATGACATAACTAATGAGGAAGAACTGAATAGAATTGGGGAGAAGAGAAATCTGTGGTACAACATGACTAGAAGAAGGGATCAATTCGTAGGATACATTCTGAGGCTTCAAGGGATCACCAGTTTAATACTGTTGGATAGCGGGGGGGAGGGGGGGGGGGGAGTAAAAATTGTAAAGGGAGACCATGTTATGAATACAGGAAACAGATTCAGGAGGATGTAGGCTGCAGTAGTTATTTTGAGGCTTGCACAGGATAGAGTAGCATGGAGAGCTGCAGCAAACCAGTCTTCAGACTGAAGAGCACAACAACAACACGTCCATACTTCGTCAGTATGACGGCCTTAACTCTACTGGCGACTCTCTCGGTGAGGTCTGTGAATGTCTGTCGAGAAACGGTAGCCCGTTATTCCTCGAGAGCCGAAACCACGAAAGATAGTGACGTCAGATGTTGGGGTCTGGAGAGAAGGCTACGCTCCAACTTGTCCCATAGATGTTGCATTGGTTTCACGTTGGGACTATGGGCAAGCCAGTCCATTTCAGGAATGTTGCTGTCCACAAACTATTGCCCCACAAAGCTTTGTCTCCACCCTTGCGTGTCCCTTTTAATCCTCATCAGCTTATCCATTTTCGCACTGGCTCATGTGTTTTTCTCTTTATTAATATTTCTCTCACTCTCTCTCAACTCTGAAGTCATTATATGTCAGCATATTACCTAGCTCTTGTATTTAATAATCATATACTTACAGTGTACTCAATCCTTTTGTGTTGTACAACTAAGATGGCACTTCAAAGGAAAGTTAGGTGGTTGAGTTGTGTGGGGAAGTTGGTTGTTACTGTCACCTATGTAATATACAACATGATGCAAAATTAAGGAATTTTGTATGTGACTCATCATAGAATACCCAGTGTCCAATGAAAAGTGTTTCTCGTGGTACAGACGGCACAGCAATGTATAGGGTGTCACCTTCTGATCACTAAAGATAGCTGCCTACACAAAGAACGCACACAGGATCTGAGAACTCGTAACAATTTGGAGATGAATGGAGAAAGAGTTATGAAATTTTACGACTGATAGTTTCTGCATACACATCCTTCTGTTCGGCATGCATTATACGAGGGGGCACCCAAAAGTAACCGGAATCTTAATGCTGCACATCGTGTACTTGTAGTAGCAGGTTGCGCCGCCAGAGGGTTGTAGTAGGAGCTCTGCTGAGTCATTCTGCCACGCGGCGTCACCTTACAGTGGGAAGTGTGGTTTCTTTGGCTGTTCTTTGAGTGCGCGTACGGTGCAGACGTGACACAAGGAAATGGCTAGTTCTTACGAACAACGTGCGGCAGAGAAATTTTGTTTCTTGCTCTGCAAGAACGCAGCAGAAACTGTTGCGATGATTCAGACAGCCTACAAAGACCATGCTCTTAGTAAAACGCAAGTTTACCAATGGTTTTCTCGGTTTAAAAAGGGAGAAATGGTGGTTGAAGATCAGTCCCGTTCCGGTCGACCTTCAACTGCTCGAAGCAAAGACAACATCGACAAAATCCGTGATCTCATCAGTGAAGATCGACGCAGGACAATCGACCAACTCGAGAACTTGTCCGGGTTGTCCTGGAGTTCAATTCAGCGCATCTTGACCATCGATTTGAGGTTGCGAAGAGTGGCAGAAAAATTCGTGCCAAAGCTTCTTACCAGAGATCAAAGGGATCGTAGCGTTCAAGCCTGTCTCGAAATGGAGGACGCGTTCAAAGATGATCCGCATTTTTTCAACAAAATCAGGTGATGAGTCATGGTGCTATGGGTACGAAAGTTAACAACAGTCATCACAATGGAAGTCACCTGGCTCACCTCGACCAAAAATAGCTCGACAAGTGAAATCCAATGTGAAAACGATGTTGATCTGTTTTTTTGACATCAAAGGGATCGTACACTCTGAATTTGTCCCAGAAAACTAGATAGTAAACCAACAATTCTATTAGGAGGTTATGAAACGGTTTCCCAGAAGTTTGTCGCGAAAACGTCCGGCTTTGTGGGATTCTGGCGTTTGGTTCCTGCGTCACGACAAGGCTCCCGCGCACATGGCTCTCAGCGTTCGCCAGTTTTTGGCCTCAACGAAGACGACTACCTCGACCCACGCGCCCTATTCGCCGGATTTAGCACCCTCGGACTTCCTTCTATTCCCGAGGATGAAAAGAGACTTCAGAGGGAAGCGTTTTGCGGATGTGGAAGACGTAAAACGCAATGTCATGAAAGTGCTAGCAGGTTTCAAAGAGGACGAATTTAACAGGTGCTTCGAACACTGGAATGAACGTTTGGACAAGTGTATTAATACTAATGGAGAGTACTTCGAAGGAGATTAAGGTTGTATTTGAAAACAATACCGTATATGCTTTCTAGAAAGAAATTCCGGTTATTTTTGCTCCCCCCCCTCCTCCCCCCTCCCCCGTCGTACATACCTCCATCTGATACTGAATTGACAAGTCTGTGTCTGTGGTGCGAGAGGATTGCAACTTCAGTTTATGAAGATTATTATTCGGAATGTGGGGTGTTGCGCTCCCAACAGCCCCCTACCACCACCCACAAATCCCCCCGCCCCCCCCCCCCCCCAACTTTCTAACCTAAGTGCACTACCTGTCACCGAATATGGTTTATCAACTGGACGATAGTACAAGTGTAGTAAGGCATTTACTGAAGTTGATGAATATAGGAGTTTCACATCATTTAGCATCTGCCACCAATCCCAGATGCTGATGGTGTGGCTTCGGGTCGTGGCTTTTGTAAGCTAAGGCGTGAAGACAGAGCAAACTTAATCTCATAAATTACGAACTGGCCTCGTGAACGAAGACCCCCCCCCTCCCCATTTCTCTCTACCGCGGCCTACTGCGTGTAAATGCCTGCGTTAGGGTGGGGGTGCGGCTGGAGGGTGGATTGCGAGTGGTGGAGGGGTAAGAACTGAGGAGGCCACGCTGTGGGGCCCGGCGAGCACGCGAGGTCGGTGGCGGAGGGTGAGATGCGCAGCCAGGGGGTAGGCCTCGAGCTCTTGATATATGTGCTGTCCCTGCGTCGTAACTTGGTGGCGCGTAGTCGAAGCCACGGGCGCGTCGCGTGTCTCAGGCATCCGCTACACAAATAATACTTACGGCCTCCGGGGATTCTCCGCTCCGCTCTCATCTCGAACCTGATTTACGGCTCTTGTATGCGGCTGCTGTAGCTGAAGTCCTAACGTATGCCTCGAGTGTAGCCGTTAGCGGCAGTACCTTCTCTCTCTCTCTCTCTCTCTCTCTCTCTCTCTCTCTCTCTCTCTCCCTCCCCCTCCCTCCCCCTCCCCCTCCCCTTCCCCCTCCCCTTCCCCTCTCCCCTTCCCCCTCTCTTCCTCGTTCTCCTCCTGGTCCTCCACTCCTCCACTACCCCAGCAATTGTAAAATGTCTGGATGAAGATATTCTGCACCTACATACATACAAGTTTTATTTGCAACAGTTAGCTACACCTTCTGCAAACTAATCTGCATAGTTGCTGCCCCGACTTCGACGTTTGTAATAGCGTTGTACCAACTTTTCGATATTCTCGTCATAGAAGGCAGCCACCAGTGCTTGCCGCCAATTCTCTACCCTGTCCGTGTCAAAATGTTGTCTTCACAGCCACTGATTCATGTGAGGAGAGATGAAACTCGGAGGGAACCAATTACAGGCTGTATTGTGGGTGATCAAACATTTCCCATCGAAAACGCTGCAGGGGCATTTTCATTGCCTCTGCAGAATGCGGCTGAGAATTGTTTTGAAAGGGGATACGCATGTAGGTTATGTTATGTGGGCTGCATAGCTTCAGGGTAAATTTCTCACTGGGGCCTCGTACTTGGCGGGAGACACTATTTTGCAGGCATATTTACGCGCTTACAGTGCGCTAACACCTTAAAAGAGCGTTGTGACCCTATCGATGGGCGTTCTAAAGACACTGCCCAACACTTCCATGCAAAGCTTCATCCTATTTTCTCAGTGGTTTGCATTTGGCGACCGATCGGAACTTACTTTCCGAATAGCGTTCGTACTTGCCTGCTGATCGAATCTACCGATAACAAATCTTGCAGCCTGGCTCTGTATTTCTTCGATATCTTCCTCTAATCCGACCTGGTGGCGATCGCAAACACTCGAACAGTACAAAAGAATGAATCACACAAGTTTTCTCTTTGCATTGTTCTTTGCAGGTGAGCTACACTTCCAAGAACTCTCCCAATAAACGAAAGTCGAGTATTAGCCTTCCTTTACCACCCTTACGTGCTCTACGTCTACATCTACACAGACACTCCGCAAGTATCTTTTCCTGTTCCACTCGCAGATAGAGCAAGGCAAAACCGACTGTCCATACGCCTCAGTGTGAACCCTAATTTCTCTTATCGTATATTCGTGGTCCTGACGCGCGTTGTATGTTGGTGGCACTAGAATCATGTGGCATTCAGCTAAAAATGTCGGTTCTCCAAATTTTATCAATAGTATTTCTCGGAAAGAACGTCACCTTCCCTCCAGGGATTCCCATTTGACTTCCCAAAGCGTCTCCATTACACTTATGTGTTCTACGAACCCACCGGCAAGAAATCTAGCATCCCGCCTCTGAATTGCTTTGACGCCTTGCTTCAATGCGGCCTGGTACGGGTCCCAAACACTTGAGCAGTACACAAGAACAGGTCGCACCAGCTTCCTATGTACAGGTGAACCACTCTTTCCTAAAATTCTCCCAATAGATCGGAGTCAACCATTTGCTTTCCCAAGCAGAGTTTCACATGACCGTTCCACCTCATATCGCTCTGCGAAATTTCTCCCACATATTTAAACCAACTGACTTTGTCAAGTAAGACACTAGTAATACTGTATCTGAACATTACTGGTTGAATCTTTCTACTCATCTGCATTAACCTACATTTTTCCACATTTAGTTACCATTCCTCACACCAACTCAAAATTTTGTCTAAGTCGTCTTCTATCTTCCTACAGTCACTCAACTTCGACACCTTACTCTACACCACGGCATCATCAGCAAACAATAGAAAATTTCTGCCCATCCTGTCCGCCAAATCATTAATGTATTTAGAGAACAAAAGGGATCGTATCACATTTCCCAGGGGCACTCCTGACGATACCCTTATCTGTAATGAAAACTCGCCGCCGAGAACAACATACTGGGTTCTATTACTTCAGAAATCTTCGAGCCACTCACATACCTGTGAACTTACTGAATATGCTCGTACCTTCGTTAACAGCCCGCAATGGGGCACCGTGTCGAACGCCTTCCGGAAATCTAGAACTATGGAACCTGCCTGTTGCGCTTGATCCATAGTTCTCAGTATACCATGTGAGAAAAGGGCAAGCTGAGTTGTACACGAGCGATGCTTTTTAAACCATGCTGATTCACAAACGCAAGCTTCACAGTCTCAAGAAAGTTTGTTATATTCGAACTGAGAATATGTTCAAGGATTCTGCAACAAAAAGAAGTTAGAGTATTGGTCTGTAATTTCGTGGGTCTGTTCTTTTACCTTTCTCATATACTGGAGCCACCTGCGCTTTTCTCCAGTCACTTGGCGTTTCGTGCTGCCGATGTGCAATCAGAAAAGTCGCTGATGATGTGGGCAGGTCAAATCATGAAATTGTTTCGAATGGTTTCGGAATGACACTTTGGACTGCAAAACTTATTCGATAATTGTTCAGTGTCTGAGAAATAGCGGCGGGGTGTGCGAGTTGCTCACGTCTCGCTACATGAAATCACCTGTGATGCAGAATACTACTGAGCAGTGCCGTAAGAGGTGGTGTTGATAAGTAGGTTTACGAATATGACGTCAAAACTGAGGCTTTGTCCTCGCAGTGAAAGTATTCTGGATGGCTGAGAGAGAGAGAGGGGGAGAGAGAGAGAGAGAGATAGAGAGAGAGAGAGAGAGAGAGAGAAAACTGGACAGGTGCGATCAAACGTAAAGGTTACTATGTCCTTCGGTTACGACAGGACAATGCACGACGAAGTAAATATGGATAATTCTACTAACTCAGAGATCAAAGATGCTTCCGTGAAACAGTCTGAAAAAATCGCCCGGATCTGTGGCGAAACAGTTCACGAAATTTCAGAATGAGATTTTCACTGTGCAGCAGAGTGTGCGCTGATATGAAACTTCCTGGCAGATTAAAACTGTGTGCCGGACCGAGACTCGAACTCGGGACCTTTGCCTTTTACCCTGCAAGTTCTCTACCTACTGAGTTACCCAAGCACGACACGACCCACCCCTCAAGTAGGAGACGAGGTACTGGCGGAAGTAAAGCTGTGAGGATGGGGCGTGAGTCGTGCTTGGGTAGGTCAGTTGGTAGAGCAATTGCAGGGTGAAAGGCAAAGGTCCCGAGTTCGAGTCTCGGTCTGGCACACAGTTTTAATCTGCCAGGAAGTTTCAGTTCACGAAATTATTACACGAGGACTGGAACTTTAATAGTGGCAACTATTTATTTACAGCGCGTACAAAATAGATACGTGTTTCAAAGTTTTACTCACCTTCAAAGTAGTCCACAGCATTGTGTATAACCCGTTGCCAGCGATGTGGAAGTCGTAGGCTACTCTTAGAAGTGCCAGTTGTGCTGACAGTTCGAACGGCGCGGTCTATTGCCCGACGAATTTGTAGCAGTTCTGAAGCGAATGCCGTGAAATGTTTCCTTCGGTTTAGAAATCGAGCTGAACTCGCGAGGGCTTAAGCGAGGGGAGTGCAGTAGGTGGTATGGCAACTAGCAGACGCATCAAACAAATCAGTAACAGTTTGCACTGTGCGTACTTGAATATTTTCCTGCAAAATGGTGGTCAAGTAGTGCAGAAACTGTCGTCACTTGTGTCTCTACGCTGTTCCTTTTTGGAACACAACCTACGACCAGCTTAGAGACAGAAGTGATGACACTTCGTGCAGGACCTCACCATCATTTTGCAGGACAGTGCTCAAGTACGTACAGTGCAAGCTGTTACTGATTTGTTTGACTGACGGGGCTGCTAAGTGTTACACCACCTACTGCTCTCCCCTGACTTAAGCCCTCGTGAGTTCAACTCCATTTCTGAACTGAAGGAAACACTTCACGGCATTCGCTGCAGAACTGCTACAGATTCGTCGTGCAATAGACCGCGCCGCTCGAACTGTCAGCACAACTGGCACTGCTAAGAGTATCCTACGACTTCCACATAGCTGGCAACGGCTTATCCACAATGCTGGTTACTTCTTTGAAGGTCAGTAAACCTTTGAAACACGTATCTATTTTGTACGAGCTGTAAATAAATAGTTGCCACTACTGTGGTTCCAACCCTTGTATAAATGCAACTGCACAATCTTCGTTCCATGTTCGTGAATGTTTGGCCAAAGACAATACCGTAATGTTCCATATTAATGTTCCATATTCACCCGATATGGCTTCATGTAACTTTTTTCTACAACCAAGAATAAGATAACTTCAAATGGCAATCGTTTTACAAGCTTACATGTGATAAAAAACGCGACGCTGAAAGAGCTAAAGCTGTCCCAAACGTGTTGTACAGTATCTAATGAGGAGTACTGTATTTTGCAGCGGACAAAGTTAATGTAGACAAATAAATTTAGTTCCTTCATTAAAAAGGGTATTATATTAGTGAAGTATAATGGAACGGCGACAGTCAAAATTTTTGCCGGACGGGGACTCTAAGCCGGATTTCCTGCTTTACGTCAACAGTCGCCCTAACGGCTTGGGCTGTGTGTGCCCGAATCACAGCGAGACAAACTTCCATATGAAATGGTAATTAAATCAAGACATCAACGGGTACAGTTCAAAACGTGTGCCCCGATCGCGAATCGAACCCAAGATCTCCTGCTTAAATGGCAGACGCTCTATCCAGTTGAGTCACCGAGGGCACGGAGGATAGTACAACTGCAGGGATTTATCCCTTGCACGATCCCTTGAGACCCACATTCCCATCTTAATGTCCACACACTACATTCGTAGTGCCCCTGCCCATTACACTCATTACACGTGGCACACAATCTTACCGAGTCCCGTAAGAGTTCGAGCAATACGTGTGGATCCAGCACAGAAGAAGGAGGCAAATGGCTGATTAGCCTTATCTATATGAAGATCATATCTATATGAAGACCTTCCTACCATCTTCCATATGTCCTCGTTCCTGTGTCGGAACGTGTACTCGTACACACATTACGTAGTTGCCGTGCAGTGGAGGACATTTTAACTGAAAGTCGCTACCTGGTAGCAGCGGATAAATACGGCATTTCAGTGCCTGTGTTGTTAAGAGGTACAACGCATACATGTCCGAAGGAACATTGCATTGTACTTCGGAACATAGACACTGCAGGGCGTATTTATCCGCCGACACTGGGCAAGCGACATTCAAGTAAAATACACTCCTGGAAATGGAAAAAAGAACACATTGACACCGGTGTGTCAGACCCACCATACTTGCTCCGGACACTGCGAGAGGGCTGTACAAGCAATGATCACACGCACGGCACAGCGGACACACCAGGAACCGCGGTGTTGGCCGTCGAATGGCGCTAGCTGCGCAGCATTTGTGCACCGCCGCCGTCAGTGTCAGCCAGTTTGCCGTGGCATACGGAGCTCCATCGCAGTCTTTAACACTGGTAGCATGCCGCGACAGCGTGGACGTGAACCGCATGTGCAGTTGACGGACTTTGAGCGAGGGCGTATAGTGGGCATGCGGGAGGCAGGGTGGACGTACCGCCGAATTGCTCAACACGTGGGGCGTGAGGTCTCCACAGTACATCGATGTTGTCGCCAGTGGTCGGCGGAAGGTGCACGTGCCCGTCGACCTGGGACCGGACCGCAGCGACACACAGATGCACGCCAAGACCGTAGGATCCTACGCAGTGCCATAGGGGACCGCACCACCACTTCCCACCAAATTAGGGACACTGTTGCTCCTGGGGTATCGGCGAGGACCATTCGCAACCGTCTCCATGAAGCTGGGCTACGGTCCCGCACACCGTTAGGCCGTCTTCCGCTCACGCCCCAACATCGTGCAGCCCGCCTCCAGTGGCGTCGCGACAAGCGTGAATGAAGGGACGAATGGAGACGTGTCGTCTTCAACGATGAAAGTCGCTTCTGCCTTGGTGCCAATGATGGTCGTATGCGTGTTTGGCGCCGTGCAGGTGAGCGCCACAATCAGGACTGCATACGACCGAGGCACACAGGGCCAACACCCGGCATCATGGTGTGGGGAGCGATCTCCTACACTGGCTGTACACCATTGGTGATCGTTGAGGGGACACTGAATAGTGCACGGTACATCCAAACCGTCATCGAACCCATCGTTCTACCATTCCTAGACCGGCAAGGGAACTTGCTGTTCCAACAGGACAATGCACATCCGCATGTATCCCATGCCACCCAACGTGCTCTAGAAGGTGTAAGTCAACTACCCTGGCCAGCAAGATCTCCGGATATGTCCCCCATTGAGGATGTTTGGGACTGGATGAAGCGTCGTCTCACGCGGTCTGCACGTCCAGCACGAACGCTGGTCCAACTGAGGCGCCAGGTGGAAATGGCATGGCAAGCCGTTCCACAGGACTACATCCAGCATCTCTACGATCGTCTCCATGGGAGAATAGCAGCCTGCATTGCTGCGAAAGGTGGATATACACTGTACTAGTGCCGACATTGTGCATGCTCTGTTGCCTGTGTCAATGTGCCTGTGGTTCTGTCAGTGTGATCATGTGATGTATCTGTCCCCGGGAATGTGTCAATAAAGTTTCCCCTTCCTGGAACAATGAATTCACGGTGTTCTTATTTCAATTTCCAGGAGTGTATCTCCCCTGCACGGAAATATACATAATGGATGTACGAGCTCAGGTTGTAGAAACACATGGTTGACTACATGTGGAGGTTTGGGTCTGGCCGTGAGTCTTGCTTGGCTGGCCTAATGGTACGGTGACCACTTCGAGAAGTGGGAAATATGGGTTCGAGTCCCACTCCGGCATAAATTTTTGTGTCGTCATTCCACTCTACAGCTGATGGCTGCCCAGCAATCAGTCCTATACAGTGCAACTGGACGGATTACCGATGGGTATACGGTTGATTTGAGCCTGTTTGGAATTTTCTTTTCGCATAGTATTCCAGCAACCGAGCGCCATTTGAGCCACCTGCTAAGGAGGTTGAAGATTTCTGCACTGAGATTTACATCGGCAGCAATTGTCGATCCCCATCACGATCCACTGGTTTCCCAAAATTCTTCATCAAACATAGTCAGATATGTAGTGAGTGCAGCAATGTTCTTTCGGCAATTACAAATGGTTTATGAACAACATTTGCTCGATCTAAATCGAATGTCTCGCTCTTTGTCCACTTTTATTTTCATTTAATAATAGCTTCCGCCTGTGCTTTTCCAACAAACCTTGGCCCATTCGTTCAGCGACGGGTGGTGGGGTGGAGCGTGGGGGGGGGGGGCAAACGGGGGTGGGAGGTCTATCATGTCCTGGGCGCCATTTGTTGAGAGGCACGAAATGGTCTCCAAGACAAATAAGATTTTGAGGGAAACATTATTATTAGAGTAAATTATATACATTATGTTACTATTTTTCTTTCTGGAAGTGTGGCGGGGCGGGGGGGGGGGGGGGGGACTCTAATACAATGTTGTAGCCTGGGGGCCAGGGATGTTCGCTACGCCACTGGATCGACCGGGCGCGGAATCCATTATTATGAGGAAAAGTTCATTGTTGTCATTCCTGAAGTCATATCCAACGATTGCACGAAGCAAATATGTCAGATATTGATCCAGTGAAATGTCACTGCATTCAGTACCCTACGATGATAAAAATAAAAACAATTCTTTTAATATTACAGAAAACTGATGGACGATGAAACATTGTTGACTTCATTTTTGCATTTGGCAGATACATAGAAATCGGCGGAAATTATTTATTTAACACTGTTGACCAGTGTAACTGCTGATCTTAAACCCATATATTTGATAATTTGGCAGAACAGAAATAAAATAAATCACAGGTGACTGTGAAGTTCTTGCTACTGTTGTTTAACTATCCAGGTTTAACTTTAAGACTTATTTCTTACAACTTCGGTTTGGGAGCATATCCTAAATCGGTTTCATTTGTTTTCAGGTGAGTACGGCTCCTGTGGATTACAAGTCATACGTGCTGGGGTTACACAACGAGGAGCTCTGTCACCGAAGGTAAGTAACAACTAGTATTCAGTGTCCCTGTGAAGTTGTCGTTTCCGGCTATTTTTTCTTGCAGAATGTTTCCAGTATTCTGACTGGAGTGCCGTCCCTCATAACAACCTCTTCATCTCAGACTGGCGCTTGCATACAACGTCTTGAATTTTTTCTTGATTTGTTGCATGTACTCCAATGTCTGTCATTCCCTGCAGTTTTTACGCTCTACAGCTCCTGAAATACCGTGGAGGTTACTCCCTGATGCCTTAACTCGTGTCCCATCATCCTGTCCCTCCTTCGTGTCACTGTTTTCTACGTAGGTGGTTCTATGGACGACCTCCCTGTTCCTCATCATACCAGTTCACCTAATTACCAACATTCTTCTGCAGCAGCACATGTCAAATGGTTTTGGCCATGGGTGCCCTCTTCATCTGTGTTAGCCTACTTTGTAAGTCCTCGTTGCCTGATGCAGCATCTGGTAGTTTGCTCCCAAACTAGTGGAACTGCATCACTTCGTCTACTTTATGGTCCACAATTTTGATTTAAATTCTATCACTAATCACATTTTTCCTACTACTCGTTACATTTGCCTTTCTGCAGCTTACCCTTCATATATACTTTGTACACTTCAGACTGTTCATTCCATTCAGCAAATCCTGTAATTCTGCTTCACTTTGACTGAATATAGCGATGTAGTCAGCGAATCTTCTCCTTGAGACCGCTTCACCCTCAGTTTCCATCCCTGAATCTTTCACTTCCGTCATTTCTCCTTCTACGCACAGACTATACAGAAGCAGCGAAAGTCTGAACCATGTCTTACACTCTCTTTGATCCAAGCCACTCGCTCTTGGTTTCCCAGTCTTACTGTTCCTTCTTGGTTCTTGCACATATTGTATACTATCTATCTTTCCCTGCAATTGACTGGTATTTGCCCGAGAATTTCGAACGTCTTACACCATTCTACAGTGTCAAATTGCTTTTTCTATTCCGGTAAATCCTATAATCCTGCCGCGATTGGCTCCATGTTTATCTTGGCTGTGTTTGCTATGTCTCTCATAGTAATTTACCCACATTCCTGTTTTCTTACTCTTAAATCTACTCATACCCCCTTTTTGATTTTATATTTTTGTGTTCTCATGTGATCAGAAATCTTGTTTCTCCTGCCACCCAACTTCACTAATTCGCACTATATCTAACTTCAGCATGGCATCTAGGTCCAGGCTGCCCAGAATCCATAGGCCTGATTGTGCTCCTAAAAGTGGTAGATTCCCTCAAAGAGGTACTACCTGGCGTAGTGTCCTTTTTGTGACGACATTCCATGGTGCATAGTTGTTCAAACTAGTGTGGGTCGGACAAATCTTTCCCGGTAATAGAACCGAGGTTGTACATCCTGGAGCTGGATAATAGGCCGCTCCTCTGGAGTCAGACGTCCTTCGCAGCCGCTTCTCTGAAGAACAGACTCTGCTAAATGTAAATAGTTTATCCGCTTAATCCACCGTTCGTTCATGGTTGTAGTCTTCCGCCTTCAAAACCGTTGACCATCTTCAACGTCAAGCTGGCAGGGGACCTCACAAGGTACTGTCAGCTGAACCAAGGTTTTTTAAAGAGGTGTTACTCCTCTATCACTCCCACTTTGTTATGGCTTGCGACAGACAGAGCCTGGCTCTGGTGGGATTATTATTATTATTATTATTATTTATTCCCTTTCTCAGACGTTATGTCTGGTTAAAAATGGAATATGACGCGAACCTTGATCAAGCGTGACTTCCTTTTAACTGTGTGGTATATGTTACATTGCATTTAGGAACTTTCGGGTAATTGAACATGTATCAATAATTACAGATTTCTGTAGTTGTATATATTAGTTTGGATGTAGCTGTATTGCATTGATGTACTGGTGGATATTGTGTGGTATGACTCTTGTAGTTGATAGTATAATTGGTATAATGTCAACTTTATCCTGATGCCACATGTCCTTGACTTCCTCAGGCAATTGGATGTATTTTTCAATTTTTTCTCCTGTTTTCTTCTGTATATTTGTTGTATTGGGTATGGATATTTCGATTAGTTGTGTTAATTTCTTCTTTTTATTGGTGAGTATGGTGTCAGGTTTGTTATGTGGTGGTGTTTTATCTGTTATAATGGTTCTGTTCCAGTATAATTTGTATTCATCATCCTCCAGTACATTTTGTGGTGCATACTTGTACGTGGGAACGTGTTGTTTTATTAGTTTATGTTGTATGGCTAGTTGTTGATGTTTTATTTTTGCTACATTGTCATGTCTTCTGGGGTATTCTGTGTTTGCTAGTATTGTACATCCGCTTGTGATGTGATCTACTGTTTCTATTTGTTGTTTGCAAAGTCTGCATTTATTTGTTGTGGTATTGGGATCTTTAATAATATGCTTGCTGTAATATCTGGTGTTTATTGTTTGATCCTGTATTGCAGTCATGAATCTTTCCGTCTCACTGTATATATTGCCTTTTCTTAGCCATGCGTTGGATGCATCTTGATCGATGTGTGGCTGTGTTAGATGATACGGGTGCTTGCCATGTAGTGTTTTCTTTTTCCAATTTACTTTCTTCATATCTGTTGATGTTATGTGATCTAAAGGGTTGTAGAAGTGGTTATGAAATTGCAGTGGTGTAGCCGATATATTTATATGAGTGATTGGTTTGTGTATTTTGCTAGTTTCTGCTCGTTCTATAAAAAATTTTCTTAAATTGTCTACCTGTCCATAATGTAGGTTTTTTATGTTTATATTTATCTTATATTTTATGTTTTACCTTATTTTATGTTTTATCTTATTTATGTTTTATCTTATTTTATGTTTTATCTTATATTTTATGTTTATATTTTAATAAGCCTAACTGATAAACAGCAGATGCTGTTAAGTTCACACTCTTATATATCTGAATTTAAGAAATACATGAACATTGAGAATGTATATTTATGAGCCGCCACTGACTAAAAACATTTACAAATGCTGCACAACAGACTACCTCATAGCTCACAACCGGTAAAACAGACGAAAATGCCGGAGGATTGCTAGCGACTGTCTCTAGTGCACCTACCTGCTAGTGGTTCTAAACTCGGTCACTAGACTGAAACACCACCCACTAAATATCAAGTATTCCTATGTACATTAGCCCGCAGTAGCAACACTGTCTCCTGCTCACTTTGTTGCAAAATGCTAAATTCCACAAATGCAGCTGGGTCGAGAAACAACCATACAGGCCCTGCAACTTCCTAATGGCGTCTGGAGCAACTAAAGTGCGCATCATTTATGACGGCGGCCGAGTTTAGGTTCGTTCTGCGCATCTGACGTCACAAAACACAGTCAGCCAATGAAGAGAGAACGACGTTGCCAGAGCTCGACTGCAGTGCAGAGCACGGACGAGTGTCTTCAGTTTTGGAAACGTTCAGTCATAAATAAAGTAATTGAACAAAATCAATGCCTTGATAGCGGACTTTCTTTTATAGAAAGTTTGGAAAAAGCATTCTCTGGCCTATACCAGTTGCTTCATATTCTATTAATTAATTAAACCAGACAAGCAATAAGCCTCCTAATTCAGGCGATAGCAAGGAAAGGTGTTTCTATCATTCTCACTAACCGCTTTTTCGCTATAAAGAACAGCGGTAATTGTTTATTTCCTATTGTACTTCGACGAATCATACCAACAGTGTTTGTCGGTCTTTTGCGTCATATTTTAAAGTCCTCCGGGAGATTTATAGAAGGATGAGCTGCGTTAGGATAATGGTTAAAGTGTATGGCTGCTGAGCGAAAGGTTCTGAGTTCAATCCTTGATCGGTGCTTAATATTTTCTTTATTTAAAAACAATATCGAAGTGTTTTACTTCATGAATTTTATTCGTTTGAAGGTAATTTCTTGAAATTTCTAGTGGCAACTAAAATCCACCATATGGAAAGTGTACGCTATGGACTTTTACCTCTGGAAACTCTTCAAAATGTCGTGCAACGGTTTACTACATCTAATGCTGCACAATAACTGCGTTGAAAATCGAAACAAAATTAAGTCATTTATGGGGGGAAGGTATCAGTCAAGAAGATCTGTAAAAATCAAATTTTTGGGCCAAATAGTTTTTGTGAAATCGAATGATAAAGTGTGTCAGAGCAGTCGAAACACCATGTGTCTGCACAGGCGAGCAGTGCAGTGATGACAAAATCGCGCACATCGCGGAATGCGGGGAGCACGTCTCTGTGGCAGCGAAAGGGTTAATGCGGCCGTGGTGGCTTTACTTCATAAACTGCGCGCTCTCTGTGTATATACCGATGGCTCCGAAATTCCGCAAGAAGAGTGTACAGGATGCGCTTTTTTCTGCCCTCAGATCCAGATCCGCAAAACCTTCAAACTACCTACGAGCACTTCTATTTTTACGGTGGAGACAGTGGCAGTTTTGGAAGCACTTACGTTTGTCTCTAGCACTTTCTTCCCCAAGATATTGATAGTATCTGACTCGCAAAGCGTTCTAAAAAACATTCAGTACAGTCGATGGAACAAAACAACCAACAGTTATATCTTGGATGTGATATGTGAATATATTCGCAGCACACGTACGGGCCGGACGATCCATTTGTTGTGGGTACCTTCCCACTCTGGTATCCTCTATAATGATAATGATAATTACGTGAAGTCAAGGATCACACAGGACAACAATGGCAGGAAATGTGGAACGTTTCTCAACAGACAAAAGGCGGTTATTACGCAGTGCTACAACCTCGGATTCCTTCACAGCCGTGGTTCATGAGGACACATCTGGACCGATCCACGATTTCTACCATCATAAGACTCCGCTTCAATCATGCCTCTTTCCCACAACATCTACATCGGATCAACGTTTACAGTTCACCAGCATGTGAGTGTGATCCTGAGTCGGAAGCTGATGTCAACCACATCTTATTTACGTGCCCCAAATTTGACCGTGAGCGGTTGGTCTTTCTGAAGACATTGCTGAGTATTGGCTACCATTTTCCTCAATCAGCTTCTTCTCTTTTGTGTACTAAAGACGTTCGTCTATATAAACTTCATCAAGAGTACTGGTTACTATCTGTAGGTTTTAATCATGTATGTAAATTATAAATATGTCTTGCTGATGAAGATATTTCAGAATTGGTGTGAATTGTAAGCCAAGACACTTTTAATTATTTTACAATTCAATTCAATTCAATTTTTAAAACATTATGTACAAGACTGTAACAGTTAAGCTTTTTATTCTTGTAAATATGCATTTCTGTATTTGTTCATTCAAGTATGTGTACATTGTCACTATGTGTTGCCGATGGCTAAATTGAGTACACTGTCAAAGGCCAAATTAACAAAAAAAAACAAGAAAAAAAAACTGCGTGCTCCCCCCTAAACCTAAGTTTGCGAACTATACTATGGCGCTGCTTCTCTTGGCGCATACAATTGGCAACGCAGCAATCTCCCGCGTCTGGGCGGGCATGCGCGAAGCGCCAAGATAAAAGAATTGAACTATAGTCAGAAGATAGTGTCAGAGGGGAGTGTTATGGGACCATTGCTTTTCACAATATATATAAATGACCTAGTAGATAGTGTCTGAAGTTCCATGCGGCTTTTCGCGGATGATGCTGTAGTATACAGAGAAGTTGCAGCATTAGAAAATTGTAGCGAAATGCAGGAAGATCTGCAGCGGATAGGCACTTGGTGCAGGGAGTGGCAAGTGACCCTTAACATAGACAAATGTAATGTATTGCGAATACATAGAAAGAAGGATCCTTTATTGTATGATTATATGATAGCGGAACAAACACTGGTAGCAGTTACTTCTGTAAAATATCTGAGGGTATGCGTGCGGAACGATTTGAAGTGGAATGATCATATAAAATTAATTGTTGGTGAGGTGGGTACCAGGTTGAGATTCATTGGGAGAGTCCTTCGAAAATGTAGTCCATCAACAAAGGAGGTGGCTTACAAAACACCCGTTCGACCTATACTTGAGTATTGCTCATCAGTGTGGGATCCGTACCAGATTGGTTTGACAGAGGCGATAGAGAAAATCCAAAGAAGAGCGGCGCGTTTCGTCACAGGGTTATTTGGTAACCGTGATAGCGTTACAGAGATGTTTAGCAAATTCAAGTGGCAGACTCTTCAAGAGAGGTGCTCTGCATCGCGGTGTAGCTTGCTCGCCAGGTTTCGAGAGGGTGCGTTTCTGGATGAGGTATCGAAAATATTGCTTCCCCCTACTTATACCTCCCGAGGAGATCACGAATGTAAATTTAGAGGGATTCGAGCGCGCACAGAGGCTTTCAGACAGTCGTTCTTCCCGCGAACCATACGCGACTGGAACAGAAAAGGGAGGTAATGACAGTGGCACGTAAAGTGCCCTCCGCCACACACCGTTGGATGGCTTGCGGTGTATAAATGTAGATGTAGATGTAGGAAGTGACCCGAAAATACGACAGAAGCTCACAAACTGAAATTAACATTATCGTTCTCCTCCCTCCCCGGAATCGCAAAGATGACGAGATAGCATTGAGACTCCCCCCCCCCCTCCCGGAACTCTGTTACAGCGTAGTGTGTGTATGGGGGGGGGGGGGTGAGGGGGGGACAGCAGACGGCAATCTGAAACCAGCCCAGAAGGCTGCTACGAGGCGCTGGCGCGGAAGCAAGCGACGCCCACTGCATAGAGTACTTCGGCTTCCGCCGCTGCGCCACCAGGCGTCTCCACCTCCGCCGGGAGAGCGGGGGACTCCCCGATAATTGGAAATGCACGGCCAGTGGCACAAGTCGTAATTAATCAGCGAGCCGTATCAAGTTTGCCCAAATTACTTTCCGCGCGCTGGTTTCTGCTGGGCGCGAGCCGTCTTTTCCAGGGAGCGAGGAAGGGAGGGGGGGAGGGGGCGGTGGCGGACGGTGGGAAGGGGGGAGGGGGGAAGAAGATGGCGGTAATGGAAGCGAGACGGCGGCATGACGAATCGGTTATTAGCAGCTTGTTCTGACAGTTTGAAATCGAGAGTCTCGAAATGAAATTCTGGTCCCTTTTAGTCGGTGCGCAGCGACACGCCCTCCGATTGGCTCCCGACCGCCGGAACGAACCTTTCCGAGTTCCCAGTGATTAATTGCCCGGCTCGACGTTTAGCGTGCGATGGCAGATAAAGGGTAATTAAGCACCGTGGAAAGGTTTTGTTGTCCCGGGGTTAAACAATGTTACCCATTTGTCTGATACCTCTCGCCATTGTTCCTGGGACCTTTCGAGGCAGATTAAAGTATGGAACTGTTAGATCCTTGTTTCAGAACAGTGGTAGGGCAGATATTAAGAACTATCACCCTTGTGACTATTAATTTCCTTGTCAAATGTTCGAGAGAGGGCTGCAAATAACAGATTATAAGATACAGTTAGACGTAATTCTGTCAGAGACTGCAAAGGACCTGGGAGAGCAGCTGAACGGAATGGACAGTGTCTTCAAACGAGGATATAAGATGAACATCAACAGAAGCAAAATGAGGATAATGGAATATAGTCGACTTAAATCGGGTGGTGCTGCGGGAATTAGATTAGGAAATGAGAGGCTTAAAGTAGTAAATGAGTTTTGCTATTTGGGGAGCAAAGTAACTGATGATGGTCGAAGTAGAGACGATATAAAATGTAGGCTGGCAATGGCAAGGAAAGCGTTTGTGAAGAAGAGAAATTTGTTAACATCGAGTGTAGTGTAAGGAAGTCGTTTCTGAAAGTATTTGGATGGAGTTTAGCCATGTATGGAAGTGAAACAAGGACGCTAAATAGTTTAGACAAGAAGAGAATAGAAGCTTTCGAAATCTGGTGCTACAGACGAATGCTGAAGATTAGATGGGTAGATCACATAACTAATGAGGAGGTATTGAATAGAATTGGAGAGAAGAGAAATTTGTGGCACAACTTGACCAGAAGAAGGGATCGGTTGGTAGGACATGTTCTGAGGCATCAAGGGATCACAAATTTAGCATTGGAGGGCAGCGTGGAGGGTAAAAATTGTAGAGGGAGACTAAGAGATGAATACACTAAGCACATTCAGAAGGATGTAGGTTGCAGTAGGTACTTGAAGAGCTGCATCAAACCAGTCTCACGATTGAAGACCACAAAAACCACAAGATACAGTTTGGAATGCAGAAGCGTCTCTCCACTGAATACGGCTTTTATCATTTTGTAGGCTGTGTATTAAAGAATCTAAACCAGAATTTTTAACATACTGGGACATTTTGTGATCTGTTTAAGGGATTTACCGTGCAAATAAAAACATTCGTTCGGAAGAGTTCAAACCTTCTGGCTTCAGATATATGACCAGAAAGTGTTTCATCTCACATTCAACACAAATCAGAGACATTTTATGTGCGGGGGTTTGAGAAACGCACAGAAACACGGCGAGAGATCCATACCTCAACAGAACTGCAGGTGCCAGCAAAGCCTTCAGGTACTACGCTGAAGAGACAAACAATCTGGCACATCCACCTAATAAGGTGAAGTGCCCCCGCCCCCGCGAGCACGCAGACGTGCCGCAACACGAGGTGGCATGGACTCGACTGATGTCTGAAGTAGTGCTGGAGGGAACTGACACCGTGAATCCTGCAGTGATCCCCATAAATCCGTAAGAGTACGAGGGAGCGGACATCTCTTCTGAACAGCACGTTGCAAGGCATCCCAAATATGCTCAATAAAGTTCATTTCTGGGGAGTTTGGTGGCCAGCGGAAGTGTTTAAACTCCGATCAGTGCTCCTGGAGCCTCTCTGTAGCAGTTCTGAATGTGTGGGGTGTCGCATTGTCCTGCTGGAATTCCCAGAGTCAGTCGGAATGCACAATGGACATGAATGGATGTAGGTGATCGGACATGATGCTCACGTCCGTGTCACCTGTCAGAGTCATATCTAGACGTATCAGGGGTCCCATATCACTTCAACTGCACACGCCCCACACCATTACAGAGCCTACACCAGCTTGAACAGCCCCCTGCTGACATGCAGGGTCAATGCATTCATGAGGTTGTCTCCGCCCGATACAATTTGAAACGGGACTCGTCCTGCCAGACAACATGTCTCCAGTCATCAGCAGTCCAATGTCGGTGCTGACGGGCCCAGACGAGGCGTAAAGTTTTGTGTCGTGCACACATCAAGTGTACACGAGTGGGCCTTCGGCTCCGAAAGCCCATATCGATGATTTTCGTTCATTGGCTCGCACGATAACAATTTTTGATGATCCAGCATTAAAATCTGCTGCAGTTTGCGGAAGGGTTGCACTTCTGTCACGTTGAACGATTCTGTTCAGTCGTCGTTGGTCCCGTTCTTGCACGATCTTTCTCCGGCCGCAGCGATGTCTGGGATTCGATTTTTTTGCCGGATTCCTGATATTTACGCTAAATCGGAGATACTATGTCCATCGCTCCGGTGCCAACTATAGCACCACCTTCGAACTCGCTTAGATCTTGCTAACCTGCCTTTGTAGCAGCAGTAACGGGTCTAACAACTGTGCCAGACACTTGTTGTCTTATACAGGCGTTGACGAGCACAGCGCCGTGTTCTACCTGTATACATATCTCTGTATTTGAATACGCCTATGTCAGTTCCTTCGCCGGCCGGTGTGGCCGAGCGGTTGTAGGTGCTTCAATCTGGAACCGCGCGACCGCTATGGTCGCAGGTTCGAATCCTGCTTCGGGCATGGATGTGTGTGATGTCCTTAGATTAGTTAGGTTTAGGTAGTTCTAAGTTCTAGGGGACTGATGACCTCAGATGTTAAGTCTCATAATGCTCAGAGCCATTTGACCCATTTTGAACGAGTTCCTTCGGTGCTTCAGTGTATATTGCACCGCCTGTCTTCTTCACAAGTAGGATATAATGTTCCTTCGGACATCCATGCACGTCAGAAAGGCACTGCAGTGAACAATACAGGCACCGCAGTATAGCATTTACCCGCCTACACCGGCAAGCGAATTTCAATTAAAATTCTCTCCTCTGTACTGGAAAATACATAAAGGATGTAAGAGTGCCAGTTGTAGACACGTGGTTGACAGCAAATGGAAGTTTGGGTCTGGACATTAGTCGTGGTCGGATAGTCTAATGGTAAGCCGGTGGCTCGCAATAAGCGAGAAATCTGGGTTAGAATCTCGGCCCGGCGCAGATTTTCGTTCTCGTCGTATACTTAACACAGCTGATGAATGTCCACATTCTCCTCTGCGAATAAATTTCATGTAAGTTTGCAGGGGCGCTGTTGTATTTGGCCAGGTGTGGCACCTGTGTAATGTCCTCAAAGCGTTGCATGTGCCATTCGTTGTAAGAACAGTGTTCTGTACAGCTGGGAATGCACGGTGTCGGCGCTAAGTGAATTCGAACTTAGTTGGAATTGTGATTGCTTGTATTGTGGGTACTTCCATAATCGAAGTGCCCGAAGTGATCGGACTTTGAAGAGGTACTGTATCAAAGAATTCCGCAGTATACATGGTGGTCCATTGATAGTGACTGGGCCAAATATCTCACGAAATAACCATCAAACGAAAAAACTACAAAGAACCAAACTCGTGTAGCTTGAAAGGGGAAACCAGATGGCGCTACGGTTGGTCCATTAGATGGCGCTGCCATAGGTCAAAAGGATATCAACTGCGTTTTTTTAAAAATAGAAACCCCCTTTTTTTATTACATATTCGTGTAGTACGTAAAGAAACATGAATGTTTTAGTTGGACCACTTTTTTCGCTTCGTGATAGATGGCGCTGTGATAGTCACAAACGTATAAGTACGTGGTATCACGTAACATTCCGCCAGTGCGGACAGTATTTGCTTCATGATACATCACCCGTGTTAAAATGGACCGTTTACCAATTGCGGAAAAGGTCGATACCGTGTTGATGTATGGCTGTTGTGATCAAAATGCATAACGGGCGTGTGCTATGTATGCTGCTCGGTATCCTGGACGACATCATCCAAGTGTCCGGACCATTCGCCGGATAGTTACATTATTTAAGGAAACAGGAAGTGTTCAGCCACATGTGAAACATCATCTACGACCTGCAACAAATGATGATGCGAAAGTAACTGTTTTAGCTGCTGTAGCGACTAATCCGCACATTAGTAGCAGACAAATTGCGCGAGAATCGGGAATCACAAAAACGTCGGTGTTGACAATGCTACATCAGCGTCGATTGCACCCGTACCATATTTCTATGCACCAGAAATTACATGGTGACGACTTTGAACGTCATGTACAGTTCTGCCACTGGGCACAAGACGACAGATTTTTTGCACGCGTTCTATTTAGCGACGAAGCGTCATTCACCAACAGCGGTGACGTAAAACGGCATAATATGCACTATTGGGCAACGGAAAATCCACGGTGTCTGCGACAGGTGGAACATCAGCGAACTTAGCGGGTTAATGTATGGTGCGGCATTATGGGAGGAAGGATAATTGGCCCCCATTTTATAGATGGCAATCTGAATGGTGCAATGTATGATGATTTCCTACATAATGTTCTACCGATGTTACCACAAGATGTTTTCCTGAATCACAGAATGGCGATGTACTTCCAACATGATGGACGTCCGGCACATAGCTCGCATGCGGTTGAAGCGGTACTGAATAGCAAATTTCATGACAGGTGGATTGGTCGTCGAAGCACCATACCATGGTCCGCACGTTCACCGGATCTGACATCCCCGGATTTCTCTCTATACGAAAGTTGAAGGATATTTGCTATCGTGATCAACCGACAACGCCTGATAACAAGCGTCAGCTCATTGTCAATGCATGTGCGAACATTACGGAAGGCGAACTACTCGCTGTTTGAGAGGAATGTCGTTACACGCATTGCTAAATGCGGTGAGGTTGGCGGACATGATTTTGAGCATTTATTGCATTAATGTGATATTTACAGGTAATCATGCAGCCACAGCATGCGTTCTCAGAAATGATAAGTTCACAAAGGTACATGTATCACACTGGAACAACCGAAATAAAATGTTGCGAACGTACCTACGTTCTGTATTTTAATTTAAAAAAACCTAGCTATTACCAACTGTTCGTCTAAAATTTTGAGCCATATGTTTGTGGCTATTACCGCGCCATCATTACCGCGCGAAAAAAGTGGTCCAAATTCATATTTATTTACGTACTACACGAATATGTAATAAAAATGTGGGTTCCTATTTAAAAAAAACGCAGTTCATATCCGTTTGATCTATGGCATCGCCATCTAGCGGGCGAACCATAGCGGCATCTGGTTTTCCCCCCTTCAAGCTAGACAAGTTTTGTTCTTTGTAGTTTTTTCGTTTGACACTTATTTCGTGAGAAATTTGGCCTGGTCTCTATCAATGGACCACCCTGTATAGAAAAATCGGTAAAACATCTAAGTCGCAACACGCACGAGAATGTGTGTTGAGTGATCGTGGTAGACCATCAATGAAGACATCTGCAAAAGTAGTTGCAGAACTTAATGTCACACTTGAGAATCATGTCAGCACCAAAAAAATGCTAAAGGGTCTCCATAAGTCGGAAATTCTGGGGCCAGCTGGTGTTCCAAACCCACTCATCGTTGATGCCAGAGCCCTAGCGGGAAAATCAGGTGCCGAAGCTCTAAAACGTGGTCAGTCTAGCGAGGAAAGAACGCCATTTCAGTAGATGAGTTTCGTTTAAGGCTGTTGGCAACTTGCGGCCGATTTTGCGTCACAAAAGTAAAAGATAGCTGAGATTAGACGGTGATTTGGGCAGTCATCTAGTGATATTCGAAAGGTCCCATGGCAATTCTGCAAAGTTACATTAGTGCCAAGGGTTAAGAGACCATTCTGGCTGATCGGGTCCAACCCATGGAGAAATGTTGGTTCCCCTGTGGTAGTGCTGTGTTCCAAGTCAACAGCGTTCCTGTTCACACACCTCGCACCGTTAAGGAGTGGTTTTGTCAGCACAAGAATGAATTGTCGAACCTCCGCTGGCTACCACATTTACCACGCGTCAAATTGCTCAGGTTTGTGGTCTAATTTGGAGAGAGACGGTCGTGATCGCTATCCACCTTCATCGTCGTTACCTGGATTTTAGGCCGGCCGGGGTGGCCGAGCTGTTCTAGGCGCTTCAGTGCGGAACCGCGCTGCTGCTATGGTTGCAGACTAGAATCCTGCCTCGGGCATGGATGTGTGTGATGTCCTTAGGTTAATTAGGTTTAAGTAGTTCTACGTCTCGATGACTGATGACTTCAGATGTACTTCCCATAATGCTCAGAGCCATTTGAACCATTTTTTTACATAGTATCTGGCATAGTACAGTGTTGTGTTTGTGGTATTTCTATACCTCTGTCCACCTCACTGTAGCTTGCGCGTCTTTTTTGATGTATATTCCTCTGAATGGCGTAAAAAAGTATTACTGAAGTTGCACAGGGTTCAAATTGGCAATCTTTCCTGTTGCTGCTAATTGTAACGTCCTTGCATCATTCACCGACAGAGAAAGCTCTTTGCTGACGAAGTAGATGATAGAATTGTTGTGACTTGTCAAGACAGCCAAGTCACAATGAGAGGAAGCCGAAAGGCACGCGTTAAGCTCACGCAGATTGGCGTGAGGTCTGGAACAGTTAAAGAAATTAATAGTAGCAAATAAAGTACGTAGTTGATGTAATACTTAACTTTAATCCACAATTGTAGAACATTTCTCTTGACGGTACATGTTATAACCACAATATAAAATTAATCAAATGCTATGGCGCCTTGCTAGGTCGTAGCAAATGACGTAGCTGAAGGCTATGCTATCGTCTCGGCAAATGAGAGCGTAGTTGTCAGTGATCCATCTCTGGCTAAGTCGGCTGTACAACTGGGGCGAGTGCTAGTAAGTCTCTCTAGACCTGCCGTGTGGCGGCGCTCGGTCTGCAATCACTGACAGTGGCGACACGCGGGTCCGACGTATACTAATGGACCGCGGCCGATTTAAAGGCTACCACCTAGCAAGTGTGGTGTCTGGCGGTGACACCACAAGAATCATCCCTAACAGAGTTGCAACAGCAGAAATAAATAAATATTCAAAAGCAACATTAGCTGATCGTCGACAAATACTCTACCATTTAACTTTGGAGACACATAGTTCATTAAATTAGTGTATGAAAACATTCGCTCCGCTAAACTGTTACGTCCACATCCGGACTTGTTACGGCTTCTGCACCACTTGTTACGACAGATGGCCAGTTGTTAGCAACAGACACAGTGGCTGCGCCAAACACTGAGACGGCGTGGAGTTTTACAATTATTTATTGAGCTTTCTTTGCAATCTCTCCCTCGTCGTCGCTGCCCAGCCCTGCGGACCCTTCCGCCTGGCTGCTGCTGTGTAGATTCTCCGACAATTAGCGCAACGCGCGCCACCAGTACTCGGCTGAAGCTAGGATGCCCTCTGGTTGAGATGAACTCGTCGCCGTGAGGTCAGCTGCCGACGCCTGCTGCACCGGCGGCTGGGAAGCCGTCGGGCGCGATGTCCGCGAGGTCCCGTCGTGGACTGACCACGCGTCGTGGGGACGGGCTGCCGTGAAGTCCGGGCGTCAGTCCCCGGCGGCGCCTGTGACCGAGACCGCGTTGCGGCCGGTCCTGGTCGAAGTTCTCGCTGCAGTTAGTCAGCCGTCGTGCCGACCAAACTCGGGCCGACCTCCAGAGCTGAAGTTCGAGGTGGCGCAGTGGTTAGACACTGGACTCGCATTCGGAAGGACGACGGTTCAATCCCGCGTCCGGCCATCCCGATTTAGGTTTTCCGTGATTTCCCTAAATCACTCCAGGCAAATGCCGGGATGGCTCCTCTGAAAGGGCACGGCCGACTTCCTTCCCCATCCTTCCCTAATCCGATGAGACCGATGACCACGCTGTCTGGTCTCCTTCCCCAAACCAACCAACCAACCAACCAACCAACCAACCAACCAACCAGAGCTGAAGTTGACATCTGGCGGCGAACAGATGACTCCTGCGAGCTGGAACAGACTTCCGGAATCGTCACCTACGAAGATCGAACATTCCGACACGGACCAGGCCCATCCTCAGATCCGAACTGCTTCCTAGTGGCTTCTGTCTGTTGCTGTTGCGCTCCCCTATATATATCCGGCAGGAGGACGTTTTTTACCCTCGATGGTAGCTTTTTGTTACTACTCCCGCAGTATATTGCAGCGTAACTTAGCGTGCTGGCTTCACTTCTCCTTACTCAGCACTCTCCAGGCTTCGCTCGGCGCTCGGTCTGTGTGCGTCCTTGCTACTGTCTGCAAGGCTATCTGTGCCGCGCTTACTTCGCAACGCCTCGGTCGCCGGCGTGCGTCTGTTTCGCCATTCTCCACTGCGTGAAGTAACGCTTGCTTACTGCATGTGGCCGCAACACATGGTTCATTAAATGTTTCGTCCTATGAAGAGACGTAAGCGTATGAAAACATTCGCTCCACAAAAATGACGATGCGCTTTAGACATCCTGACACCAGGGACCTGAAAACTTGTGTTATCTCTGATATGTTAACACACGCCGCAATGCTCCCCTTATTGTTCTCGACTGCTAGGGACAGGGGGTGGACAACAAATGGAAACACCGAAATTACAGCATGTGCCTGATACGGTGTACGAACCCGTTGGCATTCAAAACAGCTTCCAGCAGTGTTCAGATGGATGTATACTGTCCTGTATGGTTTTCAAGGGAATCTCGTACCATTCTTCCTGCCAAGTAGTGGAAAGTTCAGGTAACAATGATGGAGGTGACTAGCGATCTCGCATTATTTCGATGTCAGCCATTTTTTCGTTTGTGTGAGGATTTAGTGAAGGAACTGCAGTGCGGTCTTCCTCTGTGAAACAGCTTTGGAAAAAGGTGTTTAGTATTTCAGCTTTACGCGTGTCATCCTTTGTTTCAATGCCATCATCATCCCGGAGTGTCTGGATATGCTGTTTCGAGCCACTTACTGATTTAACGTAAGACCAGAACTTCTTAGGATTTTCTGTCAAGTCGGTACATAGATGAGGCTTCATTCCAACGTGATCAAATTGTAAATTTTCACAATGAACATGTGTGGGCTGACGAGAATCCGGACGCAGTTGTGGAATCACGTCATCAACACAGATTTTCTGTGAACGTTTGGGCAGACATTGTTGGTGATGTCTCGATTGGGCCCCATGTTCTTCCACCTACGCTCAATGGAGCACGTTATCATGATTTCATACGGGATACTCTACCTGTGCTGCTAGAACATGTGCCTTTCCAAGTACGACACAGCATGTGGTTCATGCACAATGGAGCTCCTGCACATTTCAGTCGAAGTGTTCGTACGCTTGTCAACAACAGATTCGGTGACCGACGTATTGGTAGAGGCGGACCAATTCCATGGCCTCCACGCTCTCCTGACCTCAACCCTCTTGACTTTCATTTATGGGGCGATTAGAAAGCTCTTGTCTACGCAACCCCGGTACCAAATGTAGAGACTCATATTGTGGACGGCTGTGATACAATACGCCATTCTCCAGGGACGTTTTGGACATACAGTGAAGATATAGACGTATGCCGCCACCCAAAACTCGCGTCGAAGCGCCCCCTGGCTGTGACAAGGCCACATGTAGACAGGCGGTGCGGTGACATCTTTCTATACAGCTCGGCGGCAGCTCGCGCGCGCTGGGAGTCGGTATAAAAGCAATTTCCTCCCGCGCGCGGCGCGGGAAGCGCGGCGCTAGACGGCTGGAAATGGCGGCGCTTTGATCACAAACTGCTTGCGCTCCGTGCCGTCCGCTCATTACTGTGCCCAGGAAATTGCGCGCCCCGATACGGCCGTGTCGGCGCGCGCGCCTTCTTTCGCTTCCGCCAGCAGCCATCACGAGCGTATTGCCTGCCACTCGACCCCTGTCCCCCTGTCTCTCCCCGCACGCTTTATTGACGTCGTTTTCGAAGTTTCCTACCTGGCCCAGTTTATGCATATGGACCGCAGTTCTACCCCTTTCCCACTGAGGATGGCGCTCACCGAAGGTTCCCGTACACCCGATAGACTGTCAATGAAGGACCGAGCACGCGGAATAGGTTCCTACACGAGCGAGTGGTTCAAAGACTACGTTGTTAATAGAGGGTGAGGCAAATAAAATTGGCTGGGAGAACAGAGTTCCAGGATACAATAGAACACGGCGAGGAGAGGAAATACAGCGTTAACTGAACAGTAGCAGAATGAGATTTTCACTCTGCAGTGGTGTGTGTGCTGATATGAAACTTGCTGGCAGATTAAAACTGCGTGCCGGACCGAGACTCGAACTCGGGACCTTTTCCTTTCGGGGGCAAGTGCTCCACCAACTGAGCTACCCAAGCACGACTCACGATCCGTGCTCACAACTTTACTTCTGCCAGTACCTCGTCTCCTACCTTCCAAACTTTACAGAAGCTCTCCTACGAACCCTGCAGAACTAGCACTCCTGAAAGAAACGATATTGCGGAGACATGGCTTAGCCACAGCCTGGGAGATGTTTGCAGAATGAGATTTTCACTCTGCAGCGGAATGTGCGCTGATATGAAACTTCGTGGGAGATTAAAACTGTGAGCCGGATCGAAACTCGAACTCGGGACCTTTGACTTCCGCGGGCAAGTGCTCTACCAACTGAACATCCAAGCACGACTCACGCCCCGTCCTCACAACTTTACTTGTGCCAGTACCTCGTCTCCTATCTTCCAAACTTTACAGAAGCTCTCCTGCGAACCTCGTGTCTCGGTTCGGCACACAGTTTTAATCTGCCAGGAAGTTTCATATCAGCGCACACTCCGCTGCAGAGTGAAAAATCTCATCGTGGTATTTTCAGTACTGCTGTTTTATTGGGCTACCAGTTTCGAAAATATTTTACGCCATCTTCAGGCTCCCCGACCGGCGTGGAGGAAGATTCCGACCACCGTTCCCGTCAAAATAGGGGCCAGCATTCAAAGACTGGTATGTGTATCTACTTGATACAGCGATCACTTCCAACATCATCTGCCGACTGAGTGGGTCTGAAGATGGCGTAATATATCACCAAATCTGGTAGCCCAATAAAACAACAGTCTGGAAGTTAGACAGCTGAAAGGTGTTTGATTAGATACTCTGAACAGTCGAGGTTCCGCAACCATCTCTGAAATGATGGACATACAGATACTTGACCAGCAGATGTTGAAAGTGACAACCATTCATCTACTGGTACTTTTGGGTCCTGGTCAGCAAGTTGCTGAAGCTGGAGCGAAGCTGAACTGCTGGAATTGAGGCAGTCTCATACGAAATGTTCTGCTGCAGGTCTTGAAGACTGTAAGGGTTGTTGCGATGCAGCGTAGACTTGAGGGCTCCCTACACAAAGTAATTGCGTACTGACATATCAGGTGACCTGGATGGCCGGCTAGGGCCGCGAGCAGACTGAGCTCTTCTAACAACTCTGTCAGGCGTGGAGTCTGTGTAAATGTGCTCCAAGGTTCGGCCGGCTGTATGGGCAGTTGCTCCACCCTGTTGGACGTAGCTGTACCTCTTCTCCTTCTCCGTGAAGACTACCACAGATGGTTTTAAAATGTTGGCAACGCATGGCGCCGATATCCGTATCTGTTGAAAGAAAATGGGACCAATAATGCGATGTGTGGACACTGTACACCAAACCCTATGCAATCGTGCAAGTTATGCAGATTCTCTGTTGCCCAGAACCAGTGATTTGAAAGTTGATATAGCCACTCAACTGAAACCGAGCTTTATCAGACATAAATAGCAGATCCAAGTACAAACAATTCATCGTTATCTCCGTGAACAGCCACCCACAAGCCTGGAGGCGCTATGGAGCTATTTATCGGTAACCATTTTCCACGCAAAAATGAGAACATGGATTTTCTTGAATTACAGCGCCAACTACCAAGAACCAAAACAAATGTTTAAGACAAAATGTACTTAGTTTTTTATGTAGAATCTGATTCTGCAATCAAAATGGACGTTCCCATTTGAAATTTTAAAATTGCCTCCCATCCCACCCCGAGAGGGCGTGGAGTGGTGGGCTAATTTTGAAACCATCAGATGTCCCCCGTCATAAATAATCAACTTTGGATTCTACACATTTTTTCGTGTGAAGCTTATTTTTCGAGTTATTCTGGTTTGTCAACTTAAAATTTACACCCTGTATATTAGAAACATTAAATATCCTGTCACAAATCAATGACCTTAACTAACAAAGAATAAACACTTCATAATTATAGACACAAAGTTACGTAATATAACCCAATTCTAATCGATGTAAGTGTTACGTACTTCGTACGCACAAACAACAATCACTTGGGCGCAGGAAGAATCTTTCATCGTTGAAGACCACGGTGAGCCATTCCATCTTCCATGTGATCCTCTGACAGCACCAGTCAAATCGTGCACGTTGGGGCTGTGGCGTAAGTGGAAGAGGGGCTACAGGCGTGCGTGCCAGTAACCCCACTACTAATAACCGGTTCACAACAGTTCGCGATGGCGCATCTGGGTTCACATAACCCAGTACCTTTGCTGTGATACCTGTAGGATCTGCAACTGCTGCTCTTACAATATAACAATCCTGGCGTGTGTCTGTACTGCGTGGACGTCCAGAATCTCGTCTTCAGGTGTGAATGTTCTCGTGTCCACTGACACCAGCATCTTCGCGCAACTGACACAGCACGTTCAGCACGTGTAGCAGTTCTCCCAAACGACCGTCCCGCCACTCAGAAGGACACAATTTGTCCCACTTCAAACTCCTTCAGTGAGCTGTATGAAGCACGAGTTTCTGTGTGTGTGTGTGTGTGTGTGTGTGTGTGTGTGTGTGTGTGTGTGTGTGTGTGTGTTTGGCATGCTAGCCTACTTGCTTCACATGTTTGTACCACGCTGAACCCTCTGGCTGTGAGCATTTCCTGTTAAAGTGGGAGACACACATGGAGCTCTAGTAGCTATGCCATTACGCTGCCTGCTGGTGGACGACACTGAAACCATTGTCAGTGTATCCACTATCTTCCAGTTGGCATATGCCGTCATAGGATCAAAATCGGTATCGTCTTTTCAGGTGTACTAGGTCTTATTTCTGGCTGTGTATTTTTGATGTTATTATATTTGACATTGGCACCCATTTTATTGTAGATCCACTGAAAATATATCGCCGAAAGGCATGGGGTACAGCAAGGTCAATAAGATATTGTGGTCATAATACACTCATATATGTGAGTGTAGGCTTTCCCAGCGTAAGATATTGCCGAAGATTTCTCGTGTCTCCAACCAGGTGGTAGCGTTGATGTCTCGCGACGTTTCGGGAAGTGTCATGCTAGCCGTGACTTCACCAGAATATCGGTAGTATGACACTTCCCGAAAAGTCGCGAGATATCAACGCTACCACCTGGCTGGAGACCCGAGAAACCTTCATCAATAATACACTCATGCTAATAAATTAAGGATAGCTGCAGAATGTGGTGCCACACAACGTGGCACTACACAAAACTGGCGCTAATAGCATAGGCACAAAGGGAACACACGCGACACAGATCTCCACATCCATGATATTGGTGATAAGCTGAGAAAACTGCCCCGAAACAAATGTGCTACAAAACGCCACTGTTTCCTGCGCTTGTACCCCGACATCAATATGGGATATGGTCACCATGCACACTTACACAGGCCGCACAACGGGTTGGCATATTCTGGATCAGGTGGTCGAGCAGCTGCTGGGATATATCCAGCCTCCATTCTTGCACCAGTGCCTGTCGGAGCTCCTGAAGTGTCCTAGGGGTTTGAAGACGTACAGCGATACGTCGACCGAAAGGATCCCAAACGTGCTTGATGGGGTTTCGGTCTGGAGAACAGGCAGGCTACTCCATCTTCTGTTTCACGGTACTCCTCCACGATGGCAGCTCGGTGTGGCCACGCGTTATTAGGAGGAAGGTGGAACCCACTGCACCCCTGAAAAGGCCGACGTACTGGTGCAAAATGATGTCCCGATACACCTGACCTGTTACAGTTCCTCTGTGAAAGACATGCAGGAGTGTATGTGCTCCAATCATAATCCCACCCTACACCATCAAACCACCACTTCCATACAGGTCCCATTCAAGGACATTAAGGGGTTGGTATCTGGTTCGTCGTTCACACCAGATTAAAACCTGGTGAGAATCACTGTTCAGACTATACCTAGACTCGTCCGCGAACATAACGTGGGACCACTGTTCCAGTGACCATGTACGGCGTTCTTGACACCAGGCTTTACGGGCTCTCCTGTGACCAGGGATCAGTGAAATGCACCTTGCAGGTCTCCGGGCGAATAAACCATATCTATTCAGTCGTCTGTAGGCTGTATGTCTGGAGACAGCTGTTCCAGTGGCTGCGGTTAGGTCCCTAGCAAGGCTACCTGCGGTACTCTACGGCAGTCTGCGGGCACTGATGGTGAGATATCGGTCTTCTTGTGGTGTTGTACACTGTGGACGTCCCTTACTGTTGGGCCTGGACATGCTTCGTGTCTGCTGGACACGTTGTCATAATCTTGAGACCACACTTTGTGGCACACGGAGGCCCCGTGCTACGACCTGCTGTGTTTTACCAGCCTCCAGTCGCCCTAGTATTCTATCCCTCGTAACGTCATCAATATGAGTTCTTTGAGCCATTTTCAACACAGCCACCATTAGCACTTCTGAAAACGTCTCCACACTTACTCGCTGCACCGTACTCCGACATGCACCAACACACCTCTGCGTATGTGGGCTGCTGCCAGCTCCATCGTACGAGGACCGCACGTCAAATGCAACGCATCGTCATACCGCGAGGTGATTTAAAACAGCAGTCCGCCCACCAGATCGTTCTTTCACAATATATCAGCATTTTCCTTAATTTATGAGCATGAGATTACATGGTATTATTACAGTACTGATCACAGGGGCATACTGTCAGTTTTCTAGTGAACTGTAGTAGAATTACGTTTTCTGCTAACGTGGATGTTTGAGCTGAACTGATAGTAACATTCAGTTACAACATCGCAACAAAGGCCTCTGTGTGGACACCGCAGCAGGCGGGGATCCAACTGCTAGATCTGATTCGCGACACATTGTAATAGTTGTTAGCCGGTGTCGATGTGATGACTCGCCCGGGGCAATGAATGGCCGCCCGTCTTCATGAATAGGTGATGGCTTCTCGTGGCTGCCGCGGTAATTAATTGGCGCGCCGAGCCGGCTTTGCGGTAATCAGGGGGAATTAACCTCTCCTCTCCTGTCCTGTTCGCCAAAGAACAATGGGATCAGGAGCAGATCTGGAGCAGAGAGTGGCGGCTTCACAGCGCAGCACAAAAGGCTGGTAATTATCATTGTCTCAAATAGCCTGCAGTAGCGCAAGCCTCTCGTCCCGCTAGAAAGTGTAGCAGTGTTGGGAAAAAAAAATTGGTCTTATGGTGTGTCCGAGAACCCTCTGTGCCCTACTTAACGTGCAGTAGAGAGATAAGTAGAGGTTCCATTCGTACTCCTGTTTTGAAGCTGCCGAAAAGCATTGCTCTCAGTATCGTGTTTCTTTGTTTCAGTATTGCCTTGTTTCAGTTCTGACGCCATGACTGATATGAGTTGACACAGTGACACTGCTGAGGAGTGATTTGTTGCACGCG
The DNA here is from genome assembly GCF_021461395.2 of Schistocerca americana. Taxonomy (NCBI): domain Eukaryota; kingdom Metazoa; phylum Arthropoda; class Insecta; order Orthoptera; family Acrididae; genus Schistocerca; species Schistocerca americana. Next base: position 114,102,581 of record NC_060128.1, on the reverse strand, counting down.
TGAGAGAGAGAGAGAGACCAGAAATGGTGGAGTGCGAGCCTAGCTTTGGGGGTTGCATATCCTACAAACCAAGGCGCCGCCGTTACGCCAGTGCTGCAACTGCTTCCAGCCTTCCCGCTCTAGTTCAGTGAGTAGACAAGTCTGAGGATGGCAGCGCTGCTGTCACTTCCTACTTGTCGCCTCGTTCCCTCTTAATGAAGTTTGCAGTGGTGTAAGGCTAGTCGTGCTTTCCGGGTGGGAAGGAGCGCCTGGTCCGAAGCACGAATCTGCCCGGCTGATTAGTGTCGAGGTCTGGTGTGCCGGCCAGTCTGTGGATGGTTTTTAGGCGGTTTTCCATCTGCCTCGGCGAATGCGGGCTGGTTTCCCTTATTCCGCCTCAGTCACACTATGTCGGCGATTGCTGCGCAAACAAGCTCTCCGCGTACGCGCACACCACCATTACTCTTCCACGCAAACATAGGGGTGAGACGTTCACTTGGGGTTTCACCGGGGGCCGTACCGCACAATACCCCTGGGTTCGGTGTGGGGCGGAGGGGGAGTGAAGTGGACTGAGGTAGTCGTCGTGGGGTTGCGGACCACTGCAGCTGCGGCGGGGACGGAGCCTCTCCATCGTTTCTAGGTCCCCAGTTAACATACAATACAATACAATACAATACAAGGCTAGTCGTGACTTAATACAAAAGTCGACTGCATGGTCTCGCTGGTGTACAGTAGCACTGACAAGGCGAAATGACCTACCATCGGGATCTGATGGCGTTTAACGAAGCTGTGTTTTGTGTCACTGTGGAGGACGTCAGACGAAAATTAAGTGCGGCAACGTATGTGACTGTCAATGTTTTCCATTAGGGAAGGGGTGATGTCTGGAATTAGTTCCACGCAACAGTCCGCGCTTCAGAAGGAATCATACAAATTTCGTCCAGTGCAAACAAAGAGGTTGTATTCTTGCTTATTGCACTTCCACCACGAGAAAACTCCGTCAAACGAAACCTGGACACAGAGCAAATGTAACTGTTCAGTCCCTGTAACTAAAAAGAACGCTAATTGTATGGTAGCAGCGAGCTGAATAGCTTATAATTCATTTCTGAAACTTTTCGAAGACTACTGTAAACTCATTTTAATTATCAATCACCGTTTAAAGAATGTACTTCCGCCTCGTGTAATGTTTTCTTGTACAGTCACAACACAGTAACAGTTCAAAAGTGCGCACATGTCAACGTAATTATCGTTCTCTGGGTAGATATTTAACATAAAAATAAATTTACTGCAGCCTTAGGAAAAGGTTTATTTTTATAGACAGTGTTTCAGCTGCCCCTGTCTACGGATTTTATGCAACCTGCAACACCTTTAAAAACCATTTACGAAATTTTCATATTCTCTCACTTGCTACAAGCAAACTGTTAGTCTTACAGAAAAAAATGAACAGGTAATTCTGTACGAAATTTAAAGTAGTTATATATTGTAGTGGAATACGTTTCCACTGAAGGTCAAGGTTTTACAGTTATTCAAGAAAAAATATTTGAAGGTCACTTTTGAACATTTTTCTTGAATAGTTCGAGAACTACGGGTTCTAGCGAAAACGCATCCCACTTTCAAAGTTAAATACATTAAATTTCTTAGAAAACGAACATCTTCATTTTTTTCGTGTGGCACTGTTGTACGAGGGTTATTCGGAAAGTAAGGAACGATCGATCGCGGAATGGAAACCACAGTGAAAATCCAATGAAGTTTTCAACAGGTGTCTCTAGCATGCCCGTCGATCGCGTTGTGTCGTCCTTTTTAGTTCTGAGCACACAGGGAACACACAAACTATAGAACTATAGTATCTCCTGCCAAGGACGAGGGCCTGGTGAGAAATTTCGCCTGAATCTATTCAGCCAACATTACATAACTGTCGTGCGTTTTCTTCTTCAAGACAATTCTCAGCCGCATTCTGCAGGGGCAATGAAGATGTTCCTGCATCGTTTCAATTGGAAATGTTTGATTACCCACAATACAGCCTGTAATTGTCTCCCACTGAGTTTCATCTCTGCTGGCTATGAAGACAACATTTTGGAACAGGCAATGAGCTGTAAGCCAGCGTAGAGGATTGGCGGAAAGCACTGGCGGCTGCCTTCTATAACGAGGGTACTGGAAAGTTGGTACAATGCTACGTCAAACGTCGAAGTCGGATCAGCGATTATGGAGATAAGTAGCTTGAAGTTGTAGCTAACTGTTGCAAATAAAACAGTTTTGATTTTCATTGTGAGTTCCATTTCGCGACCTATCGTCCCTTACTTTCCGAATAGCCCTCGTGTTTAACCCTCAACGTCAACTATGCAGAGATAAGTGGCCAATGTAAACCGTTGTCAGAACATTGTTCTGTGTAGTCGTTAGTCCAGGGCGTTGGAGCTGAGTGAATGCGGACGTGGGCAAACAGTGGGTGCTATGATGTTGGGTGATTGCGTGACCAAGCCCAAACGGATTATGTCTCAAGAGGCACCGTAGCAAATATTTACATCGCATGCAAGGAAAGTAGAAGAAAAATTATTCTCCAAGTTACAACGCGGAAGAAAGTATGCTTGATGATTGATCTGAAAGACGGTCATTGAAGAGGATGATGACGAAATGTAGGGACACGTCAGCTGAAAAAAGATCACTACGGAACTGAACCTCGCACTTGCGAACCCTATCAGCATCAAAATACGAAGGGAGCTCCACATGCATGGTGTTGCAGGGCTATCTGCAAAACCACTCCTCAGTCATATAAAGTCCGACAACAGAAAAACTTGGTGCCGAAGTCGTAGAACCTTCACTATGGAGCAACGGAAAAAAAATCTGGTTGGATGAGCCTTTTTCGTACTCTTTCATACTTCTGGCATAGTATACGACCAGTGTATATTGTCCCAAGCATACGATAAAGACTGCTTGCTACGAAGAGTGAAACATATCGAGGGTTCGGTGTTGATTTGGGCAGCCATATTGAGGTATTCGATGTGCCCCGTGGTTACTCTGCAAGGTCACATTACTGTCAAGGGCTGTGTGACTATTTTGGCCGATCATGTCCATTCCGTGGTACTATGTTTGTTCCCCAATGGTGATGTTGCGTTTCAAGACGACAGGGACCCTATTGACACATTTGGCATGGGCTTGAGACCACGAGAATGAACCGTCGGATGTCCCTTTGTCCCTTGACCATCACAGTACTACTGAGCCACTGTGTCTTATTAGGAGAGAAAGAAGTGTCCAAGGAATAGAAAAGCAACTGGAATCACTCAACAGAGGAAAGTCCACTGGACCTGACGGGATACCAATTCGATTCTACACAGAGTACGCGAAAGAACTTGCCCCCCTTCTAACAGCCGTGTACCGCAAGTCTCCAGAGGAACGGAAGGTTACAAATGATTGGAAAAGAGCGCAGGTAGTCCCAGTCTTCAAGAAGGGTCGTCGAGCAGATGCGCAAAAGTATAGACCTATATCTCTGACGTCGATCTGTTGTAGAATTTTAGAACATGTTTTTTGCTCGAGTATCATGTCGTTTTTGGAAACCCAGAATCTACTATGTAGGAATCAACATGGATTCCGGAAACAGCGATCGTGTGAGACCCAACTCGCTTTATTTGTTCATGAGACCCAGAAAATATTAGATACAGGCTGCCAGGTAGATGCTATTTTTCTTGACTTCCGGAAGGCGTTCGATACAGTTCCGCACTGTCGCCTGATTAACAAAGTAAGAGCCTACGGAATATCAGACCAGCTGTGTGGCTGGATTGAAGAGTTTTTAGCAAACAGAACACAGCATGTTGTTATCAATGGAGAGACGTCTACAGACGTTAAAGTAACCTCTGGCGTGCCACAGGGGAGTGTTATGGGACCATTGCTTTTCACAATATATATAAATGACCTAGTAGATAGTGTCGGAAGTCCCATGCGGCTTTTCGCGGATGATGCTGTAGTATACAGAGAAGTTGCAGCATTAGAAAATTGTAGCAAAATGCAGGAAGATCTGCAGCGGATAGGCACTTGGTGCAGGGAGTGGCAACTGACCCTTAACATAGACAAATGTAATGTATTGCGAATACATAGAAAGAAGGATCCTTTATTGTTTGATTATATGATAGCGGAACAAACACTGGTAGCAGTTACTTCTGTAAAATATCTGGGAGTATGCGTGCGGAGCGATTTGAAGTGGAATGATCATATAAAATTAATTGCTGGTAAGGCGGGTACCAGGTTGAGATTAATTGGGAGAGTCCTTCGAAAATGCAGTCCATCAACAAAGGAGGTGGCTTACAAAACACTCGTTCGACCTATACTTGAGTATTGCTCATCAGTGTGGGATCCGTACCAGATCGGGTTGACGGAGGAGATAGAGAAGATCCAACGAAGAGCGGCGCGTTTCGTCACAGGGTTATTTGGTAACCGTGATAGCGTTACGGAGATGTTTAACAAACTCAAGTGGTAGACTCTGCAAGAGAGGCGCTCTGCATCGCGGTGTAGCTTGCTGTCCAGGTTTCGAGAGGGTGCGTTTCTGGATGAGGTATCGAATATATTGCTTCCCCCTACTTATACCTCCCGAGGAGATCACGAATGTAAAATTAGAGAGATTCGAGCGCGCACGGAGGCTTTCAGAAAGTCGTTCTTCCCGCGAACCATACGCGACTGGAACAGGAAAGGGAGGTAATGACAGTGGCACGCAAAGTGCCCTCCGCCACACACCGTTGGGTGGCTTGCGGAATATAAATGTAGATGTAGATGTAAATGTAGAAAGAGAACATTTGCACTGAAATGAGGATTGACACATTGTTGGATGAACCATTAGCAGAAGTGTACCCGTGGAGGCCAATCAGCTGCTTATAGTGCCTGCACACGCTGTACATGGTACGGAAACAACTGGTTCTCCCGTAGCACTCTCCATACAGTGACGTGGTCAACGTTACCTTGTACAGCAGCAACATCTCTGACGCTGACATTAGGGTTATTGTCAACTGCACGAAGAATTGCCTCGTCCATTGCACGTGTCCTCCTCGTTCTAGGTCTTCCCCAGTCGCGAGTCATAGGCTGGAATGTTCCGTGCTCCCAAAGACGCCGATCAATTGCTTCGAACGTCTTGCTGTCGGGACACCTTCGTTCTGGAAATCTGTCTCGATACAAACGTACCCCTCCACGGCTATTGCCCCGTGCTAATTCATACATCAAATGGGCATCTGCCAACTCCGCATTTGAAAACATTGCACTGACTGCAAAACCACGTTCGTGATGAACACTAACCTATTGATGCTACATACTGATGTGCTTGATGCTAGTACTGTAGAGCAATGAGTCGCATGTCAACACAATCACCGAAGTCAACATTACCTTCCTCCAATTGCGCCAACTGGCGGTGAATCGAGGAAGCACAGTACATACTGACGAAACTAAAATGAGCCCTAACGTGGAAATTAAGCGTTTCCGTACACTTGTCCACATAAAATCTTTTCTTTATTTGTGTGTGAGGAATGTTTCCTGAAAGTTTGGCCGTACCTTTTTGTAACACCCTGTATATTCCTGGCGTGTAATCGACGTCAGCGCACTAACTGCGCTGGCAGCTTGAACGAACAAGTGTAAACAACAGAGGTGCGTCAACCAATCTACATCTACATCCACATCCATCTACACCTGACGGTGTGTCGCAGAGGGTACTTTGAGTGCCTCTATCGGTTCTCCCTTCTATTCCAGTCTCGTATTGTTCGTGGAAAGAAAGATTGTCGGTATGCCTCTGTGTGCGCTCTAATTTCTCTGATTTTATCCTCATAGTCTCTTCGCGAGATATACGTAGGAGGGAGCAATATACTGTGGACTCCTAGGTGAAAGTATGTTCTCGAAACTTCAACAAAAACACGTATCGAGTCACTGAGCGTCGCTCTTGCAGAGTCTTCCACTGGGGTTTATCTATCGTCTCCGTAACGCTTTCGAGATTACTAAATGATCCTGTAACGAAGCGCGCTGCTCTCCGTCGGATCTTCTCTCTTCTATCAATCCTATCTGGTACGGATCCCACACAGGTGAGCAGTATTCAAGTAGTGGTCGAACAACTGTACTGTAACCTGCTTCCTTTATTTTCGGACTGTATTCCCTTAGGATTCTTCCAATGAATCTCAGTCTGGCACCTACTTTACCGACGATCAACTCTATACGATCATTCCATTTTAAATCGCTTCTAATACCTACTCCCAGATAATTCACAGAATTTACTGCTTCCAGTTGCTGACCTGCTGTATTGTAGCTAAACGATAAAGGATCTTTCTTTCTATATATTCGCAGCACATTATACTTGTCTATGCCATGCGTCAATTTGTTGCAGATCCTCCTGCATTTCCGTACAATTTTCCATTGCTACAACCTCTCGATATACCGCATTATCATCCGCAAAGAGTCTCAGTGATCTTCCGATGTTATCCACAAGGTCATTTATCTATATTGCGAACAGCAACGGTCCCACGACACTCCCCTGCGGCGAACCTGAAATCACTCTTACTTCGGAAGACGTCTCTCCATTGAGAATGACATGCAGCGTTCTGTTATCTAGAAACTCTTCAATCCAATCACCCAATTGGTCTGATAGTCCATATGCTCTTACTTTGTTCATTAAACGCCTTGCGGAAGTCAAGAAACACGGCATCTACCTGGGAACCCGTGTCTATGGCCCTCCGAGTCTCGTGGACGAATAGGGCGAGCTGGGTTTCACACGATCGTCTTTTTCGACATCCATGCTGATTGCTACAGAGTAGATTTCTAGTCTGCAGAAAAGTCATTATACTCGAACATAATACGTGTTCCAAAATTCTACAACTGATCGACGTCAGATATATAGGTCTATAGTTCTGCACATCTGTTCGACGTCCCTTCTTGAAAACGGGGATGACCTGTGCCCTTTTCCAATCCTTTGGTACGCTACGGTCTTCTAGAGACCTACGGTACACCGCTGCAAGAAGGGGGGTAAGTTCCTTCGCGTACTCTGTGGAAAATGGAACTGGTATCCCATCAGGTCCAGCGGCCTTTACTCTTTTGAGCGATTTTAGTTGTTTCTCCATCCCTCTGTCGTCTTTTTCGATATCTACCATTTTGTCATCTGTGCAACAATCTAGAGAGGGAACTACAGTGCAATCTTTCTCTGTGAAACAGCTTTGGAAAAAGACATTTAGTATTTCGGCCTTTAGTCTGTCATCCACTGAGTTTGGTCACAGAGTGTCTGGGCATTCTGTTTGCCATATGACCAATATTTCTTAGGATTTTCTGCAAAGACAGTACATAGAACTTTACTTTCGAATTCATTGAACGCCTCTCGCAATCCGTTGCGAAGAGGCAATGTTAAAGAGTGGACGTGCAGCGCTATAGTCCGCTACGGTGTTTCCACATCGGATGCCGGCTACCGACCGGTTACAAATCATGCACAAAAAGTGCGGGTCGCCTCCCGATTGATGTTAAATGCTGTACCGCGGAGCAATGTTGGAAGAGGCCGTTGCGAGGTATGTCGGAAGAGCGAGATGCTTTTTCGTCATCTGGTTTTAAGTCACCAATGACTGAAGAGCGGCAGACATGGTTTGTAGCGCTGAGTTTAAATTCCTGTCCTAAGCTAGCTACACTACTGGCCATAAAAATTGCTACACCACGAAGATGACGTGCTACAAACGCGAAATTTAACCGACAGGAAGGAGATGCTGTCATACGCAAATCATTAGCTTTTCAGAGCATTCACACAAGGTTGGCGCCGGTGGCGACACCTACAACGTGCTGACATGAGGAAAGTTTCCAACCGATTTCTCATTCACAAACGGCAGCTGACCGGTGTTGCCTGGTGAAACGTTGTTGTGATGCCTCGTGTAAGGAGGAGAAATGCGTACCATCACGTTTCCAACTTTGATAGAGGTCGGACTGTAGCCTATCGCGATTGCGGTTTATAGCATCGCGACATTTCTGCTCGCCTTGGTCGATACCCAATGACTGTTAGCAGAATATCGAATCGGTGGGTTCAGGAGGGTAATACGGAACGCCGTCCTGGATCCCGCCGGCCTCGTATCACTAGCAGTCGAGATGACAGGCATCTTATCCGCATAGCTGTCACGGATTGTGCAGCCACGTCTGGATCCCTGAGTCAACAAATGGGGACGTTTTCGAGACAACAACCATCTGCACGAACAGTTTGACGCCGTTTGCAGCAGCATGGACTATCAGCTCGGAGGTCACGGCAGCGGTTATCCTTGATGCTGCATCACAGACAGGAGCGCCTGCGATGGTGCACTCGATGACGAACCTGGGTGCACGAGTGGCAAAACGTCATTTTTTCGGATGCATCCAGGTTCTGTTTACAGCATCGTGTGATGGTCGCATCCGTGTTTGGCGGCATCGCGGTGAACACATACTGGAAACGTGTATTCGTCATCGCCATACTGACGTATCACCCAGTGTGATGGTATGGGGTGACATTGGTTGCACATCTCTGTCACCTCTTGTTCGCATTGACGGCACATTGAACAGTGGACGTTACATTTCAGATGTGTTACGATCCGTGGCTCGACCCTTCATTCGATCCCAGCGAAACCTTCCATTTCAGCAGGATAATGCACGACTGCATGTTGCAGGTCCTGTACGGGCCTTTCTGGATACAGAAAATGTTCGACTGCTGCCCTGGCCAGCACATTCTCCACATCTCTTACCAATTGAAAACGTATGGTCAATGGTGGCCGAGCAACAGGCTTGTCACGATACGCCAGTCACTACTCTTGATGAACTGTGGTATCATGTTGAAGCTGCATGGGCAGCTGTACCTGTACACGCCATCCAAGCTCTGTTTGACTGAATGCCCAGGCGTATGAAGGCCGTTATTACGGCCAGAGGTGGTTGTTTTGGGTACTGATTTCTCAGGACCTATCCACCTAAATTACGTGAAAATGTAATCACATGTCAGTTCTAGTATAATGTATTTGTCCAATGAATACCCGTTTATCATCTGCATTTCTTCTTGGTGTAGCAATTTTAATGGCCATTAGTGTACAACCTCGTGATGTGCAATGTATCCGAGAATACGGCTGTCAATAGTCTGCGGCAGAATTAACAATCACGATCGCTGTGTTCACGACGATTAGAGCTAAACTGTACGAGCAATCTAAAAACAGAAAAAAAACAGTATCGGCGCTAAAAGCAAACTGTAAATTATCGCGATCATTGGTTTCTTAAGGCTATCCTCACACTCGCATCAAGAGGTGCCGCTTTGCCAGCCGATGCACGGTCCTCTTTGACACTTGGTTGCAGATTATAGGCGATACAGGCAGACTGCAGACGTAAAGAGAACTTTAGTAAGAAATACAAAAGTCAATACGATGATGGAAAAGACATGGCAAAGTATTACACATAGAAAAATATTAGTTCTACAACTTTACTTCCGCCGTTTTGCAATAAACGGCAATAGCGGCTAGTGGGGTTCGGGTGGTTGGTCATAGGTGTAATACAATAAACTTAGGCATCTGTTAACATAATATAGCACTTTGTCTTCAGGCCACAAGTGAACCATCGGGATCATCCGACCGCCGTGTCATCCTCACGTGAGGATGCGGATAGGAGGGGCGTGTGGTCAGCACACCGCTCTCCCTGTCGTTAAGATGGTTTTCTTTGACCGGAACCGCTACTATTCGGTCGAGTAGCTCCTCAGTTGGCATCACGGGACTGAGTGCACCCCGAAAAATGGCAACAGCGCATGGCCGCCTGGATGGTCACCCATCCAAGTGTCGGCCACGCCCGACAGCGCTTAACTTCGGTGATCTCACGGGAACCCGTGTATCAAATGCGACAAGGCCGTTGCCTGTAAACATAATGCCATAAAAATATTAGTCGATTTGTGATTGCATCGTAGCGTTATTCTCGATTAAGTACGTCAACTTTTTTTTTTTTTTGTCATCAGTCTACTGACTGGTTTGATGCGGCCCGCCACGAATTCTTTTCCTGTGCTAACCTCTTCATCTCAGAGTAGCACTTGCAACCTACGACCTCAATTATTTGCTTGACGTATTCCAATCTCTGTCTTCCTCTACAGTTTTTGCCCTCTACAGCTCCCTCTAGTACCATGGAAGTCATTTCCTCATGTCTTAGCAGATGTCCTATCATCCTGTCCTCCTTATCAGTGTTTTCCACATATTCCTTTCATCTCCGATTCTGCGTAGAACCTCCTCATTCCTTACCTTACCAGTCCACCTAATTTTCAACAGTCGTCTATAGCACCACATCTCAAATGCTTCGATTCTCTTTTTTTTCGGTTTTCCCACAGTTCATGTTTCACTACCATACAATGCTGTACTCCAGACGTACATCCTCAGAAATTTCTCCCTCAAATTAAGGCCGGTATTTGATATTAGTAGACTTCTCTTCGCCAGAAATGCCTTTTTTGCCATAGCGAGTCTGCTTTTGATGTCCTCCTTGCTCCGTCCGTCATTGGTTATTTTACTGCCTAGGTAGCAGAATTCCTTAACTTCGTTGACTTCGTGACCATCAATCCTGATAACTTTCTCGCTGTTCTCATTTCTACTACTTCTCATTACCTTCGTCTTTCTCCGATTTACTCTCAAACCATACTGTGTAGTCATTACACTGTTCATTCCGTTCAGCAGATCATTCAATTCTTCTTCACTTTCACTCAGGATAGCAATATCATTAGCGAATCGTATCATTGATATCCTTTCACCTAGTATTTTAATTCCACTCGTGAACCTTTCTTTTGTTTCCATCATTGCTTCCTCGATGTACAGATTGGAGAGTAGGGGCGAAAGGCTACAGCCTTGTCGTACTCCCTTCTTAATACGAGCGCGTCAAGTTACGTACTGATTTCTCGCCGTTTGCGGGAAATTTTAATTTTCTGCTTTAACATGAAGAAATCAGCGGCTGTGGCTTTTAATATGCTGGGTAAGACCAGTGGTGAGGGTAGTGGTGGAAGAACGTGCAGAGAATGTTTTTAACGCCTTAGAAATGGTGATTTTGATGTCTAAGACCGGCATGGCGGTGGAAGACAGAACGTTTTCGTAGCTACTGAAACAGACGAGACGGGCCGAATGTGACGTCACCACGGCGAACAAACTTGCTTGTGTACAGAGGTCAGTGGTAGGCGGCGAAATTGGCACCGTGAGTTCCACCTCCTTTCTGTGAGCCACCTATTAATGGTCCTTGTGGTCACTGAACTACGAGTTCCACTTTGGATCGATGGTAATGATGAATGCGGGGCTGTGAGGGCGTCTCTGACGATTGCTCGGTCCTGTTGTCTCTGTAGTCTAGATGGACCGCTTCCTTCTTGACGGCCGGCCGCTGTGGCCGACTGGTTCTAGGCGCTTCAGTCCTGAACCGCGCTGCTGCTACGGTCAAAATGGGGGTTCCCATTTGAAATTTTAAAGTTGCCTCCCACCCCACCCCCAGTGGACTGCGGTGGCGGGGTAACTTTAGCACCATCAGATGTCCCCCTCACTCTACAGTCGCAGGTTCGGATCCTGCCTCGGGCATGGATGTGTGTGATGTCCTCAGGCTAGTCAGGTTTAAGTAGTTCTAAGTCTATGGGACTGATGACCTCAGATGTCCCATGATGCTTAGAGCCATTTGAACCATTTAAACCTTCTTGACGCTGTGTTCTACCATGGTTGACACTTTCCCGCCGGCGGAGTCAGGGATTTTCACCTGTCTCGAGATGACTGGGTGTTTGTGTTGTCCTCATCATTTCATTATCATTCATGGAAGTGGCGAGATTGGACTGAGAAAAGGTTGGGAAATTATACGGGCGCTGATAACCGCTCGTTTGACGGCCCCACAATCCAAATATCATCATCATAATCATCATCATCATCTTTTCTGCCAGCATCGTCGAATAGTGGTTCCGCTCTTACTCAAAGGTTGAGTGATTCGACTATTACTCCAATCGGCTTTTTTGTCTCAAATGCTGACGTCTGCATATACTGTATTACTCACGCGCCTGTCTGCGAGTAGTAGTTACCGTGCAACTGAGTAAGAAGAATGAAATTCGCAAAGACTTCATGTATTGGTATCGACGTATCCACTGTTTACCATACTTCCAGCTGCGCAGTGAAACTGCATTGCAGCATTTATACATCGCCCGCCATAGTTTACAGTTTTGCATTTTCAATCGATATTTGTATACGTATCAGTTCGTTACCAGTTTCCAAAACTCTTTCGTTTTTTATGTGCTCCAGTGTACAACTTCGGTATTTAAAATAGTATTTCCTATAGTTTTACAGAAGTTAACGTGACAGCAATTGACTACTTATGCGCAAAAAAAGAAAAAAAAACAGCAAATTTCTGAAGAGCATTGGTTCTGCCACAACAGCAGCGCTATCGGACGAGCTGTCAAAACTAATAAAACAACCCACCAATGAGTGGCGCTAAACCATTAATTCTTTTCACCCCTCCCCCCACCCCCACACCCTACCACCGATTACCCATTGCATGACGTACCTCGGTGCACACAAATCGATACCATTAAACAGGGGATTTTACGGTCGTAAGGGTTGGCCGGCGTGGCGGAAAGCGCTGTCCATTAGTTTTTAAATATCGGGGCGGCGCGGCAGCGGCGCGTCCATAAAGAGCGTACGCCCCAGCGAACTAACGCGCCAGTAAATAGTGCGCAAGCGCGCGCGCGGCTGTCTGTGCGCTTTTATGCAGATTCTGAGCGCCTGTCCGGGAAAGGAAAAATCTGCCGAGTTCCGGCTGACCACCGAATAATCGGCGACCCGCAATTGCGGTCAGCTAGGGAGAGGTCACGGCTACAGGAAAGTGGCGGAGGGTGCTTTCGTGTCACGGCTGCTCCAAGAATTAGCCGGCGGGAGGCGCGTGACACAGAACGTCTGTCGGAGCTGCGGGACGATTCCCGGTTATGGCGGGGTGCGTAATTGCAGCCTGCGGTTGTAGCTGCTAAATTACAGGGACGGAGGGATGTAGACGGTAAAACGTTGTTGATCCGAAATGCAGCTAACCCAGCGGGGTGGTCTGGTGTGTGTGTGTGTGTGTGTGTGTGTGTGTGTGTGTGACGTATTCCAACGCTTACCTAACTCTGAAAACCCTATCTACAGGGTGATTCTTTTTTCACCGTATACAAACTAGAGACTAATCGATGAGAATATACGGAAGAAAGAAGGCCAAATGACCGACCCGCCAGGGTAGCCGAGTGCGCTAACGCGCTGCTTCCTGGACTCGGGTAGGCTCGCCGGCCGCGGATCGAATCCTCCCGGCGGATTAACTACGAGTGCCGGTATGCCGGCCAGCCTGGATGTGGTTTCTAGGCGGTTTTCCACATCCCGCTAGGTGAATACCAGGCTGGTCCCCAAGTTCCGCCTCAGTTACATGACTCTCACATTTGAAAACTTTCGCACTATTTCCTGACTTACACTAGACGGAGACAGCTGGGGTACACTACTTCCGTCCCGGTGGGTTCGGGGTGGCGGCAGGAAGGGCATCCGGCCACACTCGGCAATTAACACTGCCAAATGGTTCAAATGGTTCAGAGCACTATATGACTTAACTTCTGAGGTCATCAGTCGCCTAGAACTTAGAACTACTTAAACCTAACTAACCTAAGGACATCACACACATCCATGCCAGAGGCAGGATTCGAACCTGCGACCGTAGCGGCCGCTCGGCTCCAGACTGTAGCGCCTAGAACCGCACGACCACTCCGGCCGGCCACTGCCAAATCCGTCATAACAAAGCCGACCCCGTGTTGGAGCGGGACAAAGTCACGAGAGAGAAAGAAAGAACGGAAAGAACGCCTAATGACAGAAAATGCCTGGTTTCTACGCTACAGACGATTAATTCAATAATACAGTGTTACCAAGACTGTGGTCTGTTACGTTCTGTACCATGCACTCACAGTTACATGGTTTCTTTTGTATCCCGCCTGGAAGTTGGCGCGAGGGTCTGCTCCTGTGAACTGAAGAGTAGGCCGAATGTAGGAAGCGAATAGGAGCAGGAAAAGGTGAAATACTTCGGTCCTGCGTGTAAATTTAAATCACCTGTACTACAGGAAGAACATGAATACATAACTTTGCACTGAGGAGCACGTAGGTGCGAAGCCGGATGTCTCAAAGCTCACAAAAGTTACACAGGTAAAATCTGTAGTAGCTCGCTCACTATGAAATGTTGCTTGGTCGTCTGCTCGGAATCAAATGGGCTGAATCCGGAGCGGCGCTCGTAGAGCTGCACAGCGCCAGCTAGAGGGCGCTGTCGTCTGTGTCGGTGTCGTAATGCCAACCTAATAACTTGCACCTACGCCGTGGCATCGTAGCTATCGAGAGCACAGTTTTACCTAGAGGCTGATACTGTTCCTTATACGTCATGCCGTAGCGCCCTCTCCTGCCATAGTACGAGGTGCATTCAAGTTCTAAGGCCTCCGATTTTTTTTCTCCAGACTGGAAAGAGATAGATACATGCGCATTGTTTTAAAATGAGGCCGCGTTCATTGTCGATACGTCCCAGAGATGGCAGCACCGTACAGCAGATGGAATTTTACCGCCAGCGGCGAGAATGAGAACTGTTTTAAATACTTAATATGGCGACGTTTTCCTTACTTGAACAGCGTGCAATCATTCGTTTTCTGAATTTGCGTGGTGTGAAAGCAATTGAAATTCATCGACAGTTGAAGGAGACATGTGGTGATGGAGTTATGGATGTGTCGAAAGTGCGTTCGTGGGTGCGACAGTTTAATGAAGGCAGAACATCGTGTGACAACAAACCGAAACAACCTCAGGCTCGCACAAGCCGGTCTGACGAAATGATCGAGGAAGTGGAGAGAATTGTTTTGGGGGATCGCCGAATGACTGTTGAACAGATCGCCTCCAGAGTTGGCATTTCTGTGGGTTCTGTGCACACAACCCTTCATGACGACCTGAAAATGCGAAAAGTGTCATCCAGGTGGGTGCCACGAATGCTGACGGACGACCACATGGCTGCCCGTGTGGCAACGCTAACGCCATGATTCCATGGGAGCGGCGAAGGCTTCTTTAGGAGTCTGTTTTGACCACTGGAAAATCGCTGAGGCAATAGCAGCACGGCTGGTGAATGTGCGACCACGGAGAGTGTCTTTCATTGTTGGAAAAAGCCAAAAGTCACTAGGAGCCAGATCAGGTGAGTAGGGAGCATGAGGAATCACTTCAAAGTTGTTATCACGAAGAAACTGTTGTGTAACGTTAGCTCGATGTCCGGGTGCGTTGTCTTGGTGAAACAGCACACGCGCAGCCCTTCCCGGACGTTTTTGTTGCAGTGCAAGAAGGAATTTGTTCTTCAAAACATTTTCGTAGGATGCACCTGTTACCGTAGTGCCCTTTGGAACGCAATGGGTAAGGATTACGCCCTCGCTGTCCCAGAACATGGACACCATCATTTATTCACCACTGCCGGTTACCCGAAATTAGGTGGCGGTGAATCTGTGTGCTTCGATTGAGCTGACTGGCGCTTTGTTTCTGGATTGAAAAATGGCATCCACGTCTCATCCATTGTCACAACCGACGAAAAGAAAGTCCCATTCATGCTGTCGTTGCGCGTCAACATTGCTTGGCAATGTTTTGAAGAACAAATTCCTTCCTGCACTGCAACAAAAACGTCCGGGAAGGGCTGCGCGTGTGCTGTTTCACCAAGACAACGCACCCGCACTCGCACATCGAGCTAACGTTACGCAACAGTTTCTTCGTGATAACAACTTTGAAGTGATTCCTCATGCTCCCTACTCACCTGACCTGGCTCCTAGTGACTTTTGGCTTTTTCCAACAATCAAAGACACTCTCCGTGGCCGCACATTCACCAGCCGTGCTGCTATTGCCTCAGCGATTTTCCAGTGGTCAAAACAGACTCCTAAAGAAGCCTTCGCCGCTCCCATGGAATCGTGGCGTCAGCGTTGTGAAAAATGTGTACGTCTGCAGGGCGATTACGTCGAGAAGTAACGCCAGTTTCATCGATTTCGGGTGAGTAGTTAATTAGAAAAAAAATCGGAGGCCTTAGAACTTGAATGCACCTCGTGATTGGTAATGTTGTATCCGATTCACTTCTCTTGCTGACTTACCTTGCAGTGGATGTGATACAGCGTTGTACACGGTGGTTCCGTATTGGAAACGAGTGTTTCCCGACATGGAGTTTACTTACGGAAAGACAAATGGCAACGGGCAGCGGTCAGCCAGGTTGTATCAGGAGACATATCTGTGTCGACAACAACCACAGCATTCAGTGCCCGCAACAGCGTTGCGCCGTTTGTGGGAGACAGCGTCGCTTCAGGAAGCAGGAAATCGTGAAGAACGTACCCGAAATGATCGGACACTAGACGTGGAGGAAAATGTGATTGACACCGTGGAAGGTGACAGCCGTGTCAGTACCAGGCAGTTGGCCCATCAGTACAGGATAAGCGACAGACTTTCCAGATCGGGAGCAGTTTTGTCACTGGTTTCTTCACCAGGCAACCACTATTACAGGGTTTGTGTCATCTGTGGTACACTCTAGTGCGTATCCATTTGATAGAGTTCGATCATTCACAGTCTCGTCGCGAATTACAAGTTATCTGCTCGAAAAGTTAGAGATCACACCAGGCGCTCGGCTGCTCACCGCTCAGAGACTAAGTCCAGGTATACCACACAACGCGAAATTTTCTAAGTCTTTTCATTTCCTAGCTGCCTGAAGACCGACTGTCTGCCTCCGCGTCTGCACCAGCACTGCCCCTCTGCCCGTTCCCGGTCGCGTTTCCTTCGCGCCGAATATCCTTGCTCTAATGTCCAGGGCAGTTCCCTTTTCTGAAGCAGTCCATCTGATTGGCTACAGCTTATTTTGCGTTACTTTATATTTTAAAATGTTTAAATAATCAAAGGTTGACCACTTTCACGTTCTAAACAAAGTAACAATAATATCCATTACATAATAAACGTTAAATTCTTTTACACAGAATCAGTACAATTTCCTTCTTAACTCTCAATGTCACGGCCAGTAGCCTTGCAGGCATGTGCTTTGTGATAAGTAAATAAAGAACAAAAGTAAGTATTGTGCACTAAGCTTCACAACAAGTATTCTATTACCTAATGATTCAATAAGGTGTCATACTGTCATCGTTCAATGTGGAGGAAATGATGATGTGATGCTTAACTGAAAATACTGATAATGTAAGCCGGCCGAAGTGGCCGTGCGGTTAAAGGCGCTGCAGTCTGGAACCGCAAGACCACTACGGTCGCAGGTTCGAATCCTGCCTCGGGCATGGATGTTTGTGATGCCCTTAGGTTAGTTAGGTTTAACTAGTTCTAAGTTCTAGGGGACTAATGACCCCAGCAGTTGAGTCCCATAGTGCTCAGAGCCATTTGAACCATTTGAACTGATAATGTAAATTTACTATATATTTTAAAATAATGAAGTTACAGAGTTCATATTTGCAACATTTGTCATTTTAATGATGCACCTCTATATGAAATGTCGATCGTTAAGATAGACTGAAGCGTTCAGATTTTAGCATTCAGTTCTTTGTTACAAAAGTTGTTAATTTCACTTCAACAGTAAATTGTAAACTATTATAGATAGTTTATGATCAATATTCAAGTTTTATTGGGATCACCATGAAAATTTATGAAGGATACCAGATTAAAATTACTGTGGCTTCATTTACTGTATCACTAAAGAATTAAAAAGTTTCCATAAATGTTTCCCTTTATGGCCGATCTCAGGTCCGCCATATTTAGCGCTGCTACATCTCCTTGGCCACAAACGGCTTCTACTGGGATTCCCTATGATGGATTCTTGTCTGTCTCACTCGCACCCTACAGCGCTTAGGCCTCAATAGACAATAGACGCCTGTGAGTTTCCCCATCTTGTGTTGAATCTGCGCTCTTCGTGGCACGCGGTATTTACGACAGAGTTCGTTTCACAATTCCTGAAGGCTGACTCTTTCGGCCATATACTTAAATGAGAGTGTAATGCTCGTTAACTCACAACCCCCACAATTCTCCTTCTTCGTCCTCTTTCTCTTCTTTTTTTTTGGACCGACTTGAGACCACGGGGCTCGTTTTGACTCTTTTACAAGTGTCTTCTTATCGCGGGTAGCTGTCACTTTCTGGATGTGAGCAAAAATCCTCTCCTCTGCACACTTCAAACTGCGGCATCCTGTGCTCATTTTGCTGGTAAGGGACGCTGGGAATACCAACTTTAGAGTGATCTGCCGGAATTTGAACCAGCCATGTATGCTTTCTAATAGAAATGCAAGTTGTTGCAGGTCTGGTTCAACTGCGGTGATCCATTTGTTCTCGAAGAATTTTCCCTCTCTCTCGTGATGAAGACGCTGCTTTTGAGTCTGCAGGGGTTCATGTGGGTCAAATGTCTGTGGAAGATCAGTCACGCCGGGCGAAGTGGCCGTGCGGTTAAAGGCGCTGCAGTCTGGAACCGCAAGACCGCTACGGTCGCAGGTTCGAATCCTGCCTCGGGCATGGATGTTTGTGATGTCCTTAGGTTAGTTAGGTTTAACTAGTTCTAAGTTCTAGGGGACTAATGACCTCAGCAGTTGAGTCCCATAGTGCTCAGAGCCATTTGAACCATTTTTTTGAAGATCAGTCACTTTTTGCTCTCGTTATGTTTCCAGGTTCACTATGCTCTAGTTACTGATGGGACACTTCATGCTCATGAAGAGGCATTCAGAGGCGGATAATTCGGTGAGCCTGACTATTAAGTTGTAACGTTTAATTTTCTCAGGAAGGTACATGGAGATTCAAGTGCTCTCGCAGTAGTAGTGTACTCTGTCCAACTTGGCACATTTGATGTCGTGGACTGAAAAATGAAGAGGGATACAGGAGGACAGAATGAAATACTACTAAACAGTAACAAGAAGCATGATTTGCTCGTATTTCGTGTGATCCTTAGTAGGCGAAACCAAAAATAGGTAAAGAGAGAAAAAAAAAACCTCTGGGAAACAATGGGTTCCATGGTACGTTACGGAACTGCGGTTGCATACACTCCAAATGAAGCTTAACCTGCAACATGATGAACCGCTCTCCTTCGATTTTATAAACACAGATACAAAAGTTCTGGTAAACATCGTACGTCATAAATAAACAACCGCCGTCCAGATCACATTTTATTTATGGACTACTGGCTACAATCTGCGTTGCGCATTAGCTTCAGGCCTGTTGTGGAACAAAAAAGGCAACAACAACAAGAACTTTTTTACAGAAGTGCCATATTGTATACACTTGTCTCATGTGTTGCAGAAATAATAGAAAAATATTGTGAATCGGCAGTTACCTTCCAGCGCAAAGTGTATCATGTCAACAGTTATGTAAAAATCACGTAAAAAACAAGCATGCGATATGGGTAAAGAAAAAACCGAATCGTCATTTGACGTATGCGGAAGTAATTGACGAGTGCATTAAATCAGTCTGAAATGGTTTCTTTATGTGTAATTAAACGAAACAGTAATAAAATATGCGAACCTAAAGCGCACGTTAATGAACAACATTTCAGTATGAATGATCCCTTACACGGTAATAGATAACGAACATGAACATAGCGTGCATCGGATATTTTCCATCCTGTTCAAAAATTTGAATATTATCAAATATGTCTTAATTTTTCAAAAATTTGCTTTCACTTTAATAAATTAAAATACAGGCACCCTAAGGACCCTCTCTGTAAATTGGAAAGGGGAAAACGGTTAGTTACGATGTAGCCATAGCTGTTTTTTAGCTAAAAAATGTGTAACTAAATTACTTTAATGTATTTGTATTCCTATATACTGAAACGAAAGCAAATTCTTAAAGTTTAAGGTATGTTTAGTAATACTGCCCTGGCTTTTAAAATATTCAAAAAATGTACGATCCATACTGTCCTATCAATATGTTTATAATATTTGTTTATCTAAGACTGTATAACGGGTAATTCAAGCTGAACATTAACATGTTCTTCAAGTCTGCGTACTTTTACTAATTTTTCATTTGATTATGCATGAAGAAACAATTTTACACTGCTTTAATGTACTCATCTATGACTTACGCATATGTTACGTGATTACACAATTTTTTTTCCCACACTCCATCCTTGTTTTTCAGGTGCATTTTACGCAACTGCTGACAAGCTATACCTTGCGACGCAATATATGTGTTGATTCAAACTATTGTGTTCTGTTGTGTAGGCCTGTTGCGTTTCCTAATCCTTCTGCCAGTATAATGCGGCTTTTGGTATGCCTTCCCCACCACATAATATGGGTGATTGTTCCAATTTAAGTTATTCGTAATTGTAATTCGTAGGTATTTAGTTCAACCGACGCCGGTTAGATACGTGTGATTTATCGTGTAACAGAAATTTAACGGATTCCCTTTAGTGTTCACGTAGATGACATCATGCTTTTTCGTATTTAGAATCGGTCGTAATTTTTCGCGCCACACAGATATCTTCTCTAATCTGAAACTGGTTTTGATATGCTGATGACTATACTAGACGGTAAATGACAGAGTCACCTGCAAAAAAACTACGATGGCTGCTCAGATTGCCTCTTAGTTTGTTTATAGAGTTTAGGAACAGAACTTAGAACTAATTAAACCTAACTAACCTAAGGACATGACACACATGCATGCTCGAGGCAGGATTCGAAGCTGCGACCGTAGTGGTCACGCGGTTCCAGACTGAATCGCCTAGAACCGCACGGCCGCACCGGCCGGCGAACAGTAGGAAACATAATTATAACACTTCCTTTGGGAACGCCAGATATCACGTCTGTTTCCGTCGATTACTACAAACTGTCATCTTGCTGACAGGAAATCACGAATCTAGTAGCACAGAAATTTGATTAGAAGTCGCTTGTGAGGAGCAATGTCAAAAGCGTTCTGGAACTATATAGAATCAATTAGACATCCCTTGTCGATAGCACTAATTACTTTCTGACAATAAAAGAGCTACTTGTGGTTAACAGAATGATATTTTCTGAGTCTGTGATGAATGTGTGTCAATATACAGTGTTATTCGACATAATTCATAATATTCGGACACAGCATACGTTTCAAAATCCATCTGCAAATACACGTTAGCGCCATGGACCTGTAATTCATCATATTACTCCTATTTCCTTTCTTGAGTATTGTTGTGACCTGTGCAACTTACCAGTCTTGAGGTACGGATGTCGCATCGAGCGAACGCTTGTATATGTTTGCTATGTATGGACCTGTGAGTCAGCATATTCTAAAAGAAACTTATCTGATAAACAGATTTGTCTACATTAAGTGATTTAAGAGTCTTCGCTACACGTAGCTTATCAACTGCTAAGTTAGTAATGTTGGCACCTTTCCTTGATTAGATTTATGGAATGCAGATGAGACTACACTGGGACATGGTATATGAAAAAGGAATAAGCCTGCTGATACCAATAACCAAATGTAAAATAAAATAAAATGTCTGGCAGAAAATCCTCCTTTAAGAATCGGCACTCTGCAGAAAAAAAACTGTACCTGACAGAAATATTAAATAAAACAGGAGGTCAGGTCCATATGTAGGAGGATAAGAGTGGAGAAACTTCAGGATAAGGAAATCAGGCACAAGTACATAACAGCGATCTCAGAAAGGTACCAGTTAGTTGAATGTAGTCAATTACAGTCATTGGAAAAGGAATGGACAAGGTACAGGGACACAGTACTAGAAATGGCTAAAGAATGTCTTGAAACAGTAGTGTGTAAAGGTAAGATGAAGCAAACAGCTTGGTGGAATGACACAGTCAACGCAGCCCATAAAAGGAAAAAGAAGGCGTATCAAAAATGGCTACATAATAGAACTCAGGTAGACAGAGAAAGTTATGTTGAAGAAAGAAACGAAGCCAAACAGATAATTGCAGCATCCAAGAAGAAATCTTGGGAAGACTTTGGAAACAGGTTGGAGACTTTGGGCCAAGCTGCTGGAAAACCATTCTGGAGTGTAATTAGCAGTCTTCGAAAGGGAGGTAAGAAGGAAATGACAAGTATTTTGGACAGGTCAGGAAAACTGCTGGTGAATCCTGTGGATTGCCCGGGCAGATGGAGGGAATATTTTGAAGAGTTGCTCAATGTAGGTGAAAATACGATCAGTAATGTTTCAGATTTCGAGGTACAATGTGATAGGAATGATGATGGAAATAGGATCACATTTGAGGAAGTGGAGAAAATGGTCAATAGATTGCAGTGCAATAAAGCAGCTGGGGTGGATGAAATTAAGTCGGAACTCATCAAATACAGTGGAATGTCAGGTCTTAAATGGCTACACAGGATGATTGAATTGGCCTGGGAGTCGGGACAGGTTCCATCAGACTGGACAAAAGCAGTAATCACACCAATCTTTAAACATGGAAACAGAAAATATTGTAACAACTACAGAGGTATCTCTTTAATCAGCGTTGTGGGTAAAATCTTCTCAGGTATTGTTGAAAGGAAAGTGCGAGTATTAGTTGAAGACCAATTGGATGAAAATCAGTGTGGGTTTAGTCCTCTTAGAGGTTGTCAGGACCAGATCTTTAGCTTACGGCAAATAATGGAGAAGTGTTACGAGTGGAACAGGGAATTGTATCTATGCTTTATAGATCTAGAAAAGGCATATGACCGGGTTCCTAGGAGGAAGTTATTGTCTGTTCTACGAGATTATGGAATAGGAGGCAAACTTTTGCAAGCAATTAAAGGTCTTTACATGGATAGTCTGGCAGCAGTTAGATTTGACAGTAAATTGAGTTCATGGTTCAGAGTAGTTTCAGGGGTAAGACAAGGCTGCAGCCTGTCTCCACTGTTGTTCATATTATTTATGGATCATATGTTGAAAACAATAGACTCGCTGGGTGAGATTAAGATATGTGAACACAAAATAAGCAGTCTTGCATATGCGAATCACTTAGTTGTGATGGCAGATTCGATTGAAAGTTTGCAGAGTAATATTTCAGAGCTAGATCAGAAATGTAAGGACTATGGTATGAAGATTAGCATCTCCAAAACAAAAGCAATGTCAGTGGGGAAGAAATATAAATGGATTGAGTGCAAAATAGGAGGAACAAAGTTAGAACAGGTGGACGGTTTCAAGTACTTAGGATGCATATTCTCACAGGATGGCAACATAGTGAAAGAACTGGAAGCGAGGTGTAGCAAAGCTAATGCAGTGAGCGCTCAGCTACGATCTACTCTCTTCTGCGAGAAGGAAGTCAGTACCAAGATTAAGTTATCTGTGCATCGTTAAATCTTTCAACCAACTTTGTTGTATGGGAGCGGAAGCTGGGTGGATTCAGGTTACCTTATCAACAAGGCTGAGGTTACGGATATGAAAGTAGCTAGGATGATTGCAGGTACTAGTAGATGGGAACAATGGCAGGAGGGTGTCCACAATGAGGAAATCAAAGAAAAACTGGGAATGAACTCTATAGATGTAGCAGTCAGGGCGAACAGGCTTAGATGGTGGGGTCATGTTACACGCATGGGAGAAGCAAGGTTACCCAAGAGACTCATGGGTTCAGAAGTAGAGGGTAGGAGGAGTCAGGGCAGACCAAGGAGAAGGTACCTGGATTTGGTTAAGAATGATTTTGAAGTAATAGGTTTAACATCAGAAGAGGCACCAATGTTAGCACTGAATAGGGGATCATGGAGGAATTTTACAAGGGAGGCTATGCTCCAGACTGAACGCTGAAAGGCATAATCAGTCTTAAATGATGATGATGATTATGATGATGATGAACAGTAGTAAGTCAGGGAAAGATAAAATTACGAAAATGCTGGGCTCTGCGCAGCATAACACACCTAGCTACGCAATTTGTTGAAGGTAGAGCATGGTGAAAACCTGCTAACATATGGGAACTGGATATGACTGTCATGCTGAGTGAATGACTATAGGTTTCAAATCTGACAGCAATAGATGCTGTTGGTGATCGAACGTCTATGTCAACCACCTTCAGGGCAAATATTGCATAGTAAACTGTAGGCGGATAACTCGCAAACAGCCCACAGCTGCAGATAATGCTGCCATCTCCAATTTGGCAAACAACACAGAAGCTGCACAATTGCTGACTAGAGACATGTATTGTGGTACAACGAGCCACGACCTTGCCTGTTTTCAAATTTTACAAGCCATAAAGTGCAATGGTGGCCGAGTGAAGCATTTAACTCTGTATGTGTGAAATGCTCAGTTGAGGCAGGAGGTGGGCCTGTGAGAATTTGAAGGTGGTTTCTCGTACTGTGACTTGAACCCAGTCATTCATGCCACCATGAGTAGTAGGGCAAGGTATGCCCCTTATGTAGGCAACCCACACCAACAAAGGCACTGAAGCCCCCGTTGCCCTACTACTACCGTGGACGGTAGTCAGGATGTTACTTCCTCATTTGCGGTGACCATGTGCTGCTTCTACATCTTCATGAAGGGGTGGGCTGTGGACATTGCCACTTTCCAAGATGGCAACAGCGGTGTTCACAGGTTGCCCCAATACGTTTGCTGTTTGATAAACTCAGCCATACTGTCGCACTTCGAATGGCCTGCCCCGTAACATGTACATAGTGTCTGCATTCAGTATTGTACCACGTCAGCTTACATTCAGCAACATTAAAACCAAGTTTCCATTAGTCGCAAGAAATAAAAATCCTGCCCAAATCATCCTGAATCCACCTGCAGTCCCTCACCGATGACACCTTCTTGTGCACCACAGCGATATCAGCAAGCATGCACACACTGTCGCCCACCATTTTCATCATATATACATACACTGCCTTGCAAAACTTAAGGACGAAACAAACTTTTCATAGTGTGTCGCTGACATGAAACACAGCTCGACGAAACTTAGACCACACGCAGAAAAAAAAATGCTATAATGTAGTACAGAAGGCAACTAAAAGAAATACCCAATGAGACAAACAGAAATGACAGTTTTATTCAAAGACAATAACTGTACTGAAGTGACCGCGATTCATGATGGTTCCCCGGACGTTACAAAAGACAGTTCCTGATACGATGTGTGATGAATAAGGATGGCAATGCATGCTTAGCAATGTGTTCCCATGTTGGCTACAAGGCTGGTGAGGAGTTCCTGTTCTAAGGCATTGCTTTGGTGCACCAGTACTGTTGCTGAAATACGTCTTCGCAATGCATCCAACATGTGCTCGATGGACAAGGGATAGGCCAGTCCCTTCGCCCAATAGCCTCTCATTCCAACATTCCAAGACGCTACTGCACTGTTCGTTGCAGCTGTGCATTGTCATCCTAGAAAAGCCTAATGCATCCCTGAAAAGACGCGCATGGGGAAGGAGTACAGTGGTATAATAACGTTGATCACAGTGTGTGGTTCAAATGGTTCTGAGCACTATGTGACTTAATTCTGAGGTCATCAGTCCCCCAGAACTTAGAACTCCTTGAACCTAACTAACCTAAGGACATCACACACATCCATGCCCGAGGCAGGATTCGAACCTGCAACCATAGCGGTCTCGCGGTTCCAGACTGTAGCGCCTAGAACCGCTCGGCGACTTCGGCTGGCTGGAGTGTGTGCTGTGGTCGGCATTTGGATGTCAGTACGGCCATGAAGCATTATGCCTCCACACATCGTAAGACTGGGACCACCAAAACGATCACGTTCGACAACTTTCCTAGATGTATTATGTGTTCTGCCATTTCAGCATATGAGGTGATGTCCAACACCGTTGAACATCATCGTTTTGGTGGTCCAGATCTTATTATGTGGGGAGGCATAATGTTCCATGATTTCCGACTCTTTGAACAGGGTATTCTCAACAGTCAGTATTGTTGTGACGTTGTAATCCTTCCCCATTTGTGTGTTTTCAGGACTGCATTCGGCCCTGACTCCATTTTTATGGACGACATTGCGGAAGAGTATCGAACAGCGCAGGTGGAGGACCTCTTGGAATAAATATTTTCAGTGAATATACTGGTCTCTGGACTGTACTGTACCTGTTATTTCTTTGTGTGGTTGGTCATGAATATCGACTCGTGTTTGATGCCACGCGGGATTAGGCGAGTGGTCTTAGGCGCTGCAGTCATGGACTGTGTCGTTGGTACCGGTAGAGGTTCGAGTCCTCCCTTGGGCATGGGTGTGTGTGTTTGTCCTTAGGATAATGTAGGTTAAGTAGTGTGTAAGCTTAAGGACTGATAACCTCAGCAGTTAAGTCCCATAAGATTTCACACAAATTTAAACGTTTTTTTCGTGTTTGATGTGCAAGGAGTGCAATCATGGAAGTTCACATTAGAACCACTCTGTGCTCTATATAAATGCTGACCACTTCAGCGATAGCCCAACACATTTACGCCTCTTAACCTCTGCACTGCGTTCACCTGTCGGAGTTTGCAGGCTGTGACATTTCGATTTCTCAGCGCCCCCATGCATTTCTATTCAGAGCGTCTATTGCCACGGTACATTCTGGCAGCCCTCAGATAAATGGAACACCGACACGAATCACCCTTGACTGTTAGCTCGGGGCCTCCTTGAAGCTAAGGAGAAGAATGGCGGCGTACCTCTAGAATGCAGGTAGATGCGAGAATGTACTGTTATCAAGCAAAGGAGGCCTTGTCAGATGAGAGGAGAAAGGGGATTCATACCTGCGTGTTACAGAGCTTGTATTGCGCATAATGATTATTTTTACAGTTCCGTTGGTCAGCTGGTGAAAATGGAGTCTGTCTGTCTTTGTTTGTGCCTGTCTGACTGTTCAAAGTATCAAAGTAAACATTATGTCACACATTAAAGTCCATAGCGTATTTCCTCTCCAAATAGAATCTTGAAATTTGGCGAGAAGAAAGGTTTCACAGTAGAAGTAAAGGGAAAAAGCTAGAGAAATTTTATTTATAATTATATCACACGGATAATATACACTTCAGGCATTTGTTATCCGACTTCGAACTTGAAATCAAAACCTTCTCGAAAGTCCTGGGATAGCAAGGGCCAATATCTTGCCAGTATCAATGTAGACAGCAGGCAAGAGTCTAAGACATCCTCTATTCCCATAATGGATCAATTTTCTCTCCCTCCCTCCCGCTCTCTCTCTCTCTCTCTCTCTCTCTCTCTCTCTCTCTCTCTCTCTCTCTCTCTCTCTCCAAGCATTACTCCCGACTTGCGGGGTCTGCTGTCATGGTTAAACGGACGTGGCGTGTTAATGGTAAATGGTGGATGGATGCCATTCCTGTCACCAAGCTCTACACCTCCCACAACCCCCACCCCGGGGACGGAATCAATGTACCCCAGCTGTCTGCATCTAGTGTAAGCCACGGAATAGTGCGAATGTGTTTCAAATGTCTGCGAGTCATGTAACTGAGGCGGAACGTGGGGACCAGCCCAGCATTCACACTGCAGGATGTGGAAAACCGCCTAAAACCATATCCAGGCTGGCCGGTACACCGGCCCTCGTCGTTAGGCCTCTGGGCGTAATCGATCTGGGGCCAGCTCGCCCATCCGAGTCCAGGAAGCAGCACGTTAGCGCTCTTGGCTACCCTCGTGGGTCACGTAATGGATCAACTGTCTGTCTATATATATAATAAAGCTTGTATGGAACCACTCTCAGTGCACGATTCTAACTGTATATATACTACAGCACATCTGCTACGTTATCTGCTATCTGTCATTATACCTGACATCAACAACTGACAGTGGCCATTTAGTTGTCCATCCCATGGCAAGTACTGTAAATATACTTGCTACCTTGCTGGCGTAATCGAAATAAATGTTGCTGACACAAAGCTTGCTCCTGAATCAGTCTATATATTAGCAGATACCTCACCAACATCCCCGCAGCATTCACATACAGAATGGAGAACGCCGCGAGGGATTTTTGTACATTGTCATTCACACCCTTACCGTATGACTGTAAGCAATTCTACTAGAAACATTGTCGAACATGACAGTTTTGGGGGTCTAGCTTTTGTGGCGTGGGGAAGCATAATTTTTCATAGAGTATTGACCATCTAATCTTTGAACACCGTATACTCCCCGGTCAACGTTATTTTGACACTGTAATCTTTCTACCCCTTCCACATGTGCGTCTATTCAGGCACGCATTGGACCTGGGCTGCACTTTAGTGGATGACAATGCGCGACCACATCGAACATCACAGGTGGAGGAGCTCTTGAAATGAGAAGAATTTGGTGAATGGACTGGGCTATTCGTTTCCCGGACTTAAATCCCATCGAGCTCGTGTGGGATTCGTTGGGGAGAGGCATTGCAGAAGGTCCACGTGCACGAAAGACCATCCAACAGTCCTCAACCACGCCGTACCACAAGAACTGCTTACCAAACTTGTAGCCAGCAGGGGACCACGTTGCAAAGCAGGCATTGCAGTCTGTGGCGGTCGCAAACCTTACTAACAACCATTGTAATGTGTAGGGCACCATCATAAACCGCGGTGTCTTCAGTGTAATTATTGTCTTCGAATAAAAGTGTCGTTTCTGCTCCTCTCATTACTTACAGTTCCCTACTGTACTGTACTGAAGCAGTTCTTTCTGTATGTGGTCCAATTTTCATTCAGCGGTGTTACTTGGTAGTGGCATATCATGCGGAAATTACTTCCGTCCTTAATCTGGATGGTTCATTTGGGGGAAGGGACCAAACATCGAGGCCATCGGTTCCATCAGTTTGGGGAAGGCTGGGGAGGGAAGTCGGCCGCGCCCTTGCAGAGGAAGCATTGGGGAATTTGCCCGAAAAAATTTAGGGAAATCACGGAAAACCCGAATCAGGAGGGCCGGACGCGAGTTTGAACCGTCGCCCTCCCGAAGGCGAGTCTTGTGTTAACCATTGAGCCACCGCGCTCGGTGTTACAGACCTTTGTATAGGAGAGCAATTTCATCAAGATTTGCATGGAAAAGGAGAATAATGAGAGGAACTGTTTCTCTTTTCGTCGCGCACAGTATGGTGATAGACTAATACAGGCTGGGCAAAACAAATCTGTTCGGGAAGTTTGCAACATTTTGCAGACTCTGCTTGAAGGTTTATCAAAACTCTTTCACAAACAGTTTTTCCCACGTTTCCCACTAATTCTGCTCTGAATAACACTCGACAGTGAACACGCTCTGTTTCATTGTGAGCACCATACTGTGTTGCGTTCAGCTGGTCTCTGAACCTCTTCTCGCTCACTCAAACGTAACGACACAGCCAAGTGTTCGGTACAGAGAATGTGGCAGATGCGCATGAGCAGACGTGCGACAGCAACCGACTGTTGCATTGAAATTTCGGTTTCCAGCATTTCATGGGATGGGTAATACTCCACTTCGTTAATACGGGTCAGTCTTACATATTTTCCTGGCCACTTTTAGGACCAAACATTGGGGCGGAACAACATATAACATGTAAGACAATCGAAAATATTAACATTCAATATTATAAGAATAGGCAAGATGATTGCAGAATTGTGCAACTGTGGCACGAGAGGATGTGGAAGTAGACCGTGTATTATGGAGCCTGAAGAATGTGTATACTGGTTCCAATTGCTGCTTGCTTCCAAGTACCAAAAAAATTGATTTTCATTATTAACGTAATTAGTGACTGAATTAAAAAATTTAAACTGCTGACTGTGTAATCATTAAGATGTATTATCTTACGTTAAAAGTCTAACGCGAGAAGGCAAATTACTTTCGCTCATCATATTCCATGTGTCAGGAAAGCCTGCAACTGTGTCATTCACTATTTAAATAAATGAATATTGGTGCAGTTTTCATTATTTAAATCACGAATGACACAGTCGTGGGTATTCCTCAAACATCGAATATGATGAGCGAAGAAAGGTATTAGTGTCCAGCAATGCAGTGAAAATAATATACAACTTCAAAAAAAGAAAATGTTTTGTATTCACGTAAATAAAATGCACAAATGCACTTGAAAATGAGAATTAAGTCTCCAAACGCGTTGTGTTGAACATCAAAACACGAGTAAGTCGCGCAGTTTTCATTATTTAAATCGAGAAGACGAGTGTTCCAGTTACGGACTGTGTGTTGTGCTTGAGACAGTTTCCCTGACGATGTACATATTACTGGACTTAATTCATCCTGTATTTTGAAAATGAGAGCCCTTTGCAACTTTTGACCCACTTTTACCATTATTTCTAACTTTTTCTATACTACTTCTCCCTTAAATGCTTAACGTCAAATATTCGATACAATAAGTCCTTTCTAAAGCAATCAGAAGTTGCAAAATGTCTTATAAATGGATATTCAGTTTCTTAAAGAACGGGGGGTTGGTTCAAATGGCTCTAATCACTATGGGATTTAACGTCTGAGGTCTTCAGTCCCCTAGACGTAGAACTACTTAAACCTAACTAACCTAACGACATCACGCACATCCACGCCCAACGCAGGATTCGAACCTGCGACCGTAGCAGCAGTGTGTTTCCAGACTGACGCGCCTAGAACCGCTCGGTCACAGCGGCCGGCTGAACGGACGTTTAATGGTGTTGCTATTTAATGTGATCATACGTTAAAGTGTGACGTCGTACATAAGTTGGAGGGTGAAAATATGAAACTAAAATGCGTCAAGCATATCAGAATGTCAGAAAATAGTATGAGGTTACAGGACAGCCCGTACGTGATGTATCTGCAGAGGCATGTGGGAGTAAAGCGTAGTCTGCACAATGGAACGCATTAGTGAACAATGGCTGCAGCTGTACTCGAAATCCTCGAAACTTGTGAAGCGCCCTTCAGAAATGTAACTTGGGATTGTCTGCTATCAGACTAACTTCTGGAGCTGCATGAGGCGCGGTTCTTGACCCGGATATGTTAGCTAGCTTTGATTGATCAGTAACAGTGAAACTCTCTCCCACCCCACCCCACCTCCAATAAAGCATTAACAGAACTGCTCACCGTCTTCCTCTACAATGCAAAGTTTGAGTTTGGTAGAAGGCCACTAGAACAATCTGCCTCTCTCAGTCCTAGCCCTTAGTTTGGAGTATATTAGTATGTTGGATCCGTAATGGCTTGAAATGGAATGTCAATCGTTTCGGGCTCCTTAATTTCGAAATACAACTGCTGAAGTTTGCTCAGCTGTGTCTAAATTTTCGACTCAAAACGAACGGTGGCAACTACAATGGGAAAGGGTGCTAGGGGGGGGGGAGATAAGGTAGGGGGCATATGATGGGGTGGGGTAGGGAAGGAGGTTACTTTAAAACGTTAGAGGTCCAATAGGCTATATCTGAAGTGCTGTCGTTCCCAACGTACATGCATGTCAGTATCGGTTGTCAAATCCGTCCCTATTGATTGCTCCTCACAGATTCAGATCATTCAGCTATTATTTAAAACTGGGATCCTTTTTAAATGTAATTCAGGTATTCAAAGTGATTGGTAATATGTCTTTCACAGACTCAATTTTCTTCAGCTACTGCACTGCCGTACCCCAGGATACAATTTAGCCGACTCGCAACTTACTAAGCCGCATATACTGCACGCACGGGTACATAAAGCTACTTTATCTCAGTGTACGAAGCATGTTCGTCGCTGTTTGAGTCCAAGAGATGTAGCGCAGATGCACAGAGAAAATCCGTTGCTCATAATTATAGAACAGTCAGTTGGCGAGCGTAATTCTCAGTCATTCAGTTTTTTCGGAGATGGGTCTTGTTAAGAAAAACGGGCGTGAAGAGGAGACAAATTCAGAGCAACTAAGATGGAAATGGCCTTTCAGGGTGCTAGAGACATTTGCAGTAGAGAGCTTCCTCCTCGTAAGTAGAATGACAATATTACGTTACAACATTGAAATGAGAATCTTTATACGTAGCCCAATGGCTGGATGAGACTAATTATAACGCAGGAGAAATAGGAAATATGGAAAAAGAGAGAAAAATCTGAAGACAAGTACTGGATCCATAAAAGAAAACGGCTAATACAGCAACAGGATGTAATGTTGCCTCTTTCCTAGGATAGTCATGTTTGTGGTTTTTAAATTTAAATAAGAAGCTAAAATGTTGCCCAAAGAAGGAAATACCACATTTTCAGCACGAAGAGAAAATATTTAGTTGCGGAAATTAGAGGAAGGCATTGACCCTTCTTGCGACGTAAAATAATTCTGCAAGAAAGCATCTCGTTACTCATACTAGTTTTGCTACAGGCCCAGAAATCGTAGCTGGAAAACTGTAAAAACAAAATCGTGTTATTGTTAACCGCCAGTGCAAAGAACTAGTTTGCATGGTAACAATAACTACAAACGGACTTCATGAGAAACATAGACTGCAGTTTCGACTTACCAATATTGAAATGTGAATACGATTGTGCTCTTACGTATCGCGACAGTTGCGTCACCAAATTCACTACTCCAATTAATGTAAAAAGCTGAAAAAATACACAGAATAGTAATCTGCCCCTTCTCCGGTCTATTGCCCACATAAAATAATGCCCAGGACAAGTAATTAATAAGCATAGTCTTTTATGAAGATTTGAAAGGAGCGAAGATTACAATAAATTTTCAAGTTTACTTAGCTTGTCATGTAGAGGTAGCACCAGTTCTCGACTAGCGATCTCATTCTTGAAGCTGTAAATCAAACATCAGATCCTCACGGTTGCTTGGAACTAAATAAATTAGAAGATTGTTATTGCAGAATGTCTTACGTAAATATTTTTTACACTGATTTTCTCTCATTTTAGTATATCATACAGTATTTTGACTTTTCACATTAACAAAGCTGAAATTACATTGTTCGCACATAACATACAAAAATACATCCGATCACATCACAGGACTCCAGAAATAAACACAGTAAACAATACAGGATTGCGTAATTAATAATAGAAATTTTATATTTCAAATGCATCTAAAAAAAATTTTAACTGTACATTCACAACTAGTACTTATCGATTATAACATCGAAACTTAAATATTTTATGAAGTAATTCCATGTCAATAATTTTATCTTGACAAATAACATATTGTGTATAGAATTATATGAAAGTTTTCAGGAAAGACAACTGAGATAATACTGACCTGCCCAAAATTCGAAAAATAATACTGCAATCAACAACTACTGTTCAGGAAACCTAATGCTAGAGGAGCATGTCCCGTTACAAGGTGTACAGGATCATGCATTCAACTACTAAAAATAAAGTAGTAAATGCTTACAGATATTATTTGACAGTAAAATTCATCGTACAATGCATAGTACCAACTTCTAGTAGTGAGGCTGGAAGAAGAAGAAGGACGAATGACTATGCGTTCTCTTATTTTTTAACTAAATAATGTCGAAATTTTCACAACTAATTATAACACTGGAATAAAGTTCATACTCTGAGATATAAATTAATACTTTGAAACATTTTGATTCGAAAATATGTGCAAGAAAATCGAACAATCAACTGTAACGCTCGCAGAATTATTTTTTACGGCCATGTAGTTAAGGTGAAGCAAAATAACGAAGAGAATATTCCAACACGCCAATAGGAAAGAAATCTCTTTGGTGCAAGTGGCTCCAAGAAATCAGAAGTAATTCTAAAGGGAAGAAGATTGAAGAATATGAAAGTAACAGAGGTAAGTTTCGGAAGGGTGTTTAAGATTTCCTTCTCCAGAGAAAACATAAAATAAAACTGAAGCAACGTGGTCTGAAGTTCGGGAACAACAGCAGCCTGTGAGAACGAAATTTTTCGCGACGGCACTGTTGTATAAAACTGTCGAGAGCTCGAAGTTTTACCCTCAATTGACGCGGCAAGAAGTGCCAGAATGTTTTGTATTACAGCAATCTGATAGAAAGAAAAAAATATTGGAAAAGTCGGAAGCTAAATCAGAGGTAGTTCCTTAAGCTGCCCGTACGAAGCCCATATCAAGGAGGAAAAAAGGGAAAAATAAGGAAAAACGAAAAGCTGGGAACTCTGTCTGAAAGTTTGGTCACGACAAATTATGGTATAACTAAACGGGCAGTGCAGTAGTTTCACAGTGTAAGATGAGCAGCTGTTTCACTGTTAACTATGAGCGGGTCTTTGAATTGTAGCCTCGCTCACTTCATTGTGTTATAAGGTCGGTACATCGCCAGTAGTGGAGAGGCAGGGTGGAGCTCCAGTCGTGGGTCGTGGGTCGTGTGTCGTGATTCGCAGCGTCAGCCCGGCTCATCCCAGCGCCCTCTGGCGGAAGCTCTTCCCTCTTTGGCCGCTGGCTTTCCCGAGGCCTTTTTCCGAGCTTTCCCGCTCTACCCTCAGCCTCAAAGCGTCGTCCAGAGTCGCGCCCTCTGCTGTGTCGCCGCCAGTGCCGCCGCTAATGGATTGCTTCCCCGCGTGAAAGCACCGGCGGTTCCCCTGTTTGTGCGTACACGCGCCTGCGTGGCGTGCTTGCGTACGTGTGAGAGGGATGTCGCACGCGCGCGTCAAGTCCGTGCTGTATACCGGCAGCGTGCGAGCTGTGCAGTGCCGTGCCGTGCTGTGCTGCCCCTGGCGGTCCGCAGCCCGCGCGCGCTGTGTGCACTGTGGGTTGCCTGCCTCTCAGGGTAATTGCTTGCGGGACGTCGCAGCTGCCGCGCATCCGCATCCACTGCACGCTGCGCTGTGTACATTGAGAGAGAGAGAGAGAGAGAGAGAGGAGCGGGAGTTCATGAAGCGATGCGCGGTAGAAAAATACGAAGAAGAACTATACTTTATAGAGCGTTTCATTATTATTTGCTAATTCGCCGTGAGCAGGTAACATCAGGCAAATAACTATATATGCAGGGCGTCCTAGGAGATCACAGGAACTATTATTCGAGTAAATATAGGCTCTAAAATGCGTACCTTAAGAGCTATGAGCATTTGTTCATTAGAATCACAGTACTGAAGGTAAAGATATACTCGTAGTTTTCAGGTATGCATTTTGAAACCCATGTTTGGTAGACTTTGGTAGAATGTAAATTGAGAGTAAGCCTGAGAAAGACGAAAGTAAAGAGCAGTAGCACAAATGAGATTAAGATGAAAACTGGGAATCATGAACAGAAAGTAAGGAAATTAAACTACCTTGGAAATAAATTAACATGGGGCGGACGTAGCAAAGTGGACATAAAAAGCTGTCTGGCATAGGTAATGTCGCAATCCTAGCCAAAATAAGTCTGCTAGCGTGAAACATTGGTTTCAATTAGAGGATGAAATGTTTAGAATGTGTGTCTGAAAGTGAATCATGAACTGTCGAAAAAAAAAAGAAAAGCAAAGCGTTTGAGATGTACTGCTATAGAAGAATGTTGAAAACTGCGTTGACTGATAGCCGCGCGTGATTAGCCGAGCGGTCAAAAGCGCTGCAGTCATGTACTGTGTGGCTGCTCCCGGCGGAGGTTCGAGTCCTCCCTCGGGCATGGGTGCGTGTGTTTGTCCTTAGGATGGCTGGTTCAAATGGCTCTGAGCACTATGGGACTTAACAGCTGTGGTCATCAGTCCCCTAGAACTTAGAACTACTTAAACCTAACTAACCTAAGGACATCACACACATCCATGCCCGAGGCAGGATTCGAACCTGCGACCGTAGCAGTCGCACGGTTCCGGACTGCGCGCCTAGAACCGCGAGACCACCGCGGACGGCGTGTCCTTAGCATAATTTAGGTTAAGTAGTATGTAAGCTTAGGGACTGATGAGTTTAGCAGTTAAGTTCCATAAGATTTCACATCTCGCAGGGACCTGACACTATGAATCCTGCAGGGCTGTCAGTAAATCCGTAAGAGTACGAGGGGGTGGAGAGATCACTTCTGAACAGGACGGTGAAAGGAATCCCAGATACGGTCAACAATGTTCGTTAGTGGCGCCTTTGGTGGCCAGCGAAAGTGTTCAAGCCGGACGGGATGGCCGAGCGGTTCTAGGCACTTCAGTTTGGAACCGCACGACCGCTACGGTCGCAGGTTCGAATCCTGCCTCGGGCATTGATGTGTGTGGCGTCCTTAGGTTAGTTAGATATAAGTAGTTCTAAGTTCTAGGGGACTGATGACCTCAGATGTTAAGTCCCATAGTGCTCAGAGCCATTTGAAAGTGTTTAAGCTCAACAGTGTTCCTGGAGCCACTCTGTAGCAATTATGGACGTGCGGGGTGTCAAATTGTCGTGCTGGAAATGGCTAAGTCCGTAGGAATGCATACTGGACATGAATGGATGCAGGTTATCAGACAGAATGCTTAGGTGCGTGTCACCTATCAGAGTCGAATCTAGACGTGTCAGGGGTCTCATATCACTTTATCTGCACACGCCCTACACCATTGCAAAGCCTCCACCAGCTTGAACAGTTCCCCGTTGACATGCAGGGTCCATGGATTCTCGAGGTTGTCATCATACCGCTACACGTCCATCCGCTTGATAAGATCTGAAACGAGACTCCTCCGATCAGGCAACATGTTTCCGTTCATCAACAGTCCAGTGTCGATGTTGACGGGCCCAGGCGAGGCGTAAAGCTTTGTGTCGTACAGTCATCAAGGGTACATGAGTGGGCCTTCGGCTCCGAAAGCCCATACCGATTACATTTCGTTGAATGGTTCGCACGCTGACGCTTGTTGACTGGCCAGCATTAAAATCTGCCGCAATATGCGGAGGGGTTACTCTTCTGTCACGTTAAACGAATCTCTTCAGTCGTCATTGGTCCCGTTCATGCAGGATCTTTTTCCAGCTGCAGCGATGTCGGAGATTTGATGTTTTACCGGATACCTGACATTCACGGTACAGTCGTGAAATGGTCGTACGGGAAAATCGCCACTCTTTCACTTCCTCGGAGATACTGTGTCCCATGGCTCGTGCGCCGGCTAGAACTCCACGTTCAAACTCTCTTAAAATCTTGATAACCAGCGAGTGTAGCAGCAGTAACCGATCCAACAACTGAGCCGGATACTTGTTGTCTTACATAGGTGTTGCCGACCGCTGCGCGGTATTCTGCCTGTTTACGTATCTCTATATTTGAATACGTATGCCTATACTAGTTTCTTTGGCGCTTCAGTGTATCTGCTGTTTCGACGTTCGTACGATGCCTGAATGAAGGGACCGCGTTAGGATCGTCCGCGGTGAAACAGTATACGGAATGTACATGACATTACTCCTCCCCCCTTGCGTGCGTTTGCGCTGGTATCCTAGTGATTGGAATATCCAACACATCCAAGAGTACAGTGCACTTAATGGAAGATTGACGTTTCTTGCAACTGTAACGGCTAGTAGTGTAAATACACTACTGGCCATTAAAATTGCTACACCACGAAGATGACGTGCTACAGACGCGAAATATAACCGACAGGAAGAAGATGCTGTGATATGCAAATGATTAGCTTCTCAGAGCATTCACACAAAGTTGGCGCCGGTGGCCGCACCTACGACGTGCTGACATGAGGAAAGTTTCCAACCGATTTGTCATACACAAAGAGCAGTTGACCGGCTTTGCCTGGTGAAACGTTGTTGTGGTGCCTCGTGTAAGAAGGAGAAATGCGTACCATCACGTTTCCGACTTTGATAAAGGTCGGATTGTAGCCTATCGCGATTGCGATTTATCGTATCGCGACATCGCTGCTCGCGTTGGTCGAGATCCAATGACTGTTAGCAGAATATGGAATCGGGGGTTCAGGAAGGCAATACGGAACGTCGTGCTGGATCCCAAACGCCTCGTATCACTAGCAGTCGAGATGACAGCCATCTTATCCGCATGGCTGTAACGGATCGTGCAGCCACGTCTCGATCCCTGAGTCAACAGATGGGGACGTTTGCAACACAACGACCATCTGCACGAATATGGACTGTCAGCTCGGAGACCATGGCTGCGGTTACCCTTGACGCTGCCTCACAGACAGGAGCGCCTGCGATGCTGTACTCAGTCATTTTCTCGGATGAATCCAGGTTCTGTTTACAGCGTCATGATGGTCGCATCCGTGTTTGGCGACATCGCGGTGAACGCACGATGGAAGCGTGTATTCGTCATCGCCATACTGGCGTATCACCCGGCGTGATGGTATGGGGTGCCATTGGTTACACGTCTCGGTCACCTCTTGTTCGCATTGACGGCGCTTTGAACAGTGGACGTCCCATTTCAGATGTGTTACGACCCGTGGCTCTACCCTTCGATCCATGCGAACCCCTATATTTCAGCAGGATAATGCACGACCGCATGTTGCAGCTCCTCTACGGGCCTTTCTGGATACAGAAAATGTTCGACTGGTGCCCTGGCCAGCACATTCTCCAGATCTCTCACCAACTGAAAACGTCTGGTCAATGGTGGCCGAGCAACTGGCTCGTCACAATAGGCCAGTCACTACTCTTGATGAACTATGATATCGTGTTGAAGCTGCATCGGCAGCGGTACCTGTAAACGCCATCCAAGCTGTGTTTGACTCAACGCCCAGGCGTATCAAGGCCAGAGGTGGTTGTTCTGGGTATTGATTTCTCAGGATCTATGCACCCAAATTGCGTGAAAATATAATCACATGTCAGTTCTAGTATAATATATTTATCCAATGAATACCCGTTTATCATCTACATTTCTTCTTGGTGTAGCAATGTCAATGGCTAGTAGCGTAAGTGCGCCAGTGTCTGACGCCAGCGCGTTCGTGGCTACCGGCAGGACTGGTTAGCCAGGGAAGGCAGCTGCCCTTCAGCCGAGCGTCTGCGGTGGAAAACATTCATCAGCAGCGGCAGGTGTTTGCCGTAAGCCGGCGCAAACAAGTGAGTCGCGCCGCGCTGATGAGGGACGCCGCCGTAATGCGGCCGTCAGCATCAGCGTCGGCGTCAGCGGCGTCCGAATCCCCCCCTGCTGACGTGCGCCGGGATCAAACCGGCTCCCCGCGTCTGTGCCGCTGACACTGATCTATGCGGCAGGGGGGAGGCGTGCTCTGCGACCCTGCCCTCCTGTCTCCTCCACACGTATGCTGTGTGTGTTTGTCGAACACTGAACTCGAGCCTACAGATATTCTCCGCAGAAGCAAGAGACAACGCGTCTGCCGAGAACAGCTGCAAGATTTAACAACACAGACCTCCTGCAGCCAAGTACGGTGCCGGGAAATAATAGTGCTACAACCACAAGGATAAGACCACAGAAAGAAAACTGTTAAACAATATTTGTCGCAGGTTACTTTTTGGGTTATAAACCTTACAGTGCTACATCTACAGTTCTCATCATTTTTGACAAAATAGCGACCAAAACGGTGGGAATATAAGATGGGACCTGGATAAACTGACTAAACCAGAGGTTGTACAGAGTTTCAGGGAGAGCATAAGAGAACAATTGATAGGAATGGGGGAAAGAAAAAGTAGAAGAAGAATGGGTAGCTTTGAGGGATGAAGGAGTGAAGGCAGCAGAGGATCAAGTAGGTAAAAAGATGAGGGCTAGTAGAAATCCTTGGGTAACAGAAGAAATATTGAATTTAATTGATGAAAGGAGAAAGTATAAAAATGCGGTAAATGAAGCAGGCAAAAAGGAATACAAACGTCTCAAAAATGAGATCGACAGGAAGTGTAAAAAGGCTAAGCAGGGATGGCTAGAGGACAAATGTAAGGATGTAGAGGCTTATCTCACTAGGGGTAAGATAGACACTGCCTACAGGAAAATTAAGGAGACCGTTGGAGAAAAAAGAGCCACTTGTATGAATATCAAGAGCTCAGATGGAAACCCAGTTCTAAGCAAAGAAGGGAAAGCAGAAAGGTGGAAGGAGTATATAGAGCGTCTATACAAGGGCGATGTACTTGAGGACAATATTATGGAAATGGAAGAGGCTGTAGACGAAGATGAAATGGGAGATACGATACTGCGAGAAGAGTTTGACAGAGCACTGAAAGACCTGAGTCGAAACAAGGACCCAGGAGTAGACAACATTCTATTAAAACTACTGTCCGCCTTGGGAAAGCCAGTCCTGACACAACTTTCTCATCTGGTCAGCAAGATGTATGAGACAGGCGAAATACCCTCAGACTTCAAGAAAAATATAATAATACCAATCCCAAAGAAAGCAGGTGTTGACAGATGTGAAAATTACCGAACTCTCAGTTTATTGAATCACAGCTGCAAAATACTAACGCGAGTTCTTTACAGACGAATGGAAAAACTGGTAGAAGCCGACCTCGGCGAAGATCAGTTTGGATTCCGCAGAAATATTGGAACACGTGAGGCAATACTGACCCTACGACTTATCTTAGAAGTTAGATTATGGAAAGGCAAACCTACATTTCTGGCATTTGTAGGCTTAGAGAAAGCTTTTGACAATGTTGACTGGAATACTCTCTTTCAAATTCTAAAGGTGGCAGGGGTAAAACACAGGAAGCGGAAGGCTATTTACAATTTGTAGAGAAACCAGATGGCAGTTATAAGAGTCGAGGGGCATGAAAGGGAAGCAGCGGTTGGGAATGGAGTGAGACAGGGTTGTAGCCTCTCCCCGATGTTATTCAATCTGTATATTGAGCAAGCAGTAAAGGAAACAAAAGAAAAATTCGGAGTAGTAAGTCCATGGAGGAGTAATAAAAACGTTGAGGTTCGCCGATGACATTGTAATTCTGTCAGAAACAGCAAAGGACTTGGAAGAGCAGTTGAACGGAATGGACAGTGTCTTGAAAGGATGATATAAGATGAACATCGACAAAAGCAAAACGAAGATAATGGAATGTAGTCGAATTAATTCGGGTGATGCTGAGGGAATTAGATTAGGAAATGGGACACTTAAAGTAGTAAAGGTGTTTTGCTATTTGGGGAGAAAAATAACTGATGATGGTCGAAGTAGAGAGGACATAAAATGTAGAATGGCAATGGCAAGGAAAGCGTTTCTGAAGAAGAGAAATTTGTAACATCGAGTATAGATTTAAGTGTCACGAAGTCGTTTCTGAAAGTATTTGTATGGAGTGTAGCCATGTATGGAAGTGAAACATGGACGATAAATAGATTGGACAAGAAGAGAATCGAAGCTTTCGAATTAGGTGCTACAGAACAATGCTGAAGATTAGCTGGGTAGATAACATAACTAATGAGGAGGTATTGAATAGGATTGGGGAGAAGAGGAGTTTGTGGCACAACTTGACTGGAAGAAGGAACCGGTTGCTAGGACATGTTCTGAGGCATCAAGGGATCACCAATTTAGTATTGGAGGGCAGCGTGGAGGGTAAAAAACGTAGGAGGAGACCAAGAGATGAATACACTAAGCAGATTAAGAAGGATGTAGGTTGCAGTAAGTACCGGGAGATGAAGAAGCTTGCACAGGATAGAGTAGCATGGAGAGCTGCATCAAACCAGTCTCAGGACTGAGGACAACAACCAACAAACCGTTCTGAACTTAAAAAAAGACGTGCTAAGATATCTCAGTAATTTTGTTTTTACATGAAAGCCTGTACTGTAACTGGGTTTTCTCTTTGGATGCTAGTCAATTATCAGGATGAGCATTACTGCAAAGGGCATTTGATTCTAAAGCATTATATCAGGGTGAAAAACACTAAATTACTTTTTCTCTCTTTACAACATGTGGGCAGGATGGGTTCTTCCTTGGCTCGGGTATGAAGTGGAATGAAACAGCATTTTTACATAAGATAACTTTTATTGAAAGATTTGTACAATGGTTTCCTTAATGGATCATTCTGGCTGGGAGAGCGGCAGCTGTGTCGTTTGCGAAGCCTCTGCTGCGTGAGTGGCGACGTCTGATAACGCCTGGCGGTGTGTATCTCGTGTCGCTGTTTCGCCCAGTTGACTGGAGACGCGCATCGTGCGGTGGCCCGTTTGATTATTGCGAGCGAAGTCGGATGGTGATACCTTGGATGTGGCGTCCCAGTGTTTCTCTCTTTATGTGACCGCGTGTGACGGTGTTGTGCGTCGGCCAGCGGAGCGGCGTGGAGGAGGAAGGCCAGTGTCCCGGACTCGAACAACGGACTCCAGCTTGCCAGTCTTCGGCTGTCAGATCTTCATCCCACCTCACAGGTGACTGCTGAGGTGAGGCCGTCGCCTTCCCGTCCTCACGAGTCACCCGAGTACGTAAAAATCAGTCTTCAAATACCTTCTAGCTTCTGTTCAAAAATGGTTCAAATGGCTCTGAGCACTATGCGACTTAACATCTATGGTCATCAGTCCCCTAGAACTTAGAACTACTTAAACCTAACTAACCTAAGGACATCACACACATCCATGCCCGAGGCAGGATTCGAACCTGCGACCGTAGCGGTAAGGCGGTTTCAGACTGAAGCGTCTAGAACCGCACGGCCACACCGGGCGGCTTCTAGCTTCTGTCTTCTGGCGGCGAGGCTGCTGCTGGCTATTCCATTACAGCGGCGAACTTGGTGCTTCTTTGTACGATGTAGTCTCTTCCTGCATGACGGTCTTCAGCACCAACTGAACCGTACTGGAACTGAACTGAAAACTACTGTCGGGCCCACTGCGTCTCGCGTATTTATTTACTTCAGTTCACTGGAGATGAACGACTTCACGGTCATTGC
The DNA here is from genome assembly GCF_021461395.2 of Schistocerca americana. NCBI lineage: Eukaryota > Metazoa > Arthropoda > Insecta > Orthoptera > Acrididae > Schistocerca > Schistocerca americana. The sequence continues at coordinate 114,060,318 of NC_060128.1, read as the reverse complement.
CGCTTCTGTCGCGTTGAAAAAGCTTCGCGAAGAATCTTCTTAACGTTGGTCATTGGCTCTTGGGATGTAGGCGAGGGCCTTTGATCACATGTGACAATTGAGAGACACGTGAACCGGCTAACCACTGCATCACCACTGTTATCATTGTCTTGAAGACACTGACCGTCCAGGTGTTTTTTCAAGTACAGAAACAGATGGTAGTCACTGGGCGCAGGATTGGGGCTATACAGAGGATGATCTAGAGTTTCCCATCGAAAAAATGTGATGAGATCTTCGGTCTGATTCACCACTTGCGGACGGGTATTGTCTTCCAGCAAAACGATGCCCTCGCTCGACTTCCATGGACTGTTGCTTTGACTCTGGTGTGACATAGGCCACCCATCTGTCAACACCCGTAACAATTTGGCTTAAGAAATGATCACCGTCGTTGTGGTACCGCTCAAGGAAAGTCAATGCAATGTCTAAGCGTTTGGTTTTGTTCACAACATTTCGGTACCCAACGTGCGCACAATTTTCTGTAATTCAAGTGCTCAATCACAGTGCCATACAAAACACTACGAGAAACATTAGGAAAGCCATCCCGCAAGGAATAAATCGTAAAGCATCTGTTTTATCTCACCTTATTGTCCACTTCCTGTACCAGACTTCCATTAACGACTGAAGGACGCCCACTCCGTTGTTCATCATGCACATTTGTGCGGTCATCTTTAAATGCTCTCACCCACTTTCTTACCATTCCATGGCTCATAATGTTTTCTCCGTAAACTGCAGAGACTTCACGATGAATATCCATCGCTCTTAGGCCTTTAGCACTAAGAAATCTTACAACAGCCCGTACTTCACAGTCGGCGGGACTCACGATTATCGGAGGCATCCTAAACACTCAGTACACAACGTAAACAAGGAAGAATCAGACTGTAATGGCGTCAGTGCCTAGATTAAGGTACAGGCTTTCATGTAAAAATAAAATTATTGAGATATTTTAGCACGTCTTTTATTAATTTCAAAAGAAAACACGCCTCGTATTGACAAGTGAGATGATGCATAGTTGTTGGAGAGTTTTGATAAAAGCATCAGTATTAAATGCAACACGCATGACACAGTAAAGGGTGTCCAAACAGCCGCGTCAGTACAAAGTGTAAAACAAACCCCCCCCTCCCCCCCTCCTGTCTCTGCCAGCAGCGCAGGCATGTATTCTCGGAAGCAAACGATCACCAAAGTGACGAATGGGAACCTTCGAAAGACTGCCCCAAGCATCTTGCGCCTGTCGCTGCAATTCGACAATGATTTTCGCAGACTTTGGAGAGCGAGCAAGTTCCCGCTTCTTCGTGTCCCGTGCGTGTTCAGCTGCTGATAGATCTGGTGATGAATGTGGCCATTGCAGAGAATGCGATGAACAGCGCGTTGCGTCGCAACAGCGACACGGAGATGTCCATTGTCCTGCTGGAAAACGACGTCGCTTCCCTGTCGAAGAAATAGAAGTAGCACAGCAATTATAACTCTATAGTGCAGACGGCACAGTTTCTTTACTTACAGGAACACAAATTATGATCATGAGATTGGCCTCCCCACACCATGAACTTAGGGATGGGATCTGTGTGATGTGGGCGAATGCACTCTCAAATAGGCAGCTTGTAACGCCGGAAATCCATATCCTCCTATTTCCATCTGCTGCACTATAAATTTTTTTCCTTATTTTGTTACCTGAAGATATGACATTTCTGTGTCTTTATATATTGTAATTGTTTTACTGTTTGTATATATATATATTTATGCATTTATGTTGATTTGTTTTGTGAATATTATTTGTATTTATACGCTGGCCTAGGGAAAACTATGTTATCGAACGAATACATCGATAGGTCGTGTGGAGAACAAAAGTGTTTAGGATTTTTGGTAGTGTTAACTCTGCCGCGTGGAGCGCGGGCAGAGCAGGGGGAGTCTGGCTGGGGTAGTGCAGTGGAGCAGGTGTGTTGTGTGACGCTCCCGTGGGGTTGGGCAGCATGTAATTGCGCTCGACTTGCTATGATAGTTTCTGACTCAGTGTCGCGGACGGGAAGCATTAGCCGGCGCACATAAAGAGCCCGTTTCGCCTGGTGACCGTGTCGAGAAGAAGGCGCGCCAACATCCAGCTTCTGCATCAGCGACGGCCGACAATGAGTGACTGTCGCCATCTCCTCGATCGAGGGCTTCAAACCTTCAATCAACCAACAAGGAAGACTGGAAGCACGTAAAGTTTTAGAACTGTATGGCAGACCTCAGCTTTTAAAACTGTTCAAATCACAAAATTACAGCAACGTAGCATGAACCTTTGTTGCTCATTGTCCCAATTGCATTACCAAGCAGGGTCCCTTCCGTTTCCGGAATGAACCCGAGTGTCGTTGAAATTCAAACGCCAGCATCATTCGATTTCACTGCTTTAATTTCAAACTTCAGTTAAGGTATTCATAGCTGGCTACAATATTTAGATTATACAATCACAAATTAAGAGTGCGAGTTTTGTTACCGTATTTTAGCTTACCTGTGACTGCAGCTCAGCTTGGAACGTACAAAATTTTACTATTGTTAATTGTTCAGAATCATTAAATTCAAGTTCAAAGTTAAATCTCTTATTTCTAAATTGCGTAGATTCAAGTAGCTTTTGAAATGATTGTTGAGGTAGTCCAAGACTGACCGTATTTTACTGAATTTCGATGTGCTTTAGAAAGAAAGCTCACTATTAACTTCAGTCACTAAATTAACATTCGATTTTCCGGTTTTATTAATTCTTTTGCTAAATTAAGTCAGAGTGTAGCGAAATTTATTACTTCTGACAGACTTTCAGTTTTCACACTACACGTGTCAACCATCAGTTGCCACGCTTCTAGTGCTAATTATATGTGTAATAACCTTTCTTTTTCAGTTACTATAGTAATTGTCCTCAGGACTGGCGACCGTAATTTCTCCCAAATCTCAAATATCTAATTAGCGCCAATTAATTGTTAACGTGACGACCGCACATTTACTTTCTTTATTAACTTTACCCCTTTTCAAAATTAATTTCCACCAGTTTCATTTGCATTTTTCCTTTCATAGAGATGTAACCCTTTCCTCCCTCTTTACCGACAAATTAACTTCGGCGACGATTGCTTTTCCCAAATTTCCATTAGGTACACGCGGTTTAATTTTTCACTGTCATTAAGGTCGATAAGCGAGGGGGAGGTTACAAGCTCACCACGCCCCACAAATCGTAGCCTCACAAACACTTTTCCTATAATATTAAGTATACAAGGTATTTCACTAAATGTGTTACCCTCTGTAAGTTACGAAGTAATAGGTGACGGAAATATTTTTTTCGGTATGTAACCATAAGGAACGTTACACTGTCTGCGGAGCTATGAACATAGTTTATTGTGTTATTATCCGAAGAGTCACAGTAAGAAGATACAATTTTTTAAATGGAACAATAGTTGTTTCTATCACGCACTGAAATCAGTAACACCAGCTGTGTATACATCAATTTAAATTTCATTCCTATCACATTTAGTTTGGGAGCTACAACCCTTCGAAGTTTCAGGGGAGATAGCACAGGCTGTACATAATACATGGCTGGGTGGTGAGTGATGGATGTTCTGGCGGTGGGAACTTGATTTAAATGAGATATTCAAAAGTGTGTCTGTGGTGTCACCGCCAGACACCACACTTGCTAGGTGGTAGCTTTAAATCGGCCGCGGTCCGTTAGTACATGTCGGACCCACGTGTCGCTTCTGTCAGCGATCGCAGACCGAGCGCCACCACACGGCAGGTCTCGAGAGACGGACTAGCACTCGCCCCAGTTGTACGGACGACTTAGCTAGCGATGCAACACTGACGAAGCCTCGTTTATTTGCAGAGAAGGTAGTTAGAATAGCCTTCAGCTAAGTCAATGGCTACGACCTAGCAAGGCGCCATAGCAATTGATAGTTATCGTATAAAGAATGTCTCATCAAGAACGATATATACAAATGATGGATTAAAGTTAAGTATTGCAGAAGCTACGTACTTTTCTTTATAGCATTCATTACGTATCCTGTTTCAGACCTCACGCCATCCTGCGTGAGCTTATAGCGTGCATTTCGGCCTTCTCTAGCAATATGACAGTGTCCATGTTCCTCAAAGCACAATGCAATGCACCTTCTAAAGGATCTGCAGACGAGATGTAACATAGCAGGTGTCACGGAGCAACATGCGTCCTCGATGCGCCGTATTAGATCATCTGGGGATGTGGGCACAGTGACATAAACACGATCATTTGGATATCCCCACAAAAAGAAATCAAACGGTGTTAAATCGGGCGACCTTGCAGGCCATGAATGAGGACCGTGGCGCCACAACTACCTTCCTGCGAACCTGTTACTTAGTTCTTCCACAACAGCAAGGCCAGAATGGGTTGGGTGACTATCGTGCTGCATCCACATATGGACTCTCGTGTGTAGATACACATGTTCAAGGAGACCACCCCAAACTGTCGACTATAAACGCGCGATATAACTCACCTGGGAAGTAGTGTGGACCGATGATTTCATCCCCAAGGATTCCACACCATACATTACTAGACCACCTACGTTGATGGTCGACGGGTCGTACCCACCGAGGATTGTCTGCTGCCCAGTAGTGCACGTTATGGCGATTGACTGCAAAATAATTTGTGAACGTCGACTCATCAGAGAACATAATACCTTGTAAAATGGCTCTGAGCACTATGGGACTTAACTTCTGAGGTCATCAGTCCCCTAGAACGTAGAACTACTTAAACCTAACTAACCTAAGGACATCACACACGTCCATGCCCGAGGCAGGATTCGAACCTGCGACCGCAGAGGTCGCGCATTCCCAGACTGTAGCGCCTAGAACCACTCGGCCACTTCGGCCGGCACCTTGTAAAAACTCCAGCGTGAAATTACGCATGGCCCTTTCACAGAATGTACCTCTCGCATGGAAATCATTCCCATGCAGCTCCTGGGCCAGTGACTGGCGGTACGGGTGAGACCTGTGGCCGTGTACTGTACGCCACACATATGAGACTGACACCAGCGACTGCAGCAACGGCTCGTAAGCTGACATGAGGATCGTGGTGTACTGCAGCTAAAACAAACATGTCCGTCTCCTTACTTCTTGCAGTTCTTCGTCTGTTCCTGCGCCGCATTACCAAGCTGCCTGTTTCCCGAAGTCGTTGTTCGGCACGCAAGAACGTAATGGCTGCCGGAGCTCTTCGCCTAGGATGTATCACTTCGTACGCCATGGCTACTTCAGTGGCATCGTGTCGACACTCGCCGAGTAGCAGCAACATAACGTACTCGTTGTTCGTGTATGCCACCTTCATCCGCTGTCAGTTGTTGTTGTGGTCTTCAGTCCTGAGACTGGTTTGATGCAGCTCTCCATGCTACTCTATCCTGTGCAAGCTTCTTCATCTCCCAGTACTTACTGCAACCTACATCCTTCTGAATCTGCTTAGTGTATTCATCTCTTGGTCTCCCTCTACGATTTTTACCCTCCACGCTGCCCTCCAATGCTAAATTTGTGATCCCTTGATGCCTCAGAACATGTCCTACCAACCGATCCCTTCTTCTAGTCAAGTTGTGCCACAAACTTCTCTTCTCCCCAATCCTATTCAATACCTTCTCATTAGTTACGTGATCTACCCACCTTATCTTCAGCATTCTTCTGTAGCACCACATTTCGAAAGCTTCTATTCTCTTCTTGTCCAAACTAGTTATCGTCCATGTTTCACTTCCATACATGGCTACACTCCATACAAATACTTTCAGAAACGACTTCCTGACACTTAAATCTATACTCGATGTTAACAAATTTCTCTTCTTCAGAAACGATTTCCTTGCCATTGCCAGTCTACATTTTATATCCTCTCTACTTCGACCATCATCAGTTATTTTACTCCCTAAATAGCAAAACTCCTTTACTACTTTAAGTGTCTCATTTCCTAATCTAATTCCCTCAGGATCACCCGATTTAATTTGACTACATTCCATTATCCTCGTTTTGCTTTTGTTGATGTTCACCTTATATCCACCTTTCAAGACACTGTCCATTCCGTTCAACTGCTATTCCAAGTCCTTTGCGGTCTCTGACAGTATTACAATGTCATCGGCGAACCTCAAAGTTTTTACTTCTTCTCCATGAATATTAATACCTACTAAGAATTTTTCTTTTGTTTCCTTTACTGCTTGCTCAATATACAGATTGAATAACATCGGGAACAGGCTACAACCCTGTCTCACTCCTTTCCCAACGACTGCTTCCCTTTCATGCCCCTCGACTCTTATAACTGCCATCTGGTTTCTGTACAAATTGTAAATAGCCTTTCGCTCCCTGTATTTTACCCCTGCCACCTTCAGAATTTGAAAGAGAGTATTCCAGCCAACATTGTCAAAAGCTTTCTCTAAGTCTACAAATGCTAGAAACGTAGGTTTGCCTTTTCTTAATCTTTCTTGTAAGATAAGTCGTAAGGTTAGTATTGCCTCACGTGTTCCAACATTTCTACGGAATCCAAACTGATCTTCCCCGAGGTCCGCTTCTACCAGTTTTTCCATTCGTCTGTAAAGAATTCGCGTTAGTATTTTGCAGCTGTGACTTATTAAACTGATAGTTCGGTAATTTTCACATCTGTCAACACCTGCTTTCTTTTTCAGTAACTGTGGTATATTGAGTCCCGTTTGTTTGTGTGGCTCGAACTGTCGGGTTTACGGCCGTGTACGGCGAAAGTCGGCAGTCTAACAGCGCATCGGGGAAGCTTCTCGCTCCGTGACGCAGGCGGCGTTACAACTCGGCCGCACCACATTTAGGAGGCGCACTGCGTTATGCGCAGCAGGTGTGGTATCTGCCCCTGAAACTTCGAAGGCTTGTAGCTCCCAAAGTAACGGTAATATGAATGTAATTTAAATTGATGTATACACAGCTCGTGTTACTGATTTGAGTGCATGATAGAAACAACTATGGTTCCATTTTAAAAATGTATCTTTTTACTGTAACTCTTTGGATAACACAAAAATATAGCTCCGCAAACGGTGTAACGTTTCTTATGGTGATCTACCGCAATAAATATTTCCGTCGGCTATTACTTCGTAACTTATAGAGGCAAACAAATTTAGTGAAACACCCTGTATGTGGTCATTCCAGTTCATATTTCTATACCTCGTTGCTCCCAAATATCTGCTTGAAGTACACAAAGCTATCATCCGTCATTCTATGCCTCTGTACTGTTTTTAACGAAAACCGTCTCTGTTCCGTTCATTAGTAAGGTCACAGACCGCATTGGGAAAGTTTTAGGCAAGTATGGGGTGGAAACTATTTTCAGAACCACCAGAAAAATAAAAGAATTTTTAAGGTCGGCAAAAGATGCACGAGACCCTTCGGCTACACCGGGGGTATATAAAATTCCTTGTAGTTGTGGACAGGTTTACATCGGTACCACAAAGAGAAGTGTGAACACCCGTCTTGTTGAACATAAGAGGAATTGCCGCCTGGGTCACACGGATAAATCGGCCGTAGCGGAACATGTTTACCAGGAAGGTGATCATGAAATAAAATTCAGCGAGACGAGCGTCATAATAAAAACCTCACATTATTTTGCACGCTTGTATAGAGAGGCTATCGAGATTGATAAACATCGTAATAATTTTAACAGGAAAGACGAAGGTGTTAAACTGGATAAAATTTGGGTGTCAGCGTTGCACCGCAAGCGTGACGATCGATTACTTTCAATGGAGAATGTTGGCATTACCAGAGACAATCTCATAGCCGACGCCACGTGATCGACTGTGGCGCCCTCTGTACTGCCTATATAATTAGCGCTTCGTCGAGTTCTCTTCGCAGTTCGCCGCTTTACCTCCGAGGATGTCTCCCGCAGTCGGAGACGAAACGTCAGGAGAGAGTTTTATACTTCGACCACGGCCTATCAGCCCGGAAGTTTTGAGTGAAGACGTGTCTATTCCGTTACACGCGGCAGTGTCACATAGTCACCACCGCCTTTATTCGGTTCGGCGTCAACAAGCGATAACCACTCACAGATGAAACGTGGCAGTACTAGCAGTGGAGGGTATTCAAAGCGTCTCTGGAGGGCGCGGAAAACATTTCAGTCGTTGTCTTAATAAGGAAATGGAACGATTTATCCTACGTCCAAAAGGTCACGACCATTGGCTTTCAGATCAAGGGTGGAAGCATTTCCGTAACGCCTAAGTTCATAACCTATTCGCGTACTCTTGCGGTTAAAGTATACCATGCATGGCAAAACGGCACTATCCAAAACCGGCGCCGAAGCAACTGTGCTACACCATGGACCATAGATGACGGGTAAACGACGGCTGCAGAGATGTTTCAGGAAGAAGAGGCGTGCGACGCAGGGGAACAGATCGCTGACATGAACCATAGGGCTACTAACAGTGTCTCCTCAACGACTGTTCAGCGAACATGGCAGCGTATGGGCCTCTGTGGTAGGTGCCTCGCTCATACACCCATGCTGACTGCTGTTCGTAGCCGACCGGGGTGGTCTCGCGGTTCTAGGCGCGCAGTCCGGAACCGTGCGACTGCTACGGTCGCTGGTTCGAATCCTGCCTCGGGCATGGATGTGTGTGATGTCCTTAGGTTAGTTAGGTTTAAGTAGTTCTAAGTTCTAGGGGACTGATGACCACAGCAGTTGAGTCCCATAGTGCTCAGAGCCAGAGCCACTGCTGTTCGTAGGTAACGAAGGCTGCAGTTTGAACACCACTGCCGCAACTAGATGTCCACTGACTTGCCACAGGTGTTTCTTTTTTTTTCAAAAGCATCACGTTCTATGTTCCATCGGTTAGATTTTCAATGGCGTGTACGGCGCGAAACGTTTGGAAGCAAACACCCTGCCACCGATATGGCCGGGGGAATGTTTTCGTGGGATTCCGTGCGTGATCTCTAAAGGGCACAGTGGATCAACACAAATGCTCAAATGTGTGTGAAATTTTATGGGACTTAATTGCTAAGCTCATCAAAAATGGCTCTGAGCACTGTGGGACTTAACTTTTCATGTCATCAGTCCCCTAGAACTTAGAACTACTTAAACGTAATTAACCTAAGGACATCACACACATGCATGCCCGAGGCAGGATTCGAACCTGCGACGTAGCGGTCGCGCGGTTCCAGACTGTAGCGCCTAGAACAGCTCGGCCACTCCGTCCGGCTAAGGTCATCAGTCCCTAAGCTTACACATTACTTAACCTAAGTTATCCTAAGGACAAACACACACACACCCATGCCCGAGGGAGGTTTCGAACCTCCGCCGGGATCAGCCGCACAGTCAATGACTGCAGCGCCTAGACCGCTCGGCTAATCCCACGCGGCGGAATACCACAAGAATGATATTTCCTTGGGAACCGTGTCCACCCCTACGTGGAATATTTTGCAGCACAATGGCATCTAGCAACAGGACAACGCAATGTGGCACACAGCTCGCAGCGTACGTGAGTGGTTCGAATAGCACCAGGGTAAGTTTACCGTACTCCCCTGGCCACCGGGCTCCCCGTATTTAAACCCAATGGAGAAACTGTGGGACCACCTCGATCGGGAGGTTCGCGTCAACTTTAACCTCAAGAGTACTCGAATGTGTTATACTCTTACCGTTTCGGAAATGCTTCCACCCTTGACCCGAAAGCTAATGGTCGTGCCCTTTAGGATAAATCTTTTCTCCGTTATTTCCTCGCGCATCTGTTTTTGAGCTGCAAAATAAGGCCACTGCCACAGCCTGGTGCAATTCCGGAGACTATTTCCAACTTAACGTAAACAAGGAAGAGTATACAAGGATGCCCCTACCGCTTACTGTAGAACTTACTGACGAGGGTTGTTAATTATTTGTCAGTGAAAAAAAGAACACGTTTGATGGCTTCCAGAGTCTACTTTGAGTTTTATGCGGTGGAGATCCTGTGGTGTTTTCTAAAGAGCACGGCAACACTGTATTGTATGTATACACGTCTCTACTTCGTCTACGGGTCAAAATGCATCAGACGAGAGGAGAGGAATGAAAAGTGAAAAGACAGAAAAGGACTTGGAACCTTCTCAGTCAGGGACCACAGCACAGCGCAGCATGCTTGTCTCGCGGTTACGGAGAGCACAATAAAATATGTCAAAATGAAGAGACTAAGAACACCTCGGTTCAGTCCTAAGCTGGTTAAAGTTGATTTGAGGGTGGGTTCTGGAGGCTCGACCCATCTAGCTAGTCGAATGGTGGTCCTAGGACGCACTTTCCGCAAACAACCACAAAAAATGCGTTGTTTGAAATAAGACGGTCTCGGTTGCTAAATCCTTTTTATGTACCGCAAATGACACGTTTCGCCCTTTTGAGGCATCATCAGATTGACGTAAAAATTAATGCGGAAAACGAACATGGTGTATAGACATGTCCGAAAGAACAGACACCATATCCCGTATAAGTATATAGTTCTGTCAACACCGTCCATGACCTTCCTCTGTGCGGATGCACACACATTACCCGAACTCTTACGGGGCTTGGTAAGAATGTTTTCCACGAGTAATGAGTGTGTTGGGTAGGAACACTACGAAAGTAGTGTGTGGAGATATAAAGTGAGAATGTGGGTCTAGCGGGGGGCGTGCTAGAGATAGTCCATGGAGTCGCGATGTCCTCTGTGCCCTCGTTGGCTCAGATGGCGTCTGCCATGTAAGCAGGAGATCCCGGGTTCGAATCCCGGTCGGGGCACACATTTCCACCTGTCCCCGTTCATATATATCAACGCCCGTTAGCAGCTGAAGGTATTAATAGAATTCTAATTTCGTTCTAGACAGCTGCAGATCATAAATGGTGTCTGTTCTTTCGGACTTATAGGTTTATTAAATGTGACGATTTTGTATGTCCACATAACTCACGATTCACAGGGACGGAAATGTGGCCGTTGAGCATGAGAGGCCGTCGAACATAGAAATCAGTAACTCGGGAACGAAATGTCATATCGTTCCGATCTCAGTTTTCAATAAAATTTCAATATCTTGTCTACATTTCACATACTGCTGTGTGTGAGCTGGAATCAACTATACGCGAAGTTTACGTAACGGGTTTTTAGGTCTGTGAACTCTTCATGATTAGTAAGCTATTTTACTTCATTTTATGCACCCATGTAACAAGGATGTTTCTACTGATAAATTAATAACTTTGAGAATAGTTTTCTGGCGCCGCACAAGAGGCGCAACATTAGTAAGGTCGCTCTGGAGAGTGTGCCTCAGATAATTTACGCACAGCGACACACACTCGAAACAGACAGGCTTATGGTTTTTCGTGTACACGAATAATCTGTAACAAATAATTTTGGATTACTAGACGACAATTCTTCGACCCTTGAAGTTATTTACCTCTTCTTCTTCTTCTTCTTCTTCTTCCCAAAGTATTACAAATACTGGTAACGCAGACACATACACCGAAGAGCCACAGAAACTGGTGCACCTCCCTAATATCGTGCAGGGCCACGCAAGCACGCAGAAGTGCCGCAACACGACGTGGCATAGATTCGACTAATGTCTGAAGTAGTTCTGGAGCGAACTGACACCATGAATCCAGCAGGGCTGTCCATAAATTCGTGAGAGTAATGGGGTGGCGATCTCTTCTGAACAGCACGTTTGCAAGGAATCCCAGATATGCTCAATGTTCCTGGCTGGGTAGTTTGGAGGCCAGCGGATGTGTTTAAACTCCAACTGCACACCCCACAAGCCGTTACAGAGCCTCCCTTAGCTAGATCAGTCCCCTGCTGACACGCATGGTCCATGGATTCATGAGGTTGTCTCCATACCTGTACACGTCCATCCGCTCGATACAAGTTGAAACGAGACTCGTCCGACAAGGCAACATGTTTCCAGTCACCAGCAGTCCAATGTCAGCGTTGACGGGCCAAGGCGAGACGTAAAGCTTTGTGTCGTACAGTCATCAAGGGTACACGAGTGGGCCTTCGGCTCCGAAAGCCCATTTCGGTGATGTTCCGTTGAATGGTTCAACGGCCGGCCGCGGTGGTCTAGCGGTTCAGGCGCTCAGTCCGGAACCGCGCGACCGCTGCGGTCGCAGGTTCGAATCCTGCCTCGAGCATGGATTTGTGTGCTGTCCTTAGGTTAGTTAGGTTTAAGTAGTTCTAAGTTCTAGGGGACTGATGACCACAGATGTTAAGTCCCGTAGCGCTCAGAGCCATTTGAACCATTTGAACCAATGGTTCAACGGTGACCCTTGTTGATGGCCAAGCATTGAATGCAGCAATTTGCGGAAGAGTTGCACTTCTGCTACCTTGAACGATTCTCTTCAGTCACCTTTGGTCCCGTTCTTCCAGGATCTTTTTCCGGCTGCAGCGATTTCGGACATTTGATGTTTTACCGGATACCTGATATTTACGGTACACTCGTGAAATGGTCGTACGGGAAAATCCCCCCTTCATCGCTACCTCGGAGACGCTGTGTCCCATCGCTCGTGCGCAGTCTATAAGATCACGTTCAAAGTCACTTGTTCATAACCTGCCACTGTTGCAGCAGTAACCATTGTAACAACTGCGCCATACACTTGTTGTCTTATATAGGCGTTGCCGTCCGTAGCGCCGTATTCTCCCTGTACACGTGTCTCTTATATTTGAATATGCATGCCTATACGAGTTTCTTTGGAGCTTCAGTGTAGATCAGGTGGAATAAAGAATTAGTAAATGAAGCTGCTTTCGTACTGTAAAAATTAATGTGTATTACGTTGTTAGTGAACTTAACCCAAATTTACGTCGGCTGTCCATCGTCGATAGGAAAACACAGACAGCATAATATCGATTAAATATCAGGCAGCAGTTTTTTACAAGAACATAAGAAGTTTAATGTTCTTCACCTTTCCTTTCTGGCTCCACAGGCTTTATTGCTGCCGGCATACAGCGTTTTAATCTTCGCCATGAACTGCTTAGACGAATGAATGAATGAAAATAGGCGGAAGAATTGAAACATATACACATATAGGTAAGGAATATATCAGACTCCTAAATGTGCAAAATTAAATTTTTTTCAGCGAATAGTTTTCGCAAAATCGGGATGGCAAGAGCTGCATGGCGGCCGGAACGCCGCCTCCCAACCACAGTTTCAAGCATTTGGCGAGCAGTACAGCACAGCACAGTACAGTACAGCCACAGCATAGCCGCGCTCAGCACGGAATGCAGAGAGAGTGTGTGAGGCAGCGAAACTGGCTAGTAAAAAAAAGCATGGCATGCAGCACAATAGTTGTGTGTCGCATTAGAGCCGCTGAAAGCCGCATAAAAAACATGGCATTAGGACAAAATTTTCTAGCGCCCACAGCAGGAATTCGCCTCAAATGTAGACGGTAATTAAGCTTTGGAATCACACATTAAGCACGTAAGCAAATCAAATATGATGGGATACACAGCGAACTCAAAATAGATACGTCTTGAAGTAACAGTTTTCGATAAAGTGTAGTGACAAAAGACTGATAGTGCATCACAAAAATAAGAGCAATCAAAATGAAAAGTTGGAAGAAAAAGTTCGGAACATAAAAACATACTTATGTTTAGTAAGTAGAGCGATACTGCGACTTCCACTATGTGACCAGATAAGGGGAAACGCGGATGCCAGCAAAAATCGCGAAGAACCATCCCACTCATGATGCCTTAAAGTGACAACATACACGTTTTGTATCGTCTGCTTTCTCTACAAATAGTAACGTTTTGTGTACATACTCTGAAGCGCCAAAGAAACTGGCATAGGCATGGGTATTCAAATACAGAGATAAAAGAACAGGTAAAATACGGCGCTGCGGTCGGCAACGCCTATATAAGTCAACAAGTGTCTGGCGCAATTGTTAGATCGGTTACTGCTGCTACAATGGCAGCTTATCAAGATATAAGTGAGTCTGAACGTGGTCTTATAGTCTCTGACGTCGCTGCTGCCAGAACAAGATCCTGCAAGAACGGGACCAACGACGACTGAAGAGAATCGTTTAACGAGACAAAAGGGCAACCCTTTCTCAAACTCCTGCTGGGCTATCAACAAATGTCAGTGTGCGAACCACTAAACGAAGTATCATTGACATGGGCTTTCGGAGCCGAAGGCCCACTCGTGTGCCCTTGATGACTACACGACACAAAGCTTTACACCTCACCTGGGCCAGTCAACACCGACATTAGACTGTTGATGACTGTAAACATGTTGTCTGGACGGACGAGTATCGTCTCAAGTTGTATCGAGCGGATGGCCGTGTACGGGTACGGAGAGAATCTCATGACTCCATGGAACCTGCATTTCACAACGGGACTGTTCAGTCTGCTCGAGGCTCTGTAATGGTGTGGGACGTGTGCAGATGCGGTAATATCAGACCCCTGAAACGTCTAGATACGTCTCTGACAGGTGACACGTACATTGTCATCCTGTCTGATCACTTGCATCGTATCATGTCCATCATGCATTCCGACGGACTTGGGCAATTCCAGGAGGACAATGCAACACTCCACACGTCCAGAATTGTTACAGAGCGGCTCCAAATACTCTTCTGAGTTTAAACACTTTCAGTGGCCACCACAGTCCCCAGACCTGAACATTATTTAGCATATCTGGGATGCCTGATGCCTTGCAAGAAGAGATCTCCGTCCCCTCGTACTCTTATGGATTTATGGACAGCATTGCAGGATTCATCGCGTCACTTCTCTCGAGCATTACTTCGGACATTAGTCGAGTCCATGCGATGTCGTGTTGCGGCACTTCTGCGTGCTCGCGGAGTCCCTAAACGATATTAGGCAGGTGTACTAGTTTCTTTGGCTATTCAGCGGACATGCCTTTGAGAGACAGGTAAGGCAGAGTTTCCTAATATCAGATACGTGAAATGTCATAAAGATCAAAGGTGTAATAATTCTATGTAAAAGTTATTGGTTAAAACAGTCTTGGTAGCAATTTTAGTTTTTTTAAATTTCGACGTCGCGTTTCGCTTTATTTAGGCATGTTCAGGTTATCTACATATAAAACAGACAACGAATACATCTATTTAAGAATCGCGATCGCGTTGTGCAGACTTGGATAACCTGTAAGCATGTATAAACTATTGAAAGAGAAAATACCGTAATTTGGTATTTCTTAGAAGAATCCTTTCGTCAGTGTAGCCAAAGGCCATCGTCAAATATATCACGCCAACATCGACTTTGTTACACTCAGTAAAAACTAGAATTTTTTGTCGTCAGTCTACTCACTGGTTTGATGCGGCCCGCCACGAATTCCTTTCCTGTGCTAACATCTTCATCTCAGAGTAGCACTTGCAACCTACGTCCTCAATTATTTGCGTGACGTATTCCAATCTCTGTCTTCCTCTACAGTTTTTTGCCCTCTACAGCTCCCTCTAGTATTACCGAAGTCATTCCCTCATGTCTTAGCAGATGTCCTATCATCCTGTCCCTTCTCCTTATCAGTGTTTTCCACATATTCCTTTCCTCTCCGATTCTGCGCAGAACCTCCTCATTCCTTACCTTATCAGTCCACCTAATTTTCAACATTCCTATAGCACCACATCTCAAATGCTTCGATTCCCTTCTGTTCCGGTTTTCCCACAGTCCATGTTTCACTATCATACAATGCTGTACTCCAGACGTACATCCTCAGAAATTTCTTCCTCAAATTAAGGCCGGTATTTGATATTAGTAGACTTCTCTTGGCCAGAAATGCCTTTTTAGCCATAGCGAGTCTGCTTTTGATGTCCTCCCTGCTCCGGCCGTCATTGGTTATTTTACTGCCTAGGTAGCAGAATTCCTTAACTTCATTGACTTCGTGACCATCAATCCTGATGTTAAGTTTCTCGCTGTTCTCATTTCTACTACTTCTCATTACCTCCGTCTTTCTCCGAATTACTCTCAAACCATACTGCGTACTCATTAGACTGTTCATTCCGTTCAGCAGATCATTTAATTCTTCTTCACTTTCACTCAGGATAGCAATGTCATCAGCGAATCGTATCATTGATATCCTTTGACCTTGTATTTTAATTCCACTCCTGAACCTCCCTTTTATTTCCATCATTGCTTCCTCGATGTACAGATTGAAGAGTAGGGGCGAAAGGCTACAGCCCTCTCTTACCCCCTTCTTAATACGAGCACTTCGTTCCTGATTGTCCACTCTTATTATTCTCTCTTGGTTGTTGTACATATTGTATTTGACCCGTCTTTCCCTATAGCTTACCCCTACCTTTTTCAGAATCTCGAACAGCTTGCACCATTTTATATTGTCGAACGCTTTTTCCAGGTCGACAAATCCTATGAAAGTGTCTTGATTTTTCTTTAGCCTTGCTTCCATTATTAGCCGTAACGTCAGAATTGCCTCTCTCGTCCCTTTGCTTTTCCTAAAGCCAAACTGATCGTCACCTAGCGCATTGTCAATTTTCTTTTCCATTCTTCTGTATATTATTCTTGTAAGCAGCTTCGATGCATGAGCTGTTAAGCTGATTGTGCGGTAATTCTCGCACTTGTCAGCTCTTGCCGTCTTCGGAATTGTGTGGATGATGCTTTTCCGATAGTCAGATGGTATGTCGCCAGACTCATATATTCTACACACCAACGTGAATAGTCGTTTTGTTGCCACATCCCCCAATGATTTTAGAAATTCCGATGGAATGTTATCTCTCCCTTCTGCCTTATTTGACCGTAAGTCCTCCAAAGCTCTTTTAAATTCCGATTCTAATACTGGATCCCCTATCTCATCTAAATCGACTCCTGTTTCTTCTTCTATCACATCAGACAAATCTTCACCCTCATAGAGGCTTTCAATGTATTCTTTCCACCTATCTGCTCTCTCCTCTGCATTTAACGGTGGAATTCCCGTTGCACTCCTAATGTTACCGCTGTTGCTTTTAATGTTACCAAAGGTTGTTTTGACTTTCCTGTACGCTGAGTCTGTCCTTCCGACAATCATATCTTTTTCGATGTCTTCACATTTTTCCTGCAGCCATTTCGTCTTAGCTTCCCTGCACTTCCTATTTATTTCATTCCTCAGCGACTTGTATTTCTGTATTCCTGATTTTCCCGGAACATGTTTGTACTTCCTCCTTTCATCAGTCAACTGAAGTATTTCTTCTGTTACCCATTGTTTCTTCGCAGCTACCTTCTTTGTACCTATGTTTTCTTTCCCAACTTCTGTGATGGCCCTTTTTAGAGATGTCCATTCCTCTTCAACTGTACTGCCTACTGCGCTATTCCTTATTGCTGTATCTATAGCGTTAGAGAACTTCAAACGTATCTCGTCATTCCTTAGTACTTCCGTATCCCACTTCTTTGCGTATTGATTCTTCCTGACTAATGCCTTGATCTTCAGCCTACTCTTCATCACTACTATATTGTGATCTGAATCTATATCTGCTCCTGTGTATGCCTTATAATCCAGTATCTGATTTCGGAATCTCTGTCTGAACATGATGTAATGTAATTGAAATCTTCCCGTATCTCCCGGCCTTTTCCAAGTATACCTCCTCCTCTTGTGATTCTTGAACAGGGTATTCGCTATTACTAGCTGAAACTTGTTACACAACTCAGTTAGTCTTTCTCCTCTTTCATTCCTCGTCCCAAGCCCATATTCTCCTGTAACCTTTTCTTCTACTCCTTCCCCTACAACTGCATTCCAGTCGGCCATGACTATTAGATTTTCGTCCCCCTTTACATACTGCATTACCCTTTCTCTATCTGTTCATCTTCAACTTGCGACGTCGGCATGTATACCTGAACTATCGTTGTCGGTGTTGGTCTGCTGTCGATTCTGATTAGAACAACCTGGTCACTGAACTGTTCACAGTAACACACCCTCTGCCCTACCTTCCTATTCATAACGAATCCTACACCTGTTATACCATTTTCTGCTGCTGCTGATATTACCCGATACTCATCTGACCAGAAATCCTTGTCTTCCTTCCACTTCACTTCACTGACCCCTACTATATCTAGATTGAGCCTTTGCATTTCCCTTTTCAGATTTTCTAGTTCCCTACCACGTTCAAGCTTCTGACATTCCACGCCCCGACTCGTAGAACGTTATCCTTTCGTTGATTACTCAATCTTTTCTCATGGTAACCTCCCCCTTGGCAGTCCCCTCCCGGAGATCCGAATGGGGGACTATTCCGGAATCTTTTGCCAATGGAGAGATCATCATGACACTTCTTCAATTACAGGCCACATGTCCTGTGGATACACGTTACGTGTCTTTAATGCAGTGGTTTCCATTGCCTTCTGCATCCTCATGTCGTTGATCATTGCTGATTCTTCCGCCTTTAGGGGCAGTTTCCCACCCCTAGGACAATAGAGTGCCCTGAACCTCCATCCGCTCCTCCGCCCTCTTTGACAAGGCCGTTGGCAGAATGAGGCTGACTTCTTATGCTGGAAGTCTTCGGCCACCAATGCTGATTATATATCAAAATTTAGGCAGTGGCGGGGATCGAACCCGGGACGAAGGCGTTTTTGATTATAAATCAAAGACGTTTTTGATTATGAATCAAAGACGCTACCCCTAGACCACGGGTCTAGATATATAAAATAGTAAAATCGTTACCTTCTCTAGATGGACGCGAGAGGCACCAAGTTCTTCATAACGCATAAGCATGCTTTCTACCTGAGCCCCCATCTTACTCTGTTACTCGCTCCTGCGAACGGGAACGCGTTATGCAGATCTCGGTGCCTCTCGCGTCCATCTAAAAAAAGTAACGTTTTTACTATTTTATATTTCTAGTTTTCACTGAGTTTAACGAAGGCGATGTTCGCCTGATATATTTGACGATACCCTTTGGCTACACTGACTAAAGGATTCTTCTAAGAAATACGAAATTACGGTATTTTCTCTTTCAATAGTTGATATGTTTATACACGCTTATAGGTTATCCAAGTCTGCACAACGCGATCGCGATTCTTAAATAGATGTATTTGTTCTCTGTTTTCTATGTAGGTAACCTGAATATGCCTAAATAAGGCGGAACGCCTCGTTGAAAAATAAAAATCTAAAATTGCAACCAAGACTGTTTTTAACCAATACTGTTAAGCACTGGTTTGCTGTATGCCACATATGGATTGGAAGAATTTCTATACTAAGTAAAAGTTACAAAATGGTTCAAATGGCTCTGAGCACTATGGGACTTAACATCTGAGGTCGTCAGTCCCCTAGAGCTTAGAACTACTTATACTTAACCAACCTAAGGACATCACACACGTCCCTGCCCGAGGCAGGATTCGAACCTGCGACCGTAGCGGTCGCGCGGTTCCAGACTGAAGCACCTAGAACCGCTCGCCCACAGCAGCCGGCTAAAAGCTACAAACTCCCCAGTATCTACAGGGCAAGACTCACTGATAATGGTACGCTGTACGTGTTTATACTATAGCAAAGTCACCAGAGTAACGCAGCAACCTCGCGCATCGTAAACATCGTGTGTGATACGACATAATACACAAAAAACGCATTTAATATCGGAAATAATTTTTTTGGCGAAGCGTGTGGTGCAGACAGTAAATAAAGCGTTATTCTATAACGAATAAAACAATACTGCTCCGTTCTAGTAGACGACCTGGTATCACTCAACATGATGTTACGAAGTTTAGTGGCCAAAGTTCCAGTTCGCTTCAGATGTGGCGAGGCCTTGGTCACTCTACGTTGTTTCTATAAATTGTAGGCCAGTATCGTAGCCTGACGCGCGGTTTACTGCCGTCGTAGCGCGCAGCACAGGAGGTGTGTGTGTGTGTGTTGGCGAGTCTCCCGGCGGAGGGATCCCCCTGGTGGATCCTTGTGAAAGGGACGCCCGCTCGCTGAGGGCCTCTAAAAAGTCCATTAGCAGGCCGGCCTCCTTCCGCGCGACTCGGCTCTCTCTGCCGCGGCTAGAAGGAGTCCTCCCCAAATCCGTCCAGCCGTCTGCCCCGGTTTTTCTTCGCCTTTTGCGCGTCCGGCGCTCGGCCGCGTCGCCCTGTGTCACCGCAGAACATCCCCGTGACGCTGTGCACTCTATTCCGGCCTTGGAGCGCAGCCATAACCAGTAATCCCCACTCCCGATTTCGTACGACCAAATAAAATGATGTTGCGCCACAGCCGCTTTCGGCTGCCTTTCGATTCACGTGGCGCTCTTAATAGTTATCCTGACCACCGAATTTACGAAAGCTTTGTCACAGGGTCACAATTATTAAACTAAACGACACAAATTCGTCAAAACTTGTGAACGGTTTGCGATAGGTTGTTCAAAGTGCACCGTTGCCCACGGGTCATTATGGGTGTTAGTACACACATAGCACGTGTCTTGTTTCATGTGGATGGGTTCGTCAATAAGCAAAACTGCCGCATTTGGGGGACTGAGAGTCCGCATTTAGCGATCGAGAACTCTCTTCTCCCTCGACAGGTGACTGTGTGGTGTGCAGTGTCCAGCCACAGAATAATCGGTGCGATATTCCTCGATGGCACGGTGACTACCAAATGGTATGTGAAGGGTTTGGAAAATGATTACACCCCCATTATCCAAAGCGAAGCATTGGTTGAGAGAGGAGTGAGACAGGGCTGTAGCCTATCCCAGATGTTATTCAAAAATGGTGAAGTGGCTCTGAGTACTATGGGACTTAACATCTGAGGTCATCAGCCCCCTATACTTAGAACTACTTAAACCTAATTAACCTAAGAACATCACACACATCCATGCCCGAGGCAGGATTCGAACCTGTGACCATATCAGTAGAGCATTTCCGGACTGAAGCGCCTAGAACCACTCTGCCACAGCGGCCTGCCAAATGTTATTCATTCTGTATAGTGGGAATAAAGGAAACGAAAGAAAAATTTCGAGTTCGAATTAAAATCCAAGCAGAAGAAATAAAAAATTTGAGCTTTCCCGTCGACGTTGTAATTCTGTAAGAGACAGCAAAGGACTCGGAAGAGCAGTTGAACGAAATGGACAGTGTCTTGAAAGGATTATATAAGGTGAACATCAATAATAGCAAATCGAGATTAACGGAAATGTAGTCAAATTAAATCAGGTGGTGCTGAGGGTATCCGATTAGGAAATGAGACACTTACGGTAGTAGATGAGTTTTGCTATTTGGGAAGCAAAGTAACTGATGATGGTCGAAGTAGGAAGTATATAAAATGCAGACTGGCAATGGCAAGAAAAGCAATTCTGAAGAAGAGTAATTTGATAACATCGAGTATAGATTTAAGTGTCAGTAGATCTTTTCTGAAAGTATTTGTATGGATTGTAGCCATGTATGGAAGTCAAACATGATCGATAAATAGTTTAGACGAAAAGAGAACAGAATCTTCCGAAATGTGGGACTACAGAAAAATGCTAGGGATTAGATGGATAAACCATGTAACTTTACTGAACAGAATTGGGGAGAAGATGAATTTGTGGCACAACTTGACTAGAAAAAGGGATCGGTTTCTAGGACACATTCTGAGACATCAAGGGATCACAAATTAAGTACTGGCGGACAGCGTGGGGGGCAAAAACCAGAGAATACAATAAGCAGATTCATAAGGATGTAGGTTGCGGTTGTTACTCGGAGATGAAGAAGCTTGCACAAGGTAGAGTAGCCTCCAGAACTGCACCAAACCAGTCTCTGAACTGTAGATCACAACAACAACAACAACATCCAAAGTCACCCTGACTTCGACAAAATTTGATACATGCAAGACAGAGTTTGCTCCCATCGAAGCAGCAGACTGTTTGATGTCCTGGGGGCCACATTCTGGCTGTGGGGTACCCAGAGGCCTCTGGCATGGGTCTCGATTGGCCGCCATATTCTCCGGATCTGAACACGTGCGACGACTCTTTTTTGTGGGGCTGTATTGAAGACAAGGTGTACAGAAATAAACCCGAAATCATTGCTGAGATGAAAACTGCCATTCAGAGTGTCATCGACAACATCGATGTTCAGACACTTCAGCAGGACGTGCAGAATTTCTCTATTTGGCCGCGCCACATCATCGCCAATGATGGCAGGCATATCGAACATGTCATAAACATAAATTCGAATATCTGTAGTGACGTTTTCATTTTGAATACAGTGTGTGCACGCCGTAGTTTCTAACCAATTTACGTTTTTCTTTCACGTAGTTCAATAACTGTCACCCTTTAAGAGGACTATCACTTTAATAAGGTAAAAAAATCCGACTTATAACTTTTGCGTTGAAACATTTTCTGTATTTTCTGAACAAGAAACACTGCCAAAAAATGACTCTAAGCACTGTGGGACTCATCAGTCCCCTAGACTTAGAACTACTTACACCTAACTGACCCAAGGACATCACACACATCCATGCCCGAGGCAGGATTCGAACCAGCGACCGTAGCAGCCGCGCGGTTGCTGACTGAAGCGCCCAGAACCACTGGGCCACAGCGGCCGGCGAAGAAAGGGTTTCATGTGATGCTGGCATGTTCTGTTTCTGTGTGTTTCCTGTGGTTAATGCGATTGTGAAGAGTAGTGGAAAGTCAGCCCTGTCATGGTTATAAAGCGTTTCATGAGAGTTGTCCTATTAACACATTCTATTATGAATACCAGGCTACACTAAAAGCTGTAAGATGCTCTTGGAGTAACATGGTTTCGGAAGGGGAAAAGGGACACGAGTGACCATAGGACTTCTAAGGACAATTGGTGAAAGATATATGGAAAAGGGCAAAGAAATTCATAGACCTTGAATTGGCCTTTTCCAGAGCGCAGTGGGATAAGGTAATGGAAATATTGGACAGAAAGGGAGTAAAGTGGAAGGAGGAAGGGCTGACTGTGAACCTGTACATGAATCAGAAGGCAAGCATACGAATAGGAGATGAGACATCGGAAGACAGCAAGATCAGGATCCTGTTTGTATATTTATTTGAAGGAAGCAATGAAAGTTACATCTGGAAAGAGACGTCAGTGTAAGCGGAGAGAAAACAGAATGCATGAGATTCACAGATGACGTGATGACCCTCGCAGAAAGTGGAGAGACACTAATTCAAGTGCCAAATGATATGAATTAAGGTTGTGTAGCATAATGAATAGAAATAAATGAAAGGATATAATTATAGGCTTAAAGAGAAGAGGGGCGAGGTGTAAGTTAGGCCCGAAACTAGGGAACAGGTGAGAGGATTCAAGCATGTGGGAAGCTGGCTTAGGGAAGATATGTATTGTGAACAGAACATGAAAGTCGTGCTGGCGAAAGAGACATTTCAAAAGCTGAAAAGGCTCTTATCTGCCGGTTTCAACACAGCATTAAGAGACTGCTGAAATGGCTTACGTGGAGCATGGCCTTATACGGAGCAGAAACATGGACACTGAGAGAGCAGGACGAGAGAATTCAAGCTTGTGAAATGTGTATATGGCGCAGAATAGAGATCAGCTGCATTGACAAGGAAATGAGGAGTTACTGAGAAGAATTGAAGATGACACGAGGATGTTGCTGACAGTAAAGAGCAGGAAGCTAAACTGGACAGGACTTAATGTGAGACGAGATTGCTTTGTAAATACAGTTAAAGGTCTTATTGTGAAGAGGAGAGGGAAGCGCAGAAGAAGACAGCAGACGCTGGGTGACGTCAGTGGACTGGAAGGAGGATACCAAAGAATAATGAGGAAAACAGAGTTGCATGGAGGGCAATGAAGTCTATACCTGTTGGGGTTGTTCAGAGGAGGAGACCAGACAGCGAGGTCATCGGTCTCATCGGGTTAGGGAAGGAAGTAGGTCGTGCCCTTTCAGAGGAACCATCCCGGCATTTGCCTGGAGTTGTTTAAGGAAATCACGAAAAACCTAAATCAGAATGAAATGATAATTAAATGGACACCCTAGCTGCAAAGAGGCGTTGATATACTTCATCGGGGACATGTTAAAAATGTGTGCACCGACCGGGACCCGAACCCTGGATCCCCTACTTATATGGCAGACGTTCTATCCATCTGAGCCACCGAGAGCACAGCAGGGACTTATCCCTTACACGCTCCCCGTGAAACCCACATTCTCAACATGGCCACACCACTACATTCGCAGTGTGCCTAATAGATGTTTGCCCATCATACTCATTACTCGTGGCAGATTGATCTACCAAGTCCCGTACGAGTTCAGGCATAGCGTGTCCGTTCGCACAAGGAAGTCATTGGCCGGGAAGCCATATTTTAACTATATATGACGTTAGTATCTGTTCCCGGAAGAACAGTTACCGTTGATGACCATGCAGCTTTGCTTGAATTAAATGATAATTAAATGGAAATCCTAGCTGCAAAGAGGCGTTGGGGACATGTTGAAAATGTGTGCACCGAGGAGAGTGCAAGGGATAAGTCCCTGCAGTGGCACTATCCTCTGTGCTCTCGGTGGCTCAGATGGATAGAGCGTCTGCCATGTAAGCAGGAGATCCAGGGTTCGAGTCCCAGTCGGTGCACACATTTTAAACATGTCCCCAATGAAGTATATCAACGTCACTTTGCAGCTGGGTGTCCATTTAATTATCATTTCATTCAAGGAAAGCTCCATGGTCATCAGCGGTAACTGTTCTTTCGGGAACAGATACTAACGTCATATATAGCTAAATCAGAATGGCCGGACGCGCGATTGAACCGTCGTCCTCCCGAATACGAGTCCAGTGTTCTAACCACTGCGCCACCTCTCTCGGTGAAGTCTACACCTGTTACTAGGCTCATAACCAACTGATAATACTGCTCAAAGTGTGAGGAATGTTTCCTGAAAGTCTGGCTATACTTTCTGATATACGCCGTATATAGCAAATATAGTACATATCATTGTTTATATATTGTCTCCTATCTCCTTTCACCCAACAAGTTTGAGATACGCTATGTATGACTTGTCGCCCTTTCCTTATCACGGTAAAAAAATCCAAAAATATTTTTAAAAATAAGTGAAAAGGCAAAAAAAGTGTGGTGAACAAAAACATGTGAGCGAGGTGGGCGTGCCCCACACGGACAATGGCGCCCTTGTGAAAGGCCTCGGCGTGGGTCGCGCCAGGCGAGCGGCCGATCAATTAGCGAGGGCGGTAAACAGCCGGTGGAGGGTGGGAGGACGAGTCCCGGGGGGGGGGGGGGGGTTGGGGAGACGGGCTTAGGCGGCTGAAAGAGGCGCGCCCGCCTGCGCGGTATTTATGGATCGGCAAACACCGAACGGGGTCACCAGCGGCGGAGCGCGCAGCCTTAAAGAGGGCGGCGTCCCCGCAGGGCTCCGTGCTGGGACCAGCGTTCCGTCTGACCAGTGTGGCCTCGCGGGCTATTGTTGTGGCTGCCGCCAGAAGAATTATGAGCGCTCGCTTTACTGCCCGCCAGATGAGGGACAGCAGTTTAAAGCATATCGCGCCGTCTGTAATCTGCGTTCGTTCAAAGAGTGTGAGCCTGATACCATTATTTACCGAACACCCATATTTAGTTTCCAGACAACATGCGATATACATGGGTCCCTCCACACTACGTCCGCACTGTTTTTCAGACATCCAATTTATCTCTTTATTATTGTTCTTGCTGTAGTCTTCTGTCCGAACACTACTTGGATACCCTTCTCCACCCTCCTCCAATCTATTCAGTGCATCATCTCTAACTCTGAACTCACCCCCTCCCCCCACAACCACTTGCTTAATCTACTCGTCTCTTGTTCTTAAATCCACCCCCTCTCCCCCCCACTCCCTCCCATTAAATACCAAACGGACGATTCGTTGATGTTTCAGAATGTGTCCTATCAAGCGAACCTTTCGTTTTAGGCAAGTCATGCGACTAATTTCTTTCCCCTCCAATTTAATTCATCACCTCCTCGTTGGTTAAGTGATCTACCGATACAGGGTGGTCCATTGATCGTGATCGGGCCAAATATCTCAGGAAATAAGTGTCAAACGAAAAAACTACAAAGAACGAAACTTGTCTAGCTTGAAGAGGGAGCTTCCCGCGCCCGAGTTCCCGGGTTCGATTCCCGGCGGGATCAGGGACTTTCTCTGCCTCGTGATGACTGGGTGTTGTGTGATGTCCTTAGGTTAGTTAGGTTTAAGTAGTTCTAAGTTCTAGGGACTGATGATCATAGATGTTAAGTCTCATAGTGCTCAGAGCCATTTGAACCATTGAAGGGGGATACCAGATGGCGCTACGGTTGGCCCGCTAGATGACGCTGCCATAGGTCAAACGGATATCAACTGCGTTTTTTAAATAGGAACCCCCATTTTTATTACATATTCCTGTAGTACGTAAACAAATATGAATGTTTCAGTTGGACCACTTTTTTCGCTTTGTGATAAATGGCGCTGTGATAGTCACAAACATATAAGTACGTGGTATCACGTAACATTCCGCCAGTGCGGACGGTATTTGCTTCGTGATAAATTACCGTGTTAAAATGTACCGTTTACCAATTGCGGGAAAGGTCGATATCGTGTTGATGTATGGCTATTGTGATAAAAATGTCCAACGGGCGTGTGCTATGTGTGCTGCTCGGTATCCTGGACGACATTAACCAAGTGTCCTGACCGTTCGCCGGATAGTTTCGTTATTTAAGGAAACAGGGAGTGTCAGCCACATGTGAAACGTCAACCACGACCTGCAACTAATGATGATTCCCAAGTAGGTGTTTTAGCTGCTGTCGCGCCTAATCCGCCCATCAGTAGTAGACAAATTGCGCGAGAATCGGGAATCTCAAAAACGTCGGTGTTGAGAATGCTATATCAATATCGATTGCACCTGTATCATATTTCTATGCACCAGGAATTGCATGGCGACCACTTTCAACGTCGTGTACAGTTCTGCCACTGGGCACAAGAGAAATTATGGGACGAGGACAGATTTTCTGCACGCGTTCTATTTAGCGACGAAGCGTCTTTCACCAACAGCGGTAACGTAAACCGACATAATATGCACTAATGGGCAACGGAAAATCCGCGATGGCTGCGACAAGTGGAACAGCAGAGACCTTGGCGGGTTAATGTATGGTGCGGCATTATGGGAGGAAGGACAATTGGCCTCCATTTTATCGATGGCAATCTAAATTGTGCAATGTATGCTGATTTACTACGTAATGTTCTACCGATGTTACTACAAGATGTTTCACTGCAGGACAGAATGGCGATCTACTTCCAATATGATGCATGTCCGGCTCATAGCTAGCGTGCAGTTGAAGTGGTATTGAAAAGCATATTTCATGACAGGTGGGTTGGTCGTCGAAGCACCATACCATGGCCCGCACGTTCACCGGATCTGACGTCCCCGGATTTCTTTCTGTGGGGAAAGCTGATGGATATTTGCTATCGTGATCCACCCAAAACGCCTGACAACATGCGTCAGCGCATTGTCAATGCGTGTGCGAACATTACGAAAGGCGAACCACTCTCTGTTGAGAGGAAAGTCGTTACACGTATTGCCAAATGCATTGAGGATGACGGACATCATTTTGAACATTTATTGCATTAATGTGGTATTTACAGGTAATCACGATGTCACAGCATGCGTTCTCAGAAATGATAAGTTCACAAAGGTACATGTATCACATTGGAACAACCGAAATAAAATGTTCAAACGCACCTACGTTCTGTATTTTAATTTAAGAAACCTACCTGTTACCAAC
This sequence comes from Schistocerca americana, assembly GCF_021461395.2. NCBI lineage: Eukaryota > Metazoa > Arthropoda > Insecta > Orthoptera > Acrididae > Schistocerca > Schistocerca americana. The sequence goes on along the minus strand of NC_060128.1, from coordinate 114,032,793 downwards.
TGTTCGTCTAAAATTGTGAGCCATATGTTTGTGACTATTACAGCGCTATCTATCACAAAGCGAAAAAAGTGGTCCAACTAAGGCATTCATATTTCTTTACGTACTACACGAATATGTAAAAAAAGGGGGTTCCTATTTTAAAAAAACGCAGTTGATATCCGTTTGACCTATGGCAGCGCCATCTAGCGGGCCAACCATAGCGCCATCTGGTTTTCCCCTTCAAGCCAGACAAGTTTCGTTCTTGCAGTTTTTTCGTTTGACGCTTATTTCGTGAGATATTTGGCTGAGTTACGATCAATGGACTACCGTGTACATGGGTCACTACACAGTAATGTCCGCACTGTTTTTCAGACAACCAATTTCTCTCTCATTATTGTTCTTGCTGTAGTCTTCACTCCGAAGACTGCTTGGATGCACCTCTCCACCCTCCTACATTCTATCCTGTGCAAGCTTCATCATCTCAAATTACTGAACTCTCCCCCCTTTCTCCTCCCCCCCACCCCCCCACCCACAACCACTTGCTTAATCTACTCTTTTCTTGGTCTCGCTCTGAAACTTTTACCCCCGCCCCCCACCTCCCCCCACTCTCTCCCATTAAATACAAAACTGACGATTCGTTTATGTTTCAGAATGTGCCCTATCAAGCGAACCTTTTCTTTTAGGCAAGTTTTGCGACTAATTTCTTTTCCCTCAAATTTAAATCGTCACTTCCTCGTTGGTTACGTGATCTACCCATATAATCATCAGCATTCTTCTGTAGCACTACATTTCACAAGCTTCTATTCTCTTACTGTCTGAACTACTTATTATACACTTTTGACTTCAGTACAAGGCAACACCGAAGTCAAACATTTTTAGAAATGACCTACTAATATTTATACTCGATATCAACAAATTTCTCTTTCTCAGAAATACGTTTATTGCCATTGCCGTTCTGCATTTTATGTCCGCTCTACTTCAACAATTACATGTTGTTTTGCTGCCCAAATGGCAAAACTCGTCTACTACTTTCAGTGTTTCGTTTCCTAATCTGATTCTCTCAGCTTCGTCTGATTTCATTCTCACACATGGCATTATCCTTGTTTTGTTTTTGTTAATGTTCGTCTTATATCCTCCTTGCAAGAAACCATTCCGTTCAATTGCACTACCAAGTCTTTTGCGGACTCTGGTACCCACGGAAATTTAAGGAGAGTATACCAGTCAAAACTGTCAAAATCTCATCCCCAAATTTACAAAAGCTAGAACAGAATCGTTATCTTCAAATCTAGTTCCGCAAACGGATTCCTTCAGTTCATCAAACATGTAATTACACAGTGGCACATAAAGGCTGTTTGTCTGGTGGGCATCCGTCAACATTCTCGGAACCCACCTGGCGCAAATAATTTTCTGCTTCAGCCCAGTATTCTGCACATACTCGTTTTACCTACTCCCACCAGGGACTGACAGTTCCTTTACTGTTACACTGTTGGGCTCTGTCAGACAAAATAACAACTTCAATACGCTGCACATTGTAAGGATCCTCTACAGTTCTCCCTGCGTCTACAGCTGTGCGGGAGATCCCGAGTATTGGCCCGCCCACTTTCAGCAGCCAATCTGCTGGGCCAGCGTCTTACTCTATCGCAGCCAGCAGCCTCATCTCCGAACGTCACCAAACTCTTGTCAGTGTTTGACTCTGACTTGTTCTCACAACACACAAACTCCCTAAAAACACGTTGAAACATAAAGTGCACCACAGAGAGCTACGACAGCGCGACTTGCGGAAACAGGTTGAACTAATTGTGAATACCAGCGAGAAGAATGTTTCTATGACCTTCGTGAATAACAAAGGTGTAGAATAAAAGTTGGGTTTTTGAAAAAAACTCATGCGTGCCTTTTGGAGTGATCCTCGTACACAAACACCTTTTACCTAAAATGGTTCAAATGGCTCTGAGCACTATAGGACTTAACATCTGAGATCATCAGTCCCCTAGACATAGAACTATTGAAACCTAACCAACCTAAGATCACCACACACGTCCATGCCCGAGGCATGATTCGAACCTGCAGCAGCGCGGTTCCGGACTGAAGTGCCTAGAACCGCTCGGGCACAACGACCGGCACCTTCTACCTACAGGACAGCTTAGCTGCGTCTGACAATACTGTGCTTGACTACTGTAAGAAAATACCAAGGTACAGTAACGGAAATTTAAAGTGTATCACCGAGGGAAATCGTGACCGAACGCCACCATCTACATCTACATGACAATTACAAAATTCGAACTTAAGAGCCGGGTAGAGTGTTAATCGAAAAACTTAAACACTGCGTCTCTACCGTTTCATTCACGAACGGTGCGCGGGAAGAACGAACACTTAAATATATCCCAGCGAGCGCTGATTTCTCTTATTTTGTTACTACGATCATTTCCCCTCAATATATATGGTATCAACGAAATATTTTCGCATTTGGAGGAGAAAGCTGGTGACTGAAATTTTGTGATTCGCCGCAATGAAAAACGCCTTTCTTTTAATGATTATCATCACAACTCAATCATACCCTGTGACACTCACTCCCTTATTTCGTGATAATACAGAGTGAGCTGTCCTCTCAAGATTAACAATGCCCTCGGTAATTCCTGTGTGGCAAGGATCCCATACCGCATAGCAGTATTCCAGAAAAGGTTAATCACTCCGTCTTCAGGCCGCAAGTGGCCCATGGCACCATCCGACCGCCGTATCATCCTCATTTGAGGATGCGGATAGGAGGGGCGTGTCGTCAGCACACCTTTCTCCCGGTCGTTATGACGGTTTTCCTTGACCGGAGACACTACTATTCGGTCGAGTAGCTCCTCAATTGGCATCAAGAGGCTGAGTGCACCCCGAAAAATGGCAACAGCGCATAGCGGCTGGATGGTCACCCATTCAAGTGCCGGCAACGCCCGACAGCGCGTAACTTCGGTCATCTCACGGGAACCGGTGTATCCACTGCGGCAACGCCGTTGCCATCCAGAAAAGGTTGGCCAAGACTAAATGTAGGTAACTTCTCTTGTAGATGTGTTAAATCTTCCAACTGTTCTGTTCATTCCCGAACCGTACAGGTTTTTTACATAATTGTTCCAGTAGAGCTCTCCATCCAAACAGGATTCGGAAGGCCAAACAATACCGACCGACCGTCGTGTCCTCCTCAGTCGATGGGCTTCACTGGGTGCGAAACTGGAAGGGAATGTGGTCAGCACACCGCTCCCGCGGCCGTTGTTAGTTTTCCCGAACGGAGCCGCTACTTCTCAATGAAGTAGCTCCTCAATTGTCCTCACAACGGCTGAGTGCACCCAGCTGGCCAGCAGCGCTCGGCATTCCTAAACGGTGACCCATCCAACTGCTAGCCAATCCCGACAGCACTTAATTTTGGTGGTATGACGGGAACAGGTCTTAACCCTGCGTCAAGGCCATTGGCACTATTCTTTCACTATAATTTGTTCTTAATCGTACTTTTGTAGGTGCTTTGATGAACAGACAACCTTCAAATATGTACAGGGCTATTACAAATGATTGAAGCGATTTCATAAATTCACTGCAGCTCCATTCATTGACATATGGTCACGACACACTACAGATACGTAGAAAAACTCATAAAGGTTTGTTCAGCTGAAGCCGCAATTCATGTTTCTGCCACCAGAGCGCTCGAGAGCGCAGTGAGACAAAATGGCGACAGGAGCCGAGAAAGCGTATGTCGTGCTTGAAATGCACTCACATCAGTCAGTCATCACAGTGCAACGATCCACCAACTGCTAACAGTTTAAAGCTTCTGGATGCCTCTGTAAGGGGAAATCAACGGGTCGGCCTGCAGTGAGCGAAGAAACGGTTGAACGCGTGCGGGCAAGTTTCACGCGTAGCCCGCGGAAGTCGACGAATTAAGCACGCAGAGAGCTAAACGTACCACAGCCGACGGTTTGCAAAATCTTACGGAAAAAAATGGTTCAAATGGCTCTGAGCACTATGGGACTTAACTACTGTGGTCATCAGTCCCCTAGAACTTAGAACTACTTAAACCTAACTAACCTAAGGACATCACACACATCCATGCCCGAGGCAGGATTCGAACCTGCGACCGTAGCAGTCGCGCGGTTCCGGACCGCGCGCTTAGAACCGCTAGACCACCGCGGCCGGAAAAGGCTAAAGCAGAAGCCTTACCGTTTACAATTGCTACAAGCCCTGACATCCGATGACAAAGTCAAAGGCTTTGAATTTTCGGCGCGGTTGCAACAGCTCATGGAAGTGGATGCGTTCAGTGCGAAACTTGTTTTCAGTAATGAAGCAACATTTTTTCTTAATGCTGAAGTTAACAGACACAATGGGCGAAACTGGGCGGTAGAGAATCCTCACGCATTCGTGCAGCAAATTCGCAATTCACCAAAAGTTAACGTGCTTTGTGCAATCTCACGGTTTAAAGTTTACGGCCTATTTTTCTTCTGCGAAAAAAACGTTACAGGACATGTGAGTCTGGACATGCTGGATAATTGGCTCATGCCACAACTGGAGACCGACAGCGCCGACTTCATCTTTCTACAGGATAGTGCTCCACCGCACTTCCGTCATGATGTTCGGCATTTCTTAAACAGGAGATTGGAAAACCGATGGATCGGTCGTGGTGGAGATCATGATCAGCAATTCATGTCACGGCCTCCACGCTCTCCCGACTTAGCCCCATGCGATTTCTTTCTGTGGGGTTATGTGAAAGATTCAGTGTTTAAACCTCCTCTACCAAGAAACGTGCCAGAACTGCGAGCTCGCATCAACGATGCTTTCGACCTCATTAATGGGGACATGCTGCGCCGAGCGTGGGAGGAACTTGATTATTGGCTTGATGTCTGCCGAATCACTAAAGGGGCACATATCGAACATTTGTGAATGCCTAAAAAAACTTTTTGAGTTTTTGTATGTGTGTGCAAAGCATTGTGAAAATACCTCAAATAATAAAGTTATTGTAGAGCTGCGAAATCGCTTCAATCATTTGTAATAACCTTGTATAGTTTACTGTGTAACCAAAATTTAACGGATTCCTTTTAGTTCTCATGTGGATCACCTCGCACGTTTTCTTGTCGATTGCCACTTATCGCACGATACAGATATGATGCCTAATTTTTACCTCGTTTCAGTCTTCTGATGACTTTACTAGGCAGTAAATGACAGTACCATCTACAAACAATCGGAGATGGTTGCTCAGATTGTCAACTAAATCGCGTATATAAGGAATAGCAGAGGGCCTATGACACTTTCTTGGGGAACACCAGATATTACTCCTGGTTTACACGATAACATTCGTCGATTACTGTTGACTGTGGCCTTCCTGACATGAAAACACGAATCCATTCGCACAGCTGAAACAATACTCCGTGGATACGTAATCTGATTAGCAGTCTCTTGTGAGGAATGGTGTCAAAAACCTTCCGGAAGTTTTGAAATATGGAATCAGTTTGAGATCACCTGTCGATAGGGCTCATTACTTCGTGTGAATGATGGTCAAGTTGTTTCGCAACGATGACATTTTCTCAATCAATAGATTGTTTGCCTTGATGTAATTCATAATGTTCTAACACAGTGTAAGTTCCAAAATCCTACTGCAAACCGCCGTCTGTGGTATGGGTCTGTTATTCAGTGGATTATACCTATTTCCTTTCTCGAGTATGTGTGTGCCCTGTGGAACCTTCCACTCTTTATGTACGGACCTAAGGTCGTGATCTTCGTCATGCGATTTCCATCTTCCGTCAGGCTAAAGATCGCTTTGGGACTTGGGGATAAAAAGATTTTACAACGATGAGATTCTCAAATGGCTCCTTGAGAAAGCAGCGGATTTGTGTCCTCGTGGAACCAGACGACTGCTGTTTGCAGAGACTTGGTGATTGCGTTGAAAAATACTGTCATACATCTGTGTCACTTGGGAGTGCCAAGAAGCATTCAGTAGCAGTTGCTTGGTCTGCCACAGGCACGACTTTTTAAAGTCACCTTGTAATATTCGAGCAGACTCCATTATTCTTGTTTACTCTTGGTGATGTTCACGTCATAATCTCATTGCTAGACAGCGCCATTCGACTAAACTACTCTTTCAACTCCTTTACCGTAATTGACAAAAGTACTGTGTCACTGGTAAATATTTTTCAGTTTTTATCTCATATTATGGAAACTTAATTCTCTTCCCAGATTTCTCTTTGGATTTTTTTGGTGTTTTTGCACAGCGTAGAGCTTCAACAACATCGGAAATAGGCCACAATCTTGTCTCACTCCCTTCTCAACTACTGTTCTCTTTTCTGTTCTTTGTTTCCTGTAACTGAAATTTTGTTTCTTTGAAAGTTGAGGATAACTTTTGGTCTCTGTGTTTTACTTCTGCTACCTTCAGAATTACGAAGAGTTTATTCTGGTCTATATTGTCAAGAGCTTTCTGTAAATCTACAAATGCTATAAACGTATGTTTTTATTTTCCTAAAGTATCTTCTAAACTGAGTAAGTATTGCCTTGCGTGTTCCCACATTTCTCCGGAACCCAAACTGAGCTTTCTCGAGGTCGGCTTCTACAAGTTTCTCTAATTTTCCATTCTGCATTTTGCAGTAATAAACTGATGCATCAGCCAAATTCACATCTATCAGTAACAGCCTTTTTTTGAACTAGGAGTTACTACATTTTTCATGCAGGCTGAGAATATTTCGCTCGTGTGATATATCTTACTTGCAAGGTAGGATGCCTTTATAATGTCTGGCTCTCCCAAGGATATCAATAATTCTGAGGGAACGTCACTGTAAACTATAAAAAACGTGCCGATACTGTCCGCCAAATGTTTATTAATGTACCGTGAGAAAATATGAGACAAATCGGTCGAGAACTTCTACAGATTTGTGGTAACAGCATTAAAATCGTGCTGCCTTTATACAGGAAAATTCATCTGCCACTGCTGATTCCTTGTCTGTGGTGTTCGTTTTCTTGGGTAACGAACAGTGAGGTGGAATATAGAGGGTCGGTCTTCCACCGCATACCGTGCTCCTGGGACCTCAAACTACATTCTGGGCAGAGCGGTTCGCCCACTTCACCCCCTCTCACTCCCCACGTATTTCTCCTTGATTTCTTGTATGTCCTATCACATCTTGTTTACAATCGGACTTCGCGGGATTTGCTTCTTGTATTCTCCATCTGAAGGCTTTTCCGTTTCGATACATAGAGCCACCAACCTACTGGTGTCGTCATATATATTTCCGCCCTCAACAACCATATGTGGGATTTTCATATTCCGTCGCTCGTTACGCAGAAACTATTAGTTCTATAGAAAAAAAATGAAAACTCTTTTTGGAGAGAACGTAATGCAGTTAAATTTTATACTGGGATACGTTTCCGGTGGAGGCCTCGAAAAGAAAGACGTCACTTTTGTACCTTCAAAACGCCCCTCAACTTCCACAGCCTTACCTTACCAGTCGGGACTTACAGTATGTTATTCGTGGCACTCGCACCTACCACTGTACAAAAATTTCCGACGACTCGATCTGTTCTCTATATTCGACCTTTCTTGGTCTCTGTTGATTGGGCTACTGCGCCACCAGCATTTCCTTAACATTATTACTTTAAACGTGCTCGTGACGATAGTGAAAGAAAACGACTTCTGTGATCGTTTCACTAAAATTAATTATGTTGAAAGTTCGATCCTAACTTAACCCTTACTGCACAGTAGTTTCGTAGTCAGAAGGCCTGAAGAACACAGTAATGTAATTATCTATTTTATGCTATTAAAATTTACAAAACTGTTACTTAAAAATTACAAAAACGTAAATTTTCCAATTTGTAAATGCTCGACTCAGGTGGTGGCATAGTGAGGCCAGTCAGTGAAGAACAAAGAAAAGGTCGAATGTGGGAAATAACTATTGCAGTCGCATATTTTTGTACGGTGATAGAAGGGAGTGCCGGGAACAACATCCTACTACGTTGGTGCATGAGTTCGTAGTATTTTCCCGCAAGTTTAATAAATACAACAACTACTCATAATACGGACTACAGTCATCGGTAATACAGGGTGACAATTGTTGAAGTACATGAAAAAAAAAAATTTGTCAAAAACTACGGCGTGCAGACACATTTAAACGTCACCAAAAATATTCGGATTTATGTTATGACACGTTCTATACTCCTTCTTTCATTGGCGGTAAAGTGGCGCAGACGAATAGCGAAATTCTGCATGACCCACTAAAGTGTCAGAATATTGATGATGTTTTAAGGTCAGCAATGGTTTTCGCGTTATTGCTGTACACCATGTCTTTAATATAGACCCATAAAAAGGAGTCTCATCCGTTCAGATTCGGAGAATATCTCGGACAATAGAGGCCCATGTTACTGGCATCTGGGTTCCCCAGAGTCAGAATGCGGCCCACAAAGTCCTCCTCAGGGGCATCAGACACTCTCCTGCTTCGACGGGGTCGAGCTCCGTCTTGCATGAACCACATCTTATCGAAACCACGGTCACTTTCGATAATGGGGATGAAATCGTCTCCCAAAACCTTCACGGTACCGTTCGGTAGTCACCGTGGCTTCAACCAATATTGCACCGATTATTCCGTGACTGGATATTGCACATCACAGTCTGAGGGTGGAGAGACACCTCGATCGCGAAATGTGGAATCTCAGTCTCCCATATGAACCAATTTTGCTTTTTTACGAACCCATGTAAAATGAAAGTGGACTTACTAGCTAAACCAAACCATACAGCGCTTACTAATTCCCATCATGCTCCGCGGCAAGCTGTGCAGTTTGAATGTCCTAACGCAAACTGTTCAGGAGTTACGGTGGTTTTATTTCATATTGTTCATTAATTCACACTGTACATTTTTCTTCACTATTTACAACGGTCTGCCAACGCTGGGGTAACTTTCCGAATGCGCGTCTGTAGAAATCACGTGGTTTTGAGGCGAAGAACTCGTTGAGCCATATTCAGAGAGCATTTGCATCTAGAAAGTTTCTTGAGGGCTGCTCGATAGAAAGCGGAAAAGGCGAAAATCTGAGGGCACAAGATAAGGTGAATGAGGTGGCAGCGTAGTGGCTTTCCAACCCAATTGGTGTATAGTGTTTGGTGTCAGGCTGACAGAACGCGGGCGGGCATTAACGTGGAGTAGCGTCAATTCACGCAGCCTTCCTGGTCGTTGCCATTGGACTGCGTCTACAAGACGTCTCAGTTGTCGACAGAAAATGTCAGCAGTGATGATTAAACCTCGGGGATGCAATTCGGAGTACACCACAACATCGCTGTTCCACCACATACATGACATTATCTTTTATGTATGCGCATAGGTCTGTGTACGGAGAACTTCTGCTTCTTGTGGTCTCAGGCAGTCCTTTCTTTTCCTTATGCCAGCATGAAGACAACATGCCTCGTCTCCAGTAACAATACAGGATAGGAATCGTCGCCTTTGCTCACGAGCCAGTCGATGAAGAGTAAGCAGAGATAGACACTACTGGCCATTAAAATTGCAACACCAAGAAGAAATGAAGATGACAAATAGGTATTCATTCGACAAATATATTATACTAGAACTGAGATGTGATTACATTTTCACGCAACTTGGGTGCATAGATCCGGAGATATCAGGACCCAGAACAACCACCTCCGGCCGTAATAACGGCCTTGATACGCCTGGGCATTGAGTCAAACAGAGCTTGGATGGCGTGTACAGGTACAGCTTCAACACGATACCACAGTTCATCAAGAGTAGTGACTGGCGTATTGTGACGAGCCAGTTGCTCGGCCACCATTGACCAGACGTTTGCAGTTGGTGAGAGATCTGGAGAATGTGCTGGCCAGGGCAGCAGTCGAACGTTTTCTGTATCCAGAAAGGCCCGTACAGGACCAGCAACGTGCGGTCGTGCATTATCCTGCTGAAATGTAGGGTTTCGCAGGGATCGAATGAGCCAAGGGTCGTAAAACATCTGAAATGTAACGTCCACTGTTGAAAGTGCCGTCAATGCGAACAAGAGGTGACCGAGACGTGTAATCAATGGCACCCCGCTGGGTGATACACCAGTATGGCGATGACGAGTACACGCTTCCAATGAGCGTTCACCGCGATGTCGCCAAACATGGATGCCACCATCTTGATGCTGTCAACAAAACCTGGATTCATCCGAAAAAATGACGTTTCGCCATTCGTGCACCCAGGTTCGTCGTTGAGTACACCATAGCGTCAAGGGTAACCGCAGCCGTGGTCTCCGAACTGATAGTCCATGCTGCTGCAAACGTCGTCGAACTGATATTCCTGATGGTTGTTGTGTTGCAAACGTACCCATCTGTTGACTCAGGGATCGAGACGTGGCTGCACGATCTATTACAGCCATGCGGATGAGATGCCTGTCATCTCAACTGCTAGTGATACGAGGCCGTTGGGATCCACCACGGCGTTCCGTATTATCCTCCTGAACCCACTGATTCCATATTCTGCTAACAGTCATTGGATCTCGACCAACGCGGGCAGCAATGTCGCGATACGATGAACTACAATCCGACCTTTATCAAAGTCGGAAACGTGGTGGTACGCATTTCTCCTCCTTTAGACGAGGCATCACAACAACGTTTCACCATGTAACGCCGGTCAACTGCTGTTTGTGTATGAGAAATCGGTTGGAAACTTTCCTCATGTTAGCACGTTGTAGGTGTCGCCACTGGCGCCAACCTTGTGTGAATGCTCTGAAAAGCTAATCATTTGCTTATCACAGCATCTTCTTCCTGTCGGTTAAATTTCGCGTCTGTAGCACGGCATCTTCGTGGTGTAACAATTTTAATGGCCAGTGATGTACATTGGCCACATATTAATTTTTGTGATTTTGGTTTATAGCATGCGGTACCCGTACACCCGATTTTTGAACCTTCCTCATTGCTTGAAAACGTCGGATGATGGTTGAATGATCACAATTCGCGACATTTGCCGGCCCTCTAGTATACTGACGTGGATCATTGTGGATTAATGAGTTTAAACTATCTTTATCAAACCCTGAAGGACTTGCTGAACGTGGAGAGTCACTAATATCAAAACGATATTTTCTTGCCGTGCTCTATCCACTGGCGTTATCCCCATATATGGCGTAAATAGTTCTGGCTGCGTCCTCTGCTGTCACCCTTCTGTTGAATTCAAACTGAACAATATCTAGGAAAAAATTTGATTTCTTCACCTGGCACTCCATTTTCTAGCGTCCACAGCTGCACTCACGATCTACAAATCACATGTAACCTCATATATTGACAGTGAAGGAAAATTGAAATAAAAAGTGACAATCGATGAATAAACCCTTAGAAACTGAAATACGAACATGCAAAACACTAACGCTATGAGCTTACATAAAAGCCTAATAGAAATCCTCATTGGTCAGGACTGCTTTTGGGAGTGGGGGTGCGTTTGATGGCCGCTTTTGTACGTTTTTCTTGAATAACTCGAAAAAATACTGCCTGTAGCGAAAATGTATGACAGTACAAAATTTAACTGCGTTAAATTTCCTACAAAAAAAAGTCCTGTTCATTTTTCTTCTGTAGTTGTAACTGTTCATGAGTACTGAGAAAGAGAATATGAAAACCTCGACTGTGCCAGAATGAGATTTTTCACTCTGCAGCGGAGTGTGCGCTGATATGAAACTTCCTGGCAGATTAAAACTGTGTGCCGGACCGAGACTCGAACTCGGGACCACTGCCTTTCGCGGGAAAGTGCTCTATCACCTGAGCTACCCAAGCACGACTCACGCCCCGTCCTCACAGCTTTACTCCTGACAGTACCTCGTCTCTTACTTTCCAAACTTTGCAGAAGCTCTCCTGTGAACCTTGCAGAACTAGCACTCCTGAAAGAAAGGATATTGCGGAGACATGGCTTAAGCCACAGCCTGGGGGACGTTTCCAGAATGAAATTTTCACTCTGCAACGGAGACTCGAACTGCTTGGGTAGCTCAGTTGGTAGAGCACTTGCTCGCTAAAGGCAAAGGTCCCGAGTTCGAGTCTCGGTCCGGCACACAGTTTTAATCTGTCAGGAGGTTTCACCTCGAATGTGGTTTGTGGAGGCCTGACAATAGAATTGCGGGTTGCATAAAATGACATCGGCAGGAGCTCCTGAATCACGTTGTACAGCAGTACAGATTATTTCGTCTTCCAGCCTTCAGTTCTTAGATTTTTGTAGGGTAGCCACCTGGGCTCTTAATATTTCTGCAGCTGTTTCACTTTTCTCTCTAGAGAAACTTGCCCTACAGTGGTATGAAAAAAATCGAAATTGTTTAGCACTTTCCCATATTAACACCCTTCTTCCTCCAACCCTGCACACAGTGGTAAGCGGGAAGTTCACAGAGGCCGTGCGGGTCGCGATGGTTGAGCTCCTGGCACGGTCGCCAGTTTCGCTGCTGCCGCCGTCGCCGGCGTCGGCAAACAGGGCGTCCACTTGTCGCGGCCGCTGACAGCGGCAGGCCCCGGAAATGCGCGTCGCGTGTTCCGCCCCCGCACTCCGTCAATAATGCATGGGCTGCAGCCGGCCGGCCGCGGGTACGCACTCTGCGCGCATTAGCGCACGCCCTGGTTCATTCATTTCGCCCGCCTTCTTGTTTTAATGCGTTCGCTGTGTGGCCAGAGTACAAATCAAGTCCCACTGTTTACGTAAACACACCAGGTAAAAAATTCGTCACTACCGGGCCACGTCACGCGAATTGTGTGTGACACCACCTCTGGCCTTGATAATGTCCTCAATTAAGAATGAAGAGTCCGCAAGCTTCTTCAGGTATGCCACATCCAACTGACGCCATTGAGTATTAGATCACGTAGAACTACCGAACAGTGAGTTTGTTGACTGTAATATTTCAACCATTGTGCCAAATAGTCCTAGACGGTATTAATATCATGTGATATAGAAGGTCGGTCGAGGTGATATGGACATCAGTTCTCGGAAAACTACTAGCGAATGTGTTGTCATCTAGGAATTGAACCAGTCATTACTTTCTAAGATAATATTATTTCCATTATTTCAGGTATTGAAGTTACTCCATTAGGGTAGGTATAATACTTACATCGTCAGCAGAGTGTACTATTTCTGTTCCTCAGACATATGATGGCAAAAAATGGTTCAAATGGTTCTGAGTACTATGGGACTTAACATCTGAGGTCATCAGTCCCCTAGAACTACTTAAACTTAACTAACCCAAGGACATCACACACACAGCCATGCCCGAGGCAGGATTCGAACCTGCGACCATAGAGGTCGCGCGGTTCCAGACTGAACCTCCTAGAAACGCTAGGCCACACTGCTATGACGGCAGATAACTTATAAACAACAAGAAAAAGAGGGGACACAACACAGATCCTTCTGGTATATCTGTAACAGTATTCCTTATCCTGGACATACTATTTCGCCGGGTACTCTCTCTGAAGTGTTAATGCGACACGTTGCGTGTTATTAGATAGCAAGAAACGAACTTCACATATATTCCTTCTTTGAAGAGAATTCTCATAGAAGGTATTTGGTGTACAGTTGACCAGTTACTAATTTTTTCAGTAAAATATTATGTACATTATCAGCTGCTGATTGGTTGATTGTGATACTTGCGTTATTATCAAAGAGAACCATTTATGCACCTTGAGTGTATGATGAAGGATCATTTGTATATAACAAGAACCGACACAGAATCAATCAGTGCGGTAAACCTGCAGCAATTGATCCCTGTTTAAAAGTTCTGTGTCATTTTGTACTCCCCTGAGGATTTTGAATGCAATATGCTAAATACTTTTAGCTAGATACGATGAAAATCAGTTTCGCATGTATTCCTTTTTAGGGTCAATACCTCAGTTTGTAAAACGGAACCCTTATAGGATCTCTTCATTCTCCTTCTCTCTGTCAGTCTGTTAAGGCCCCTTTTTCTCAGGAACAGGTAGAAGTATCAAGTTAAAATTTACGTCAGATTCTAAGTTGTATAGTCCCCCCGCGGTGTAAAAAATTTAAGCTCGTAGATAAGTGCAGTTAAGACGGCCATTTATGTCACACATTTTGATACTTGCAAACTCACTTATTATAAGCTGTGAATGAACTACACATGTAATTAAGACTGTACAGAACCTTCAGAACTGGAGTGACACCAACACTTATTCAGTCTTCTACAAGTAGAACCCTATCGACGAGCACTACCAATAATATTCAAGGCAATATTATTTGCATTTTCAGATGCTACAAATAGTGGTTTAGGTTCAATTATAACAAGTTTATCGTCAGAAAAATATTCGTGCATCTAGGATATGAAGGGAGACCATTTCCATATAGTAGGAACAAGAGCGGTCCCAGTATCAATCCTTATGGTACACCTGCAAGGATGAATTCGCATTCTGCAGGCAACATGTCATTGTGTATGCTCCCTGAAGTTTCCTTTTGGCGGGACACGATGAACCAGTTCAGCAGGTATTCCTTTTTCCTGAAAACAGATCCCCTTGTAGAATCTCTTCGACGTGTGGCGTAAAACCTCGGAATTTCTGCGAAAAAATGTGGAGGTAGGAATTGAGAGGGAAATATGTAGCTTGGTTATTGAGGCCATAAATCAATCTCTCGCTGCCGGACCGCTGAGGTGGTTTCTCCCCGGAATACCCGCCACACCGTGGTCCGGCCAGAACACACGCACACACGCATACACGCAGTGTAGCCGTAGGCTCGTAAATATATCAGAAGCGGCCGCGTGGGTCTTCAATTACCACGACGCGACGTCAGGCTGCGAATTCCCCCCCCTTTCCCCCCACTCAAATAAACACACACACACACACACACACACACACATACACACACACACAGTCAGAGAGAGCGCGGCGTAAATACACAATAATTTGGAAGCGGCGCGCGCGTGCGGTGAAATATCTGTCAGCGAACTGGTCACGCGATCTCTACCTGTAGGATCCCGGCGCTGTGCGTATTTATGCGGGTGTGTGCGTGCGAGTGCGTGCGCAGCCGGTGAAATATGCGTATTCCGCCCAGTAGCGTCCGGTGCAATATACGCTCGTGAGCTCTCACAATGACAAACACTCTCTCTCTCTCTCTCGCGCGCACACACACACACACACACACACACACACACACACACACACACGTAAAGAGCAGCAAGGTTGTCTCTACGGTATATAAACATCAATTTCTCCATTTCAGTCCGTTATATTTCTGAAAGTCACGCAAGGGAGTAGATAATGTTTGCTCGTTTAGCGTAAACTAGGAGCTCTTATGTGTGATTGCTGGCTGTCTCGGCGAATTCTGGTGATAAAATCTTCTTGGGTAGTCAGCCGAATGGTGACATCTCGTCGCAACGTTTCGACGAGTTTCGTACCCATCATCTTCAGGAGAAAATTAACACCTTGTGAAGATATCGGGTACATAACTCATTCAAACGTTGTGACAGGACAACGCCACCATTGACCTGATTACCCGAGAAGATTTTATTGCACAAGCTTCTTAACTTTCTTTTTTTCTGAGCATGCAGGAGTCATAGGGTCCAATACATTGTAGAACAACTGATACACATAGGGGGTGTACATTAACCTGGAAACACCAAAAACACAACACATTACCATGACTAACACGTGTCGACAACCCGTTCGCATTCAAAACACCTTCTAGTCGTTCTGAATGGTCCTGTGTAGTTTTCAAGGGAATCTTGTACAATTCTTCGTCTACCAGTCTTCAGTTAACTATGATGCAAATGGCTGGCGATTATGCTCCCTTCTTTCCTAAGTGGACGACAAAGGTTCAGTGATAATTACATTTGGTTAATGTGCTCTCTAGGATAGATGCGACAATTCATCCTCGTACTCTCAAAACCAGTCCCTGGTGATGCAGGCTTGTAGTCTGGGAACAAAGCTTGTACCGTAGAGCGGACCTCATCAGTCAAAATACTCACATAATCCTGGGCAGTAATTTGACTCTGCAGAGAACCGAAGAGACCCTTGGAGTAGGTGTCAAAATCGCAATGCCTCAATGTCGAAATGTACACTCGGCCATAAGTTGTAAACTGTATGAAACAAGACATATCCGAGCCAATGACTTTATTCCGTTGCAGGATATTCCAGGTTTTATGACTTCGGCACCACGTTCACCTGTTATGGACATTTACATTACCGATGTGTAATTCTGGAATTCCAGCTCGCTCTTTAATTGCCAGCTTCTGGAGTTCCGTTCGTGTTGTTTTGATGTGGTTGGGCTTAGCGAGTGCGTATTCACTTCTCCATAGATTTTTGCAGCTCTCTTCCTCTTTTTTTTCGTTACAGTCCTCTTCTTTGACTGTTTGTCACGATCGCTCACCATACACTTTCGTCCGCGTTGTGACTTAGAGGATTTCCGCTTTCCCTGTATGGGGAACAAATACTCCATATGTTGCCTCTTGAAACAGAAAAAACTTCGACTACCTCGGCTAAGGAAGCACCCACGAAACGAACAAAAAGGATTTGATCACGTTCGAATTCACTTAGCTCCGACATAGTGCAGTCAAAGCTACACAGAACACTGTTCTGGTCACGGCTGAAGTAAGCAACGCATTAAGGAAATTGCAAAGGTACCGTCCGTGGTGAAATACTACAGAGTATCTGGCAGACTTCGCTAGCGTCTACATTTCTGTCCAGTCATGCATTTATCGCGGTGATTCAGTATTTTTGTCGAACCGGTGCACCTGATCTTGTGCGATCTGCAACATTTTCAGTAAAAATTTAGCACTCACGTATTCCCAACTTAGATGTAGGGTAATATCGTTTGCTTCGTCTAAAAGTGCGTCAGTCGGTGTAGACAAAGGAAGTATTCGTGCTTTGCACTCCACAACTACAATAACTATACACTCTCCGAATACTCCATTTATGGTAGAACGATTGACGTCACATATTCATACTTCTGTCTTCCAGTGTAAAACATTAACGAGCTTGGAACAACCCTGGTAACATGTATAATGCTGTAAGTGTCCAAAGACATCATGTAACAGGCGCCAGATATTCCAGACGTTTTGACTATCCGTATATTCTGACCAACAACTTGTCCAGGACATCTTGTTGTTTTAAACATCGTAGGGACCATATTTTACGTTAGATATATTTTCGTTAGATAGTAATAATTATCCACATTAAACTATTACAATACTATAACTATCCTCTTATTTTCATGTTTTAGCTGTTTTACAATGGGTACATACACTCATGCTCATAAATTAAGGATAATTGCAAAACGTGATGCCACACAACGTGACACTACGCAAAACTGGCGCTAACTGCATAGGCACGTAGGGAATACACACGACACATATCTGTAAGTCCACGGTATCGGTGATAAGCTGAGAAAACAGTCCCTAAACAGATGTACTACAAAACGCCACTGTTTCCCGCGCATGTACCCGGACATGAGTATGGTATGTGATCACGACGCACACGTACACAGGCCTTACAACGGGTTGGCATCCTCTGGATCAGGTGGTCGAGCAGCTGCTGGGATACAGCCTCCCATTCTTGCACCAGTGCCTGTCGCAGCTCCTGAAGTGTTGTAGGGGTTTGAAGACGTGCAGCGATACGTCGACCGAAGAACAGGCAGGCCACTACATTCGCCTGATATTTTCTGTTTCAAGGTACTCCTCCACGATGGCAGCTCGGTGGCGCCGTGCGTTGTCATCCATCAGGAGGAAGGTGGGACCCACTGCACCCCTGAAAAAGCGGACATATTGGTGCAAAATGACGTCCCGATACACCTGAACTGGTGTACACGCACCAATCATCATCCCACCCCACGCCATCAAAGCACAACCTCCACAGAGTTCCCTTTCAATGACATTAAGGGGTTGGTATCTGGTCCGTGGTTAACGCCAGATGAAAACCCAGCGAGAATCACTGTTCAGACTATACCTGGACTCGTCCGTGAACATAACGTGGTACCACTGTTTCAGTGACCATGTACTGTGTTCTTGACACCAGGCTTTACGGGCTCTCCTGTGACCAGGGGTCAGTGGAATACACCTTGCAGGTCTCCGGGCAAATAAACCGTGTCTGTTCAGTCGTCTGTAGCTTGTGCACCTGGAGACAACTGTTCCAGTGGCTGCGGTAAGGTCCCGAGCAAGGCTGCCTGCAGTACTCTGTCGCCGTCTGCGGGCACTGATGGTGAAATATCGGTCTTCTTGTGGTGTGGTACACTGTGGACGTCCCGTACTGTAGCGCGACGTCCCGTACTGTAGCGCCTGGACACGTTTCCAGTCTGCTGGAATCGTTGCCATAATGTTGAGATCACACTTTGAGCCACACGGAGGGCCCGCGCTACGACCTGCTGTGTTTGACCAGGCACATCTGAAAACGCCTGCACACTTACTCGCTGCACCGTACTCTGACATGCACCAACACACCTCTGCGTATGTGGACTGCTGCCAGCGCACCGCATGGTCATACCCCGAGGTGATTTATACTCGCCAACCGCTCAGCAGAGCGTTGTTTCACCATGTATCAGCATTATCCTTAATTTATGAGCATGAGTATGTGTGTTATTTTTTGTGTTGAGAATATGTGAGTGCATAGGCCACACTAGTAATGCACGTAATAATCTGAAAGTGTTCAGTGTCTCCACCGGGCATTTCTGTTCAGTTTATTTATGGGAGAGTCGTGTGCATTGCAGTGGCACCTAATTTATATCACTGATAGGAAGTTTGTAACTCGTGTACCACCGAATATTACTGAAGCCACCGTGAACTATGTAATTGTTGGAGTTATTCAGTAGTGAAAACCAATATAAAGACATGGCTATTAGTAGGAAAATTGACATTGTCGGCTGGTATAGTTCTGCACAGTGTATGCTATAGCATGAGATCCAGTATACTGCCAAATTTAGTCAAATGATGTTGCATGATGTCGGTAGTAGAGCATATAACAAGATATAACGATTCAGGTGATAGAAAGAGGAACTAGGTACAAAGACAGTCGGCTATTTGTGGTAGTATTAGTGTGTGTGTGTGTGTGTGTGTGTGTGTGTGTGTGTGTGTGTGTGTGCGCGCACCTCTACTGCAGAAGTGGAAACAGACGAGATACGTGACAATTCGTATTTTGTGCATTAACTACGACTGTCACAAAGCCACACGGAAAACGATTAGCATGTGATGAAAAAGTGAAAAGCGATGCGCACAAGGAAATGGGGATCCGCTGATCGTCAAATTGCCCGGAAGTTGAACTGTTCAAGCACAGTGGTTCAAATGGTTCTGAGCACTGTGGGACTTAACTGCTGAGGTCATCAGTCCCCTAGAACTTAGAACTACTTAAACCTAACTAACCGAAGGACATCACACACATCCATGCCCGAGGCAGGATTCGAACCTGTGACCGTAGCAGTCACGCGGTTCCGGACTGAAGCGCCTAGAACCGCTCGGCCACCACGGCCGGCCAAGCAGAGTGATTGGCAATTTCGTTAGACTGTGCGCACGATAAGGACAGTACGATAAATATGTGCAAAGTAGAAAATTATCTGAGGCGTCGAAACGGATACTTTTGCGCAAAGCAAGGGCCACGAACCATTATTCTTCACAAATTGTTGCTGATTTACAATTATCAGTACCTGTGGCACGAGTTCGACACAATTTGTCAAATCACAAACATCTTGCATTCAAGAAACGACTGTAGAAACCTGTCCTAACGCCCAAATATAAATAGGCTACATTATAATTTGCTGGAAAACGTACGTCATAGACCTCAGAATGGAATAAAGTGATCCTCAGAGATGAGAAGTTGTTTAATTTGTATGGGTCAGATTGACTTCGGTATTACCGGCAAGATCTGAGAACGGAGCAGCAGGTAGGAATGTTGGCGGTCGGAGTGTTATGACTTGGGCAGCTTTCTGCGCCAAAGATAAATCACGTATTGCTTAGCTGAAGGCTAAAATGAACTCTTCACATGTATACTGAGATGCTAGAGACAGAACTGATGAGTATGTATGAGTACCTGGGGAACGATAGCCTAATTTTTCAACAAGATAATGCATCCGTGCCTGTTTATGCTATAACCAAAAGCGGTTTAGAAATACAGCTATTGATATCTTGCCCTGGACTGCACGCAGCCCCTATCTGAACCGCACGGAAAACCTTCGGGGAAAACTTGCAAGGCGTGTTAATCGAAATGTAAGGTAATCTGAGGCCATATGCGAGCCGAAAAGCGCGATTAGAGAAGAGCGGGTGACATTTTCACTGCAAGAACTAAAAACTCTAACAATTCATTGTCGAAGAGAATTTTGGAGGAAATGAGGACGAACGGAGGTTGGGCAAAGTACTAGCAGTGCAATAACACACCAGGACAGTGAATGCCTTTAAACCAATTTCCACCTGGGAAATGCAAGTACCTTATTTTCTTACTCGTGTTAACAAAGAAACTACGTAGTTCTGTATTCATTGTTTATGTCTTATGTCTATCTGATACTTTCATAATACATTCGATACAGAATGCTACAGACGTTGTACTATCACTTCTGTAGAAACCCTGGCTTTACACTGATTTCCACTACTGTGTTGACAGTTATGAGCTGTGTGTGTTGAGGAACAGATGGTCTGAATACAGCATTGGTTTCTTTTTGTAGTTCTCATCTAACTTATTGTGTACGTGGCGAAGAGAATTACAAGGAAAGTGGCAACGTAATGTTTCATTTATGAGTGATTATACATAAAATAGCCTTAGGTTTTAGACACTACTGACTTTGTGTTGGTTGTGCTTAATTGGTAGAAATTCACAAAGAGTAAATGTCGACATTGCCTATATCGCACCACTGGAAGTTTCCCATATTGAATCGGCAGAGCTTGAGAAATTTGCTCATATGGTGACCTTAAAAAGAATTTGTTTAGCAGTATTTCTGCAACGTAAGGTCTTATTTAAAACACCTTAAAATTTGCTACATAATTTCTAAGTTATTAATTAAATAATCATTTTATCTTGCAATATGGTAACAGGAAGGCGTTATGGATAGTGGAGCACAGATGAATTGCATTTAGATATAACAGTATTTGTAAATGGAGATAAGGGATTAAATGAATGTGCAAGCACATAAAATCTGCCTAAGCCAAAAATTATGTGGCATGCTCAAAATAAAAACCTTAAACAGGAACGTAAACATTTTTCACCGCAAGAGGGTGTTTTCGAACAAAGTGGAAAACGAAATGGAAGAGCATATTCTTACACCTGAAGGGATGATGCATCTTTAAATCATGTCACACGTAAAAAAACTTCGACGGTGGACAATGATATAGATTGCCCCATAATTTCAAGACTGATGACCTCAGATGCTAAGTCCCATGGTGCTTAGAGTCATTTGAACCATAATTTCAATGCAAGATTCCATGGCAGCAAAAAACTTGCTGAAGTTTCCCATCCAAGAAATATCGCCGAATTCGAGGGAGATGGTGAAAGTTCCAAACAAAACTTTAAAATTCCAGCCAAGGAGCCTGCGAACTGAAGAGCAGTCTACGTCCAAAATGTGTAATCGAAGCAAAGGAGACGAAATCTAGAATTACAGATTCACCTGTAAAAAAAGAAGTGATTCGGAAACGCAGTGGGGAAGTCAACACACACAGTCATCAGTAAAACACTGGAACGGTGTAGAGAAACGTGCGAGGAAAATCGAATCGGAGAAACAATCTGCTGCTTGAAATGCAAAATGTGGATTTATGCAAAGTGTGCTGGGGTAGGGAAAGGAGTGAAAAACTTACATTGCAATGCCTGAAAATAGCGACGTAAGAACTAAAATATGTAACATTACCTTAAACTTAGAATAATTTAAATCTTTAAGGTTAGGGCCATAGTTTACAACGGTCTTACATATTATTAAACCAGATTCCTAAAGTGTACAATTTGTTGATGTTTGGAAAATTAAATGTGGTGTATTTATTTTTCTCGGTATTTCTAGTCTTCAAGCCGGATAACTAGAACAGCATCCTAAAGTCGAGAATGTCATTGTTTCAGTAATTTTGTGGCTTACTGTTCAGGCTATAATAAGTTTTATTTCAAAAGTGGTACAATCTAGGCAACTCTCGCCCGTAGATTTTGCCAGCTGTCTAGAAGCCCGAAAGTAGTTTTTGTTGGGTATTGTCATTTTTATGATCAGACTACATTTCTATGAAATACTTCCATTATTCGCATGCATTTTCATTTGTGTGTTCAAATATTTCTGTGCTTTTTCTAGAACACTATGACGTCTTAGGCGCGTAACTGGTGAAAAGATATCAACAGTCAAAATCTTTCGAATATCTAGAGTCTGCAACATTAGATTTTTGGTTGCTCCAAGCGTCTTGGTGCTTTATGTTGGAAGACGTATGTACATGTCTGTGAGATGACTTGTGATATCAAAACGAAGCATTTAAAAATGACTAGTTATTGCAGTTGCGGAGCATTTTGTTAAATACATCTCTTTTAAGGATATTGTCCGTGTAACTGACGCCATGTACGTATAACCACTTGATGAAAAATGCATCATGAAGCACAATGTATTTGTAGTTTTACCTATGGTGAGTGTGGCTCCACTATTGAGCGACTGGTGTGGTCTTTTAACGAGGTGATTAATATTTTACTTATTCAGAATACTGATACACTTCATATTATCCTGTGGAAATAGCATGCACACAAAAATATAAAAATCCCTATTGTGAAAAAAACAAATTCAGCAGAAGTCCTGGAGGAGCTTGTCATCTTTTCTGATAAACTCTGGCCCCAATTTGACAAAAATGACCACCTAATATGACAGAGAGACCTAAAAACATATAGTGGAAACAGTGTGTTTAAGTTTTACTGTAATAGAATACCATCAGATCCTTCCATTCTGTCCGAGTTGCTCCATTCTACATCTAGTGGAACTGCTGCAGGCCCTCCAGATACCACCCGAATTGCCACCGTGCTGTTTCTTTCCAGCTCCCGCTCCAGGATTAGCGGCGTGGCGCACGATCCCACGCAGACATTGCCGGTCTAACGGCCTGCTGCTGGATCCAGCGCAGAAGTAAACATTCCTCCGATGTGATTCCGCGGAGGGATATCAGCGGCAGGGTTTGTGGTGGCAGCACTGCCGGGTAATACGCCACGTAATGGCGCCCGTTGGATCTAATGAGGAGCTGGGGGGTTCCCCGACTGCGGGGAAAACACTGGTCGGGGGTTCCCCCTCCGAGTAGCGGGGAGAACAGTGGCCGGTAGCGGCGCTAGCGTCGCTCCTGAACTGCGCCGTCCATTTCTCTGGCCTCGGAGCGCGGGTTCCAATATTCCGTCTGGCCGACTCAGCCCTCCAGCCGTTCCTCCAGAGTGTTTCCACACACACACACACACACACACACACACACACACACAAAGAATTGGAGTGTCGGGAGAAGAGAGGTGGGAGGATTTACTCGTGCCGTTAGCGACAATGAATCAACGTTAGGGCCGCACTGAAATCTAATGACGACGGGAGAGTTCCACATGAGGGTGGCAGTGTTAGCAGACAGCCTAGCCACACAGTTAATCCAAATCTGCTCACTCTCCCAAAAATAAAAAGAAGCAAACACACTACGAATGGTGAAGGCTGTTCTATTTATACAATTACTGTATGTGTGTACTTCTTTTTTTTTTGTTTCTTATCCATCTGTAAACTGTGTTAGGTCGGAAGTGGAGAGAGTAACATCCATCTCAAGAGTATGCCCCCCCCCCCCCTCCACGAAAGGTATGGGGCAATAGCTCAGATCTATCCCTGAGACCACGAGGAGTGGATCAGTCCTCGTCTTTCGCGTGGTGTAAATGGACAATGTGAAATCATATTGTGTTGCACAGGTTGTTCACTAACATTTGGAAGAACTCTGGAGAACTGATAGAGAACTAAAAAAATAAGTAAAATATTTTACATTCAGATATGGTCATTTTTAATTTTTTTTAGTTACACACACTTTGTTACATGCTTGCTTCATGTCCTTCTTCATGTTTCCAAATTTGCGTCTCTGTTCTGCCAGTATTATTCTTTCCAAATCTTCTGATGGCTAAATTACATGTTCAAAAGTCTACCATTAGCTCCAACAGAAGCTTCTAAACGCCACATCTTGTATCGTTTACTTACTGTCACATTCTAGGTTCCTGCTGTTGTCTTTAAAAATCCATTCGACTAACATCAGGAAATCAATAAGTTGCTGCTCGATGGCGTACCCAGTTATTTTAGAAACACCGAGTTGAAATTGTTCTTGGCTGCAGAACAAAATGAGACGGTGCCCAATAGTGCATGAACTACATATTCCGATGTAAGTTTTATGAAATGTCTTCCAGAAAAATATTTAAATTTCGCATTAAAGATTCATTGTATGATGATCGAGTCAGTGTTCTATGGAAAATGAAACGTCTAGTTAACGTCTCCAATTATGCCAGCCCGTACATTGATGCTAAACTGCTGTTGATGTGTTGTTTGCAAATCTGTAAAACATTATACATACAAGAGTTTTGTGAAAATTCCGAACCTAATTCCTGCTAATCTTTGTAATCGGTGAATAGTGTCACAGACAGAAAGAGTTGGTACTGAGCACACTAATCCAGTGATCAAGTACAGAAGGCTTTTCTGGATTGAAAATCTGCTTCACTAAAACCTTGCATACTCTGGAGATGGGATGGAAACAAGAGTTGTTCTCATAACACTTCCCACACTGTCACATGCCTAATGTTCTTAATTTGTGCTGTTCCTCCTGTACTGGTGCCATTATTGTCATCAATATTATGAAGTATCGAACTTCTAAATCGGGTGTTCTAACGCTATTTGGGGCTGCATAATGAAATGACCTTTTACCGAAAGGGTCTATCCTCCCAAGACGTTCATGTATTGTTTGCAAGGTCGTATTGTTTGGTAAATGCTTATCAGGAACTCTTTCATCACGCAGGTGCAAGTCCACCATACAAATCTGCCAGAAACGTGCAGTACACACTGGTACCATATGAATACAGCTGAGCAAGCGCCATGCCAATGGCTGGAATCTGGGCACGACACTATGCTTCACAGCAAATGTCGCTAATGCAAGGTTTCTCCTGGCACCCTTTTCGGCAGAAGCCGATTCCATCTCTGGTGGGGTGAAAAATGTTCGGTACACACCTGACACTAGACTAATAAGATCTGTAGAGCAAGCTTTCACTGTTGTTTGTGTTCAAAGCAATACAATGATTTGTTTATTTACTAGTGCCTAAAGCTGGAATTTGAAAGAAAGAAAAAAAAACGGAAATGAAGCAAACATGTAACAACAATGAAGTGTCTGTAACTGAGAAAATACGAAAAAACTGACTTTACGTATATCTGAACATTTTTGCTTCATTCTCTGAAGGAGAGAAATTTGTTAACATCGATTATAGATTTAAGCATCAGGAAGTCGTTTCTGAAAGTATTTGTATGGAGTGTAGCCATGTATGGAAGTGAAACATGGACGATAAATAGATTGGACAAGAAGAGAATAGAAGCTATGTGGTGCTACAGAAGAATGCTGAAGATTAGATGGGTAGATCACATAACTGATGACGAGGTATTGAATAGAACTGGAGAGAAGAGGAGTTTGTGGCACAACTTGACTAGAAGACGGGATCGGTTCGTAGGACATGTTCTGAGGATCACCAATTTAGTACTGGAGGGCAGCGTGGAGGGTAAAAATCGTAGAGGGAGACCAAGAGATGAATACACAAGCAGATTCAGGACATAGGTTGCAGTAGGTAAGCTTGCACAGGATAGAGTAGCATGGAGAGCTGCATCAAACCAGTCTCAAGACTGAAGACCACAACAACAACAACATCCATTCCACAGAGGTTTCCCACATATTAGTTAACACACTGTCTACCAGGTGTGTTTAAGAAGGTAATGCGTAATTGAATTTTTTCGAATAATGCTACTTACTCTTCTACATAAGTGATTTCCCCCTCCTCGCCTCCCCCCCCCCCCCCCCCCCCGTTTCAAAAATGGTTCAAATGGCTCTGAGCACTATGGGACTCAACTGCTGAGGTGATAAGTCCCCTAGAACTTAGAACTAGTTAAACCTAACTAACCTAAGGACATCACAAACATCCATGCCCGAGGCAGGATTCGAACCTGCGACCGTAGCGGTCTTGCGGTTCCTGACTGCAGCGCCTTTAACCGCACGGCCACTTCGGCCGGCTCCCCCCGTTTCAGATCAGTTGCCATTAGATATTATAGACCTATGACAACGCTGTTTCAAATACCTTATTCCCTTCTGGAACTCCATCTTTGGGAGAGCTCTCTCAGCGATGCAGTCGTAGTCCCACCATCGTTCATAAAAAGACGACCCCTTTACGATTTTCGTTGTTTTTGGGAACACAAAAAGGTCACATGAAGCGCCTTGAATGGAGAAACGCAGGTCGGAGCATCATTAGTGTGCTGATTTTGGTCAAAAATTGACGAACAAACAGCGAAGCTTCAGCAGCTACACTATCGTGGTGCAGAAGCCGTGAACTGTTTCGGGACAGATCGGATCGCTTAACGCAAACTGCGCTGAACTTCTAAGTAATTGATCCTTTGACCTTGTGGTAAGGACTCATTGCGAACTATGCCGTTAAAACCGAAGAACACTGTAGGCATAAGCTTCACATCTCTCCGCACTTGTCGAGCTTCCTCGAGTCTTGGCGATCCAGAATGCTTCCCTGGGGCGACTGAGTCTTCATTTCGACGTCACACGCATTAACCTGTCTTTCATGACAGGTTTCAGTCATTCTGCATTGTTGTTGAATTAATGTAGCATCTCCTGAACAACCTGTATCCGTGATTGTTTTTGACCGAAATTCACTACTTTGGAAAAAAACTTTGCTGTCTTACGTTTGTCGCCCAAAATGTACGAAGAAATTTCATGGCATATGCCAGTTGATATGCCATCGTCCTCACTGACTTCTCTGATTGTGATCGGCGAGCACATAGACAAGCAGTAGATAACCTCATCATGCGTCAGTGGGCATTATCTTCCTGAAATGTAAGCCCCCGACGGCTTTCCACGAAGGGCAACAAAACAGGGTGCAGAATATCGTTGACATACCTCTACGGTGTAAGGATGTCGCATATAACCAAACGGG
The DNA here is from genome assembly GCF_021461395.2 of Schistocerca americana. Lineage (NCBI taxonomy): Eukaryota > Metazoa > Arthropoda > Insecta > Orthoptera > Acrididae > Schistocerca > Schistocerca americana. Next base: position 114,005,768 of record NC_060128.1, on the reverse strand, counting down.
ACCTGGTAAGAAATGAAATGGAACCCCAGACTATCACTCGTGGTTGTCGCGCCGTATGGCGAGCGACAGTGGGATTCGTACCCTATCACTGTCCAGGTCTTCTCCAGACACCGCTTCGGTTTCGGATCTTATTGACTCGAGTAGAAGTATCTTCAGTGATGAGTCATGCTTCTCTCTCCTTTGTGACCAATGAAGACGAGGAGTAAAGTTCTGGGGTTCCATTTCTTTTCGTAGCAACGACCCATGTGTTTGTCATCCACGGCACCCATACATCATAGCGGCACATCGATAATGTTCTACGCCCGTTTTGTTGCCTTTCATAGCAAGCTATCTTGGGTTTGCATTTCAGCAAGATAATAACTGCCCGCGTACGGTGAGAGTTTCTACTGCCTGCCTTCGTGCTTGCCATACCCTGCCTTGGCTATCAAGATCACTGGATCTCTACCCAACTGCGAATGTTAGGAATATTATGGGCAAGGCTCTCCAACCATCTAGGGATTTTGATGATCTTGCTCAGCATCTCGACGTAATTTGGCACGGTATCACTCAGGAGGACAACCAACAACTTTACCAGTCAGTGCCAAGCCAAATAACTGCTTGGGTAAGAGTTAGACGTGGACCAAAGCGCTGTTGACTTGCTCAATTTATAAGGCTTCTAATCTTGAATAAAAAGTTCAAATGGATCTGAGCACTATGGGACTTAACTTCTGAGGTCATCAGTCCCCTAGAACTTAGAACTACTTTAACCTTACTAACCTTAGGACATCACACACATCCATGCCCAAGGCAGGATTCGAACCTGCGACCGCAGCAGCCGGGTGGTTCCGGACTGAAGTGACTAGAACCGCTCGGCCACAGCGGCCGGAACCTTTACCAACAGGACAGCTTAGCTGCGTTTGACAATACTGTGTTTGACTACTGGAAGAAAATACCTAGGTACAGTAACGGAAATTTAAAGTTTTTCACCAAGGGAAATCATGACTGTGTACATGTACATCACATTTGCTGATTCTGTCCACACGGATAAATTCTTCTTGTCTTAATGAGTACCCTGCCGGGCCAAGTAAAAACATTAAACAAGAGCAGCGCCAATATACGCTTGGATGCCATTCTAGCTGTCACAGAAAATTGCAATTCTAACAATTTCTTATCCGCCTGTGGAGTGCTGCAGTACGAAGTTATATTGGCGTCCGACCGTGTTCTCTGAGCGCTTAACTCTTTTTGTCTGGCAGTGTATATCCATTACGAATCAGAATACTGCTGTACGGCTTTCACCTACTTGCAAGGATAGATGTGTAGAATTCTATGGTGGACGCAAGTAGTTTTGACCGTTTGTAGCTGCTGAATTTTGACAGTGACATTTTTGTAATGGAACAAGTGTAACCTGTATAACTTAATGAAATAATAAAAAGATAACATCGCAGAACCTACAGCCCTTCCATCGCGACAGGAGGCCCCAAAAGCGTCCGTCGAAATATGTGTATAATACAACACGCAGGTGTTTACTTTTGCATTTCAAGCCAGTCAAGTGATTATTTTTGCTACAGTAGTGATAAGACAGATCGATCGTGAGGCTGCGACAAGGGACAGGCCTAAGGATGAGTGTACTCGCCTTTTACCCACAGCTTTGCCCGCAGATGCAAACGGAACATATATTGCTCACAGCTCCTCCTCCCCATCTCTGTCCGCCATCTCCTTCTTCTCCCATTTTTCTGTCCATCTCCACCTTCCAATATCTCTGTCGATCTACTCCGTTCACCTTTGTGTCCATCTCCTCTTCCTCACTATCCTTGGTCAGTTCCTCCTGCCCCTTCGCCTGTCCACTCAACAAACCCGCGCCGGCCGGGTTGGCCGAGCGGTTCTAGGCGCTACAGTCGGGAACCGCGCGACCGCTACGGTCGCAGGTTCGAATCCTGCCTCGGACATGGATGTGTGTAATGTCTTTAGGTTTAAGTAGTTCTAAGTTCTAGGGGACTGATGACCTCAGACGTTAAGTCACATAGTGCTCAGAACCATTTGAACCATTTTTGAACTAACCCGCCCCCTGCCCCCCCCCCTTTTTCACTATCTGTCTCATCCACCTCTTTCTTTCTGCTCAGCTGTTCCCATCTGCACATATACCCTTTGGAACATATTTTGAAACTACCTCCAAAACACATTTTTCATTCAGGGCAGCTTACATATAGGGTATTACCAAGCCTTTTCACTTACACACGCCAGTTTACGGGAGCTAGAGTGTTTTTATATCCACGATACTTGTAGTATCAACGTTCGATACCACACTTGTTAGGGGTTGCAGTTATCGACCGTGGTCCGTACCAGTATCGCTGGACTCGCTAGTGGAGACTAGCGCCGCTCCGCGTCTTGCAACAAGTCTCTAGCGTGCGCTCGGCCACTCTTGCTCCGGACGTCAACTAGGAAAGTAGTATAACATTCAGCTGATAGGAAGCAACCTCTAACAAAGCGCTTAGTTGATGTATGGCCTACGTGAGGCCCCTATAGTTCTCTGTTTGTAATTATATTCATCCTGTCTACGAAGACTCCTGTACCACCAGTTAAGTACAATATATTATTTTTTACCAACGACTTCTAATTATTTTAGTCGTTGTAGACCCAGACCACGCAGCCAGCCCCTTATCGACTTAACTGACAAACCTGCTGTATATGCAAAGAAGGCCGACCGGAGTGCCCGAGCGGTTCTATGCGCTACAGTCTGGAGCCGCGCGACCGCTACGGTTGCAGGTTCGAATCCTGCCTCGGGCATGGACGTGTGTGATGTCCTTACGTTAGTTAGGTTTAAGTAGTTCTAAGTTCTAGGGGACTGATGACCACAGATGTTAAGTCCCATAGTGCTCAGAGCCATTTGAACCATTATGCAAAATAGAGATCTGTATGTTTCTATATAGCATTGTTCACCAGTCATCCAAATTGGCGACGATTTGTTCGTCGTCGTCATAACAATACTTCTCCCCAGACCATTAGTATTATTGTACCAAATTCCGTTGAAATTGTCGTATTTTAGAAGAATATGTGGAACACACACACTTCCTCTCTCTCGTCACACACACACACACACACACACACACACAGAACCACATGCATATATACATTTTTATGTATGTGTGCCATTAGGTACATCTCATATTGTGGTCTACAATGCAGTTGCAGTTGTACTGAAATGAAGACAAGGCTGCCAAGCGACAGATATCGAGAAATGCACAAGATCACCCTTAGATATGTTCGAAAAGACCTCAAAAAGTCAGAATATGAGAAATCTCGTTATCAAATAGTCCGTTTTGAGAAACCACACTGTTTTCCGCTATAAAGTCATCTGTGGCTTTATACCATATGATCAATATTGTACATACGTATGTATCTAGACACCTAAGAGTGACCATTGATGTGGGATATGACAGCCCTTTCGCTTTATGGCGGTTTGAACTATTCTGGGGGTACTTCCAGTGCCTTGTTTGTCGAGGAATGCGAGCCCATTCTTCCTAATAGCCAAGGTCAAAGAAGGCAGTGATGCAGGACGCTTGGGTCTGGGGTGCAGCTGACTTTCGATGCCATACCGTATGTGTTCCATTGGGTGCAGCTTTGAACTCTGGGCAGGTCTGTCCATTTCAGAAATATTATTGTCCAGAAACAGTTACCCTAGATACGCTGACAATGTGTGTTGTCACGCTGATACAGTCGGTCATCGTCTCCGATCTGTCCCTCTACACGACGCAGTACACACGATTGTAGCATATGTACATATCCTTCCGCATTTGGCGTTTACTTACGTGCAGTAACGGAGCCAAACCCTAACCAGAAACAAAACCGCCATACCCTCTACACACTACACACCGCGGCGGCCCGATACCTTTCTGGGATTAAACCAGCACCTACCTGTGAACTCGTTGCAGCAGATCGCCGGTATGAAATCTGAGCAGAAACCTACCATACTGTGACTCGCACCAGGTTCATGCAACGAAACTGTTTTCTCATACCCAAAACTACTTAAAAACCCGTACTTTCTAAAAACAAAACACACCGGTATAAATATGCGTCCACTTTAAAGCTAACACCGGCAAACTAACTTCCTTCGGGTCTCGTACTACACACGACCGTACCATTGAAGGGCTGGGTTCCGACTACTTTTAAACAGCTGTAAGCATTCTATATCTCCAAGAGAAAGGACGCGCGAAGAATAGTCCGTTCTGATTGGTCACTTTGAAAGGTCTCTGTTGGATTCCTTTCATGTTAATTTCTTAAATCTGTTGTCATTTACGGCATAAATTCCACTTCTTAATTTACTGTGGTGTTTCTGACTATCTGGGAGGAGACTGAGCAGTGAAATGTGTTACTTTTACACATAAACAAGAACGATCTGTTACACTACTACACTTTAAAACACAGTTTATATGTAATTCATGTCACACAGTCTCATACGGAACCTACATCCGCTTTCTTTTATGTACTGTATATGATAACATACTGTCATCCCCCTTCCCTTCTGTGTGAGAGGATGAATGAGCAAATGTATTTCTAGTTGCATGCTTGATGGTAGCAGACAAGGCTGTCTGCTAGAGAACAGTAGGACCAACGTCATAACAGGTAACTACGCTTTCTAAAAGCAGAGAGGTTTCTATTCTTAGTGTGGTCCTGTCCGTCCCTTGTCATGTTGGTATAGGAAGCTGCCCCTCTGGCCACTTCCGTTTGTATTTGTGAGCCACCCTCAGGAAGGGACCAGGGCAGTCTGTCCGCGGCGAGTGTCTGAAGTGGTGAGATCTCCGGCTAAGCGCGTGTCTGCTAAGTCCGTAGGACAATGGATTTCTTAAGTTCAGCCTAACTGAAAATTTAATCACCTTTATTTCAGGTTTAGCTCTAAAATATCTACTGTTATCTTAAATTGCAACGCAGTGTGATTCGAGTGTACAGTTCAGAATATCTTCCGGTAGTTGCTTTGTTACTACTTTGTGAGTAAAGTGGAACCACGTGTTGATCAGTAACTCTAACTAAGTTCATCAATCTTCAATGCGAATGTGCGTGAGATTATAACGTCTCGTCTTGACAATATTTTTCAATATAGCAACTTTTCTTTATGTTCAACCCACGTGGGGTGTACTTTGTGAGACCAGTACCACGTGCTTATACAATTGTCTGACCCATCAGGTTAATAGTAAGACGATAGTAACCAGTTCGAGATTTTTCTTTTGTAAATTGCGTTTCGATGTAATTTATTTTAACTATCAAAATTATTGTGGAGTTACACTCATTGTGTAAACCAAGCTGACCACGTGAAGCATGTGGTGTAATCATCAAAGTAGCCCTCAGCTATTCTTTTCGGGAAGATTTCACAGAGAGTTAGTATGAATTTAGTATACCAGTGTGTGGTAATTTCGTGATGGACAGGATTGCGCTACGAACGTAACTTCTTTGGGTGAAAATTGAATCGGTTGGTTGTGGTTAATTTCCTCTTGGATGTGTTTCAACGTTCTTCGTCTGTTATTTTATGAATGCAGTGCTGTATGTAGTCTCCCAATCTTGGCTCCCTGTTTGATGTGTTCCGTAAGATTACAAACTCACATTTTCACAGTCCTAAATAAGGCACCAGTTTCGTTATGAATCAAGTTTGATATGCTGAAATTTTAACGGAACAATGATCAGTGTTAAAATAAATGTCCAAATATAAACAGATTTATTTCTTTTTATTTAAATTGTCTTTTTATATATGTATCACTGGCTATTGTAAGATGAGTACTAAAAGATTGTAATTAATGTTAGTCTGGTTGGGAATTTGGTAAGCTAGACTGGATACCTGGTGAAACAGTTGTGCAGTAATGCAAGGTTAACTTCCTCAAATAGCTCACAGCTTTTAACCCACTTTTATGGTCTTGAATATCAGCACCGCTTTCAGAAGAAATTAATGCAACAACATTACAACTTTTCCTTAAGGCCAATAGAAAAACATTATCATCCCGCGTTAGTCCGCCCTTTTCATGACTAACCAATCAACAAACAATACACTTTCGAACTGTACTTTTTCCCAAAGTAAATACTTAAGATTCTGATATTTTATTTATACTTCACGATATTTTCATTTGCATTCGCATTAGCTTTCCTTTTACCATAAACTTACTTAACGTGTGATACAAAATTCCCCGTCGTCTACATTCACACTGCCTTAAAAATTTCTCACGCTAATTCGTACAGCGTTTCTCAGTATAACAATGATCTACATATTTACTTTAGACCACATTCACGCATCATTGACACTGCCAAAAACATATACAAAACTGTACCAACATAAATAAACAAAAAGCCTTCAAGAAATAAACAGAACAATTCACAAAACATTTTCTTGACCTGTTTCTTGAATGTCTCTGTGCGCTGCTGTATTCTGGTGTCCGCCCCCGGTAGCTGAGTGGTCAGCGCGACAGAATGTCAATGTCGATTCCCGGCTGGGTCGGAGATTTTCTCCGCTTAGGGACTGGGTGTTACGTTGTCCTAATCATCATCATTTCGTCCCCATCGACACGCAATTCACCGAAGTGGCGTCAAATCGAAGGACTTGCATCCAGCGAACAGTCTACTCGACGGGAGGACTTAGTTCAAATGGTTCAAATGGCTCTGAGCACTGTGGGACTTAACATCTGAGGTCATCAGTCCCCTAGAACTTAGAACTACTTAAACCTAACTAACCTAAGGACATCACACACATCCATGCCCGAGGCAGCATTCGAACTTACGATCGTAGTGGTAGCGCGGCTCCAGACTGAAGCGGCTAGAACCGCTCGGCCACAACGTCGGGCCTGCAAAGTGTAAAGGTACGATTACAGTGCAGAGACATTTAAGATTGAGGTCCTAAAGTGATTCGCCGAACGAATGGAACATTCGCTGATGATATCGACTGCTTATAGACGAACGAAAGAGTTTTGGGCCGCCCTCATACTATCCAAGGAAAATGTCGAACCAATTCCAACCGCTTTGCAACGAAGTCCTACGAAAGCAAACACCGTGTGCCAGTCGGGAGTTACAACTGGCTACAACAACAGTTTGTCGTGTTTTGAGACGTCGTTTTCTTATGAAGGCGTACAAGCTACAGCTGTAACAGGCTCTACATCATAACGACAGACCCAAACGCGTGGCATTTTATGACGAGCCACAGAATGCTGTTGACAATGATGACAGATTCGTATAACGCATCGTGTTCCGTGGTGAAGCGACTTATCACCTTAGTAGGAATGTGAACAAACACAGCGTTGAATTACGGGCCCATGCACACACTGAAAATGAACGAGATTTATCCAAAGGCCCCTTAGAAAAATTACGAATGACTGTGCTGGAAAAACTCTTTACTTATTCTGATCATCACTAAACTGACATACAATGTTTTTAGCGCAACGCAATCTGACTTTCAATAATCCCTACAAATGAATGGCCCTGGCTAACAATAACGTATACCTTTCATGAATCACGTACCTCACAAAAATCTTCGTTACTCGAACTACTGCAATACAGCGAGCGCATATACTGCCAGCTAAATAAAAGATTGTAACTACTGAAGGCACTAACTACGGATAGGCATAGTTAGCAAATGAAAGATTTTGATAGAGAAAAAACAATGTATTTACCTTAATAGTGTTCAAACGTCATAAATGGACGACATCCATCTTTACAAATTTCCTTTTTCTGGTGGACACACGTCCAGATCGTCCGCTTATAGTAACCTCTCAAAACTCTGGCATCTCTCTCTCTCTCTCCACATCCACCATTGCTGGCGGCTCACCTCCAACTGCCCAGCGCTACGCGCTGTTCACATCCAACCGCCCAACACTACACTAGTAAATATTTCGACAATGAGTCCAACCACCCACAGACTGCACACAGCGCAGTCAGCGAGTTTCATACAGAGCGCTGCGTGGCGTTGCCAACATAAAAACCTAAACATCCTACTTACAGTGTTTTGCGCGATATCCCACAGATATGCTTGCTGCCCGTTCTTCTTTTATGAAACACCGTTTGTATTCGGCAGTGTCTTGCTTTGTTACAATACTGGTTGTTTCCGATGTTGAACGAGGGACAACTTCATTTTTCAACAAGATGCAGGCACCCCCTCACTGGAGTTGACAAGTGCGTGGGTATGTGAATGAAACTCTGCCTAGAAAGAAGGATCCTTTATTGTATGATTATATGATAGCGGAACAAACACTGGTAGCAGTTACTTCTGTAAAATATCTGGGAGTATGCGTGCGGAACGATTTGAAGTGGAATGATCATATAAAATTAATTGTTGGTGAGGCGGGTACCAGGTTGAGATTCATTGGGAGAGTCCTTAGAAAATGTAGTCCATCAACAAAGGAGGTGGCTTACAAAACACTCGTTCGACCTATACTTGAGTATTGCTCATCAGTGTGGGATCCGTACCAGATCGGTTTGACGGAGGAGATAGAGAAGATCCAAAGAAGAGCGGTGCGTTTCGTCACAGGGTTATTTGGTAACCGTGATAGTGTTACGGAGATGTTTAATAAACTCAAGTGGCAGACTCTGCAAGAGAGGCGCTCTGCATCGCGGTGTAGCTTGCTCGCCAGGTTTCGAGAGGGTGCGTTTCTGGATGAGGTATCGAATATATTGCTTCCCCCTACTTATACCTCCCGAGGAGATCACGAATGTAAAATTAGAGAGATTAGAGCGCGCACGGAGGCTTTCAGACAGTCGTTCTTCCCGCGAACCATACGCGACTGGAACAGGAAAGGGAGGTGATGACAGTGGCACGTAAAGTGCCCTCCGCCACACACCGTTGGGTGGCTTGCGGAGTATAAATGTAGATGTAGATGTAGATGTAGGCGTTCGATTGGTCGTCAGACAAACAGCGACTTTGTACTTCTCAGCTGGCCTCCACGGTCATCGGATGTGAGGCCCTGCGACATCACCCTGTAGGGTTTCGCTAAGGATTACATTTGTGCAGCAACACTAGAACAGAACCCACAAGAGCTGAAGTACTGGATCCGTACTTCGGTAACTTCAGTGACGATGGACACGGTTACCCGAGAGTGAGGGAAAGGCAAGTAGCGATGTCATCTTGTTCGTCTCGCTTGTGGAGAAAATGTTGTGTGTGTGTGTGTGTGTGTGTGTGTGTGTGTGTGTGTGTGTGTGAATTCCTAAGTGACCAAACTGCTTAGGTCATTGGGCCATAGACTTACACACTACTTAAACTAACTTATGCTAAGAAGGAAACAAGGAAACACACACACACACACACACACACATGCCCGAGGGAGGACTCGAACCTCTGACGGGAGGGGCCGCGCAATCCGTGACATGGCGCCTCAAACCACGCGGGCACTCAGCGCTGCAGAAAATGTTGAACATGTCTAGAACCGTAAAAACATGCCTCAAGTTTCGTAGTTGTGAAGTTCAATATATATATATATATATATATATATATATATATATATATATATATATATATATATATATACAGGGTGTCCCAGCTATCTTGTCCACCCAAAATATCTCTGGAACAATAACAGCTATTGGAAAACGACTTTCACCGGTATCAATGTAGGGCTGGGGCCCATGAATGTACATATTTGGAAACATTCTAAAACGAAAGCATATGTGTTTTTAACACAAACTTAAGTTTTTTAAAATGGACCTCCTATATTTTTTCTTCAGCAATCCATAGCATGACAAAGCACATACACAATGGCCTTGATTGCATCGCAATATTCCCATTCTATCCCGAGATATGGAGACGCGAAGTTGACGCTTGAAACACCCGACATGCGCTGCTAGCGCACGTCCTGAGGCTCAGGTGTGAACCCCATGCTGCCGGAAATCGCGATGTGATTGACATGTGTAATCACACCACCATACTTATCAAGAGGGTCACTCACTTGTCAATCACATCGCGATTACGGGCAGCATGGGGTTCACGCCTGAGCCTCAGGACATGCGCTAGCAGCACATGTCGGGTGTTTCAAGCGTCAACTTCGCCCCTCCATATCTCGGGATGGAATGGGAATATTGCGATGCAATCAACGCCATTGTGTATGTGCTTTGTCATGCTATGGATTGCTGAAGAAAAAATATAGGACGTCCATTTAAAAAAACATAAGTTTGTGTTAAAAAACACATATGCTTTCGTTTTAGAATGTTTCCAATATGTACAGTCATGGGCCCCACCCCTACATTGATACCAGTGAAAGTCGTTTTCCAATTGCTGTTATTGTTCCAGAGATACCTTGGGTGGACAAGATAGCTGGGACACCCTGTATATACAGGGTGAGTCACCTAACGTTACCGCTGGATATATTTCGTAAACCACATCAAATACTGGCGAAACGATTCCACAGACCGAACGTGAGGAGAGGGGCTAGTGTAATTGTTTAATACAAACCATACAAAAATGCACGGAAGTATGTTTTTTAACACAAACCTACGTTTTTTTTTAAATGTAACCCCGTTAGTTTTGTTAGCACATCTGAACATATATACAAATACGTAATCAGTGCCGTTTGTTGCATTGTAATATGTTAATTACATCCGGAGATATTGTAACCTAAAGTTGACGCTTGAGTACCACTCCTCCGCTGTTCGGTCGTGTGTATCGGAAAGCACTGCAACATACATCGCGTTCCTACAGAATGATCTGCCAACGTTGCTCGAAAATGTCTCACTGGAAACGAGTCGACGTATGTGGTATCAGCATGATGGTCCACCTGCACATTCCGCAATTAACACTAGGCTGACCCTTAACAGGATGTTCGACGGGCGTTTCATAGGACGTGGAGGACGCATAAATTGGCCAGCCCGTTCTCCTGATCTTACACCTCTGGATTTCTTTCTGTGGGGTACGTTAAAGGAGAATGTGTACCGTGATGTGCCTACAACCCCAGAAGATATGAAACAACGTATTGTGGGGCAGCCTGCGGCGACATTACACCAAATGTACTGCGGCGTGTACGACATTCATTACGCCAGAGATTGCAATTGTGTGCAGCAAATGATGGCCACCACATTGAACATCTATTGACCTGACATGTCGGGACACACTCTATTCCACTCCGTAATTGAAAACGCAAACCACGTGTGTACGTGTACCTCACCCCTCATGGTAATGTACATGTGCGTCAGTGAAAAAGACCAATAAAAAGGTGTTAGCATGTGGACGTAATTGCTGTTACAGTCTCTTCTGTACCTAAGGTCCATCACATTTCCCTTTGGATCCCTACGTAATTCGGTGCTCTCCGATACACACGATCGAACAGCGGAGGAGTGGTACTCAAGCGTCAACTTTAAGTTACAATATCTCCGGATGTAATTAACGTTTTGCAATGCAACAAACGGCACTGATTACGTATTTGTATATATGTTCAGATGTGCTAACAAAACTAACGTGGTTCCATTTAAAAAAACGTAGGTTTGTGTTAAAAAACATACTTCCGTGCATTTTTATATGGTTTGTATTAAACAATTACACTAGCCCCTCTCCTCACGTTCGGTCTGTGGAATCGATTCGTCAGATGTGGTTTAAGAAATATATCCAGCGGTAATGTTAGGTGACTCACCCTATATATATATATATACTCGAAATACGCATGTTCTTTTTGAATCGTTTTGTATTTAACTTACTAACACATTTGGAAAGTAATTAGACGTTTGAGGTTATTTTATACATGGGACTTGGATTCTTTTAAGAATCGGGGTTTTGTGGTAGAGTTCAGTTGCACTTGAACCCACGGAACGTGACGGCTACTACACTGGGCTTCTACACCATCTGTCCGGGTCAACTGGACATCCAGGTGTTACTGTTACACCACCCACCGCAGTTTTCCGTGAGATGTGACGAGTAGAGCGCTCCGGACTCTTGCCCAACAGTGTCAGAACAGATGTTCTATGCACTGTACACATTGTTTGGTATTGTCTATATATAACATTTGTACGCATGACGGTAACCATTCAGTACATTAAAAAATATTGTAAATAACTTCACTTTTTTTTCGTTTCCAAATTAATTCCACTACATTAGCAAAGACGTATTTTACTAAGCTTGTACACTCTCACAACATTGGTAATCTAACATCTCTATGATTGTAAGATCTTTCAAAACATTCATTACATCTATATCTTCATCTAAATGGATTCTCTGCAAATCACATTTAAGTGCCTGACAGAGGGTTCATCGAACCACCTTCACAATTCTCTATTATTCCAATCTCGTATAGCCTTCGGAAAGAATGAACACCTATATCTTTCCGTACAGCTCTGATTTCCCTTATTTTATCGTGGTGATCGTTCCACCCTATGTAGGTCGGTGTCAACAAAATAGTTTCGCATTCGGAGGAGAAAGTTGGTAGTTGGAATTTTGTGTGAAGATCCCGTCCCAACGAAAAACGCCTTTCTTTTAATGATTTCCAGCCCAAATCCTGTATCATTTCTGTGACACTGTCTCCCATGTTTCGCGATAATACAAAACGTGCTGCTCTTCTTTGAACTTTTTCGATATACTCCGCCAGTTCTAACTGGTAAGGATCCCACACCGTGCAGCAGTATTCTAAAAGAGGCCGGACAAGCGTAGTGTAGGCAGTCTTCTTAGTAGATGTCTTACATTTTCTGAGTGTCCTGCCAATAAAACGCAGTCTCTGGTCAGCCTTCCCCACAACATTTTTCTGCGCGTTCCTTCCAATTTAAGATGTTCGTAATTGTAATACCTAGGTAATTACTTGAATTTACGGCCTTTAGATTGAACTGATTTATCGTGTAACCGAAGTTTAACGGATTCCTTTTAGCACTCATATGGATGACCTAACGCTTTTCGATATTTAGGGTCAACTGCCAATTTTCGCACCATTCAGTTGTCTTTTCTAAATCATTTTGCAGTTTGTTTTGTTCTTCTGATGACTTTATTAGTCGATAAACGACAGCGTCATCTGAAAAACAACCGAAGACCGGTGCTCAGATTGTCTCCCAAATCGTTTATATAAATAAGGAAGGGCCTGTAACATTGACTTGGGGAACGCAGGAAATCACTTTTGTTTTACTCGATGACTTTCCGTCAATTTCTATGAACTGTGACCTCTCTGACAGGAAATCACAAATCCAGTCACATAACTGAGACGATATTCCATAAGCACGCAGTTTCCCCACAAGCGGCTTGTGTGGTATAGTGTCAGAAGCCTTCCGGAAACCCAGAAATACGCAATCGATCTGAAATCCCTTGTCAGTTGCACTCAAAACTTCATGTGAATAAATGGCTCTGAGCAGCATGGGACTTAACATCTATGATCATCAGTCCCCTAGAACTTAGAACTACTTAAACCTAACTAACCGACGGACAGCACACAACACCCAGCCATCACGAGGCAGAGAAAATCCCTGACCCCGCCGGGAATCGAACCCGGGAACCCGGGCGTGGGAAGCGAGAACGCTACCGCACGACCACGAGATGCGGGCTCATGTGAATAAAGAGCTAGTTGTGTTTCACAGTAACGATGTTTCCTAAACCCATGTTGATTGTGTGTCAATAGACCGGTTTCTTCGAGGTAATTCATAATGTTTGAACACAATATATGTTCCAAAATCATGCTACATATCAACGTTAATGATATGGGCCTGTAATTAATAGGATGTCTCCTACTACCTATCTTGATTATTGATGTGACCTGTCTTCGGGTACGGATCTTTCGTCGAGCGAACGGTTGTATATGATTGTCATGTATGGAGTTAATGCACCAGTATACTCTGAAAGGAACCTAACTGGTATACTGTCTGGACCAGAATACTTACTTGTATTAAGTGATTTAAGTTGCTTCACTACTCCGAGCATATTTAATTAAACGTTACTCATGTTGGTAGCTGTTGTTGATTCGAATTCTGAAATACTTTTGCCGGCCGGTGTGGCCGAGCGGTTCTAGGCGCTGCAGTCTGGAACCGCGCGACCGCTACGGTCGCAGGTTCGAATCCTGCATCGGGCATGGATATGTGTGATGTCCTTAGGTTAGTTAGGTTTAAGTAGTTCTAAGTTCGAGGGGACTGATGACCTCAGATGTTAAGTCCCATAGTGCTCAGAGCCATTTGAATCATTTTTTAAAAATATTTTCTTGGTCTTATTTTGTGAACGCATTTCGCGTAGTGGCCGAGCAGACCAGGAGCCATGTCACGGATTGCGCGGCCCCTCTCGCCGGAGGTTCGAGTCCGCCCTCGGGCATGCGTGTGTGTGTGTTGTTCTTAGCATCAGTTAGTTTAAGTAGTGTGTAAGTCCAGGGACTGATGATCTAAGCAGTTTGGTCCCTTAGGAACTCGCACACATTTGAACAATTCTTTCAGAACGTTGTTTATGTTACTCATTTGAACCGGGCCCACGCATTGTAGATGTTTACCGTGTGTGCTGCCATCAAACAGATAATGCTGTGGTGTAAGGTGTTTTTCAAAGAAACGAACTGTGTTGATTTCAAAATTCGCAACTAAAACTCGAGGCGATTTCGTCACACAGACGCATACAGCACGTAAGTTTTCACCACATTTGACGTTTTAAGAACCTTAAAACTCTTTTATAAATGCTGTGACAGAGGAAGTCATAAGAAATAAATCGATCGTAGACATTACCAAATGGTGAACAAAACCTTTTTTTCTATCCTAGTGCAGCGAACCAATAACGGATACAAAACGAGGCCCCAACGATAAAACGGAACGAAAGCATTTAATATCCATCTGATGATAGATTCGTAAAATGCGAAACCGATAACGCTTTGAAAAGAAAATCAGAAAGAAAACTGTTAAACAATATTTGTCGCTGGTTACTGTTTCGGTTATAAACCTTATAGTGCTACATCCACAGTTCTCATCATTATTTGACAAAATAGCGACCATCTACTTTTATTGCAGAATGGTGATTCTATACCTACGACCACCGCGTATATTTCAGCACCCAGGAGGATCTCTAACGTTACAGTAGCATTCACAGATGTTGGTATATCGAGACGCAGTTTCCCTGCAGAATGTTGTCGTCCTCTTCACTTTGTGTGTGTGTGTGTGTGTGTGTGTGTGTGTGTGTGGGTGGGTGGGTGGGTGTGGGTGTGTCACTGTCCACGTTGAACATTTTCTGCAGTAAATGGAATTTCTACACTCTTATTTACTTTTTTCTCTAAAGCAAAACAGAGCTCGGTACATGTTCCCATTAACGCTGAGTGGTTAACGTTTAATGTGGCTGCCAGCACTGTGTACAATGTAGGAAAAAAAAGAAGCACCCCCGCGGAATCGCGAGACAAAGATTGTTCTGGACGAGCCGTCGCTCGCTGCTATCAAGCATCCTCCTCCCGCCCTCCTCTCCTCTCCTCTCTTCTCTTCTCTTTTCCCCCCTCTTTCACGCCCTCCCCCACCTCTTTGATCTAGACCGCTCACTCCCGCAGCGTGTGCTGACAGTCGGTTCGCTGGCGGTCGGGCGGTGCAAACAGCGGACCAGAAATGTCAACACGAGGCGGCCGCACTGCAAATGGCAGGGCTGCCAATCCAAGCCGCGGGCGCGCCGCTTTCCCTCGGCTATCGCCCAGTGCTGCCAACGGTTGCAGTCCACGGGCGTGCCTCCCTCCCCCTCAGACCCCTCTCACCCACCCTCCCACCCACAGGGCCCCCGTCAGCTCTTTACTGTGTGCAGCCACCAGCTGCACACTAAGAGCGTCCGAAAAACGGTGCTCTAGTTAAGCGAGAGCGCAGCATTCGCTCGTTTAGGGCGGGAAAGAGAAAAGAAACAGGACCGCTGGGGGGAAAAAAAATGCCAAGGAAACAAGTTCGCTCATGACATCGGGCGAACTGTGTAGACTGTAGACAATTTGATGGAAATTGCGGCTTTTACCGAATTTAAATTTGGGAGAGTAAAAGCGCGGTTGTAGTCCCCGCGAGCCAACCAGAGTAACGAGAAAAGCACACACGGAATTCGGTAAACACACGCACCTGAAATGTACTTAAACATCGATCGTTCGGTTTCGACGTCGTTAGGTCTGTCCGTTCAGCTGTCTCTCTTGCGCTGTGTTAATAAACAGCCGTCGGGTGACTCACGTCACGTTCGTATGTAATTGAAAATGAAAAATCTTTTTAACTATTGAAGTATCAAAATATTTAAGGATGTCTTGATATTTCGATTAATTTTTTTTCGCAAATTCAGGCATATATATATATATATATATATATATATATATATATATATATATATATATATATATATATATATACGAAGATGGTATCTGTTCTTTCGGGAATCGGCGGTAAAGCCGCGAGAAATGAGTATGATGGGCAGGGGCGGTATGAATATAGTGCGGGACAGTAAACTGCGAATGTGGGTCTCACGGGAGGCGTGCCAGAGATAAGCACCTGTAGTCGCACTATACTCTGTGTCCTCGGTGGCTCAGATGGATAGGACGTCTGCCATGTACGCAGGAAACCCCTTGTTCGAGCTAAGGGCATTCATTTCACTGTATAAAAATACAAACATTGCTTATATGATGGACGTCACTACATACAAACACGATCGATAAGAAAATTTTGAATAGAGAGATATCGCGCGGCCGAATGGAAGCAGTCGTTCTCTTAACGTCCCATCCACGAATAGAACGCGAAAAATCGTTCGCAGTTTCATACAGTTGGAAACTCCGTCTAATACAGGGTTATTACAAATGATTGAAGCGATTTCATAGCTCTACAATAACTTTATTATTTGAGGTATTTTCACAATGCTTTGCACACACATACAAAAACTCAAAAAGTTTTTTTAGGCATTCACAAATGTTCGATATGTGCCCCTTTAGTGATTCGGCAGACATCAAGCCGATAATCAAGTTCCTCCCACACTCGGCGCAGCATGTCCCCATCAATGAGCTCGAAAGCATCGTTGATGCGAGCTCGCAGTTCTGGCACGTTTCTTGGTAGAGGAGGTTCAAACACTGAATCTTTCACATAACCCCACAGAAAGAAATCGCATGGGGTTAAGTCGGGAGAGCGTGGAGGCCATGACACGAATTGCTTTATCATGATCTCCACCACGACCGATCCATCGGTTTTCCAATCTCCTGTTTAAGAAATGCCGAACATCATGATGGAAGTGCGGTGGAGCACCATCCTGTTGAAAGATGAAGTCGGCGCTGTCGGTCTCCAGTTGTGGCATGAGCCAATTTTCCGCGGGCTACGCGTGAGACTTGCCCGCACGCGTTCAACCGTTTCTTCGCTCACTGCAGGCCGACCCGTTGGTTTCCCCTTGCAGAGGCATCCAGAAGCTTTAAACTGCGCATACCATCGCCGAATGGAGTTAGCAGTTGGTGGATCTTTGTTGAACTTCGTCCTGAAGTGTCGTTGCACTGTTATGACTGACTGATGTGAGTGCATTTCAAGCATGACGTACGCTTTCTCGGCTCCTGTCGCCATTTCGTCTCACTGCGCTCTCGAGCGCTCTGACGGCAGAAACCTGAAGTGCGGCTTCAGCCGAACAAAATTTTATGAGCTTTTCTACGTATCTGTAGTGTGTCGTGACCATATGTCAATGAATGGAGCTACAGTGAATTTATGAAATCGCTTCAATCATTTGTAATAGCCCTGTACTTATTTATTTACTCCTGTCAGAGGCATATTACCTGACCACGATATTATTTCACTGGGTCTCCCGTGGACGATATCAGAAACACTCGGTGACGTTACTGTAAACAAGTACATTGATGACTAAGGAAAGTGCATCGCACTGAGAATCATTTCAAGGTGGTTGTACAAATATTATCATGTGATTCAGCGTGTGTTCGTGAAATGTCACCATAGGAACTCATTATAAGCCGATCGAAGAGCGCTCATTCCGTGATACAATAATAGTGTGGTCAGCTAATATACATAGGATTCTATAAATTTACAATTTCACTTACGGAAATAGAAAGATTTCATAGCTCTAGATGTTCAGTGGTCTCCACATTCACACAGTGGTCATTCTTGTAATTCATAAGCTGACAGTAGCTGTGAATATACTACATCACAGCAGCAGCTATAGACAGATTTTTTATTTCTTTATCTCCGTAAGACCTTCGTCAATGTACCGTATTGGTCCCATTCAGAATCAGAGTCGAAACTTAAAATCCTACATCATAGAATATTTGTTCTGCAGTACGGCATAAAATCACAAAGCTGTTGGCATTCACGGTGCAATTTATGTTGGTCGTGGACCGAATATTACTAGCAAACGTACTATGCGTCAGTGGCGTCGTTTCTTTGGACCCAGACCAATTTTCATGATGATGACAACAGAAATGGCCATCCGTCTGTAACCAGAAACTAACTGGATTAGGATATAGAAGAAAGCGTCCACGAACACTGGCGTTTCACGATAGTTGGGTTATCGTGCGGTTTTCTGCAGTTGTGTCGGTGTGTGTGGCTTAACAATCAGAGTGTGATGCGGATTGAACTATCCAAGCAGGCAAGACTTACGACCCGCCCTCATAGCTTCACTTCCGCCAGTACCTCATCTCCAACCATCCGAACTTGACAGTGGTTCTCCAGGATACACGGTGGAACTAGAGCTGCTGAAAGAAGGAAGACAGAATGATAAGGAACTGGCGGAAGCAGAGCTGTCGAGGGTGGGTTGTGAGTTGTCCCTTGAATAGCTCAGACGGTAGGTAGGTTGATTTGAGGGAGGCAACCAAACGGCCAGGTCATGGTTCCCATCGGATTAGAGAAGGATATGGAAGGAAGTGGACCGTCTCCTTTCAACGGAACCATTCCGGTATTTGCCTGAAGCGATTTAGGGAAATCACGGCAAACCTAAATCAGGATGGCCGGAGTCTGGTTTTGAACCGTCGTCCTCCCGAATGCAAGTCCTGTGTGCTAACCACTGCGCCACCTCGCTCGTTCAGAAGGCAGGTCCCAGCTTCGAATCACGGTCCGGCACACAGTGCTGACCTGCTAGGAAGCTTCAGATCAGCGCACACTCCGTTGCAGACTGAATATCCATTCAGGATACCACGTCTTCTGTGCTCGATGGATTCGAAAATTCTCAGACGGGGGAAATTAATCCAGAGTGAATTTCTCAACTCTTCAAGATAGATAATACATCCTTAACGCTAGATAGCGTCTATGTAGAGTATGGTTAGGACTGCCCCAAGCAACTGTGAGGACCTCTGCTATTCTCTATATACGAGGGCTATCCACAAAGTACATTACGTTTTAGAATTGAAAATAAATAAAGTATTGGAATTTTTTTTATTATATACAGATGAAAGCCACACCTAAATACTACTTTTATACACAGTTGCCATTTAAATTAAGGCACTTATCGTAGCGATGGACGAGCTTGGAAATTCCTTCGTCGTAAAATTCGGCCGCCTGTGCCTTCAACCACGTGGTTACCTCTTTTGGGACAGAAAAGTTGTGATTTTTGTGGATTTCCTGGAAAGAGGCACTACAATAAACTCTCAAAGGTGTTGCCAGACTCTGCACAACATCATAAGAGCAATACAAAACAAGCGCAGGGGAAAGATCTTTCTGATTCACGACAACGCCCGGGCCCACACGGCAAATGCCACTCGTGAAGTTCTCGAATCTTTTGAGTGGGAGTTGTTTCCCCATCCGCCGTACAGTCCCGACCTGGCACCGAGCGACTTCCACTTATTCCCAGCAATGAAGAAGTGGTTGGCTATGCAGTGTTTTAATGACGACGCACAGCTTCAAGAAGAGGTATCGACGTGGTTGAAGGCGTAGGCGGCAGAATTTTACGACGAAGAAATTTCCAAGCTCGTCCATCGCTACGATAAGTGCCTCAATTTAAATGGCAACTATGTAGAAAAGTAGTATTTAGGCGTGGCTTTCATCTGTATATAATAAAAAAAAATTCCAATACTTTATTTATTTTTAATTCCAAAACGTAATGTACTTTGTGGATAGCCCTCGTACATAAATACTCTGAAGGACACGTCAGCAGCAATCTGTGGCTGTTTGCTGAGGGCACTGTGGACGAAATTCCTGGTCTGTATGATGAACTGCAGATAGCTATAAATGTAGAAAAATGTAAGTTAATGCAGATGACTAGGAAAAGCAATGCCGTAGTTTTCGAATAGAGCATCGATAGGGTGCTGTTTGACACCTATATGTAAACACAAGGCTGCAAAGCGATTTAAGATGAAACCAGAACATAAGGGTGGTTGTAGGGAAGGCGAATGGTTGAATTCGGTTTATTGGAAGAATTTTAGGAAAGTGTAGAATATCTGTAAAGGAGATCGTGTATAGAACATTAGCGCGACCCATTCTTGAGTACTGCTCGAGTGTTTGGTATCCCCACCAGGACCGATTAAAGGAAGGCACCTAACCATTTCAAAGGCGGGCTGCTGGATTTGTTACGGGTAGGTTCGATCAACATGCGAGTGTTACAGAGCAGCTTCATGGCCTCAAATGGAAATCACTGCACGGAAGATGAATTTTCATTTCGCTATACGATAGAAAAGGTATGGAGCCAACATTTGAAGCTGACTGCAGAAAGGTTCTGCTGCTGCCAACGGACATTTCGCTTAAGGACCGCCAAAGTAAGAGAAATTATGGCTTGCACGAAGACATACAGTGGCACCAAAAAGTTTTGGCAGACACCATTTTCCCATCTGATAGAAAATGTATAAACACTAGGAGATTTATATGTATACTATTACTCTAGCTCAGTAATGGAAATAATTTGCATATCAAAATATTTTTCCAACACAACAGAAACACACGTATTCAGTCACATGAGGATTTTCTCTTGCTCAAAAAAGCACGGCCACACTAAACGATGTTTGTTATTGTGCTTGCCATAGAGCGCCGTGGGTACCAGATTTGTGAAATCGGAGTGCACTTGACATATCTCCCAGAAAGAAACCATTTATTTCTGAAGTTAACTTAAGAAAACGCTTGCGTTCGCTAAAGATTATGTCAATAACAGGATTGAGTTTTGGAATACTTTACTGTTTTCTGACGAATTCAAGTTTAACGTATTTGGATCTGACAGAAAGTGAAAAGTTTGGCGCAAATCAAAGACGTAGCTCTAATCACAACATGCCCTGCCTATAGTAAAGCATGGAGGAGGAAGCATAATGGTTTAGGGATTCATGCAAACTTCAGGTGTAGTGACTTGGCGGTCATTGAAGATGACATGGATCATCGTAAATATATAGATGTTCTGCGTGACGATTTGGTAGCAGTGCACAGAAACTGAGTGTTGATTGTGTCTTTTACTTTCAACACCCAAACTACCCTAAACGCACGGCTGTGATTACTCCAGAGTGATTATTATACACACATCAAAAAAAGTTTTTGCATCACACCAGTTCCCAGAACTCCTGAAGATAGTCGTTGACTGCAGATATTGTATCACATACACAGTCCCTTTGACTGTTCAGAGATGTCACTAAACCTGCCCAAAGGTGTGAACTACCATACATGAGCAGCGCCTATTAGACGGAGCGGATCCGATAGCCGATCAGTTCCATGCATCCACCAGGAAGGAGGTACACGGCTCGTGTTGTCTGTAATTCCACCATGTCTAGACGGTTCGACCACGTCCGCATTGTTACTTTGAGCCAGGACGGGCTCTCAACAAGAGAAGTGACGAGGAGTCTGAGAGCGAACCAAAGCGATGTTGTTCGGACATGCAGGAGCTACAGAGAGACAGGAACTGTCGATGATATGCCTCGCTTATGCCGCCCAAGGGCTACTACCGCAGTGGATGACCACTACCTATGGATTATGACTCGGAGGAACCCTGACAGCAACGCCACCTTGTTGAATAATGCTTTTCGTGCAGCCACAGAACGTCGTGTTACGACTCAAACTGTGCGCAGTAGGCTGCGTGACGAGCAACTTCACTCCCGACGTCCATGGCGAGGTCCATCTTTGCAACCACAACACCATGCAGCGCTGTACAGATGGGCCCAACAACATGCCGAATGGACCGCTCGAGGATGGGCATCAGGCTCTCTTACTAATGAGTGCCGCATACGTCTTCAACCAGACAATCGTCGGAGACGTGTTTGGAGGCAACCCGGTCAAGCTGAACGCCTTAGACACACTGTCCAGCGAGTGCAGAAAGGTGGAGTTTCCCTGGTGTTTTGGGGTGGCGTTATGTAGGGCCAAAGTACGCCGCTGGTGGTCACGGAAGGTGCCGTAACGGCTGTACGATACGTGAACGGCCTCCTCCGACTGATAGTGCAACCATATCGGCATCATATTGGCGAGGCATTCGTCTTCATGGACGACAATTGTCGCTCCCATCGTGCACATCTCGCGAATGACTTCCTTCAGGATAACGACATCGCTCGACTAGAGTGGCCAGCATGTTCTCCAGACATGAACCCTATCGAACACGCCTGGCATAGACTGGAAACGGCTGTTTATGGACGACGTGACCCACCAACCAGTCTGAGGTATCTACACCCAATCGCCGTTGAGGAGTGGGACAATCTGGATCGATAGTGCCTTGCTGAACTAGTTGATAGTATGTCACCACGAATACAGGCATGCATCAATGCAAGAGGACGTGCTACTGGCTGTTAGAGGTACCACAACCACCACCTCTGGTCTCACTGTATGGTGATACAATATGCAATGTGTGGTTTTCGTGAGCATTAAAAGGGTGGAAACGATGTTTATGTTGATCTCTATTCCAGCTTTCTGTACAGGTTCCGAAAGTCTCGGAACCGATGTGACGCAAAACTTTTTTTGGTGTGTGTACGAGGTGCGGCTAGAAAAAAACCGGACTGATGCTGGAAAAAACATTTATTTACAATTATTTACAATTTCATGTTATCTCCTTCAATGTACTCTCCTCCTCGGTCTCTACACCGCTCCATACGAATTTTCCACTGTTCATAGCAATGCTGCAGATCATTTTCGGTAAGTCCATACATTACTACCGTAGCTTTTTCTTTTACTGCTTCAACAGTCTCAAATCTAGTTCCTTTCAAAGCTGACTTGACTTTAGGGAAAAGAAAAAAGTCACAGGGGGCCAAATCAGGCGAGTAGGGTGGATAATCTAAGATGGGAATGTTGTGTTTTGCCAAAAACGTCTTCACTGACAACGCACTGTGAGCTGGGGCATTGTCTTGGTGAAGGATCCATGACTTTTTTCTCCACAAATCGTTCCGTTTTCTCCGTACTCTCTCACGTAGGGTAGCCAGGACGCTGCTGTAGTAATGCTGATTCACTGTTTGTCCCTCTGGTATCCAATCAATGTGCACAATCCCTTTGATGTCAAAAAAAACAATCATCATTACCTTGAATTTCGATTTTGACATTCGTGCTTTTTTTTTTTGTCGTGGAGAACCAGGAGTTTTCCAATGCATCGATTGGCGTTTAGTTTCGGGATCGTAAGTAAAAAACCACGATTCATCGCAAGTAATAACATTTTGTAAGAAGGTGGGCTCACTTTCAATGTTTTCCAGGATGTCAGAACAAATCATTCTTCGGCGTTCCTTCTGTTCAATTGTGAGACACTTTGGAACCATTTTTGAACACACTTTGTTCATGTTGAAACTTTCATGAAGAATCTGCCTAACACTTTCCTTGTCAACTCCTGTTAACTCAGACACTGCTCTGATTGTTAAACGGCGATCTTGTCGAACAAGTATACCGATTTTTTCAATGTTTGCATCAGCTTTTGCTGACAGTGGTCTGCCAGTGCGAGTGTCATCACTGGTGTCTTCGCCGCCATCTTTAAATCGTTTAAACCACTCAAACACTTGTGTTCGCGATAAACAATCATCGCCGTACACTTGTTGTAACATTACAAACGTTTCACTTGCAGATTTTCCTAGTTTGAAACAAAATTTGATGTTAACACGCTGTTCTTTCTGTACACTCAACATTTTCCGACGCACAGACAAAACGTCAACTACTTAAAACAAACGCCACGGGCAGACTGAGTGCAGGAGGCAGATGAAACTCGAGCAGTAGGCGGAGCGAGAGTCACGTGACAGGCCACGCGACTTTCAGCCTTATTGCATTCGTTTTATTGTTTCACCAGTACTAGTCCGGTTTTTTTCTAGCCACAACTCGTATAAGCTCCGAGAAGAGTTTTCACTCCACCACAGAACTCTGAACCTTGAGACTATTTTTGGAGAGACGTGGATACAAAAGTGGGGAAAAGGGAGTTAGAAGTGGTGTTGTCAGAGGAATGGTCCAAGATCTCACCTAATATTACTCGCAAATTGGTCGACTCCATGCTTTAGAAGCGATCGTCAATGCCAACGGTATGCAACAGAATTGAGCTACGTGAATTAGAGGGACTGTAACTTCTTTCTCGTGTAGGTGTGCCAACACTTTTATGATGTGCAGATTTCTTTCTGTTAACTAATGTTTTTCTTGTGAGAAATCGTTTATAGTAAAAGAATCTTATGTGTAAATTTAAGTAAATACAAGAGTGTGGCGGGATCACTTTTGTTTGTAGTGTGTGTGTAACGGTAAGTGTGACAATACTTCGTGGTGCCACTATGTTGTTGTTGTTGTTGTTGTTGTTGTGGTATTCAGTCCTGAGACTGGTTTGATGCAGCTCTCCATGCCACTCTATCCTGTGCAAGCTTCTTGATCTCCCAGTACCTACTGCAACCCACATCCTTCTGAATCCGCTTAGTGTATTCATGTCTTGGTCTCCCTCTACGATTTTTACCCTCCTGCTGGCCTCCAGTGCTAAATTGGTGACCCCTTGATGCCTCAGAACATGTCCTACCAACCGATCCCTTCTTCTAGTCAAGTTGTACCACAAACTCCTCTTCTCCCACATTATATTCAACTCTTCTTCATTAGTTATGTGATCCACCCATCTAATCTTCAGCATTCTTCTGTAGCACCACATTTCAAAAGATTCTATTCTCTTCTTGTCTAAACTATTTATCATCCATGTTTCACTTCCATACATGGCTACACTCCATACAAATACTTTCAGAAACGTCTTCCTGACACTTAAATGTATACTCGATGTTAACAAATTTCTCTTCTTCAGAAACGCTTTCCTTGTCATTGCCAGTCTGCATTTTGTATCCTCTCTACCTCGACCATCATCAGTTATTTTGCTCCCCAAATAGCAAAACTCCTTTACTACTTTAAGTGCCTTATTTCCTAATCTAATTCCCTCAGCATCACCCGACTTAATTCGACTACTATAAAGACAGTAATTTTTCCCTCGTTCTGTTTCCTAACGGGAAAGGATAAAAATGCCTAGTAATGGTACAAGGTACCCTACAGCACTTACCGCAGGGTGGCTTGTGGAGTATATAAGTGGTTGTTGAAGCAGAGAAAGAAGGAAGAGATACAGTTTCAAGATTTATATGGCAAATTTCTTCAGACTATTCCTGCAGTCCTCGTACCTGCAAAGCACAGTGGTGATCTCCGTTCTGCCAGACTTGTTAAGCTGCCTTGGCCAGGCGACGTCCCACTTTGGTGGTACAGACGAGTTTAACAGACACTGTTGTAACGTGTCCTCGGTGCGCGCGCCACACAGCCGCCGTGCAGGACACTTACTGCCCCCGCCTGCTGGTGGGGGCGGCTGCGCTTTATGGTGGGGGTGGGGTGGGGGTTGGTGGGACTTTGTGTGAGGTGACGTGCCGGCGCCACCTGGCGCGTAATGAACCCGGCACCGCCGGCTGTACGTCCCCGGGTCACACCCCTACCCACACCCCCACCCACGCCCCCGCTCCGCCCCCACGCCTGTCCTGCCGCGTCAATGGCCCGCCGCGCCGTGGTATTACAGCGCGCCTGGCGTTCCACACGGCGCCCTGCTGGGACCGGAGTTTAGCCCGCCACCTGCGACGCCCCTATGTCCGCGCTGTCACCACGGACTGAGCCAGGGACGGGTTTATTTGGGCCGCGCTTTGGGGCAGGGCGCGGGTGGGCGTGGCTGTACATTCCACTGCGAAACTGCAGCCAGTATCCCCAGGACGTACGCAGTATAATATTTCATCCCGTCAAAAACAGACAGAAATTACACTACCCAACAATGAAAATGTTGCAGTCTCAAAAATAGCTTATTTCCACCTGCTGAATCAGAAAATCACCATAAAGGGAACCGATTAGCTATTGCTTTGCAGGTACAATGACTTCTCATTTTTTTCAGAGCTTAAGTTTTAGTCCTAGGGTAATTACACTACTGGCCATTAAAATTGCTACACCACGAAGATGACCCGCTACAGACGCGAAATTTAACCGACAGGAAGAAGATGGTGTGATATGCAAATGATTGGCTTTTCAGAGCATTCACACAAGGTTGGCGACAACTACAATGTGCTGACATGAGGAAAGTTTCCAACCGATTTCTCATACACAAACAGCAGTTGACCGGCGTTGCCTGGTGAAACGCTGTGATGCCTCGTGTAAGGAAAAAAAGAATAGGATCATTTTATGCCGGCCGCGGTGGTCTAGCGGTTCTGGCGCTGCAGTCCGGAACCGCGGGACTGCTACGGTCGCAGGTTCGAATCCTGCCTCGGGCATGGGTGTGTGTGATGTCCTTAGGTTAGTTAGATTTAAGTAGTTCTAAGTTCTAGGGGACTTATGACCTAAGATGTTGAGTCCCATAGTGCTCAGAGCCATTTGAACCATTTGTAAGGAGGAGAAATGCTTACCATCACGTTTCCGACATTGATAAAGGACAGATTGTAGCCTATCTCGATTGCGGTTTATCGTATCGCGACATTGCTGCTCGCGTTCCTCGAGATCCAATGACTGTTAGCAGAATATGGAATAGGTGGGTTCAGGAGGGTAATACGAAACGCCGTGCTGGATCCCAACGGCCTCGTATCACTAGAAGTCGAGATGACAGGCATCTTATCAACGTGGCTGTAACGGGTCGTGCAGCCACGTCTCGATCCCTGAGTCAACAGATGGGGACGTTTGCAAGATAACAACAATGTGCACGAACAGTACGACGACGTTTGTAGCAGCATGGACTATCAGCTCGGAGACCGTGGCCGCGGTTACCCTTGACGCTGCATCACAGACAAGAGTGCCTGCGATGATGTACTCGACGACGAACCTGGGTGCACGAATGGCAAAACGTCGTTTT
Source organism: Schistocerca americana (assembly GCF_021461395.2). Lineage (NCBI taxonomy): Eukaryota > Metazoa > Arthropoda > Insecta > Orthoptera > Acrididae > Schistocerca > Schistocerca americana. Next base: position 113,978,740 of record NC_060128.1, on the reverse strand, counting down.
TTCGGATGGATCCAGGTTCTGTTCACAGTTTCGTGATGGTCGCATCCGTGTTTGGCGACATCGCGGTGAACACACGTTGGAAGCGTGTATTCGTCATCGCCATACTGGCGTATCACCCGGCGTGATGGTATGGGGTGCCATTGGTTACACGTCTCGGTCAGCTCTTGTTCGCATTGACGGGACTTTGAACAGTGAACGTTACATTTCAGATGTGTTACTACCCGTGGCTCTACCCTTCATTCAGTCCCTGCGAAACCTTACATTTCAGCAGGATAATGCACGACCGCATGTTGCCGGTCCTGTACGGGCTTTTCTGGATACAGTAAATGTTCGACTGCTGCCGTGGCCAGCACATTCTCCAGATCTCTCAGCAATTGAAAACGTCTGGTCAATGGTGGCCGAACAACGGGCTCGTCACAATACGCCAGTCGCTACTCTTGATGAACTGTGGTGTCGTGTCGAAGCTGCATGGGCAGCTGTACCTGTACACGCCATCCTAGCTGTGTTTGCCTCAATGCCCAGGCGTATGAAGGCCGTTATTACGGCCAGAGGTGGTTGTTCTGGGTACTGATTTCTCAGGATCTATGCACCCAAATTGCGTGAAAATGTAATCACACGTCAGTTCCAGTATGATATATTTGACGAATGAATACCCTGTTATAATCTGCATTTCTTCTTGGTGTAGCAATTTTATTGGGCAGTAGTGTATGTTCCCCGCCAGCTCTTACTTCTCTTATTTCACGACTATGGTCATTTCTCCCCATGTAGATGGGAGTCGATAAAAGATTTTCACATTCGGAAGGGATAGTTTGCTATTGAAATTGTCCGAACTCCAAATCGATTATCATACCGGTGGCACACACTCACCAGTTCCGCTGTAATTCAAAACGAGCTGTCCTTCTATGAACTTTTCCAGTGCTACCGCTCGTCTCGTGCTGTCGACAGCTAAACTATCTCTGACTAACGTGATTACTCCCGATCTCAGGTAATCGATTGTCACTCTGTGCCGACGATGTGACGAAGGCTTATCTGTGATTGAGAGTAATCACGTTAGTCAGAGATAGTTTAGCTGTCGACAGCACGTGACAAGTGGGGCGCCCACTATGCGCTTTGGCATTTACCGCCATTGTCAAGTACTTACGAATACAGTTTTGGAGAAACCGTGTGCAAATGTGAATGGCATATTTAGTAATGCCACTTCACATCCACAGTGATATAAAGTCCGTATTACGGCTTTACTTAACTGACTTATTGTAAACTACATGTCGTTATCTGACATATATTATGGTGCTGGCTCTAAAGAAGGAAAAATGTTCACGATACCGTCTTCCGAAGTAAAGGGAAAATTCTGTGTTTTATTCCCTTCAAAATCAAGCTGGTGAAGATAATTAAAGGCCTCAGATATAATCAGGGTTATCTTCGATATACGAGGTGCATTCAAGGCCTCCGATTTTTTTTCTCCGGACTGGAAAGAGATAGAAACATGCGAATTGTTTTAAAATGAGGCCGCGTACATTGTCAATACGTCCCAGAGATGGCAGCACCATACGGCAGATGGAATTTTACCGCCAGCGGCGTGAATGAGAACTGTTTTAAATACCTAAAATGGCGACGTTTTCCTTACTTTAACAGCGTGCAATCATTCGTTTTCTGAATTTACGTGGTGTGAAACCAATTGAAATTCATCGACAGTTGAAGGAGACATGTGGTGGTGGAGTTATGGATGTGTCGAAAGTGCGTTCGTGGGTGCGACAGTTTAATGAAGGCAGAACACCGTGTGACAACAAACCGAAACAACCTCGGGCTCGCACAAGCCGGTCTGACGACATGATCGAGAAAGTGGAGAGAATTGTTTTGGGGGATCGCCGAATAACTGTTGAACAGATCGACTCCAGAGTTGGCATTTCTGTGGGTTCTGTGCACACAATCCTGCATGACGACCTGAAAATGCGAAAAGTGTCATCCAGGTGGGTGCCACGAATGCTGACGGACGACCACATGGCTGCCCGTGTGGCATGTTGCCGAGCAATGTTGACACGCAACGACAGCATGAATGGGACTTTCTTTTCGTCGGTTGTGACAATGGATGAGACGTGGATGCCATTTTTCAATCCAGAAACATAGTGCCAGTCAGCTCAGTGGAAGCACACAGATTCACCGCCACCAAAAAATTTCGGGTAACCGCCAGTGTTGAAAAAATGATGGTGTCCATGTTCTGGGACAGCGAGGGCGTAATCCTTACCCATTGCGTTCCAAAGGGCACTACGGTAACAGGTGTATCCTACGAAAATGTTTTGAAGAACAAATTCCTTCCTGCACTGCAACAAAAACGTCCGGGAAGGGCTATGCGTGTGCTGTTTCACCAAGACAACGCACCCGCACATCGAGCTAACGTTACGCATCAGTTTCTTCGTGATAACAACTTTTAAGTGATTCCTCATGCTCCCTACTCACCTGACCTGCTCCTAGTGACTTTTGGCTTTTTCCAACAATGAAAGACACTCTCCGTGGCCGCACATTCACCAGCCGTGCTGCTATTGCCTCAGCGATTTTCCAGTGGTCAAAACAGACTCCTAAAGGAGCCTTCGCCGCTGCCATGGAATCATGGCGTCAGCGTTGTGAAAAATGTGTACGTCTGCAGGGCGATTACGTCGAGAAGTAACGCCAGTTTCATCGATTTCGGGTGAGTAGTTAATTAGAAAAAAAATCGGAGGCCTTAGAACTTGAATGCACCTCGTAATGTCATTGCTTCATATGCTTACATAAGTGCCAAGAAGACCAGGTCTTGTACCTCAAATCAAGAGCTGTGCAGCAAGATCGTAGATAAGACAGCAAATACAGGAAAAATTTCATAGAAAGGGAACAGTGAACCAAGAACTTCATACAGCACATCTGAAGGTATTATCTTTAACTTTTGACTATATTGCAAATTTTGTACATACCGTACGTTGATATTTTCAGTTCACATGCTGGAGTATTAGACAAACCCATAACAAGAAATTCACAAAACTTTCTCACATTCAGCATCACATACTTCATCCTACACATGAATATGTGTCTTACCAATTGTAGCCACGTTTAGAAAATTTCACGAATATAGAATTTACAGCTAACGAAAAAAATCTTCTCACAATAGGTCTGAAATACAACATAGCGCCAAAATTACAGAAAAATTATGTTAAAGACTTGATAGCCACTAGAAAAGCTGAAACAGATACAGCGAATCTGTTATCAGAAAACAGAATGAAATTGCAGTTAACCTACATGATAGACAAAGAACTTTGCATACAAATACCATTCCAAAACAAAACATAAAATTATGAACAATAGAGCTGCTCTTCTAATTGGTATCTAATTGGTGTTCATGATGCAGATGAAATGGGGCGCGCACACACACACACACACACACACACACACACACACAGTGGAACCTCTGTTGCTCCAGTTTCCACAGCGTTGCTTCATGTAAGGTTTGCATCCTGAAAGGCGTTCTTATGACATGTATAAGTGAAGTTGCTGAATTTAGTCGAATTATAGTAATGCGTTCTGTCTGTCCCGCACTGTTATCAAAGTACCGAGTCAATGGTTCTTCCCTTCCATCTCATAAAGTCTGATAAAACGGACTCCCACTTCATTTGTACCTCCGGCCTCGCATGTTGACATTCGGTTGCTACGCCTTCACGTAAAAAGCGGACACGCCCCTCTTGGCTACGTCTCCGTCGGTTCTTAACAAAATTTTATTCCTGCTATTTGCTACTATTCCACATCATATATATATATATATATATATATATATATATATATATATATATATATATATATATGAATGATTGTGCCCCACGACCGTGATGTAATCCAGGACAGGTCAGCATCCATCGTAATTTCATCAGTATTTATTATTCCATTGCATATCTAGATATCGACTGACTGCAGCCATCAGCAATTCTCAAAATGGCTCTGAGCACCATGAGACTTAACTTCTGAGGCCATCAGTCCACTAGAACTTAGAACTACTTAAACCTATCGATATCACACACAACCATGCCCAAGGCAAGATTCGAACCTGCGACTGTAGCGGTCGCGCGGTTCCAGACTGTAGCGCCTAGAACCGCTCGGCCACCCCGGCCGGCCATCAGCAATTCTATAAATAGATATAATGCAAGAATCATACAGAAAAACAGCACACTGGTCGAACGCAATGTAACAGTTATACAAAATTACAGTTCCAGAATTACATATCGTTGTATTTATGAACTGCTGATGGTTGAAATTCAGATCTGCAACGCAATAAAAGAGACAGACGACATTACTATCGATGCTGATCTCCTTCCTGTCCTATATTACTATTCTACTATGCAAATAGTACTTTCGTTGTTAGGAATTTTGATAAGAACTATCGTAATAGTAGGTGATACGCAGGCAGACAAAAAAAAATGGCTCCGTTACTGTACCTTGGTTCAAATGGCTCTGAGCACTATGGGACTTAACTTCTGTGGTCATCAGTCCCCTATAACTTAGAACTACTTAAACCAAACTAACCTAAGGACATCACACACATCCATGTCCGAGGCAGGATTCGAACCTGCGACCGTTGCAGTCGCGCGGTTCCGGACTGAGCGTCTGAACCACGAGACCACGACGACCGGCCAGGCAGACAGTGTGGCAGATTAAAATTGCGTGCACGACCGAGACTCGAACTCCGGACCTTTGCCTTTCATGGGCAAGTGCTCTACCAGCTGAGCTAACCAAGCACGACTCACGACCCGTCCTCACAGCTTCAGTTCTGCCAGTACCCCGTCTCCTACCTTCTAAACCTCACAGAAGCTCTCCTGTGAACCTTGCAGAACTAGCACTCCTGGAAGAAAGGATATTGCGGAGACATGGCTTAGCCACAGCCTGGGGGATATTTCCATTTTCACTCTGCAGCGGAGTGTGCGCTGATATGAAGCTGTGAGGACGGGTCGTGAGTCGTGGTTGGGTAGCTCAGATGGTAGAGCACTCGCCCGCGATAGGCAAATGTCCCGATTTCGAGTCTCGGTCCGGCACACAGTTTTAATCTGCCAGGAAGTTTCATATCAGCGCACACTCCGCTACAGAGTGAAAATCTCTTTGTATAATACTTGTCTAATTTAATGGTGTATGGAAACAATTTGCCTGTTTCACTTACGAGTTCCGTCTCTTGTGTTTCAGGTAAGTCTCCGGTTCTCACAGACTGACCTTCATCTGTATCAACGTGTAGAGGACTACGTCTGGGTAAGTCCTTACTGCTGCGTACAGCTGGATTTGTCCTGACTGAAATCATTTGCTGATACACTGGTGCCTGAAAACATCACCACCGCGCGCTTACTAGCATGTTCCCTATTCGGATCGCAATACAGCAATGATCACATGTATGACGAATTTGACTAGTCCTTAGTAGGCTTACGGAGATATGTAGCACATGATGTCTACGCACAAGTTATTGAATTGCCACAATTTACGGGCCGATTGTTTGCGAGCGTGAAGCTGGCGCCGAATAGCGTCCCAGGTGTGTTCTATCGGGGCAGGTGAGGAGAAGTTGGTAGTCAAGGCATCAACTTTAATTCGTTCCCGTGCTCCTCGAACAACTGTAAACCTTTCGTACCTGGTGACAAAGGCGAAGACGCCATCGCTGTTGTGGGAGACACCAAACATGATGGGATGCAGGTGATACGCAATGATGTTGACATAGTCCACAACTACAGTGGGGCCGGCCCGAGTGGCCGAGCGGTTCTAGGCGCTACAGTTTGGAACCGCGCGACCGCTACGGTCGCAGGTTCGAATCCTGCCTAAGGCGTGGATATGTGTGATGTCCTTATGTTAGTTAGGTTTAAGTAGTTCTAAGTTCTAGGGGACTGATGACCTCAGCAGTTAAGTCCCATAGTGCTCAGAGCCACTTGAACCACAACTACAGTGATACCTCTCATTACTACCGCACGTCCCATGGAATTTAGGGATGTAAAACAAAGGAACCATCTTTTTTACTTATCTCGCAGCGTAAGACACTTAAAGCAAAACATCTTAACATATTCGCGCTATTTCACTTCTTAGAATTAGCGCCCATGTAATGTAATATAAGCCATCACGTGAAGCAAAATAACATCATATATGACGTCTTCCGCCCAGGAACACATTAACCCCTAGAAATTCTATACCCTCAGAATAACCGTATTAGGCATTACTACAATACGCTCTTCAGACATACGATATTCTATACTCTTTAATGTGTTTGGTGAATATTCTGGAGTTGGGGCAGAGGATCAGGGATTTAAAAAATTGATAGATGCAGGGCTGCCAACACCCTTCTGCTGAGAGAGATCACTATGCTGAGGAAGTTCGTTAACGCGTAACAGAACGCAAATTATGTAATTCCCTTTGAAGCTGCCACATTAGTCGAAAACCTGCTTCACTTCTTTAACATGCCTAACTCCAGCCAGATATACTCGACTTTTTTGTGGTACAATAGGAACATTACCTTTCTGGTTCCCAACTTTACGCCGGCCGGTGTGGCCGAGCGGTTCAAGACGCTTCAGTCCGGAACCGCGCTGCTGCTATGGTCGCAGGTTCGAATCCTGCCTCGGGCATGGATGTGTGTGATGTCCTTAGGTTCGTTAGGTTTAAGTAGTTCTAAGTTCTAGGGGACTGATGACCACAGAAGTTAAGTCCCATAGTGCTTAGAGCCATTTGAACCATTTCATTCTCGTTCACAGGCGCCGGGCCATAACAATCTGGTCTTCGTAAAAACCGCTTACGTCAGTGGATTTCGCAATCTCTGACCCGTATAGTTGCTAGAATAACTTCCCATTCGTCTCTACTCCACTTAAATACATAGCTTCCTTACCGCTTCACATGCCAGCAACGTCACGAAGCCGCATTCCGTCTCGCCGTGGGCAGCGGTCATAACGTTTGGGTTCATTAGTTATCTGACTTCTCAAGCACATTCGACAGGATGGAGCTGCATTTGGAATTGGATTACAGAGCTGTTTACTTCATCACCATGAAGGGTCGAGTTTATTGGAAATGTGAATTTTAAGATGCTGTCCGTATGTGTAGCATCTATGTGATCTTTGGCCTACGTAAAACACTGTTGTGGCAAACTTGGTTCAAATGGCTGTGAGCACTATGGGACTTAACTTCTGAGGTCATCAGTCCCCAAGACTTAGAACTACTTAAACCTAACTAACCTAAGGACATCACACACATCCATGCCCGAGGCAGGATTCGAACCTGCGACCGTAGTGGTCTCGCGGGTCCAGACTGAAGCGTCTAGAACCGCTCGGCCACAGCGGCCGGCCGATGTGTCTCTGCCAAATAAACATAGCTCGATGAGACTTGGACCTTACAAAGAAAGAAATAATACAGTATAGCACCGAAGGTAATTGAAAGACTGTGAGTATAGAAGCAACTGAAAGAAGAATCCGGCGTGACACGTTCCTTACCTACGTTTTTGACCGACAAACACAACCATTCCATTATTACCACTGTTCATATTATTTTGCCTGTTCAAAATCAAATTGGCTCTGAGCTCTATGCGACTTAACTTCTAAGTTCATCAGTCGCCTAGAACTTAGAACGAATTAAACCTAACTAACCTAAGGACATCACACACATCCATGCCCGAGACAAGATTCGAACCTGCGACCGTAGCAATCTTGCGATTATTTTGCCTGTCCCCTGTATATTGTAGCAGTTTTTTCTATGTATAGTCAAAGTTCCATCGAGCTTAATTACTTGGCGTTAACACACTATTCGGAAGTTACTGTAGTCCATACGTTTTGCACGCAAGTGTAGTAGTTATTTCACATTAGAAAATGAAAACAACATTTCGTCGTTCCTAAGTTCTGCATCGTCAGGACGCGCCTAGAGGTAGCCGAGAGTCGTTAAGGAAACAAAGTCATCAGCTGAGCTTGGCTGCAGTATGGAGCGCGGTACGACCCACTCTGGCCGATATTAGCCGCTCTTAAGCAGCTGGTACGGCAACTCGGCAAGTAGATTTGCATACGCCGCGCCGGTCCCTGGCGCGCCTCCGACGCCGCCGGCGAGGTAATGGCAACTTCGCAGGCGCGTAATAAAACGCGACGTGCGCTCTCGCAACTTTCATACAGAATTAACTGGATATTAAAAAAGAGCGTTGCAGTTTTTGCCCGCTCTACCTACAGGCGGACATGAGGTTTTAAAATAGAGAGCTCCTCGTCCTTTTAATAAACAGTTACGACAGAGAGAGTCTACCCGAACCGTAATTGTGTCATGGCACCAACGACCGTTTACATCTGCGTCTACATGCTTACCTTGCAGACGACGGCACAGTTCACGGAAGACAGTATGTAGAGCCATGTCATTTTGGTTGTCTGCATTCGGAAGACGGGTTTTCTGCAGCTTTTCACGCTATTCTATCCTGTGGAGGCAGCTTCATCTCTTTGTTTACTTCTGCAACCCGCGTCCAATCGAATCCTCTTTCAGTGCTCAAGCTTTGATATCCCTCTACAGTTTTTATTCCCCAAACGAACCTGCAGCCTTCGCCGTTTTACTTCTTAATTAATATGTTGTGGCAGCCTCGTTTATTTTTACTGCAGACAAAACTTCCATGTTCATCTGAAATCATTTAAAATGAGATGGTAAATCGGTTTGGATCATGGGTATACGGGATATGAGAGAGAACTCTCCAGCTGCTGATCGGAGAGGATAGTAGCTTCAGTGAGAGTATTTTTGATAGTTATAATCTAAGAACGGGTGGCATTACTAAGTATCGAAGGATTCGGATCGTGTAGCAGTATTCTAATGATGAGTTTATAAGCCATAAATACCAGTGTAGTGTTTTCTGTTAAAACCGATTACGAGGAAAAAAAACACAAAACATTACATTGTTATGTATACAATTTTCCTTATACAGAGTGTTACAAAAAGTTACGGCCAAACTTTCAGGAAACATTCCTCAGGTGTTGTGTGATGTCCTTAGGTTAGTTAGGTTTAAGTAGTTCTAAGTTCTAGGGGACTGATGACCATAGATGTGAAGTCCCATAGTGCTCAGAGCCATTTGAACCCAGACATTCCTCACACACAAATAAAGAAAAGATGTTATGTGGACATGTGTCCGGAAACGCTTAATTTCCATGTATAGAGCTCATTTTAGTTTCGTCAGTATGTTCTTCCACCTACGCTCAATGGAGCACGTTATCATGATTTCATACGGGATACTCTACCTGTGCTGCTAGAACATGTGCCTGTAAAAGTACGACACAACATGTGGTTCATGCACGATGGAGCTCCTGCACATTTCAGTCGAAGTGTTCGTACGCTTCTCAACAACAGATTCGGTGACGATGGATTGGTAAAGGCGGACCAATTCCATGGCCTCCATGCTCTCCTGACCTCAATCCTCTTGACTTCCATTTATGGGGGCATTTGAAAGCTCTTGTCTACGCAACGTCGGTACCAAATGTTGAGACTCTTCGTGCTCGTATTGTGGACGGATGTGATACAATACGCCATTCACCAGGGCTGCATCAGCGCATCAGGGATTCCATGCGACGGAGGGTGGCTGCATGTATCCTCGCTAACGGAGGACATTTTGAACATTTCCTGTAACAAAGTGTTTGAAGTCAGGGTGGTACGTTCTGTTGCTGTGTGTTTCCATTCCGTGATTAATGTGATTTGAAGAGAAGTAATAAAATGAGCTCTAACATATTTTCTTTCTTTGTGTGTGAGAAATGTTTCCTGAAATTTTGGGCGTACCATTTTGTAACACCCTGTATATATTATAAGGAGAAATAATATCTATGGGACAAATAATTCGTGTAAAGGCTTAAATTCGGTGCTATCGTATTTGAAACTGATTGCGAGAAAGGAAACTAAACCACGTATTTTCACATCGTAGCCTTTTTTTTTTTTTGCAGTCGGTTTTTGCGGAAAACCTGCTCATTACTGTTTATAGAAGTATACGGCTTATTCCTCTGTGAATGAGTCTGGAGTATCGCGTACAAATTTCAAGTAAATCGGTCACGAAGGTTTCGAGTTTTTTGGTGACAAAGTTTCCACTTATATAACGCGTGTATATGGTTATACGCCATGTACGTTTCAATCCTAAGATTGTCTGACTTCATTAGTACATTGTGTAAAAATATGACGTAAATCGGTCGAGTTCTTCCAGAGATTTTTTTTAACAACGCTAAACAACCGCATACAGGGTTATTTTTTTCACCGCGTAAAAACTCCAGGGATTGATGCATGAGAGCATACACAACAAAAAATGTGTAACGAAGTTATGTCCCGAAATGAATGGTTTCTGTGCTAAAGACCATTTATTCAATCACATTTTGTTACAGAGTCTGCGGTCTAATACGCGCTGTACGATCTAGCCACAGTTGCAGTATTCATGGTTGTCTCCTAGAGGGTGGTACCGTTCCTCATACGTCGTGCCCTAGCGCCCTCTCCCGCCATAGTAACTAGTGATGTGTCCGATTCACTCCTCTTGCTGACTCACCTTGTAGTGGATGTGATTCAGCGTTGTACATAGTGGTTCTGGATTCGAATTGAGAACTTACCGACATGGTGTTTACTTTTTTAGGTCATCAGACTACTGACTGGTTTGATGCGGCCCGCCACGAATTCCTTTCCTGTGCTAACCTCTTCATCTCAGAGTAGCACTTGCAACCTACGTCCTCAATTATTTGCTTGACTTATTCCAATCTCTGTCTTCCTCTACAGTTTTTGCCCTCTACAACTCCCTCTAGTACCATGGAGGTCATTCCCTCATGTCTTAGCAGATGTCCTATGATCCTGTCCCTTCTCCTTATCAGTGTTTTCCACATATTCCTTTCCTCTCCGATTCTGCGTACAACCTCCTCATTCCTTACCTTATCAGTCCACCTAATTTTAAACATTCGTCTATAGCACCACATCTCAAATGCTTCGATTCTCTTCTGTTCACACAGTCCATGTTTCACTACCATACAATGCAGTACTCCATACGTACATCCTCAGAAATTTCTTCCTCAAATTAAGGCCGGTATTTCATATTAGTAGACTTCTCTTGGCCAGAAATGCCTTTTTTGCCATAGCGAGTCTGCTTTTGATGTCCTCCTCGCTCCGTCTGTCATTGGTTATTTTACTGCCTAGGTAGCAGAATTCCTTAACTTCATTGACTTCGTGACCGTCAATCCTGATGTTAAGTTTCTCGCTGTTCTCATTTCTACTACTTCTCATTACCTTCGTCTTTCCCCGATTTACTCTCAAACCATACTGTGTACTCATTAGACTGTTCATTCCGTTCAGCAGATCATTTAATTCTTCTTCACTTTCACTCAGGATAGCAATGTCATCAGCGAATCGTATCATTGATATCCTTTCACCTTGTATTTTAATTCCACTCCTGAACCTTTCTTTTATTTCCATCATTGCTTCCTCGATGTACAAATTGAAGAGTAGGGGCCAAAGGCTACAGCCTTGTCTTACACCCTTCTTAATACGAGCACTTCGTTCCTGATTGTGCACTCTTATTATTCCCTCTTGGTTGTTGTACGTATTGTATATGACCCCGTCTCTCCCTGTAGCTTACCCCTACTTTTTTCAGAATCTCGAACGGCTTGCGCCATTTTATATTGTCGAACGCTTTTTCCAGGTGGACAAACCCTATGAAAGTGTCTTGATTTTTCTTTAGCCTTGCTTCCATTATTAGCCGTAACGTGAGAATTGCCTCTATCGTCCCTTTACTTTTCCTAAAGCCAAACCGATCGTCACCTAGCGCATTCTCAATTTTCTTTTCCATTCATCTGTATATTATTCTTGCAAGCAGCTTCGATGCGTGAGCTGTTAAGCTGATTGTGCGATAATTCTCGCACTTGTCAGCTCTTGCCGTCTTCGGAATTGTGTGGATGATGCTTTTCCGAAAGTCAGATGGTATGTCGCCAGATTCATATATTCTACACACCAACGTGAATAGTCGTTTTGTTGCCACTTCCCCCAATGATTTTAGAAATTCTGATGGAATGTTATCTATCCCTTCTGCCTTATTTGACCGTAAGTCCTCCAAAGCTCTTTTAAATTCCGATTCTTATACTGGATCCCCTATCTCTTCTAAATCGACTCCTGTTTCTTCTTCTATCACATCAGACAAATCTTCACCCTCATAGAGGCTTTCAATGTATTCTTCCCACCTATCTGCTCTCTCCTCTGCATTTAACAGTGAAATTCCCGTTGCACTCTTAATGTTACCACCGTTGCTTTTAATGTCACCAAATGTTGTTTTGACTTTCCTGTATGCTGAGTCTGTCCTTCCGACACTCATATCTTTTTCGATGTCTTCTCATTTTTCCTGCAGCCATTTCTTCTTAGCTTCCCTGCAGTTCCTATTTATTTCATTCCTCAGCGACTTGTACTTCTGTATTCCTGATTTTCCCGGAACATGTTTGTACTTCCTCATCAATCAATTGAAGTATTTCTTCTGTTACCCATGGTTTCTTCGCAGCTACCTCCTTTGTACCTATGTTTTCCTTCCCAACTTCTGTGATAGCCCTTTTTAGAGATGTCCATTCCTCTTCAACTGTACTGCCTACTGCGCTATTCCTTATTGCTGTATCTATAGCGTTAGAGAAATTCAAACGTATCTCGTCATTCCTTAGTACTTCCGTATCCCACTTCTTTGTGTTTACTTACGCCGGCCGGTGTGGCCAAGCGGTTCTAGGCGCTACAGTCTGGAACCGCGCGACCACTACGGTCGCAGGTTCGAATCCTGCCTCGGGCATGGATGTGTGTGATGTCCTTAGGTTAGTTAGGTTTAAGTAGTTCTAAGTTCTAGGGGACTGATGACCTCAGATGTTAAGTCCCATAGTGCTCAGAGCCATTTGAACCATTTTTTGTTTACTCACGGAAGGGCAAATGCCAACAGACGGCGAGGAGCAAGGATGTATCGGGAGACCTATCCCCGCCGACAACCACCACAGCATTCAATGTTTGACATAATGTTTGTCTGAGGCGGGATCATTTCGGGAAGCAGGAAATCGTGAAGGACGTACCCGAAATGTTCGGACACCAGACTTGCAGGAAAATGTGGTCAACACTGTGGAAGGCGACCGCCGTGTCAGTACCAGGCAGTTGGATCGCCAGTACAGGGAAAGCCAGCCGACCGTTTGGAACATTCTCCAGGACAATTGTTAGTACCCTTATCACTTACAAAATGTGCAGGGCTTACTAGCGACAGACATTCCACATCGGGAGCAGTTTTTCCACTGATTTCTTCACCAGGCAACCACGATTCCGGAATTTGTGTCATCTATCCTATTCACGGATGAGGCCACCTTTACGCATGATGGTATCTTCAGCTTTCATAACAGTTATTTGTGGGACAGTGTGCAAAACTCTCACAGTACGGTGACAGCGAGTCGTCAGCAACGGTACAGCCGGAATGTGTGTTCCGGGATAATTGGCGACCTATTTTAGGACCACTCTTCCTTCCACGGCGTCTAACACACCGGAAATATCGGAGTTTCTTACGGGTGACTTTGCCGCTTCTGCTGGAAGAAGTTCCAAAAATGGTTCAAATGGCTCTGAGCACTATGGGACTTAACTGCTGAGGTCATCAGTCCCCTAGAACTTAGAACTACTTAAACCTAACTAACCTAAGGACATCACACACATCCATGCCCGAGGCAGGATTCGAACCTGCGACCGTAGCGGTCGCGCGGTTCCAGACTGTAGCGCCTAGAACCGCTCGGCCACCACGGCCGGCCTGGAAGAAGTTCCATTGATGATTGTCACCCTGTTACTATTTTCTCTACACGAAACAAAACTTTCAGACAGTATCCACACACACCGGTGAACGTATTCCGAAATTGTACCATCATACGACACACACCTTACCAGCTGTACCGTTAGTTGAGTGAAGAATTAGCGTCTGCTTCAAATAGTGGGCAGGAAAAGCTCAACATCAGGCATGAGGTTTTAATTAATTACCTACTTACTCTTAACTCTGTTCGCAACAAACTTTGCAGACAGTATCCACATACACCGCTGAATGTACCTGCAAATTTATATCAGTGCACGACGCATAATTCAGGAGAGAGGACGTCATAAACATTGAGATCCCTGAAAAACTTGCGTTTGATTAAAATGAAGCGCAAATTACGCAGACTATACCCATCTAGTATTTCATAATGATAGTACTTAGCGACTTTCAACAAACTTTAAGCATCATTTGAAACATTTTCAAAACATTTTTCCACTTACGCGGTTAACGTCACATATGACTATTCGACGTACAGGGCTATTACAAATGATTGAAGCGATTTCATAAATTCGCTGTAGCTCCATTCATTGACATATGGTCACGACACACTACAGATACGTAGAAAAACTCATAAAGTTTTGTTCGGCTGAAGCCGCACTTCAGGTTTCTGCCGCCAGAGCGCTCGAGAGCGCAGTAAGACAAAATGGCGACAGGAGCCGAGAAAGCGTATGTCGTGCTTCAAATACAGTCACATCAGTCAGTCATAACAGTGGAACGACACTTCAGGACGAAGTTCAACAAAGATCCACCAACTGCTAACTCCATTCGGCGATGGTATGCGCAGTTTAAAGCTTCTGGATGCCTCTGTAAGGGGAAATCAACGGTTCGGCCTGCAGTGAGCGAAGAAACGGTTGAACGCGTGCGGGTAAGTTTCACGCGTAGCCCGCGGAAGTCGACGAATAAAGCAAGCAGGGAGCTAAACGTACCACAGCCGACGGTTTGGAAAATCTTACGGAAAAGGCTAAAGCAGAAGCCTTACCGTTTACAATTGCTACAAGCCCTGACACCCGATGACAAAGTCAAACGCTTTGAATTTTCGGCGCGGTTGCAACAGCTCATGGAAGAGGATGCGTTCAGTGCGAAACTTGTTTTCAGTGATGAAGCAACATTTTTTCTTAATGGTGAAGTGAACAGACACAATTTGCGAATCTGGGCGGTATAGAATCCTCAAGCATTCGTGCAGCAAATTCGCAATTCACCAAAAGTTAACGTGTTTTGTGCAATCTCACGGTTTAGTAAAGTTTACGGCCCTTTTTTCTTCTGCGAAAAAAACGTTACAGGACACGTGTATCTGGACATGCTGGAAAATTGGCTCATGCCACAACTGGAGACCGACAGCGCCGACTTCATCTTTCAACGGGATGGTGCTCCACCGCACTTGCATCATTATGTTCGGCATTTCTTAAACAGGAGATTGGAAAACCGATGGATCGGTCGTGGTGGAGATCATGATCAGCAATTCGTGTCATGGCCTCCATGCTCTCCCGACTTAACCCCATGCGATTTCTTTCTGTGGGCTTATGTGAAAGATTCAGTGTTTAAACCTCCTCTACCAAGAAACGTGCCAGAACTGCGAGCTCGCATCAACGATGCTTTCGAACTCATTGATGGGGACATGCTGCGCCGAGTGTGGGAGGAACTTGATTATCGGCTTGATGTCTCCCGAATCACTAAAGGGGCACATATCGAACATTTGTGAATGCCTAAAAAACTTTTTGAGTTTTTGTATGTGTGTGCAAAGCATTGTGAAAATATCTCAAATAGTAAAGTTATTGTAGAGCTGTGAAATCGCTTCAATCATTTGTAATAACCGTGTATTATCTCATTTGTGAAGTCGTCATAGTTTTAACCTTGTTTTATACAGGAGAGTTCGACTCTTTAAAGAACTGTTAGTTTACTGGTGCTAACTAGAACAATAAGCAGACTAATAGGAAATATGTTTTGATAAGAGTGAACAACTTTCAGGCTACTAGCGCGCCGTGCAGGGGAACGTATAAGGGAAGAATACATGCATCAAAAAAGCGTGCGCGCGTGTCTGTCTGTATGGGGGGGGGGGGGGGGGGGTCTGGTGGATGGTTTGTTTATTAAGACAGGGACATGAAAATTGAGTACAGTTCAGTGTAAATCCTTGTATGAACGCAAGAAAAAATGTAACTTAATAAATTGTGTGCAAGTAGTTAGCCTTTTCTCCCACTTAAAAAGGCGAGCTGACATGTGGGTCAACGATTTTGATCAAGTTCGGCAGGGACGTTCTACATTGAAAATAAAGACACACGTGTTTCGGCTTTTTGTTACACACTTCCTGGTTTTCGGAAGAATCGAGGTCAAAGTTCAACTGTATTTTCAATACTATACATCGAAAGATCGACTAAACACAAACATTGTTATTACTATGATTTGGGTTCCAACGTTATTAATGTTAGAGTTACTAACGTTTGTACGTTTTGACGCTGTAGCTAGGGTACCCGTCATTCAGTACGTCTAGCGGAGCGACCAAGGTACCGAATTGATGGTCCGAGTTTGATTCTTGGGCCTAGCTTTTTCATTCGATATTTTTTTCGGTGTATCTGATAATATTCTAGGAACAGGAATACATTTCCTTCTTTTTTTGAAGTAAAACATCGGGAGGACTGATCAATAATCAAATCAGTATACAGGGGATGCAGATTTGTGGCACCAGAAATGCGGAGGGAAATAGTGACCGCCCTGCTGTAACTTCCAAAAATCGTGCCTCCTTGCGGACACTGGAAATCGGGCAGCATATTGCCACAACATTTCTGAGAACCAGGAGCCCACAACGGGAGAGCTTAAGCCGTCCCATACACATAGCGCGCCGGCCGAAGTGGCCGTGCGGTTAAAGGCGCTGCAGTCTGGAACCGCAGGACCGCTACGGTCGCAGGTTCGAATCCTGCCTCGGGCATGGATGTTTGTGATGTCCTTAGGTTAGTTAGGTTTAACTAGTTCTAAGTTCTAGGGGACTAATGACCTCAGCAGTTGAGTCCCATAGTGCTCAGAGCCATTTGAACCATTTTTGAACACATAGCGCTACGAACACCGAAGTGCGTCACTGTGCCCTCACAGGCCTGCCTCAGCGAAGGGGAATTCACGAATCTCACACCTCAAGCAGTAACGAAGCATACTATTACGAGTTGTCGTCGGGAGAAGAGCAGATTTTGGTTCTGACTCTGGCTACTGGTCCGTCCGTGCCGTGTACTTGACTGACGCGTGCAATACGTTATACAGGGTGAGTCAGCTAACATTAGCGCTGGATGTATTTCGTAAACCACATCAAATACTGACGAATCGATTCCACAGACCGAACGTGAGGAGAGGGGCTAGTGTAATTGGTTAATACAAACCACAAAACAAAATGCACGGAAGTATGTTTTTTAACACAAACCTACGTTTTTTAAATGGAACCCCGTTAGTTTTCTTAGCACATCTGAACGTATAAACAAATACGTAATCAGTGGCGTTTGTTGCATTGTAAAATGTTAATTACATCCGGAGATATTGTAACTTAAAGTTGACGCTTGAGTACCACTCCTCCGCTGTTCGACCGTGTGTATCGGAGAGCACCGAATTACGTAGGGATCCAAAGGGACGGTGATGGACCTTAGGTACAGAAGAGACTGGAACAGCACATTACGTCCACATGCTAACACCTTTTTATTTGTCTTTTTCACTGACGCACATGTACATTACCATGAGGGGTAAGGTACACGTACACACGTGGTTTCCGTTTTCAAGTACGAAGTGGAATAGAGTGTGTCCCGACATGTCAGGCCAATAGATGTTCAATGTGGTGGCCATCATTTGCTGCACACAATTGCAATCTCAGGCGTAATGAATGTCGTACACGCCGCAGTGCATCTGGTGTAATGTCGCCGCAGGCTGCCACAATACGTTGTTTCATATCCTCTGGCGTTGTAGGCACATCACGGTACACATTCTCCTTTAACGTACCCCACAGAAAGAAGTCCAGAGGTGTAAGATCAGTAGAACGGGCTGGCCAATTTATGCGTCCTCCACGTCCTATGAAACGCCCGTCGAACATCCTGTCAAGGGTCAGCCTAGTGTTAATTGCGGAATGTGCAGGTGCACCATCATGCTGATACCACATACGTCGACGCGTTTCCAGTGGGACATTTTCGAGCAACGTTGGCAGATCATTCTGTAGGAACGCGATGTATGTTGCAGTGCTCTCCGATACACACGACCGAACAGCGGAGGAGTGGTACTCAAGCGTCAACTTTAGGTTACAATATCTCCGGATGTAATTAACATATTACAATGCAACAAACGGCGCTGATTACATATTTGTATATATGTTCAGATGTGCTAACAAAACTAACGGGTTTCCATTTAAAAAAACGTAGGTTTGTGTTAAAAGACATACTTCCGTGCATGTGTGTATGGTTTGTATTAAACAATTACACTAGCCGCTCTCCTCACGTTCGGTCTGTGGAATCGTTTCGCCAGTATTTGATGTGGTTTACGAAATATATCCAGCGGTAACGTTAGGTGACTCACCCTGTATGCAGGGTGTTTTTTTCCACCGTGTACAAACTCTAAGGATTATCTCCGAAAATGCATGGTTTCCATGCTAGAGACCACACATTCATTCATTGTTACGATACAGCCACAGTTAGAGTATGTACTGAAAACTGTTTGCATGTGGCTGCTATATGATCGTGATCCAGCGCACTACGCCGTTAGCGTCCGGACGCATTTCGATCGTGTATTCCCCGGTCGATGTATTGGACGAGGGGGTCCAGCTGCATGGCCTACTCGTTCACCGGATCTCAGCCCGTGCGATTTCCGGATATGGGACCACCTCAAAAGTATCGTGTGTGCAGAGCGCATTCCAGGTGTGGAGACACTGCAGCAGCGTATTCATGGTGCCTTTGACACTGTTCGGATGCAACCTGGCCTATGTGAATGTGTGTGACAGAACATGCTATGGCGGCCACACGCACGCGTTGAGGGCACATGGAAACCATTTTCATCATATACTCTAACTGCGGCTTCCTGATACAGCGCGTATTAGACCGCAGTCTCTCTAACAATGTATGATTGAATAAATGGTCTCCAGCATGGAAACGATGCATTTCCGGACTTAAGTTCGTTAGACCTTTTTTTCCGTATCCACTCATCGATCAGTCCCTAGAGTTTGTAAACGGCGGAAAAAAATCATCCTATATATCCACCCGAGTGTTTATTGGAGCATTGTGTAAAAATTTGAGTTAAATCGATTAAGAACTTCTTCAGATTTTTGGTATCAACATTAAACAACGTCTTGCCTTTTACTGGTAACATGAAAATAAATTAACATTTGATGCCATCATGCGAAATGCCTTATTGTTAAATGAAAATAATTTGAAAGGTATGTTCCAAGGTCTGATCAGGGTAGCTCCAGAAAATAGTTGGTAATTGTCAACCGCAAGGTGGAACGAGTATAATATCTTTGAGTAGGAGGATCTTTGATGGTTAAGAGAGCCGGGAGCGTGCAGTAACCTCCATTTTGCCAGAAATGCAAAATGTATTTGATCAGCAATCAAGTTTAAGAGAATAATGCCGTTTGTACAATGGCATTAAGATGGTACTGGAAAATTAACCTTTGGCCCTGATGTTTACTTGGTTCTTTCATTGGTGGGCAACTTCTGTTTACTACTCATTTTCATATTCAATACAAGCAAAGGATGTGGATTCAGGTTGTTAGATTTAAACACAATGTTTATCTCAATATGTATATTCTTGAAATTTTAAGTCATACACAAAACCTACCATTTCAAACCTTTTTCGTAGCACGAATCACTCTTACAAAAAAAATTTTACAAAACGCTTACTGTGTCAAACCTAGGACATACAAATCCTAATTCTGAACATTATCTAACAAAAACCAATTTGAAATGATTATATACCTTCTCTCTTTCACGTGCTAAAGTTTGGTCAGGGGCAGCGACCTACTTTAACGCTGTCACCACATGTCTGCTTCCTTCGGGCACCTAACTGCGACTCCTCCCTTAAAGCTGTCTGCACACGTGTGCTTCCTCCGGGCACCAACCTGCGACTCAAGGTTTTTTACTGCGCGCGCCCGGCTACTCAAAGATATTATATTCGTTCCACCTTGCGGTTGGCAAGTACCGACTATTTTCTGGAGCTACCCTGATCAGACCTTAGCACATATATTTCAAATATTCATTTGTCACACTCTGACGTGGGAACACTAGAGGCAAACCAAAATGGGGTGGGGTGGGGGGAAGGCAAGGAATGATGACAGGAAATGCATCAGGACACCCGATCTGTTACTCTTATAATAAAAGGGAGAACTACTGTATTTTTCTGTCGTTGCTATTCATTCTTATCTTTTGGTCTTCTATTCCTTGGACGCAAAATTCTATTTATCGGATCGGTAAGATTTTACGAAAACATGACATAAAACCTGTCTTTACACCAACAAAGAAAATAAGTCAAGTACTATGATCTGTGAAAGATAAACGCCCTCCCCTGTGTGTGTAAAATTCCATGTACCTGTGGTAAAGTTTATATTGGTACTACCTAAAGAAGCGTAAACACGCGACTGAAAGAGCATAAAAGTCTTTGTCGACTTGGAAAAATAGAAAAATCAGCTGTAGCGGAACATACTCTTCAACCAGGCAACCACCAAGTGAAGTTTTCGGATACCGATGTTTTATCTACAACGTTGAATTACTATCCACGGCTATATAGCTATTGAAATTTATAAACATCACGATAATTTTAATAGGAAAGAGGAGGCTATGAAACTTAGCGATATATGGACAGTGGCTCTACAAAATTGCTAACAATTTTTATCTTTGACAAGGTGGTAATCGATAATCAACCTAACCTTGCTATGAATTATCACTGCTCATCACGTGTCACCTGAACCACGCCCCCCTTTCTCACAATATATAAGTCGCTCTCGGACACCCGACCAGTCAGTCGGCAAGACTCAGCGGAGCAGCGCCTCTGAGGAAGTCCAGCGCAGTCCTGTACGAAACGTAAGGAGCAGAAAAGTTCTTGGACCACGACGTCACATCCTGGAAAGTATATCAATAGCCATGTTGCTACCACGTTCTGCTTTGTATCTTAGTTGAAGTGAAATGTACTGAATGCCATGTTTCCGCAGGAGTATACAGTTCTTTCCAGATTTTGGGCCAGCATAAGGCGGATGAAGGATTTTTCGCTTCGCTTCTTCTGTCTCGGTCTCAACCTCTTTGTCAGGCATTCTTCATTTTTATTGCACCGCCCGTTCAGTTTGATGATCTGAGTACTCTGTGGTGACGCAACTCACGACTCCAGAGGGCACTGCACCAAAATCCATAAGCCGCGCTCGAAACATTCGTAGCACAGCAGCTGTAAAGGGTGGCCAGTAAGAAAAGAGTGTGCCGGGGGGAGGGGGGGGGGGGGGCCGCAACTGCCAACCCATCACGTGTGTCGATAGCGACTGGTCGATGTCTCGTTAAATACCGGAGCACTTGCGGTGAGGTGGGCTTTGGTCTCAGTATCCGTTAAACAATCAGGATAGGCTTCAGGTTGCGTGCCCCTTCCCTTTGCGATGGTAGATACTGGTTCAGCAGATAAAAGCAGCGCTGGCGAAAAGCCAGCTAAATACCTACCACGCAGAGGTCACAGAACTCCAGTGCATAGGCAGCATCTGAAAGTTAGTTAAGCTATCGGGCATTCGGGGTTCTTGCCTGACTAGTTTGAAAAAATTGCAAAAAACTCCTTAAGACGCCTTGCTAAACCCTCAGGAGAGGACAGGTAGTTGTGGAAAGGAGCCAAAATAAGCGGCTGTCAGTTACGCTCGAACATACAAACTTTTATTTGATCAAACACTACAAGAGCCAAGATTTTTTCTTTTTCTAAAAAAAAGTACGGCTTTAGTTTTGGAACTTAATTAGCGGATGAATGCGCCGTACAATTTCATGCCTTACGGGCAAGACCACTTTAATTTAAAAACGGCTGAAAGCCAATAACTTAAAGCTCAATCAAAATCAGAAATTTAAAAGGCAAAGCCTTACCTTAAAACAGTTCTTAAATTAGTCTGAAGGTCCAAACCATCTGACGCCTTAAGGGCAAAACAACCTTAATCTAAAAATCGGCTAGAAGCAATACAAGTTCAAACAATAAAAGGCAGAACACCCAAGGGCGCTCAGAAGTTCCGAGGGTCGGCCTGGAATTCAAACACTAAGATTCGCTTAGATGAGACAGGAAGTCGGCCCAACTATTCTCGATCCGACGACAACCCAACCGACAAACAGTCAACGCACCCACCGACAAGATAACTTCCACTTCTCCCGACCAGCACACAACAGGGAGTTCAATGGAAAGACGTAGAACGTATTGGCGCCCACAGCCAATCATACACGGAGCTGCCAAACTACACACCGTGCTGCACAGCAACAACAAGATGAGCAAAGTACACTGTCTGAATTTACTTCAACGGCCAAGGCAGGTAACGGGAACGTTAGCGGCCACAAGGCAGAAGATTCCGCTGGTTAACTTCAGTTCGAAGAAACAAGTACGAGGTGCATTCAAGTTCTAAGGCCTCCGAATTTTTTTTCCAACTAACTACTCACCCGAAATCGATGAAACTAGCGTTACTTCTCGACGTAATCGCCCTGCAGGAGTCTGTTTTGACCACTGGAAAATCGCTGAGGCAATAGCAGCACGGCTGGTGAATGTGCGGCCACGGAGAGTGTCTTTCATTGTTGGAAAAAGCCAAAAGTCACTAGGAGCCAGGTCAGGTGAGTAGGGAGCATGAGGAATCACTTCAAAGTTGTTATCACGAAGAAACTGTTGCGTAACGTTAGCTAGACGTGCGGGTGCGTTGTCTTGGTGAAACAGCACACGCGCAGCCCTTCCCGGACGTTTTTGTTGCATTGCAGGAAGGAATTTGTTCTTCAAAACATTTTCGTAGGATGCACCTGTTACCGTAGTGCTCTTTGGAACGCAATGGGTAAGGATTACGCCCTCGCTGTCCCAGAACATGGACACCATCATTTTTTCAGCACTGGCGGTTACCCGAAATTTTTTTGGTGGCGGTGAATCTGTGTGCTTCCATTGAGCTGACTGGCGCTTTGTTTCTGGATTGAAAAATGGCATCCACGTCTCATCCATTCTCACAACCGACGAAAAGAAAGTCCCATTCATGCTGTGGTTGCGCGTCAACATTGCTTGGCAACATGCCACACGGGCAGCCGTGTGGTCGTCCGTCAGCATTCGTGGCACCCACCTAGATGACACTTTCAGGTCGTCATGCAGGATTCTGTGCACAGAACCCACAGAAATGCCAACTGTGGAGGCGATCTGTTCAACCGTCATTCGGCGATACCCCAAAACATTTCTCTCCACTTTCTCGATCATGTCGTGAGACCGGCTTGTGAGAGCCCGAGGTTGTTTCGGTTTGTTGTCATACGATGTTCTGCCTTCATTAAACTGTTGCACCCACGAACGCACTTTCGACACATTCATAACTCCATCACCACATGTCTCCTTCAACTGTCGATGAATTTCAATTGGTTTCACACCACGCAAATTCCGAAAACGAATGATTGCACGCTGTCCAAGTAAGGAAAACGTCGCCATTTTAAGTATTTAAAACAGTTCTCATTCTCGCCGCTGGCGGTAAAATTCCATCTGCCGTATGGTGCTGCCATCTCTGTGACGTATTGACAATGAATGTGACCTCATTTTAAAACAATGCGCATGTTTCTATCTCTTTCCAGTCCGGAGAAAAAAAATCGGAGGCCTTAGAACTTGAATGCAGCTCGTGTAGTTAAACTCCACCGGAGGGTAGCTAAAAGTTGCCAACTTGAAGACACACGTTGTTGCTCGTGGGAATATCCCAACAGCTGACAACGAACTCCAAAAGACACAATTTGAACAGCCGTGACTTCCTGGTAGGTTAAGTCAAAACCCAACTTTCATGTCGAGGATCGGTGATTCACGAACCTCGTAGCAATGGGAACAGCACCTCACACTTCGACATTGCGTAGAGGCTGGCAGCGGGCCCGACCCAACTACGCGCCGCGGAAATTTCCTCCCTGCTCTACGCCAACCGATCAACTGCCCGCACACAGCCCAGCTGGAAACTATAAGCGCCAGACCATTGATAGTTCAAGGTGCGAGTATCGATACACACGGCTGCTGTCACCAGCAGAAAGAGAGGATCACTATCGCGATAACCGCGGGAGACTAAACACAGAATAGAGCAGAATCTGAGCAGTTCTCTTAGGTTGTTCGCAGATGATGCTGTAATTTACCGTCTAGTAAGGTCATCCGAAGACCAGTATCAGTTGCAAAGCGATTTAGAAAAGATTGCTGTATGGTGTGGCAGGTGTCAGTTGACGCTAAATAATGAAAAGTGTGAGGTAATCCACATGAGTTCCAAAAGAAATCCGTTGGAATTCGATTACTCGATAAATAGTACAATTCTCAAGGCTGTCAATTCAACTAAGTACCTGGGTGTTAAAATTACGAACAACTTCAGTTGGAAAGACCGCATAGATAATATTGCGGGGAACGCGAGCTAAAGGTTGCGTTTCATTGGCAGGACACTTAGAAGATGCAACAAGTCCACTAAGGAGACAGCTTAGACTACACTCGTTCGTCCTCTGTTAGAATATTGCTGCGCGGTGTGGGATCCTTACCAGGTGGGATTGACGGAGGTCATTACAGCAAAGACGTTTTTCGTCGCGGCGAGATCTATTTACGAAATTTCAGTCACCAACTTTCTCTTCCAAATGCGAAAATATTTCGTTGAGCCCAACCTACATAGGTAGGAATGATCATCAAAATAAAATAAGAGAAATCAGAGCTCGAACAGAAAGGTTTAGGTGGTAGAGAGAGATAGTATGATTGTGGTTCGACGAACCCTCTGCCAAGCACTTAAATGTGAATTGCAGCGTAGTCATGTAGATATAGAAGATTTAAACCAACGCATAGCATGAGGAAGCCATGGCTCATTCCTTTAAATTGGTTTATTGTCTTTAAAACACGGCCTATCAAGTCCGTATTTAATATCCTGTTATCAATTATGCGATGTTGCTGACTGTGTCAGTAACAAGTTCACGCCCAAAAGCAGCCAGAAGATATCGAGTCCGACCCCATATTTTAACCGTCCTAAACAGTCACTGACCCACGACTACCTACAAGTTAACACAATCAGTCGTTCAGTAGTCTTCTTGTACAGAAGTGCTCGCCATAATGTCTCGTAATCTGCACGAAACACGCCACACGGAGTTTATGCACGACTTGAAATGTTCACACGCGAAATGTCCTAAATTAAATCACTCACAAAGGTCAAACATTCTCAAAGTACTCAGCACTTTACTTGCTTTTCGTCATCTACACGAGAATCGATCCAACGCGTGGATTTGTTCACGTTGGTACAAATTTGATCAGCACAATTTAACACAGATGTTTCAGAAGGCGGCACCCGAGTGACTATATCTACTCAGAGATTTGAGGCACAAAGCCCTACTCAGACACGCGGGAAATGCTGAATTATTATTTTATAATAGTTAATCAGCCAATCAAATTGTCTCGAGCACTTCTACACTTGCCGTATTTCTAACGTCAGCCAATCAGATTACCACAAGTAATTTAGAAGAGAAATCTCGTAATTCTGAAACTAAATAAAATTTAATGAAAACAAAATACGATTCCTTTCACAAAATAAATTACTAATAAATTTAATACCGAACGCCCCTTATGGCTGGCCTGAACAAAGTCAAGATCACTCGGACATGCGTCACAAATTCCCCTATTACACCACAACATTCTCACACTTACATTTAAATAGTTTTCATAAAATATCACATTCTCATGTATGTATATCCTCCATTCACTCTTTGAGCCTTCGAAGTTCATTAATACGATCTTTATTTATACAGATGGCTCTAAGACCAATGACGGTGTCGGGTGTTCTTATATTGTCGGGGCACACAGTTTCAAATAGCGGCTCCATGGCCATTGTTCGGTCTTCACAGCTGAGCTATTTGCCCTCTACCAGGCTGTTCTTTACATCCGCCGCCTCCGACATTCAGCTTATGTCATCTGCTCCGATTCCCTGAGCGCCCTGCAGAGCCTCAGTGATCCGTATCCGGTTCACCCATTCGTGCACCGGATCCAACGCTCTCTTCGGCAGCTGGCGGACGACGGTTCTCCGGTTACCTTTATGTGGGTTCCTGGCCGTGTCGGTATCCCTGGGAACGAAGCTGCAGATGCCGCGGCCAAGGCTGGGGTCCTCCAGCCTCGGACAGTTTCTTGTCGTGTGCCTTCATCTGATTTTTGCAGGGTCATTTGTCAGCGCATTTTATCGCTGTGGCATGCCGAACGGTCTACACTTACTGGAAACAAGCTTCGGGCCTCGAAACCTCTCCCCACGGCTCGGACGACCTCTTCACGCCCTTCTCGGCGGGAGGAGGTCGTTTTGGCCCGGTTACGGACTGGACACTGCCGGTTCAGTCACCGCCATCTGCTGACGGCTGCGCCGGCGCCGTTCTGCCCGTGTGGGCAATTGCAGACGGTACGCCACATTTTAACGTCCTGTCCGAATTTTAATACACGTTGATCTTGGCCTGCCATGTACTCCGGATGAAATTTTAGCGGATGACCCAGGAGCAGCTGCTCGCGTTGTTCGTTTTATCCACTTGACAAACCTCTCTAACGACATTTGATTATGCTGTATTCTTTTAATCCCTTGCCTGTTAATTTGCCTTTTATAGTGTTGTCCTTTCTGGTTGCTGTTTTAACCTCGTGCCTCGCAGTGCATTCATAATTTAGTCTGGGCGCTACTGACCACTGTAGTTGTGCGCCATAAAACCACAAAATAAAAAAGAAACTCTTTGAGCCTTTTCAAAAGATTCACACAACCAAAACGCAATGAGATAAAAAAATTTCCAAAGTGCATAATTTTAATGATGTCTGAAATCTGTGGTAATGAAACTAAATAGCCGGCCACGGTGGTCTCG
Organism: Schistocerca americana; assembly: GCF_021461395.2. NCBI lineage: Eukaryota > Metazoa > Arthropoda > Insecta > Orthoptera > Acrididae > Schistocerca > Schistocerca americana. The sequence goes on along the minus strand of NC_060128.1, from coordinate 113,951,938 downwards.
CGGTTCTAGGCGCGCAGTCCGGAACCGCGCGACTGCTACGGTCGCCGGTTCGAATCCTGCCTCGGGCAGGGATGTGTGTGACGTCCTTAGGTTAGTTAGGTTTAAGTAGTTCTAAGTTCTAGGGGACTGATGACCACAGCTGTTAAGTCCCATAGTGCTCAGAGCCGTTTGAACCATTTGAAACTAAACAAAATTCCAGAAAATAAGATTACGTGAACCTATCCTCTTGGTTGTATTTAAATTGATACTATGGATGAAGACGTTACAGTATCTAACTCTCTTTCACAATACCAGCAGGGATGTTGTGCTGTTTCAGGTAAAAATTTATATCTCCGAAAATACTGAGGTTATTCATTTGAAATTTTAACGATACAGTTCTGTTACCCGTAGAATTTGGTACACTAAGGATGAAAAAGATTGACTAATATTTAATAGTCCTTCTTCACATTCATCGAGAGAGTGTGTAACGTACAGAACGCAGCGTTTATCAAGTAGACGGCTCGCCCGGCCCAGTAGGCATCGTCAGCGGTGCCAGCTTTAAAACAAAAATCTCTCCTCCCGGCTCCACAGCAAGCGACGTTTTCAATGCAAGGTGACAACTCTTAGTTTTCTACGTTACACACTGGCCTACGGCGAACAATTCTCTTCAGCGGGCCGAGTCGTGTCTACTCTCCAGTTACCGCCGAGTCTGCAAGCTGCGGAGCTTGTTCCTCGCCTCCAAGACTCAGGCTCCGTAGGCATCGCAGACCAGCTCTGGACTCTACGTAGGCATCACTCAGAGGCACAGTGACACGTTTTCGTTACTTTGGACGACTCGTAATAATATCAAACGTCTGATTTTGCTGGACATTACACAAGAGGCCGTGATGCCGTGTTTCTTGACTTCCGCAAGGCGTTCGATACAGGTCCCCACAGTCGTTTAATGAACAAAGTAAGAGCATATGGACTATCAGACCAATTGTGTGATTGGATTGAGGAGTTCCTAGATAACAGAACGCAGCATGTCATTCTCAATGGAGAGAAGTCTTCCGAAGTAAGCGTGATTTCAGGTGTGCCACAGGGGAGTGTCATGGGACCGTTTCTGTTCACAATATACATAAATGACCTGGTGGACGACATCGGAAGTTCACTGAAGCTTTTTGCAGATGATGCTGTGGTGTATCGAGAGGTTGTAACAATGGAAAATCGTACTGAAATGCAGGAGGATCTGCAGCGAATTGACGCATGGTGCAGGGAATGGCAATTGAATCTCAATGTAGACAAGTGTAATGTGCTGCGAATACATAGAAAGATAGTTCCCTTATCATTTAGCTACACAATAACAGGTCAGCAACTGGAAGCAGTTAATTCCATAAATTATCTGGGAGTACGCATTAGGAGTGATTTAAAATGGAATGATCATATAAAGTTGATCGTCGGTAAAGCAGATGCCAGACTGAGATTCATTGGAAGAATCCTAAGGAAATGCAATCCGAAAACAAAGGAAGTAGGTTACAGTACACTCGTTCGCCCACTGCTTGAATACTGCTCAGCGGTGTGGGATCCGTACCAGATAGGGTTGATAGAAGAGATAGAGAAGATCCAACGGAGAGCAGCGCGCTTCGTTACAGGATCATTTAGTAATCGCGAAAGCGTTACGGAGATGATAGATAAACTCCAGTGGAAGACTCTACAGGAGAGACGCTCAGTAGCTTGGTACGGGCTTTTGTTAAAGTTTCGAGAACATACCTTCACCGAGGAGTCCAGCAGTATCTTGCTCCCCCCTACGTATATCTCGCGAAGAGACCATGAGGATCGAATCAGAGAGATTGGAGCCCACACAGAAGCATACAGACAATCCTTCTTTCCACGAGCAATACGAGACTGGAATAGAAGGGAGAACCGATAGAGGTACTCAGGGTACCCTCCGCCACACACCGTCAGGTGGCTTGCGGAGTATGGATGTAGATGTAGATGTAGAAGAGGAAGCATCATTTAAGTTGCATATTTCTCCCTATTTAATGAATATCATTTTATTAGTAATTGTTGAGAATCTTCCTGATTGAAGATAACCCAGGCCGTCCTCTTGCATTCCCAACACACCTCTTCCGTCGGAATACTCTTCGAAGATGTTGTAACTCTCCGACGTGTCTCTCCTTATCTGTAAGTGTTCGAGGTGTATGGAACAGAGTCTTTTAGCACCGATTTTCGTTGTGACTCGGGGTAACGGCTCGAATCTAGGAGGTATAGGTCAGTGGACGTAGATATAAGGGGAAATCAAATGAAAACGACACATGAAAAGAAAGAGTAAACTATTTATTATTTGAAAGGTAACTGGTACGTGACCCTTTTAATACGAACTTGCACAATCCATCCCACAAGTATTATCAGGACGGGAAACGGGATGGCTGGTAGTCATACTTTCATTCATACTTACTTAATTTATTAACATAAGGTTGCTTCAGACAATTCCCCACAATCTTCAGTACAATGCAGCATTTACTTAGTATAAGCTCTTATTGAAACAAGACAGTTATCAGAACCCAACAAGTATAACCACAAAATGCATATAAAATCAGTTAAGAAACAACTAGCAAACACAGTATTGCCGTGGCTTCGCCACGCTTAACAGAAGCTTACAACTGACGGTACAGTTTCTATCAGAGTGGGCCAGCCACATAATTGCATTTGAATGCTACACGGCCCAACACAGTCCAAACAACACTTAAATCTCACGTGGCTAACCACAATTCACTAGAACATGGATATGTAACAGAAGCAAGAAAGTTTGCCATGAAACAAACCGATTACACTTGACGTGACTACACACTCTACCTTAAATAGAATTAATTACTTAACATCTGCTCAATTTGCTAACGTTTACCTAGTTGCATTTCTATCTTTATATAACCTCCTCCCCCCCCCCACCCCCCAAAAAAGTTGTTAAATATCAGAAAATCAGAAGCAAATTACCAAATGCGTTTTACCCGCGCTGGCGGAAGGGAAAGATATATAGAACTTTTGGTATGGGGTCTTTACCCAAAGCATCCAGCCGTGGCAGGGTTACGTAAACACAGCAGGACCTAGGCTGCAGGTGACAGCTGACTCCCCGCCATGGCGTTGGCACTTACAGCAGCTTTTGACAAACACAGGACAATTGCAACTCTCTGACACACACACAAAAATACGGGGCGGAATCCTTGCACCAGACATACGTGCATCAGCCTACAAAATGTTCTGTCTACGCCAACCACTGACATTTAAATTGAAACCATTTAAGCACTGTTCACCGATAATAGTAATATCACTTAGGTACAGTTTTCAATCACTTAATACCCTTAATAATCAATTATAGAATAACCAGTACAGTTATAACTGAGACTTCACTGAGAAGCCAACATTTAACCATCTCGCACGGAGCTCATCCACATACGTTTCGATTAACGGCTGCGTAAGTTCCTCAATCATCCAGCGAGTGAAACGCCTCTTAACACGTCGCTCAGCCACATACACTAATAGCCAACTTACTTAATGTTTGCACACAGCACAACTCAGCGGCTCCAGCAACTTAACGACTTTACTTCAGGAACCTTTCCCTTCATACGATGTGCATTCAAGTTCTAAGGCCTCCGATTTTTTTTCTCCGGACTGGAAAGAGATAGAAACATGCGCATTGTTTTAAAATGAGGCCGCGTTCATTGTCAATACGTCCCAGAGATGGCAGCACCGTAGGGCAGATGGAATTTTACCTCCAGCGGCGAGAATGAGAACTGTTTCAAATACTTAAAATGGTGACGTTTTCCTTACTTGAACAGCGTGCAGTCATTCGTTTTCTGAATTTGCGTGGTGTGAAACCAATTGAAATTCATCGACAATTGAAGAAGACATGTGGTGATGGAGTTATGGATGTGTCGAAAGTGCGTTCGTGGGTGCGACAGTTTAATGAAGGCAGAACATCGTGTGACAACAAACCGAAACAACCTCGGGCTCGCACAAGCTGGTCTGACGACATGATCGAGAAAGTGCAGAGAATTGCTTTGGGGGATCGCCGAATGACTGTTGAACAGATCGCCTCCAGAGTTGGCATTTTTGTGGGTTCTGTGTACACAATCCTGCATGACGACCTGAAAATGCGAAAAGTGTCATCCAGGTGGGTGTCACGAATGCTGACGGACCACCACACGGCTGCCCGTGTGGCATGTTGCCGAGCAATGTTGACGCGCAACGACAGCATGAATGGGACTTTCTTTTCTGTCGGTTGTGACAATGGATGAGACGTGGATGCCATTTTTCAATCCAGAAACAAAGCGCCAGTCAGCTCAATGGAAGCAAACAGATTCACCGCCACCAAAAAAATTTCGGGTAATCGCCAGTGCTGAAAAAATGATGGTGTCCATGTTCTGGGACAGCGAGGGCGAAATCCTTACCCATTGCGTTCCAAAGGGCACTACGGTAACAGGTGCATCCTACGAAAATGTTTTGAAGAACAAATTCCTTCCTGCACTGCAACAAAAACGTCCGGGAAGGGCTGCGTGTGTGCTGTTTCACCAAGACAACGCACCCGCACGTCGAGCTAATGTTACGCAACAGTTTCTTCGTGATAACTACTTTGAAGTGATTCCACCTGCTCCCTACTCACCTGACGTGGCTCCTAGTGACTTTTGGCTTTTTCCAACAATGAAAGACACTCTCCGTGGCCGCACATTCACCAGCCGTGCTGTTATTGCCTCAGCGATTTTCCAGTGGTCAAAACAGACTCCTAAAGAAGCCTTCGCCGCTGCCATGGAATCATGGCGTCAGCGTTGTGAAAAATGTGTACGTCTGCAGGGCGATTACATCGATAAGTAATGCCAGTTTCATCGATTTCGGGTGAGTAGTTAATTAAAAAAAAAATCGGAGGCCTTAGAACTTGAATAATGCACCTCGTAGAAATCACGAAACTTGGATCTCCGAGCTGCCCCAAAACACAGACTTGCCGACCAATACAACTGAGCGGTATATCACGCTGATAGAACACACCCCGTCGCAGTCTCTCTCTGGAGACGTCCCACGTCTCTCTATGTGTTTCTTTGGAATATCCAAAGATCACGTATAATCTCCAGAATCGATCGCAACGATATAACGAGCGTAACCGGTACTGGCGCCAGTCCGCCATTGTCACAAGGGAACCTCCCCATCGCACCCCCCTCAGATTTAGTTATAAGTTGGCACAGTGGATAGGACTTCAAAAACTGAACACAGATCAATCGAGAAAACGGGAAGAAGTTGTGTGGAACTATGGAAAAATAAGCAAAATATACTACCCGAGTAGTCCATGCGCAACATAGGTAACATCAAGGAGGACTTGAGCTCGGGAGCGCCGTGGTCCCGTGGTTAGAGTGAGCAGCTGCGGAACGAAACGTCCTTGGTTCAATTCTTCCCTCGAGTGAAAAATTTTTTTTCTTTATTTTCGCAAAGTTATAATCTGTCAGTTTGTTCATTGACGTCTCTGTTCACTGTAATAAGTTTAGTGTCTGTGTTTTGCGACCGCACCGCAAAACCGTGCGATTAGTAGACGAAAGGACGTGCCTCTCCAATGGGAACTGAAAACATTTGATCGCAAGGTCATAGGTCAACCGATTCCTCCACAGCAAAACACGTCTGATGTATTCTATACGACACTGGTGACGGCATGTGCGTCACATGACAGGAATATGTTGTCGACTCACCTAACTTGTACACTTGGCGAATGGGTAAAAAGACTCTTCTACCTTGCCCGATTTAGGTTTTCTTGTGGATGTGATAATCACTCCCAAAAAAGTGATGAAAACATAAGAGTTTGTGACATAAACTGAAAATAAATAATTAAATTTTTCACTCGAGAGAAGCCTTGAACCAAGGACCTCTCGCTCTGCAGCTGCTCAGGCTAACCACGGGACCACGGCACTACTGAGCTGATATTGTCCTTGATATTGCCTATGTTGTGCAGGGACTACTCAGTTTGTATATTTTGCTTATTTTTTCATAGTTCCACACAACTTCTTCCTGTTTTCTCGATTGATCTGTGTTCAGTTTTTCAAGGCCTATCCACTGTGCCAACTTATAACTAAATCTGAGGGGGGTGCGATGGGGAAGTTCCCTTGTCAGTAACTGTGAGACAAGAAGGTCAGTACCTTCATAGGAAAACGTTTGCGGTTTCCCACGGAACCGTGACTGTACCCAGGCCAGCACCACTTCAACTGAAGCAAATCGATGGCCAGAATTGTTTTTTCCTTAGCGGTCCAAAAATATGGAACTCACATAGGGAAAATGTTAGGACTGAAGGGAGGATGTGCAAGGGCTTCCCAGCGAAACTTCTGCAGCGCAGTCGTAAGAACCTTAAAATGCGTGAGTGAACCCTCAGGCACACACGAAGTAGGCGTGGACTTCGTTAATTTATGGTGAGAATTCAGCCCGTGAGTCCACCGAGCACTAATAGTCATAGTGTCAAAAGAATATCCCACCACCTTCTAAATTTATCGTAGTTTGGGGCGACGGGCCTTGCTAATTTCTGTCGCTATGGATTCCTTGTCTGAGTGCGTGTCTGTGGGTCGATTCTAAAGCAGACCAGTATCCCAGACGTATGAAACGACTTCTCGCGCTAGATTTCCGCCCTAAATTATCGAAATCCATCCCTTCTTCGTGTGCACCTAAGCCTCCGCCTCACACGTTGAAAGATGGTTTCGACAAGATTGCAGAAGTTTCGGTGGTAAGCCCTATCACATCTTCCATTCAGTACTGATCACACGCCATGCTATTTCCGTATATTTGGAGCCCTGAAGAAAGACATTCGTGGCCGATTGGCTTCGGACTAAGAGGTGATCACCTTGGTACAATCACGGTTTTGTGGCCAACAGCAAATATTTTTCCATCAAGGCACTGACCATCTTACACCACAGTTATGGCGATTACCTTTGAAATAACATAGAATTTACTTAAGTTTGTCCCATGTCTCTCGTTTTCATTTCACTGCTCCTTACACACGGTGGGGCAGGGACGCGTCCGTTCTTCTCTTGACTAACATATCGAGGAAATGTAACTGGTCCTCTCTTTCAAATTCATTAGTAAACACCTCACAGTCTGGTAGGAGTCCGGGCTGTTGGTAGTCGAAATATTGTCCATAAAATGCAACCAAAAACTCGGTAGAATACTCGTAAGCACACTGGTAACTAACATTTGTTTGTTAAGAAATATGTAACTAGAATAAAATTTTTAAAGTGTTACTACTAGCGAGTTTCTAACTAAAAACTTGAATTTTACGAGATTTATACCCTGGGCTATTTCAGTAGTTTAAGCCGCGCGGGATTAGCCGAGCGGTCTAAGGGCGCTGCAGTCATGGACTGTGCTGGTGGTTCCGGCGGAGGTTCGAGTCCTCCCTCGGGCATGGGTGTGTGTGCTTGTCCTTAGGATAATTTAGGTTAAGTAGTGTGTAAGCGCAGGGACTGATGACCTTAACAGTCAAGTCTCATAAGATTTCACACACATTTCAACATTTTCAGTAGTTTAAATATGTTTTGTACGTTGCGTAACGGGCTTCCTAAGCCCTCGAATTTTTATACGCGATTTTCTTGATTGTTTATTTATTTATTTCAATAGTTGTGTCCTACTGAACAAGTGAACTGAAGTCTGGGCACAGGCTACTAGTATGAAAAAAGTCAACGAAGGTCACTGATACCACCTTTTGAATGAGGAATTCCTATGGAGGACGGCTAAACTCCACTGGGACACGATTTTGGCATAAGAAAATACCTGACTTCAGGAAATACCTATATTCCTTCCTCCAAAGGACCATTCGTGGATAGAACAGGAAACATGCGATACGATATTGCTGCTATAAGTACCGTCCTCCAAGCAACGGAAAGAGGTTTGCGCAGTGTAGAGAGAAATGTAAATGCAAACATGGAAAGAATATTTTACATCGCTGGATCCTCACCAGTAAGTACCTTATTTATCCGGATATGAAAGGGTTTTCATTACGTAACGCTTAAGAGCCCACGATTATAAAAAAGAAAGGCTAATATTTTAATAGATGTTTCAGACGTATCAAGAGGAAAGTACAAAAAAAGAAAAAAAATACTGCGAATGAAATACTCTGTGCTCCCGCGCGTTATGGAGGGCTCTCTATAGGTATTCAAACCTCCCCCCCCCCCACCTCCACCCCCACCCCCTCCGCCAGCAGCACCACCCCTCCTGCCTCTAATTGTGAAGCGGGCGGAAAGAATTTAATTTGAAGCCCTCGTAATATGTTGAAATTTAATTAGCGGCGTCGGAACACGGGCTAGATTAATGATTAATGAACCCGTGCCAGGGCACTCGAAGCCGCGGCCATGTTAATGAGTTTCCCGGCTCGTGTATGTTTATTACGATTCGGCCTGCGAGTGCATCTAGAGAGCACTGCGGCTGCTCGCCACGGGGGCGTTTCTGGGACGGACGTCTGCGAACACCTGTCACATCTTCCACGCGGTCTCCCTGTGTCTCGTTGTAGCGCTGATACGAAGATGGCATATTCATTTTCATTTATTCATTGCTATGACTGTCCTTCGTCTGGAATACAAATATTGCCCCAGTGTTGTTTTTGTAGCCTCGTTCAAAACGACTGCCACCTGGTGACTTAGAAACGGATCTCGACATCTTAAAACGCAGTAACGCAAGTGACAGGTAGCATGGATCTGGAAGGGTAAGTTTCTGAGTATAAAAAATACGAAGATTTACCCTCTCTTCTCGTGTCTGCAGAATTAAATAATCTAAGCAATAAGAAACAATTAAGTTTCAGTTAAATGAAATGATCGTATGGCATTCTTGGCCGGGAGAGTACGCGAAAGAACTTGCCCCCCTTCTAACAGCCGTGTACCGCAAGTCTCTAGAGGAACGGAAGGTTCCAAATGATTGGAAAAGAGCACAGGTAGTCCCAGTCTTCAAGAAGGGTCGTCGAGCAGATGCGCAAAACTATAGACCTATATCTCTGACGTCGATCTGTTGTAGAATTATAGAACATGTTTTCTGCTCGAGTATCATGTCGTTTTTGGAAACCCAGAATCTACTATGTAGGAATCAACATGGATTCCGGAAAGAGCGATCGTGTGAGACCCAACTCGCTTTATTTGTTCACGAGACCCAGAAAATATTAGATACAGGCTCCCAGGTAGATGCTATTTTTCTTGACTTCCGGAAGGCGTTCGATACAGTTCCGCACTGTCGCCTGATAAACAAAGTAAGAGCCTACGGAATATCAGACCAGCTGTGTGGTTGGATTGAAGAGTTTTTAGCAAACAGAACACAGCATGTTGTTATCAATGGACAGACGTCTGCAGACGTTAAAGTAACTTCTGGAGTGCCACAGGGGAGTGTTATGGGACCATTGCTTTTTACAATATATATAAATGACCTAGTAGATAGTGTCGGAAGTTCCATGCGGCTTTTCGCGGATGATGCTGTAGTATACAGAGAAGTTGCAGCATTAGAAAATTGGAGCGAAATGCAGGAAGATCTGCAGCGGATAGGCACTTGGTGCAGGGAGTGGCAACTGACCCTTAACATAGACAAATGTAATGTATTGCGAATACATAGAAAGAAGGATCCTTCATTGTATGATTATATGATAGCGGAACAAACACTGGTAGCAGTTACTTCTGTAAAATATCTGGGAGTATGCGTGTGGAACGATTTGAAGTGGAATGATCATATAAAATTAATTGTTGGTGAGGCGGGTACCAGGTTGAGATTCATTGGGAGAGTCCTTAGAAAATGTAGTCCATCAACAAAGGAGGTGGCTTACAAACCACTCGTTCGACCTATACTTGAGTATTGCTCATCAGTGTGGGATCCGTACCAGATCGGTTTGACGGAGGAGATAGAGAAGATCCAAAGAAGAGCGGCGCGCTTCGTCCCAGGGTTATTTGGTAACCGTGATAGCGTTACGGAGATGTTTAACAAACTCAAGTGGCAGACTCTGCAAGAGAGGCGCTCTGCATCGCGGTGTAGCTTGCTGTCCAGGTTTCGAGAGGGTGCGTTTCTGGATGAGGTATCGAATATATTGCTTCCCCCTACTTATACCTCCCGAGGAGATCACGAATGTAAAATTAGAGAGATTAGAGCGCGCACGGAGGCTTTCAGACAGCCGTTCTTCCCGCGAACCATACGCGACTGGAACAGGAAAGGGAGGTAATGACAGTGGCACGTAAAGTGCCCTCCGCCACACACCGTTGGGTGGCTTGCGGAGTGTAAATGTAAATGTAGATGTAGAGACCCCATTTGGGAGAGTTCGGCCGCCGTATTGCAAGTCATTTTTAGTTGACGCCACATCGACGACTTGCGAGTTAATGATGATGAAAATGATGACGGACACGCAACACCCAATCCCCTGCTGGGAATCAAACCCGTGCACTCTGCGTGGTTGGCGGTAACGCTACCGCTACACTACGCATTGCAGTTATTAAATTAACACAGAGCCATTTAGTCACAATTTAGTGTTTAGCAAATACTTACATTGAGGTGAAGTCATGGGACAGCTATATGCAAATAAACAGATGGAAGTTGCATCGCATACACAAGTTATATAAGGGCAGTGCGTTGGTGGAGCTGTCATTCATACAGAGGTGGTTCACGTGATTCATGTGAAAAGGTGTCCGACGTGATTTTGGCCACAGGACAGGAATTAATAGACTTTGAAGCGGAGTCGTATTGGAGCTAGATGTATGAGACGTTCCATTTCGGAAATCGTTTAGGAAATTCAGTATTTGTAGATCGACAGAGCCGAGAGTGTGCCGACAGTACGAAATTTGAGGTATTGCCTCTCACCACAGACAACGCAGTGGCCGACGGCCTTCACTTAACGACCGAGAGCAGCGGCGATCGTCTAGTTGTAAGTGCTAACAGACAAGCAACACTGGCGGTAAATAAGCGCAGTAACCAATGTGGGACGTACGATGAATATATCTGTTTGGGCAATGTGGCGAAATTTGGCGTTAATGGGCTGTGGCAGCAGACAACCGACGCGATTGCTTTTGGTAACAGCACGACATCGCCTGCAGCGCCTCTCCTGGACTCATGAAACTTGTCAGTTGGACCGTAGAGAACTCGAGAACCTTTACGGGGTCAAACAAGTGCCGATTTCAGTTGGTAAGAGCTGATGGTAGGGTTCTAGTGCGACACAGAACATATGAAGCCATGAACCTAAGTTGTCAGTAAGGCACTGCGCAAGCTCATGGCGGTTCCATAATGGTGTGAACTGTTCAAAAATGGTTCAAATGGCTCTGAGCACTATGGGTCTTAACTTCTGTGGTCATCAGTCCCCTAGAACTTAGAACTACTTACACCTAACTAACCAAAGGACATCACACATACATCCATGCCCGAGGCAGGATTTGAACCTGCGACCGTAGCGGTCGCGCGGTTCCAGACCGTAGCGCCTAGAACCGGTCGGCCACACCGGCCGGCTGGTGTGAACTTACATGAAATGGGCTGGGTCTTCTGGTCTGACTAAACCCGTCACTGACTGGAAATGGTTATTTACAAACTGTAGAATGCAGCAATCAGTCATCCTGTTTTTAGGTATTATCACGCAAATCCAGATTTTGGTTGGTGACTAGCCATTCTCAATGCACTATTTTGTATTGTCAATGCATGTATGTCTCTGTTGCCGACGGCCATAATAACAATAATGATGAAAATGATGATTTTAAACAATTAAGTTTCATAGACTTACGTGCAATGACAATAGAAAATAGTGCTTTGAGAATGGCTAGCTACTAATAATAGTTTGCGAAATACGAAGTTAACATAACATATAATAACAGTAATAATATCGGGAACCAAATTAACGACCCATGAAGGATGTAGGGTGCACAGTTGCTATTTGGTTAGAATAATGTTTATTCAGAAAGCAAACTAATACCAAAAGTGGTCGTATTTAGAGTTACTGTTACACTCGATCGCATATCCATTTGGCACAGATCGACCATTCACCATCTCATCGCGAAATACAAGTGTAATATTCCACCTCGTTATCTTCACGGGAAGTTAGAGTTCACACTAGGTGCGCGGCTGCTCACCGCTCAGAGACTGCCTGCAAGTGTGGCCGAGCGGTTCTAGGCGCTTCAGTTTGGAACCGCGCGACCGCTACGGTCGCAGGTTCGAATCCTGCCTCGGGCATGGATGTGTGTGATGTCCTTAGGTTAGTTAGGTATAAGTAGTTCTAAGTTCTAGGGGACTGATGACCTCAGATGTTAAGTCCCATAGTGCTCAGAGCCATTTGAACCATCGCTCAGAGACTAAGTCCCTCCATAAAACACAACGCGAATCTTTCTAAGTCGTTTCACGCCCTAGCTGCCTAAAGACTGACTGTCCGCTGTCGCGTCTGCATCCGAACTGTACCCTTTGGTGTCCCCAGCCGCACTGTCCCACTTTGGTGTCTAGACCAGCAGTATCCGCTTTCGCGTCTGCACCAGCACTGTCCCTCAGCCCGTCCCCGGCCGCGTTTCCCGCCCACCGAATATCCTCGCTCAACTGAATAGGGCAGTACGCTTTCCTGAAGCCGTCCATTTGATTGGCTACAGCTTATTCTACATTATTTTACATTTTAACATACTTAAATAATCAAAGCTTGACCACTTCCACCTTCTAAATAAAGTAGTAGTAATACCATTACACAATAAACGTTAAATTCTTTTGCATAAAACCAATACAATCTCCTTCTTAGCTTTGAATGCCACGGCCAGTAGTCTTGCACCCATGTGTTTTCTGATAAGTAAATAGAGAACAAAAGTACCTATTATGCACTAAACTGTACAGCAAATCATCTGTTACCTAATGATTCAATAAGGTGTTATTCTATCATCGTTCAGTGTGTTTTGTGTAGAGGAAATGATGATCTGATGCTTCACTGAAAATACTGGTAATTTAAGTTTACTGTATCTTTTAAACAAATAAAGTTACAGAATTGATATTTACAACGTTTGTCATTTTAATGACGCGCTTTTATATGAAATATCGATCGTTAAGATCGACCAAAGCGTTCAGATTTTAGGATTCACGTCTTTGTTACAAAACCTGGGAATTTCACTGTAACAGTAAATCCTAAACTATTATAGATATGATCTATATTCAAGTTTTATTGGGATAAGCATGAAAATTTATGGGGGATGGTAGACTGAAATTACTGTGGCTTGATTCCGTGCATTACTACAGAATTAAATAGTCTTCATAAATGTTTCCTTTTAAGGCCGATCTTACGTCCGCCGTATTTAACATTGCTACATCTCCTCAGCCACAAACAGATTCTACTGGGTTTCCCTATGACGTAGGTTCTCGTCTGTCTCACTCGCACACTACAGGACTTAGACCTCAATAGACAACAGACGCCAGTGAGTTTCCCCATCTCGTGGTGAATCTGCGCCCTTTGTGGCATTTGGTCTCGGACGACGGGGTTCGTTTCACAATTCCTAACGGCTGACACTTCCGGCCATATAGTTAAATGAGAGCGCAGTGTTCGTTAACTCACAAGTTGATATGTTAGCCACACTCTGTAAGCCGTATGCCTTGTAACAACTGCAAACGATAAGGACGTAGCTGTACGCGTCTCCTCAAAAGTCTGGCCGAGCGGTTCTAGGTGCTACAGTCTGGAACCACGCGACCGCTACGGTCGCAGGTTCGATTCCTGCCTCGGTCATGGATGTGTGTGATGTCCTTAGGTTAGTTAGGTTTAATTAGTTCTAAGTTCTAGGCGACTGAAGGCCTCAGAAGTTAAGTCGCATAGTGCTCAGAGCCATTTGAACCATTTGAACCTTAAAAGTCTCCACACACACGCCACCGGAATTGCTAATGCGCGACTAGTCTTCCGAACAGATTTATTGGGGCTACGCTTGAAGGACAAAATCATATTGTGGTGTTGTAGTATTTATTATTTCCGTGATTGCTAATAAAATTGAATGAGAAATTCCGCCATCTTCAAGGCAGCTTTGGAATTTTCTTTTACCCAGACGACAACACGTAATGGCGACGAAAACACTGTGCAAGACAGAAATATCCCAGATAATGTAAGCAGTGCGTCAGAACTCTCCATTACATTGATGAAATATTACATTGAGTATAGGAAGCAATATACCGAACTTCAGGCTATTCTTTGCATTGTGTAAGATTCTGCGATTCTCTATGGAAATATCGATAGTAACAATCTGAGGGCGAGACATGGGAGCGCGATTCTAAGCATTGTTGGGACACGATGTCTGTCTGCGAGAGTGGAAGTGGTAGTGTCGGTTTAGAGATCTGACACAGGAGACGTGTCTCGCTGCCCTCAGTGGTTGCAGATCTTACCACAATCATGGGTTTCGAAAAAGACGGTCGTGTGAAACCCAGCTCGCGCTATTCGTCCACGAGACTCAGAGGTCCATAGACACGGGTTCACAGGTAGATGCCGTGTTTCTTGACTTCCGCAAGGCGTTCGATACAGTTCCCCACAGTCGTTTAATGAACAAAGTAAGAGCATATGGACTCTCAGACCAATTGTGTGATTGGATTGAGGAGTTCCTGGATAACAGAACGCAGCATGTCATCCCCAATGGAGAGAAGTCTGCCGAAGTGTGATTTCAGGTGTGCCGCAGGGTAGTGTCATAGGACCGTTGCTATTCACAATATACATAAATGACCTGGTGCATGACATCGGAAGTTCACTGAAGCTTTTTGCAGATGATGCTGTGGTGTATAGAGAGGTTGCAACAATGGAAAATTGTACTGAAATGCAGGAGAATCTGCAACGAATTGACGCATGGTGCAGGGAATGGCAATCGAATCTCAATGTAGACAAGTGTAATGTGCTGCGAATACATAGAAAGATAGATCGCTTATCATTTAGCTACAAAATAGCAGGTCAGCAACTGGAAGCAGTTAATTCCATAAATTATCTGGGAGCACGCATTAGGAGTGATTTAAAATGGAATGATCATATAAAGTTGATCGTCAGTAAAGCAGATGCCAGACTGAGATTCATTGGAAGAATCCTAAGGAAATGCAATCCGAAAACAAAGGAAGTAGGTTACAGTACACTCGTTCGCCCACTGCTTGAATACTGCTCAGCGGTGTGGGATCCGTACCAGATAGGGTTGATAGAAGAGATAGAGAAGATCCAACGGAGAGCAGCGCGCTTCGTTACAGGAACATTTAGTAATCGCCATAGCGTTACGGAGATGATAGATAAACTCCAGTGGAAGACTCTGCAGGAGAGACGCTCAGTAGCTCGGTACGGGCTTTTGTTAAAGTTTCGAGAACATACCTTCACAGAGGAGTCAAGCAGGATATTGCTCCCTCCTATGTATATCTCGCGAAGAGACCATGAGGATAAAATGAGAGAGATTAGAGCCCACACAGAAGCATATCGACAATCCTTCTTTCCACGAGCAATACGAGACTGGAATAGTAGGGAGAACCGATAGAGGTACTCAGGATACCCTCCGCCACGCACCGTCAGGTGGCTTGCGGAGTGTAGATGTAGATGTAGAATCAAGGCCTGATTTCATTTATATAGCCTAGTGAGACTTAGATGGCTTAACTACGCTTGAAGATTTAATTCAAGGTGAAATTCGCAATTACAGGGTTAGGCTCGTGAGTGTTAATCCTAGTTCGCAATAATCCCATGTTTTGCTTGTCAGTTATGAAGCCTCCTTATCCTCCAAATAATAATAATTATTCTCCACATCTAATTCATAAATATGCTGTGATTATTGAATGTTAACGTAACTTTGAAATTCAAATAATTTGTTAATCTGGCACTCAGCCTTTATTGGTGCTTAAGCCATTGTCAGGCATTTGGAAATTATTGATATTTGTCAAACTATTATTGGGCATTATGATTCCTGAAGTTTTTAAATAGACTTAATTTATGAAGTCCCTTTACACAAGTTATTTAGTAGTTAACAGAATCCAACCAATCTCCTTTTTATTAAATTCATTCTTAGTAACAATAAGCTCTATCCGCTTCGGCTGTATGCTGCTGGGAATTGCTGTAAACCACTTGGAAGAAGCAGTCATCTAAAGAGGTGAGTGAAAACCTTAGGGCCAAAACAGACACACTGACACGCCGCAACATGCCACGTACTCTAATCCAGTAAATTCCGTTGCAAAAGCCAGATTCTGTATCATTTGTAAACTCTTATTTAAATACGCACGTATTCATTGTTACAGGTTCATTTGTTCCTGTAGTTTTTCATATTCAAATACGCAGTCAGGTAGCTTATCCAAATGTTAGTTTTCAGTTTTTCATGTAACGATCTGTTGTGGGCTTAAATGACGTGTTATGCAGGTTAGATTCCGATTACTGATAGCTCAGGTTGCTCATCGAGTCCATTTTCGCAGATGGTCACAGCCTTTATTTGTTGTAGCTAAGTTGCAAAAATTCCTGTGAAACGACAGAAGTGGTAGAAATCAGCGTGTTACCGCACCACAACCAAAGGAGACAAACAACATAACATCAAAGCCATGACAAGTAGTAAATTGCGTAGCAGATTTACAGCTATCAGCACAAAGGTCAATAGTTTCACGTAAGGAAGAAAATAAACCAACCTCCGGAAGATCGCACCAGAAGTGCTGAAACATGTCTGGGTAAAACTCTCAACACGTTCTTCTGTCAGCTGGGTCACCCCTCACTCTTCCCTATGGGGTACAAATATAGAAACGAAACTGTTTGCGTTGATCTTTCCTTTTATCTATTATTTATAATTGCAAGCTGAATGTAACAAATGCTACGAAGCCTTAAAACTCCTACATTCATTTAGAAACACCCAGAATTTTACCTAAGAAATCTGCTCGTCGCTTTTTGTCACATTGTACTGAACGGAATGGACAGTGTCTTGAAAGGAGGGTATAAAATGAACATCGACAAAAGCAAAACAAGGATAATGGAATGTAGTCAAATTAAATCGGGTGATGCTGCGGGAGTTAGATTAGGAAATGAGGCGCTTAAAGTAGTAAAGGAGTTTTGCTATTTGGGGAGCAAAATAACTGATGATGGTCGAAGTAGAGAGGATGTAAAATGTAGACTGGCAATGGCAAGGAAAGCGTTTCTGAAGAAGAGAAATTTGTAACATCAAGTATAGGTGTAAGTGTCAGGAAGTCGTTTCTGAAAGTATTTGCATGGAGTGTAGCCATGTATGCAAGTGAAACATGTATGATAAATACTTTGGACAGGAAGAGAATAGAAGCTTTCGAAATGTGGTGCTACAGAAGAATGCTGAAGATTAGATGGGTAGATCACATAACTAATAGAATTGGGGAGAAGAGGAGTTTTGGCACAACTTGACTAGAAGACGGGACCGGTTGGTAGGACATGTTCTGAGGTATCAAGGGATCACAAATTTAGCACTGGAGGGCAGTGTGGAGGGTAAAAATCGTAGAGGGAGACCAGGAGATGAATACACTAAGCAGATTCAGAAGGATGTAGGTTGCAGTAGGTACTGGGAGATGAAGAAGCTTGCACATGATAGAGTAGCATGGAGAGCTGCATCAAACCAATCTCTGGACTGAAGACCACAACAACAACAACAACAACAACAACAACAACTGAAGCTCCAGTCATGCTAACAATGTGATCGGCCGAGAGATGTCTTCCTCAGTGACGCAGTTTGAGCGGAAGGCGAACGAGGAATGAACCGAGACGCTCGTCATATCGATTCCGCGAGTCTGGCGAACTGCGCGAAAGCTGTTTCGGCCGGCAGTTTACGAGCATCGTCGGGAGCGCGCGCGCCGCGACGCGTGCCTTTATTGCGACGGAAGTCGCGCGGCGGCGCGCCGCTCGTATTTCTTCCGGCCGCTTTGGGAGCGCCTTGTGCGGCCAGTTCCCCCTCCCCCTCCCCCTCCATCCTGATATATATATAAACTGCGCGTTATCGCACGGCGGGGGCCTGTAAAAGGCGGCATGTGTTGAAACTTGGTCTGCGCGACATTTTTCACAACTCTTAACGCCGGCTCTCCAACTTCCTCCGGATCTGATAATGGTGTAGCCCGGCAGGGGCATCCCAGTACTGCGCTGTCACTAAAGGGGAGCGTCCTGAATCCACTGGAAGAGATAACTCCTATACAGATCTCGGAGCCAGGAACTCTCTGCACACTTCTGTGACTTCGTGACTTCTCCACGACATAACTGAGCCAAGTACACTGTCTGATAAAAATGTGAAGCACCCCCAAGACATGGTCAGATGTCAATCTAGCTTGGTACGCGTACGCACCATCGGCGGGTATGTAAAGGATTAGCGTTGGAATTGTTGGGTTGGCAGAAGAGCCGACACCGTGTTACTGGAGGAGGCCGAAATGCACGCGTTTTAGCTCACGCAGGCTGGCGTGAGGAGGGAAGAACTATGCTGACGTGAGATCTGGAACATGACAAGGAATTAGAATTCAGAAAGCAGACGTAGCTGGTTTGATACTTAACTTTAATCCATTAATGATGAACGTCGCTTTTGACGGTACATGATTCACAATATCAATATCAATAGTAACTGAATATGGCGCCTTGCTAGATCGTAGCAAATGACGTAGCTGAGGGCTATGCTAAATTCTCGTCTCTGCAAATGAGAGCGTCTGTAGTCAGTGAACCATCGGCTGTACAACTGGGTCAAGTGCTAGGGAGTCTCTCTAGACTAGACCTGCCGTGTGGCGGCGCTCGGTCTGCAATCACTGAGCCGGTCGAAGTGGCCGTGCGGTTCTAGGCGCTGCAGTCTGGAACCACGAGACCGCTACGGTCGCAGGTTCGAATCCTGCCTCGGGCATGAATGTGTGTGATGTCCTTAGATTAGTTAGGTTTCACTACCACCTAGCAAGTGTGGTGTCTGGCGGTGACACCACAGTTATTCTCTTCACAGACAGAACGGACATGTGAGCGCTCTGGCCCCGTACGTGTTTACCGTCGTTTTCACGGCTGGTAGGGTATATAAGGGTCGTGAACAATGGCAGATGTTGAGTGATCACTGTGCAAGACACGAAGATAGCGTCATCAGCACCCGCCAGAGTTTGATATTGCAGAGTTTGATATTGGCCTCTCTGTAGGTCTCCATTGGGCCAGCTGGTCGAACCACGAAGATGAGACAGCGTTATCAGCACCTGCCAAAGTTTGGTAGTCGCCTCTTTGCGAGTCTCCTTTTGGACAGCTGGTCTAACCACGCAATACGTTGATTGTGGGGCATTCAGATGTGAGAGTGACCTGATGTTGGATTGCATGGAAACATGACGACAGGCATACTAGTCATCAAGACACCTGCCTGCCACATGTAATAACCGCAAGGGAACATCAACATCACCACAGCAATCTTATCTCTCTCTCTCTCTCTCTCTCTCTCTCTCTCTCTCTCTCTCTCTTTCCAAGCATGCCGGCCGCAGTGGCCAAGCGGTTCTAGGCGCTTCAGTCTGGAACCGCGCGAGCGCTACGGTCGCAGGTTCGAATCCTGCCACGGGCATGGATGTGTGTGATGTCCTTAGGTTAGTTAGGTTTAAGTAGTTCTAAGTTCTAGGGGACTGATGACCTCAGATGTTAAGTCCCATAGTGCTCAGAGCCATTTGAACCATTGTTACCTTCAGGAACATTAATTTTGTTTCAGAGTCAGCACTGTCAAAAACATTTATGTATATCTACAAATGCCATAAACGTAGGTCTTGGAACTGACAATTCTCAATTTTTCACCAACACAACTTTTATTTATATAAGTTTACAAATTTGACGACTGAACAACAACAAAAAAAGGTAACAATAACGATGCCAGTGAAGGTCTCCTAATTGAGGGAAACAAAGGTTCGTGGTAACATATACACACTAGTGAAAGTCCAATTCAGAGACGACGACGTAATCATCAACGGTCGAAATCCACGAAGTCGGGATCCGGAGTGAACTGAACATCAGGGCTGGTTCTCCAGCCAGTCAGGTTTTGGCGTAGTGACACTTCCTGCAGGCCGTGGCTCGAGCTCCCCCTGTAGGAAGTAGTGCTCGGAATGTCTGTTTCCGGTCTCGCGGTTCTATGCGCGCAGTCCGGAACCGCGCGACTGCTACGGTCGCAGGTTCGAATCCTGCCTCGGGCATGGATGTGTGTGATGTCCTTAGGTTAGTTAGGTTTAAGTAGTTCTAAGTTCTAGGGGACTGATGACTACAGCTGTTAAGTCCCATAGTGCTCAGAGCCATTTGAACCAATGTCTGTTTCCATTATCATGTATGTTAATAGCCGGTGTTTAGTTAGCAAGGTGTTTTTGGTACGCCTTGGACATAGACAACCCCGTCCTCTGTGGTGTAATATGGGTTGCCGGCCCTCAGGGGCTACCTTGGCTTTGGCATAACAGTAGGGTTTCTTTTTTTTTTTTTATCTACCTTAAATTTTTCAGGGCAGCTACAAGTCGTAATCAGTACGTTTCATTGCTGAGTTTCGCTCTTGAAATTGAAGAGCATCATCAGAAACTCGGGAATTCACAACGTGGAATATACAACAGTGTGTGACAATATGGAACTGTACACTGATATTAGAGGACATATTCAATTTGCAATAAGGTATCATACGTTTAAAGTACAACAGCAGGCTGATTACGTTGCTGACGTTCGAGATTAAGTCGGCTGTACAACAGTAGTTGCAACGTCCACGGCAGTTTATAGCCAAAGATAATGTAGTATTGTTATTTGAGCGACATAAAGTTATTTCGTAACAAAAGATAGTGGTATACGATATTTCGATTTTAATGTATTTTTGTAGTAACTGAAATGCATTGGTTTTTCGTGGAGTAGACTCGGACTAATGAGTGTACTACCGGGTGATCAAAAAGTCGGTATAAAATTGAAAACGGAATAAATCACGGAATAATGTAGATAGAGACGTGCAAATTGACACACATGCTTGGAATGACATGGGGTTTAATTAGAACAAAAAAAATACAAAAGTTCAAAAAATGTCTGACAGATGGGGCTTCATCTGATCAGAAAAGCAATAATTAGCGTAACAAAGTAAGACAAAGCAAAGATGTTCTTTACAGGAAATGCTCAATATGTCCACCATCATTCCTCAACAATAGCTGTAGCCGAGGAATAATGTTGTGAACAGCACTGTAAAGCATGTCCGCAGTTATGTGAGGCAATGGCGTCGGATGTTGTCTTTCAGCATCCCTAGAGATTTCGGTCGATCACGATACACTTGCGACTTCAGGTGACCCCAACGCCAATAAGCGCACGGACTGAGGTCTGGGGACCTGGGAGGCCAAGTATGACGAAAGTGGCGGCTGAGCACACGATCATCACCAAACGACGCGCGCGAGAGATCTTTCATGCGTCTAGCAATACTTTTTTTTGTTCTAATAAAATCCCATTCATTCCAAGCATGTGTGTCAATTTTTACCTCTCTATCTACATTATTCCGTGGTTTATTAAGTTTTCAGATTTATACAGTCTTTTTGATCACCCGGTATATATAGGGTCGTATCTCACTCAATAAGAACACTACGCTATCTTTGGATAGACATTACCAATAACGTTGCAGCCACTTTTGCACACCAATTTTGATTTCTGGTGCCTGCTGTCTAATCAACGAACTACTGCACATTACACTTAAGTTACCATATTGTAAATGAAGTACATTCTTCAATATTATTGTAAAATTGTGTATTGTCACACTTTTGTGTAGTACATTTTACAATCCTAAATTCCAGGTTTACTTTGATGCCTTTATTAAATTAAAAAGCGAAAGCACTCAAAACAGCACACTGTGCGCGACTTGAGGCTATCTTGAAAATCTTAAATTCAACAATCGCTGTTTCGTATGTGGGCAGTGCTTGTTGCCGCTGTCTGCCTTACTCTGCGGTCTTACATGGAACCTGGAAATCAATAACAGTTGCAGGTTGCCTATCTAACGCCTTCCAGTGGCAACACGAAGTCGATTTTCAATATTTCGCGTAGTTGTTGACAGAAACTGAAAATATAAAATAACCTACTTATTAAGACGTATAAAATTAAGCTAGAAAGTTTAACACAATAAGACAAGTACTAGAATTAGAAAGTGTGTGTATGTCTTGAGTCTGCGTAACTGGCGGCATGCGAGTACCCGGACTTTATTCACCAGTACTTGGAAAAAAAAATTTACGCGAAACTTCAAACCTTTACGAAACTTTTGTTCGCTGACACCGCCAACAAAATAATAAGAGAAAAACAGTTTATCCATTACTATGTTTTCGCTTTTCATGTAGTGGAACTTGAGTATCAGACATTACGTTTTAATTTACAGTTCGGTTACTACCGATTCTAGGTGTGGAGGCAGTACGCACATTTACTACTGAATGCACGTGCGAAAGTATATGATTGTACGATCTACAGTTCCGCAGATATTTTCTCATAGATTTATTAGAGTGTTGGAACTTTAATAGTGGCAACTATTTATGTACAGCTCGTACGAAATAGATAAGTTTTACTGACCTTCAAAGTAGTTACCAGCATTGTGTATAACCCGTTGCCAGCTATGTGGAAGTCGCAGAATACTCTTAGCAGTGCCAGTTGTGTTGACAGTTAGAGCAGCGCGGTCTATCGGCCGACGAATTTGTAGCAGTTCTGAAGCGAATGCCGTGAAGTGTTTCTTTCAGTTTAGAAATCGAGTTGGACTCGCGAAGGCTTAAGTCAGGGGAGTGCAGTAGGTGGTATGGCACTTAGCAGTCCCATCAGTCAAACAAATCAGTAACAGGTTGCACTGTACGTACATGAGCATTGTTCTGCAAAATGATGGTCGGGTCCAGCAGAAAGTTTCATCACTTCTGTCTCTATGCTGTTAATTTTTGGAACAGAACATACGACTCGATTTCTAAAATGAAGGAAACACTTCACGGAATTCGCTTCAGAACTGCTACAAAGTCGTCAGGGAACAGACCGCGCCGCTCGAACTGTCAACACAACTGGCACTGCTAAGAGTATCCTACGACTTCTACTTCGCTGGCAACGGGCTATACACAATGCTGGTGACTACTTTGAAGGTCAATACAACTTTGAAACACGTTTCTATTTTGTACGAGCTGTAAATAAATAGTTGCCACTATTAAAGTTGCAACCATCTTAGGTGTGTGTTAAACTAGCTTTTCCTTGAAATGGAGCGCCATTTACCCAGTTCATATTCATCCCATTTTTCATACTGAGAGCATTTAGCGACTTCTAACTTAATTTAAACGCGGTTTCAAACCTGTCCTAGGTTTTTTTGCCAGGCTACATGCTCAACGTGGAAAATTTTACCACATTCACTCGTTTCTAAAGCGATAGATGTTTGTAGTTGTTTCATGTGAGGGATTTCGCTTCTCTAAGGAATCTGGGGTTTGCTATTGTTCTAAAATATGTCGCAGTATCAGTATTGCATTGCTTTTTCGCACATCTTCCCAAAACCGGATGTGATCTTTCCCGCTGTCGACTTCTATCTTTCCATTCGCCTGTCAATACGTAGTGTCAGTAACCATTTCTTATCAAACAGATACCACGGTAAAATTCGCATCTGCTAGTACCTTCCTTCTTTGTAATTAGTTATTAAATTCTTTTTGACGTCCAATGTTATTTACGCTGTCTCATAAATTTTGCACACGAGATGGAATAATTTTGACTTGGTTGGCTCTTCCAAGGATCTCAATAATTGTGAGGGAATGCCACCTCCTCCAGGGGACTCGTTTCCCCTTAGATATTTTCGGTGCTCTGTCAGATTTACCGCGCATTTTCTCATCTGTGGTGCAGTCTTTATTTACTTCCTGCTCCCTATTAATAACATTATTTTCAAGTTCATTTCCATTGTATAGCAATTCTATATAATCCTTCCAGCATTGAGCTTTCAGTTGCTGATTTATTACCTGCTTGCCATCTGACCTCTTGGTATCCATACATGTGATCCCATTTATCTATATGTCTCGTTAATTTTCCGATATTCATGAAACTTCTTTCTCACAGTCATGCGCGCTTCTAGACCTTTGTGTTTTACTTTTAGGCTTTCCTGCTCTGTTGTTTTGCTCTTTCTGTCAGTCTAAATTTCCAGACGTATATATTTTTTTCACTTTTGATTGCTTCATTTAGTGAAGATTTGTATTTTGCTCCTTTAATCGGTTAGATTCAGGATCTGGTATGTATCAAAAAATTTTCTACTGGGCCCTCTGTATCTGCCTACATTGAGACGCGTCTTTGGCCTGGACTCTCAATGACTGGAGTGGAATTGTCTTCATAGATGAGTCCCGCTTCAAACTGAGCCCCGATGACCAGCGAGGACGTGAGTGGAGACGTCCTGGACTGCGGTGGGGTTCCAACCCGACTGTCGCCCGCCATAGGGCCGGACAGCCACGAGTCATGGTCTAGGATGTCATTCCATTTCATAGCAGGACCCCTTTGGTTGTCGTCCATGCCGCCCTTATGACACAGCGGTAGGTCGGCGAAGTTCTACACCCCGGGGTAGTTGCCCTTCACAACAAACCATCCTGGGCTTTTCAGCAAGATAATGCCCGCCCGCACAAATCGTGACTTTCTACAGCTTATAGTAAGTTGTTTGTCTGTACATGCGCATTAATTTAACCAGGTTTATGATCCATTCGGAGAACTCTTTCTTTGTGAGTCATTTTTTTAATTTGTTTCGTAAAGTGTACCTAAGCCTCTCCCGGATTACTTCTACATCTACATTTACATTTATACTCCGCAAGCCACCCAACGGTGTGTGGCGGAGAGCACTTTAGGTGCCACTGTCATTACCTCCCTTTCCTGTTCCAGTCGCGTATGGTTCGCGGGAAGAACGACTGCCGGAAAGCCTCCGTGCGAGCGAGAATCTCTCTAATTTTATATTCGTAATCTCCTCGGGAGGTATAGGTATGGGGAAGCAATATATTCGATACCTCATCCGGAAACGCACCCTCTCGAAAGCTGGACAGCAAGCTACACCGCGATGCAGCGCGCCTCTCTTGCAGAGTCGGCCACTTGAGTTTGCTAAACATCTCCGTAACGCTATCACGCTAGCCAAATAATCCTGTGACGAAACGCGCCGCTCTTCTTTGGATCTTCTCTATCTCCTCTGTCAACCCGACCTGTACGGATCCCACAGTGATGAGCAATACTCAAGTATAGGTCGAACGAGTGGTTTGTAAGCCACCTCCTTTGTTGATGGACTACATTTTCTAAGGACTCTCCCAATGAATCTCAACCTGGTACCCGCCTTACCAACAATTAATTTTATACGATGATTCCACTTCAAATCGCTCCGTACGCATACTCCCAAATATTTTACAGAAGTAACTGCTACCAGTGTTTGTTCCGCTATCATATAATCATACAATAAACGATCCTTCTTTCTATGTATTCGCAATACATTACATTTGTCTATGTTAAGGGTCAGTTGCCACTCCCTGCACCAAGTGCCTATCCGCTGCAGATCTTCCTGCATTTCGCTGCAATTTTCTAATACTGCAACTTCTCTGTATACTACAGCATCATCCGCGAAAAGCTGCATGGAACCTCCGACACTATCTACTAGGTCATATATATTGTGAAAAGCAATGGTCCCATAACACTCCCCTGTGGCACGCCAGGGGTTATTTTAACGTCTGTAGACGTCTCTCCACTGAGAACAACATGCTGTGTTCTGTTTGCATCTGTTACCGTATCTCTCGAAACTATGCATCCCTCTTCTACTGTGTTGCCTTCCCTTGTTTCAGCCAATCATTGTATAATGTCGAGGTCCCACCTACTTAATTTCGTATACTATTCTAGAGTTTCTTCAGTGATGAATGGGATTCCTTTCAAATGTTCTGGACTTAAGTGACAGGGAAAATCTTCTGGAGTGAGTGGTTGGAACCGAGATGTCGGCAGTACTTCTCCGCCTTGGTCCTCTGATTGCCAACACCTCTCGGGCAGGTGACAGCGTGATTTCCGTTTACAGCCGGTGTGCGAGCGGTCAGTCGGCCTCTCGAATTCGCTGCGAGTACTGTACAGAGCGACCATCTCCGGCAGCTTCTGCCTGCCGTCGACTGTCGCTATCGACCCGGAGCGGCGCAGTCGATCGCGGCGACGGCGTGAATATTTTATCGGAGCCTCCCTTTCCGGCCGTGGAGCCGGAAGGTCGCGTGACCCTGTGCGCCACAAGGGGCTGAACAAGAGCCGCACGCGGCCGAAACGAACAGCTGGACGACGGACACGCTTCTGCAGTCGCCTGCCCAACCCGACCATCTTTAAAAGTCGGTGGCCTTAAAAAAATTGAGAATTTTATAAATACTAAGTCGCAGTTCAAAATGGTTCAAATTGCTCTGAGCACTATGAGACTTAACATCTGAGGTCATCAGTCCCCTAGAACTTATAACTACTTAAACCTAACTAATCTAAGGACATCACACTCATCCATGCCCGAGGCAGGATTCGAACCTGCGACCGTAGCGAAGTCGCAGTTCGTACAGTACGAGAAACTGCAATACATTCATACCTGACGTACTGCATGTCCAGCTACGGGCTCAACGAAAACTTTCGGGATTAGCATACAACACGATACCACGCTAACATGCTATCTGGTAAAAAGCACCCGAACAGACTATGTAATACGAAACCAAGCAGAAGATGTCACAGGTGTGGATCCGCGTATCTCATCAGAGGTGAAAAATATTACGTTATCAGTAAAGAAGTATTAACAGCAGATTTGGTTGATCAGAAGAGCTCGTTGATTTCTCACGTTGATGGTCACTGGATGTTACCTGAGGAACAAAATTCTCAGGTATATTTCAACACTTCAGATCTTGCCCAAGTCGATTTCAGGTGAAGCGAATGTGAAATGGAAACACAAAGGAACATGTGACACTACGGTCACATATGAGGCTTTGTGATAATGAATAAAATTGGCAGATTTACTTGACTGTGACGTAGGAAATTACGTCGTTAGTGTCTTTGCGGCGGGGCGTATTGGTCCCTCACTGTCCTTTAAACAATCTGTCCATCTACCTGGATGGGCTTCAAAATGGTTCAAATGGCCCTGAGCACTATGGGACTTAACATCTGAGGTCATCTGTCCCCTACAACTTAGAACTACTTAAACCTAACTAACCTAAGGACACAACACATCCATCCCAGAGGCAGGATTCGAACCTGCGACCGTAGCAGTAGCGCGGTTCCGGACTATAGCGCCTAGAACCGCTCGACCAAGGCGGCCGGCGGGATGGGCTTGAGTTTGTCTGCCCCTGCGACGGTAGCTACTGGTTTCACCGACAAAAGCAATGTTGACGAAAATTTGACTAAGTACCTACCACGGAAAGGCCACATCACTCCATTCCATGGGCAGTAGTTGAAATTTCAGTTAGGCATTGAGTGTTTGGAATTCTTGCCTTGACTCGTGTCAAAAATGTGTAAAATTTCCTTTTAGTTGGTTTATTGTCTTTAAAGCAAGGAAAATGGCTATCAAGTCCGTATTTAATATCCCTTCATAAATTATGTAATGTTACTGTCTATCTCTGCTACAAGTTCACACCCAAAACCAGGCAGAAGACATTCAGTCCGAGCCGATATTTTAAACGTCCTAAGAGTCACTGACGAGTGGACCTTCTGGGAGGTGCATCGAGTTATGGGCTCCCACTTGGCCTGCTCATAGTGTGGATAGGTACCTATCACACCTAAAAATTGTAAGTGCCAATGCGGCCACGTTTTTTAGATATTGCCTGTTAAAAGTTTGGGCAGCTCTTTATACAGGGTGTTACAAAAAGGTACGGCCAAACATTCAGGAAACATTCCTCACACACAAATAAAGAAAATATGTTATTTGGACATGTGTCCGGAAACGCTTAATTACCATGTTAGAACCCATTTTAGTTTCGTCAGTATGTACTGTACTTCCTCGATTCACCACCAGTTGGACCACTTGAAGGAAGGTAATGTTGACTTCAGTGCTTGTGTTGATGCGACTCATTGCTCTACAGTACTAGCATCAAGCACATCGGTACGTAGCATCAACAGGTTAGTGTTGATCACGAACGTGGTTTTGCAGTCAGTGCAATGTTTACAAATGCGGAGTTGGCAGATGCCCATTTGATGTATGGATTAGCACGGGGCAATAGGCGTGGCGCGGTACGTTTGTATCCAGATAGATTACCAGAACGAAGGTGTCCTGACAGGAAGACGTTCGAAGCAATTGATCGGCGTCTTGCGGAGCACGGAACATTCCAGACTATGACTCGCGACTGGGGAAGACCTAGAACGACGAGGACACCTGCAATGGACGAGGCAATTCTTCGTGCAGTTGACGATAACCCTAATGTCAGCGTCAGAGACGTTGCTGCTGTACAAGGTAACGTTGACCACGTCACTGTATGGAAAGTGCTACGGGAGAACCAGTTGCTTCCGTACCATGTACAGCGTGTGCAGGCACTATAAGCAGCTGATTGGCCTCCACGGGTACACTTCTGCGAATGGTTCGTCCAACAATGTGTCAATCCTCATTTCAGTGCAAATGTTCTCTTTACGGATGAGGCTTCATTCCAACGTGATCAAATTGTAAATTTTCACAATCAAAGTGTGTGGGCTGACGAGAATCCGCACGCAATTATGCAATCACGTCATCAACACAGATTTTCTGTGAACGTTTGGGCAGGCATTGTTGGCGATGTCGTGATTGGGCCTCATGTTCTTCCACCTACGCTCAATGGAGCACGTTATCATGATTTCATACGGGATACTCTACCTGTGCTGCTAGAACATGTGCCTTTACAAGTACGACACAACATGTGGTTCATACACGATGGAGCTCCTGCACATTTCAGTCGAAGTGTTCGTACGCTTCTCAACAACAGTTTCGGTGACCGATGGATTGGTAGAGGCGGACCAATTCCGTGGCTCCACGCTCTCCTGACCTCAACCCTCTTGACTTTCATTTATGGAGGCATTTGAAAGCTCTTGTCTACGCAACCCCGGTACCAAATGTAGAGACTCTTCGTGCTCTTATTGTGGACGGCTGTGATACAATACGTCATTCTCCAGGGCTGCATCAACGCATCAGGGATTCCATGCGACGGAGGGTGGATGCATGTATCCTCGCTAACGAAGGACATTTTGGACATTTCCTGTAACAAAGTGTTTGAAGTCACGCTGGTACGTTCTGTTGCTGCGTGTTTCCATTCCATGATTAATGTAATTTGAAGAGAAGTAATAAAATGAGCTCTAAAATGGAAAGTAAGCGTTTCCGGACACATGTCCACATAACATATTTTCTTTCTTTGTGTGTGAGGAATGTTTCCTGAAAGTTTGGCCGTACCTTTTTGTAACACCCTGTATACAGAAAAGTTTCACTATTGTTAGAAGTGAGCGAGTATTAGAGTAACAAGCGAGCTAGACTCCCGTCCAGGCAATCCTGGCTCGAGACCCGTTTTATGCTACCCTTTTTTTTCAAATGCCTGTTTTAATTTATAGTTAATCATGAACATTCCGCAAGGAATTGATTAAAAAGAATTACAAGCCTCTATAAATCAAAATTACAAATTGAATATCACATTTTGTTTCAATCTTTCGCGTTTTTTTTGATTTAACAGGAAATTAACCGCAATGTAATTCCTGGAAATATTTTATTATTGTTCAATTTGTTTTCGTTGTATATTTAATATTGTTCCGTTGAGGTAGTGAATATTAAAACAAAAAACCAACGAATGACAGATTAAAAATATGTTTCATTTAATGGAAAGTTAATCGATATTTCCTGTATTTTGACGAGTACATTCCGACGGATGATACGTTTTATAAAAACAATCAGAACATTTGTACTTTCAACACCACGAACATTGTACGAATGCACATTCACTTTCGTCGCAATCGCATCTGTATTTTCTCAAGTTCGCAGGAAACGCGACTGCATTGACGTTATGGAATACTTCTTTTTGCGATGGATCTAGCGTCGTGAAAACAAAAATGGCATAGAGTGGTCTCGCCTGCACAGGGGTCTCGCTCACTTGCCACTCGGCTACTTGCCCACTTCCCACAATAGTGAAACTTTTCTGTATATAAGGAGCTGCCCAAACTTTATCAGGCAATATTTCAACAACGAGGCCGCATTGGCACCTACAATTTTAGGGTGTGATAAGTACCTACCCACACTATAAGCAGGCGAAGTGGGAGCTCATAACTCGATGCACCTCCCAAAAGGATCCCTCGTGAGTCACAACCACTATTGAGTTAACAAATTCGGTCATTCAGTAGATTTCTTGTGAAGAAGTGCTCGCCATAACGCCCCGTAATCTGCATGAATCACGCCACACGGAGTTTTCTTATTTACGATGTGGTATGTTCACACGCTTATATCTCCTGAAATAAACCACTTACAACGGTCAAAATTATGTATGTTTTCCTTTCATGCTCTCAGTTTCTCCAAAACACTCAACCATAACACGATGAAATAATAACTTTCAAGACTACATTTAATTATGTCAAGAGTCTATGATAGTGAAACGAAAGAAAATTCCAGAAAATTAGATTATGTCAAGCTGTCTTCTTCGCTGTACTTTCAGTTGATACTATAGATGAATACATTAAAGTTCCTACCTCAGTTTCACAATGCCAAAACGGTTATTGTGTGTCTCGGACAAAAATTTATATCTCTGAAAGTATTGAAAATATTGATTCGAAATTTTAACATTACGGTTTTGTTATCCATAGCAGTTGGTATTCTACGTGTGAAAAATATCGACTGATATTTAATGGTACTTCTTCAGATTCATAGAGACTATATACAGGGTTAGTCACCTAACGTTACCGCTGGATATATTTCATAAACCACATCAAATACTGACGAACCGATTCCACAGACCGAACGTGAGGAGAGGAGCTAGAGTAACTGTTTAAAACAAACCAAACATAAATGCACGGAAGTATGTTTTTTAACGCAAACCTACGTTTTTTAAAATGGAACCACGTTAGTTTTGTTAGCACATCTGAACATATAAACAAATACGTAATCAGTGCCGTTTGTTGAATTGTAAAATGTTAACTACATCCGGAGATATTGTAGCCTAAAGTTGACGCTTGAAACCTCCGACGTTTAGTTGCGTGTTGTAACAAACACGGTCGACGGTCGACGTGGAGAACGCATAAATTGGCCAGCCCGTTCTCCTGATCTTACACCTCTGGACTTCTTTCTGTGGAGTACGTTAAAGGAGAATGTGTACCGTGATGTGCCTACAACCCCAGAGGATATGAAACAACGTATTGTGGCAGCCCGCGGCGACATTACACCAGATGTACTGCGGCGTGTACGACATTCATTACGCCAGAGATTGCAATTGTGTGCAGCAAATGATGGCCACCACATTGAACATCTATTCGCCTGACATGTCGGGACACACACTATTCCACTCCGTAATTGAAAACGGAAACCACGTGTGTACCTCACCCCATGTGCGTCAGTGAAAAAGACAAATAAAAAGGCGTTAGCATGTGGACATAATGTGATTTTCCAGTCTCTTCTGTACCTAAGGTCCATCACTGTTCCCTTTGGATCCCTACGTAATTCGGTGCTCTCCGATACACACGATCGAACAGCGGAGGAGTGGTCCTCAAGCGTCAACTTTAGGTTACAATATCTCCGGACGTAATTAACATTTTACAATGCAACAGACGGCACTGATTACATATTTGTTTATATGTTCAGATGTGCTAACAAAACTAACGGGGTTCCATTTAAAAAAACGTAGGTTTGTGTTAAAAAACATACTTCCGTGCATTTTTTTATGGTTTGTATTAACCAATTACACTAGCCCCTCTCCTCACGTTCGGTCTGTGGAATCGATTCGTCAGTATTTGATGTGGTTTACGAAACACATCCAGCGGTAATGTTTGGTGACTCACCCTGTATAACGTATTGCACGCGTCAGTCAAGTACACGGCACGGACGGGCCAGTAGCCAGAGTCAGAACCAAAATCTGCTCTTCTTCCGATGACAACTCGTAATAATATGCTTCGTTACTGCTTGAGGTGTGAGATTCGTGAATTCCCCTTCGCTGAGGCAGGCCTGTAAGGGCACAGTGACGCACTTCGGTGTTCGTAGCGCTATGTGTATGGGACGGCTTAAGCTCTCCCGTTCTGGGCTCCTGGTTCTCAGAAATGTTGTGGCAACATGCTGCCCGATTTCCAGTGTCCGCAAGGAGGCGCGATTTTTGGAAGTTACAGCAGGGCGGTCACTATTTCCCTCCGCATTTCTGGTGTCACAAATCTGCATCCCCCGTGGGCGGTTGCAAATATGCGACAGGACATTCTGCCGCGACCAGTGTGGGAAAATTCTGGAATCTAACTGTGCGGATGATGTCAGCCAGCCAAAAGGATCATAGGCATAGGGGCTGTAGCATAAATATCTGAACTTACGTGTACAACAGCTACAGTGTTCGAACTTCTCGGCAGTTATTGGGCATTCTGTAAGGGAGAGTAGAGAAGTTTTGGCAGGCTTTGCTGGCGTTTCAGCATGTCGATGTGAATCCTTGATTGTCATTGAAGCGACAGTTGTTAATTCTTGCCCCCAGGAGACATTTTTCTGAGAGCGGAGAGAAACGTTAGTAGGTCAAGGAATCGCTGCGTAGACGCGTGGCTGGGAGGTAACATTGACAGAGGGAGGCGTCTGGTTGCAGCCCGGCAGTTCACACTTAATCGATCGAGTAAGTTGCGGCCGCCCGGTGTGGCCGAGCTGTTCTAGGCGTTTCAGTCTGGAACCGCGCAGCCGCTACGATCGCAGGTTCGAATCCTGCCTCGGGCATGGATGTGAGTGATGTCCTTAGGCTTGTTAGGTTTCAGTAGTTCTATGTCTAGGGGACTGATGGCCTCAGAAGTTAAGTCCCATAGTGCTCAGACCCATTTCAACCATTTTTACTAAATTGCTCCTTTTAGCGCCAGCGTGGCTTTCCCTCCGAGTACACAATTTCCGTACTAAATTCCGCAATTTGTGTTGCTTTTCCTGTATCCTAACTTGTTTGAATCTTGGTTCCGGTTTTAAATTGCAGTTGCGAGCTGCAAAGAGTTTCGAAAGCCAATCGCAGTTTCATAGCACCTTCCTGTTTAATTAGAAGTCTCCACCACCACTTGTTAGCAGGACAATCTGTACCAAGTGAGCTTTGCTCGAACCATCAATTACTGTAATTTTCTGTCCATAAATGTGCACTCCATCGTGGAAATTGAGTTTGTTAGATTTTTTTGCAGTCACGTTTTTTCTTTTATCTGAGTATTAAATAAAACACTGTTCACTGATACATTTCGCGAAAATATTCACTTTACTTGTGAACCAGTTTAGCGAAAAATACCTAATATTTATACGAAATACGCACTTCGAAATGGCAATCATTTCCCAAAATACATCTTGTAAAACATAAATAAAAGACAATAGTGTGTGGTAACAGAAAGTTATTTATAAACAAATCCATGGTTGTCAAAGTTGCAGGCTTTCAACAAATAAAAAAAATATATACAGGGTGTTACCGAATGGTACGGCCAAACTTTCGGGAAACATTCCTCACACACAAATAAAGAAAAGATGTTATGTGGACATGTGTCCGGAAACGCTTAATTTCCATGTTAGAGCTCATTTTAGTTTCGTCAGTATGTACTGCACTTCCTCGATTCACCGCCAGTTGGCTCAATTGAAGGAAGGTAATGTTGACTTCGGTGCTTGTGTTGACATGCGACTCATTGCTCTACAGTACTAGCATCAAGCACATCAGTATGTAGCATCAATAGGTTAGTGTTCATCACGAACGTGGTTTTGCAGACAGTGCAATGTTTACAAATGCGGAGTTGGCAGATGCCCATTTGATGCAGGGATTAGCACGGGGCAATAGCCGTGGTGCGGTACGTTTGTATCGAGACAGATTTCCAGAACGAAGGTGTCCCGACAGGAAGACGTTCGAAGCAATTGATCGGCGTCTTAGGGAGCACGGAACATTCCACCCTATGACTCGCGACTGGGAAAGACCTAGAACGACGAGGACACCTGCAATGGACGAGGCAATTCTTCGTGCAGTTGACGATAACCCTAATGTCAGCGTCAGAGAAGTTGTTGCTGTAAAAGGTAACGTTGACCACGTCACTCTATGGAGTGTTCTACGGGAGAACCAGTTGTTTCCGTACCATGTACAGCGTGTGCATGCACTATCAGCAGCTGATTGGCCTCCACGGGTACACTTCTGCGAATGGTTCATCCAACGATTTGTCAATCCTCATTTCAGTGCAAATGTTCTCTTTACGGATGAGGCTTCATTCCAACGTGATCAAATTGTAAATTTTCACAATCAACATGTGTGGGCTGACGAGAATCCGCACGCAATTGTGCAATCACGTTATCAACACAGATTTTCTGTGAACGTTTGGGCAGGCATTGTTGGTGATGTCTTGATTGAGCCTCATGTTCTTCCACCTACGCTCAATGGAGCACGTTATCATGATTTCATACGGGATACTCTACCTGTGCTGCTAGAACATGTGCCTTTCCAAGTACGACACAACATGTGGTTCATGCACGATGGAGCTCCTGCACATTTCATTCGAAGTGTTCGTACGCTTCTCAAGAACAGATTCGGTGACCGATGGATTGGTAGAGGCGGACCTATTCCATGGGCTCCACGCTCTCCTGACCTCAACCCTCTTGACTTTCATTTAAGGGGGCATTTGAAAGCTCTTGCCTACGCAACCCCGGTACCAAATGTAGAGACTCTTCGTGCTCGTATTGTGGACGGCTGTGATACAATACGCCATTCTCCCGGGCTGCATCAGCGCATGAGGGATTCCATGCGACGGAGGGTGGATGCATGTATCCTCGCTGACGGAGGACATTTTGAACATTTCCTGTAACAAAGTGTTTGATGTCAGGCTGGTACGTTCTGTTGCTGAGTGTTTTTATTCCATGGTTAATGTGCTTTGAAGAGAAGTAATAAAATGAGCTCTAACATGGAAAGTAAGCGTTTCCGGACACATGTCCACATACCATATTTTCTTTCGATGTGTGTGTGAGGAATGTTTCCTGAAAGTTTGGCCGTACCTTTTTGTAACACCCTGTATAATAGACAAAGAGGTTCCTCCTTTGCCGAACACCTTATCCACATGCGGCTAATCCCCTAACCAGCATGAAGCTACTTCTACATACATACTCCGCAATCCACCATACGGTGCGTGGCGGAGGGTACCTCGTACCACAACTAGCATCTTCTCTCCCTGTTCCACTCCCAAACAGAACGAGGGAAAAATGACTCCCTATATGCCTCTGTACGAGCCCAAATTTCTATTATCTGTGTGGTCTTTCCGCGAAATGTAAGTTGGCGGCAGTAAAATTGTACTGCAGTCAACCTCATATGCTGGTTCTATAAATTTCCTCAGTAGCGTTTCACGAAAAGAACGCCTCCTTTCCTCTAGTGACTCCCACCCGAGTTTCTGAAGCATTTCCGTAACACTCGCGTGATGATCAAACCTACCAGTAACAAATCTAGCAGCCCGCGTCTGAATTGCTTCTATGACCTCCCTCAATCCGACCTGATAAGGATCCCAAACGCTCGAGCAGTACTCAAGAATAGGTCGTATTAGTGTTTTATAAGCGATCTCCTTTACAGATGAACCACATCTTCCCAAAATTCTATCAATGAACCGAAGACGACCATCCGCCTTCCCCACAACTGCCATTACATGCTTGTCCCACTTCATATCGCTCTGCAATGTTACGACCAAATATTTAATCGACGTGACTGCGTCAAGCGCTACACTACTAATGGAGTATTCAAACATTATAGGATTCTTTTTCCTATGCATCTGCATTAATTTACATTTATCTATATTTAGAGTTAGCTGCCATTCTGTACACCAATCAAAAATCCTGTCCAAGTCATCATGTATCCTCCTACAGTCACTCAACGACGACACCTTCCCGTACACCACAGCATCATCAGCAAACAGCCGCACATTCCTATCCACCCTATCCAGAAGATCATTTATGTAGATACAAAACAAGAGCGGACCTACCACACTTCCCTGGGGCACTCCAGATAATACTTCATCGTGAGATTAAAGGTACTAGATAACACATCTTCGAAGAAATGGAGATTTTTAAAAATCTGCGATTTGATAAGGATAACTTCCTAAATTATCGACTTCAGTTAAAAAAAAATTCTGGAATGTTTTATGACATTATTTAGAATATCATGATCAGATAATGGTTGGTTGGCAGAAGCCGAGCAGTATTTCAGTGCCGGTGTGACACAGATGGTCGGTGTTTGATGTACTTTATTTTAGACATGCCTTAAGGTAGTGGCTAGCATGCGTTCGTTTGAGTACGTGACATTTTGGTATATGATACCCATCAGGTGGTCTTTCCACACACGTTGCTTACATAATGCGGCACACAGGGTTTTCAAATAATTAAGGTGCCTCCTTCTATCCCTTAGACAATATTCATATTCATATAGGTGGTTACTAGCCCACGAGCGGTGAAATGGAGCCTCAGGTGACAAGATGAAGTTTAGCTGGTCCGTCTCGACCTTTTGGGATTTCATTCCCTTTCCCTTTATTTGTTATTGCAATCTATAGACGACTTCATCCTTATCCATTTATGCCATGCACATGGGCATATTAGCAGCTATCTTTCATTTCTTTTTAATTCTTCCCTGTGAAGAAAATGCCGTGTTCCCATGTCAAGTGTCCATAAAATTTTCGTATGTGTTTTTTCGGGTCAAGCATGTTTTATCATATCTATTTAACAATAGCCTTTAATATAAGAGGCGTTAATTCTCTTTCGTAGCGGCCGTGCGGTTCTAGGCGCTATAGTCAGGAACCGAGCGACCGCTACGGTCGCAGGGTCGAATCCAGCCTTGGGCATGGATGTGTGTGATCTCCTTAGGTTAGTTAGGTTTAATTAGTTCTAAGTTCTAGGCGACTGATGACCTCAGAAGTTAAGTCGCATAGTGCTCAGAGCCATTTGAACCATTTCTCTTTCGTAGCGCGTAGTGAAATTGACCCCTGCCGGTCGATAGATTATAAGGGCGATGAAAGGGGGTTGCACGTCCGTCCACGCAGTTACCATATTTTTTACACTTAAAACATAATTTGACCTATGCTTGTCATTTGCTATTACATGGCGATGAAATGGCGTTGTTCGTTCACTCACGCGTTATTTTTAGTAATACGATAAAAAAAATTATCTTAATAATATCCTTCATTCAGTGCGTGTCAGTGATAGGAGGTATATCTACATCAACTGATAAAAGTACCTACTCGACCATCTGTGCACAGGTTAAACGAGATTCCAGAATGAGATTTTCACTCTGCAGCGGAGTGTGCGCTGATATGAAACTTCCTGGCAGGTTAAAACTGTGTGCCCAACCGAGACTCGAACTCGGGACCTTTGCCTTTCGCGGGCAAGTGCTCTACCATCTGAGCTACCGAAGCACGACTCACGCCCGGTCCTCACAGCTTTACTTCTGCCAGTATCTCGTCTCCTACCTTCCAAGGTTTACAGAAGCTCTCCTGCGAACCTTGCAGAACTAGCACTCCTGAAAGAAAGGATATAGCGGAGACATGGCTTAGCCACAGCCTGGGAGATGTTTCCAGAATGAAATTTTCACTCTGCAGCGGAGTGTGCGCTGATATGAAACTTCCTGGCAGATTAAAACTGTGTGCCCGACCGAGACTCGAACTCGGGACCTTTGCCTTTCGCGGGCAAGTGCTCTACCATCTGAGCTACCGAAGCACGACTCACGCCCGGTTCTCATAGCTTTACTTCTGCCAGTATCTCGTCTCCTACCTTCCAAACAGTTTTAATCTGCCAGGAAGTTTCATATCAGCGCACACTCCGCTGCAGAGTGAAAATCTCATTCTGGAAACGTCCCCCAGGCTGTGGCTAAGCCATGTCTCCGCTATATCCTTTCTTTCAGGAGTGCTAGTTCTGCAAGGTTCGCAGGAGAGCTTCTGTAAAGTTTGGAAGGTAGGAGACGAGATATTGGCAGAAGTAAAGCTGTGAGGACCGGGCGTGAGTCGTGCTTCGGTAGCTCAGATGGTAGAGCACTTGCCCGCGAAAGGCAAAGGTCCCGAGTTCGAGTCTCGGTGGGGCACACAGTTTTATTCTGCCAGGAAGTTTCAGTTGAAACGAGATTATTGCATTATGGCGTTTACATACTACAGTCTCGCTGTTTTATGTCCTATGTCATCTTTCATGAATAACGATGGTTGCGTTATGCATCAATCTTTGTGAAAGGGCCGATATACTCTAGTAGTGTAAGTCGGGGTAGTGTGTTCGAACTTACATAAATCCATGTATAGTTTGTTACATTTTAGTCAAAACCTGGTGCAGAGGTTTTATGTTTCAGAGTTTCAACCATTCTAGAAGTTATTTGTTTTAAGATTTAACTGCGTTGGTCTTTTATCTTTGACAGTCATGGTCTCAGTTAGACATGCGCAATGGTCCCCGCCATGTTAATTCGCAGCGCTTTATCTAGTCCTACTTAGTTTCACGTGAGCTCCCGAGGCCCACCGCACGGCGTCCATGGAGACGAAGCGCTCGCCAGAGCTTAAGTCTTGCTGTTGACTTAGCGCTCAGTAAAGCATTTTTAAAATGTCACAACGCCTATTCAGGTGGTTTTAGTTTTATTTGTGAGACAATGCCCTCTTAGACAACACTACTGGCCATTAAAATTGCTACAGCACGAAGATGATGTGCTACAGACGCGAAAATTAACCGACAGTAAGAAGATGCTGTGATATGCAAATGATTAGCTTTTCAGAGCATTCACACAAGGTTGGCGCCGGCGGCGACACCTACAACGTGCTGACGTGAGGAAAGTTTCCAACCGATTTCTCATACACAAACAGCAGTTGACCGGCGTTGCCTGGTGAAAAATTGTTGTCATGCTTCGTGTAAGGAGGAGAAATGCGTACCATCACGTTTATCGACGTCGGATTGTAGCCCCTCGCGATTGCGGTTAATTGTATCGCGACATTGCTGCTCGCGTTGGTCGAGATCCAGTGACTGTTGCAGAATATGGAATCGGTGGGTTCAGAAGGGTAATACCGAACGCCGTGCTGGATCCCAACGGCCTCGTATCACTAGCAGTCGAGATGACAGGCATCTTATCTGCATGGCTGTAATGGATCGTGCAGCCACGTCTCGATCCCTGAGCCAACAGATGAGGACGTCTGCAAGACGACAACCATCTGGACGAACAGTTCGACGACGTTTGCAGAAGCATGGACTATCAGCTCGGATACCATGGCTGCGTTTACCATTGACGCTGCATCACAGACAGGAGCGCCTGCGATGGTGTACTCAACGACGAACCTGAGTGTACGAATGGCAAAATGTCATTTTTTCGGATGAATGCAGGTTCTGTTTACAGCATCATGATGGTCGCATCCGTGTTTGGCGACATCGCAGTGAACGCACATTGGAAGCGTGTATTTGTCATCGCCATACTGGCGTGTCACCCGGCGTGATGGTATGGGGTGCCATTGGTTACACGTCTCCGTCAACTCTTGTTCGCATTGACGCCACTTTGAACATTGGACGTTACATTTCAGATGTGTTACGACCCGTGGCACTACCCTTCATTCGATCCCTGTGAAATCCTACATTTCAGCAGGATAATGCACGACCGCATGTTGCAGGTACTGTACGGGCCTTTCTGGATACAGAAAATGTTCAACTGCTGCCCTGGCCAGCACATTCTCCAGATCTCTCACCAATTGCAAACGTCTGGTCAATGGTGGTCGAGCAACTGGCTCGTCACAATACGCCAGTGACTGCTCTTTATGAACTGTGGTATCGTGTTGAAGCTGCATGGGCAGCTGTACCTGTACACGCCATCCAAGCCCCATTTGACTCAATGCCCAGAAGTACCAAGGCCGTTATTACGGCTAGAGGTGGTTGTTCTGGGTACTGATTTCTCAGGATCTACGCACCCAAACTGCGTGAAAATGTAGTCACATGCCAGTTCTAGTATAATATATCTGTCCAATGGATACCCGTTTATCATCTGCATTTCTTCTTGTGTAGCAATTTCAATGGCCAGTAGTGTAGATTCAGCTATATCTTCTGAAGAAGGATAATTATTTGGGCTGAAACCTAGGTAAAGGTTGGTTTTATTACCGCAATCGAGGCTGCAGTTTCTTATATAATAAAATCAGCTCTTCTCCTAGCTTTAGTCCTACAAGAAATTAGGTCAGACGACCCACAATAAAGGAATACTACTGACGTATTCTGTGTAACTGAACTGTGGTCTTACTATGTTGGTGTTTCGTTGTAAAGTGTAGGAGAGAATTTATGTGTGGTAGTAAATTTCAAACGATTTTAGATACACAGTGCGCTTTCAGTTTCTGTGATTAGCAATTTGCTGCGTTAAGGCAGTATAAGGCTGACACCAGATAGCGTATCGCTTCTGTGATCAGCACGAAAAGTATGGCAGGCAGATAGGACTTCCCACTGCTGAGCCCCAGCACTTTACGCTCACGCAAGCAAAGATCCAACGAGTTGCAAATTTCAAAGATCCACAGCTAAACAGAGACCAGGCAGATCTAATGTACTCATGGGCGGGAACTGTCAAGCATTGCGAACGTGGTTCTAAAAAATCGCAAAAAATCAGCTGAAGGGAAAACTCGCGAGTTCGGAAGTCTTTCCGTAAATCCATCTAGAAAAATGATTGTCTGTAGGGAGATGAAGAAATGTGTTCCAGTGGTCGACCATCTTCTCATAAGCCACACATTTCTGTATCCACTGCCAAGCGAGAGCTTGAGGTGGTGTAAGGAGCGGGGCTGATGGACATGGGAAGACTGTGGATGACTGGAAACATGAGGTTTGGAGTGATGCTCACGCTGTGTCCTGCAGCAGTCCGATGAAAGGGTTTTGTTAGGCGAATACCTGGAGAACGCTAGCTGTCGTGGTGTCTAGTGACAGTAGTGAAGCTAGTGTTATGATACGGGGGTGTTTCTCGTGGCTAGCATGCGGTCACCTTACTGCTCTTAAGAAAACGGTAAATGGGAAAATATGAAAATATTTTACAGCATTTTGTACCGTGTACAGTAGATAAATGGTTCAAATGGCTCTAAGCACTATGGTATTTAACATCTGGGGTCATCAGTCCCCTAGACGTAGAACTACTTAAACCTGGCTAACCTAAGGACATCACACACGTCCTTGCCCGAGGCAGGATTCGAACCTGTGACAGTAGCAGCTTCGTGGTTCCGGAGTGAAGCGGCTAGAACCGCTCGGCCACAGCAGTCGCGTGTACAGTAGAGGAACAGTTTGGAGGCGATGATTCTATCAACATGACGAATAAGATTCTGAGAGGTTATTAAAGTCAAACACCCAAGTACCTCGGTCGAATTATTAAACCAAGAGGACACGAAGAAATAGCACGAAAAGGCAGAATGCAGAAAATCAAGAAAGCGTTCGGACTTCTTTCAAATTTGTATAACAAAAATTTCCTGTCAAAAGTCATTGATATCAGACACTACAACACAGTAGTCAAATAAAATAAGGCAAATCAGAGCTCGTATGGAAATGTATTGGTGTTCGTTCTTTCGGCGGGCTATACGAGATTTGTGAAGGTGGTTCGATGAACCCTCTGCCAGGCACTTAAATGTCATTTGAAGAGTATCCATGTAGATGTGGATATAGAAACTAACAGTCACATATGCAAGTGAAACACTTTTATTGAATCGAAACAAGAAGAACGAAGAGGGAGGGATTGTTAGAAAAGTTCTGGGACCACTATACACACATACTGCAAACCATCGAGACAAGAGGAAAAGTATCAAACTTCGACACTGACATCAGAAAGAGACGAATAAAATTCTTTGGACACCTAGACAGGTTACCTGAAAACAGACTAACTAAACCTGACGCCTCTAAAAGCATCGATACCTTGGGTAATTGAAGTTAAGGAAGATTTGACAAAAGCAAAAATTGACATAACAAACACATCAGACAGGGATACATTCAGAAGCAAAATTGATGAGTGGAAATTTATTCCAGAGACGAAATCAAAATCATACCGACCTAAGTGCGCTGTAGCTACAAAGATGACTTCGGGGAGAAAATGAAGAAATACTGGGAAAATAAGAAGAACCCTAAGAAAGATCGTTCTACTGAGGGGACATTCGCCAATAATAAATGGTAACAATAAAACGCATTTAGGATAATATAGATCAGCTTAACAATTGTGAAACAATGTTTAGCGTTACCAGAAGGGGAAGGGTTAAAAAAAAAAAAGAAGATAGAAATGGCAGTGACATTGGTTGTTCAGATAGAAGAGAGAATGATTTGTGGACAAGAACAGTCCTAGAACGGAGTAGCCCTTCCAGTGTCCCGATCTGATTAGGGTACTTCTGGGATGAATGAGATCGCGGACTTCACTCAAGACTTTAAGGCTCTTGAGGAAGAATGGGTGCCGGCCGCGGTGGCCGAGCGGTTCTAGGCGCTTCAGTCCGGAACCGCGTGACTGCTACGGTCGCAGGTTCGAATCCTGCCTCGGGCATGGATGTGTGTGATGTCCTTAGGTTAGTTAGTTTTAAGTAGTTCTAAGTTCTAGGGGACTGATGACCTCAGATGTTAAGTCCCATAGTGCTTAGAACCATTTGAACCATTTTGAAGAATGGGCTTCCATTCCTCCGCAGACTTTAAGGCGCCTCACTGAATGAGTCCATAGCAGACTTCAGTCATACATAAATGCGAACGGTGAACACATTCCATATTAACGACCACAGACCGGTGTCCAAATACTTCCGATGCGAGAGTGCAGACTGCTGACATCATTAACATGGTGGGGACTAGTGCCCCAGTTACTATACGCACAGTATAACTAAGCCCTCTTGTGATGTCCAAGGAACCGATGGACGTCTTATGACTTCGGGCTGGTATGGAACGCTTCCTCGCGTTGCCAACGAGGCGTAGCATTGCAGTAGGCGGTTTCAATGTACTGTTGATCCCAGTGTGCTACCTGTCTTTCCAGAAAGAGGATGAGTATCCTTCCACTACACTTCTGCGCCGCTGCCAGCAGACCATAGACTAGAAGGCCATCACGTGCTTAAGCTCCCAGTCTCCCATGCGAATAGGACAACTTACATTGTTCGTATTGCAGTCACCAACGTATGGCGTCACTAACAACACTAAAGTATTAGCAGAGCACAAACTGACTAAGTAAAGGGACCTTCGCGAGAATAAATGCTTGCTCTTATTATTAGCATCTTCAGGCATTCTAAAAACTTGAAATGGCTGACTACGGTGGGTATATACGAATTTTTTATCACGGACGTAAATGTAGGTATGGAATGTTTATGTACACTCATGCTCATAAATTAGAATAATGCTGATACATGGTGAAACAACGCTCTGGTGGGCGGTTTGCGGGTTTAAATCACCTCGGGGTATGACTGCGGTGCATTTGACCTGCGGTCGTCGCACGGTGGCGCTGGCAGCAGTCCACAAACGCAGAGGTGTGTTGGTGCATGTGAGAGTACGGTGCAGCGAGTAAGTGTGCAGACGTTTTCAGATGTGCTACTTGTGACTGTGTGATGAAAATGGCTCAAAGAATACATACTGATGACGTTATGAGGGGTAGAATACTAGGGCGACTGGAGATTCGTCAAACACAGCAGGTCCTAGCACGGGCTCTCCGTGTGCCACAAAATGATTCAAATGGCTCTGAGCACTATGGGACTTAACATCTCAGGTCATCAGT
This sequence comes from Schistocerca americana, assembly GCF_021461395.2. Taxonomy (NCBI): domain Eukaryota; kingdom Metazoa; phylum Arthropoda; class Insecta; order Orthoptera; family Acrididae; genus Schistocerca; species Schistocerca americana. The sequence continues at coordinate 113,908,294 of NC_060128.1, read as the reverse complement.
CCCCTAGAACTTAGAACTACTTAAACCTAACTAACCTAAGGACATCACACACATCCATGCCCGAGGCAGGATTCGAACATGCGACCGTAGCAGTCGCGCGGTTCCAGACTGAAACGCCTAGAACCGCTCGGCCACCCGCGGCCGGCCTTGTGCCACAAAGTGTGATCTCAAGATCATGTCAACGATTCCAGGAGACAGGAAACGTGTTCAGGCACTACAGTATGGGACGTCCACAGTGTACAACACCGCAAGGAGACCGATATCTCACCATCAGTGCCCGCAGACGGCCACGGAGTACTGCAGGTAGCCTTGCTCGGGAACTTACCGCAGCCACTGGAACAGTTGTTTCCAGACACACAGTCTACAGATGACTGAACAGACATGGTTTATTCACCCGGAGAACTGCAAGATTCATTCCACTGACCCCTAGTCACAGAAGAGCCCATAAAGCCTGGTGTCAATAACACAGTACATGGCCATTGGAACAGTGGTCCCAGGTTATGTTCACGGACGAGTCCAGGTATAGTCTGAACAGTGACTCTCGCCGGGTTTTTATCTGGCGTGAACCAGGAACCATATACCAACCCCTCAATGTCATTGAAAGGGACCTGTATGGAGGTCGTGGTTTGAAGGTGTGGGATGGGATTATGATTGGTGCACGTACACCCCTACATGTCTTTGACAGAGGAACTGTAACAGGTCAGGTGTATCGGGACATCATTTTGCACCAGTATGTCCGCCTTTTCAGGGGTGCAGTGAGTCCCACCTTCCTTCTGATGGATGATAACGGTCGGCTCCACCGAGCTGCCATCGTGAAGGAGTACCTTGAAACAGAAGATATCAGGCGAATGGAGTGGCCTGCCTGTTCTGCACACCTTGACACGTCCCCTTAGAAAAATTATACATGACTGTGCTTAAACTGACACACATAATTTTTAGCGCAACGCAATCTGACTTTCAATAATCCCTACAAAAGAATGGCCCTGACTAACACTAACCTATACCTTTCACAAATCACTTACCTCACAAAAATCTTCGTTACTCGAACTGCTGCAATACAGCGAGCGCCACTACTGCCAGCTAAATAAAAGATTCAAACTACGGAAGGCACTAACTACTGATAGGCATAGTTAGCAAATGAAAGATTTTAATAGAGAACAAACAATGTATTTACCTTAATAATGTTGAAAAATCATAATATACATAGCAGTTCATGACATCCAGTCTTACAAATTTCAAAACTCCGCCATTTCTCTCCCCACATCCACCACTGCTGGCGGCTCACCTCCAACTGCCGAACGCTATGCGCTGTTAATATCCAGCTGCCCAACACTACAATGGCAGACAACAATGCAAACTAGCCACAGACTGCACACAGCACAGCCAGTGATTTTCGTACAGAGCGCTACGTGGCGTTACCAATAAGAAAACCTAAACAGCCTACTTACAACCTAAACCCTATCGTTCACGTCTGGGACGCTCTCGGGCGACGTATCGCTGCACGTATTCAAACTCCGATGAAACTTCAGAAATTCCGACAGGCACTTATGCAAGAGTGGGAGGTTGTACCCCAGCAGCTGCTCGACCACCTGATCCAAAGTATGCCAACCCGTTGTGCGGCCTGTGTACGTGTGCTTGGTGATCATATCCCATATTGACGTCGGGGCACATAGGCAGAAAACATTGGCGTTTTGTAGCACATGTGTTTCGGGACGGTTGTCTCAACTTATCACCAACACCATGGACTTACAGATCTGTGTCGTGTGTGTTCCCTACGTGCCTAAGCTATTAGCGCCAGATTTGTGTAGTGCCACGTTGTGTGCCAACACATTCTGCAATTATCCTTAATTTATGAGTATGAGTGTAAATTGCATATTCTTTAGCTTTGACAACTTCCAGTCAGTCATATTTCAGCCTAGAAGTAGTGCTACGCTATGGATTAATTTTTAACCATAACTTTCACTTTAAGAAAGTGCCATTGGTAACTTCACTGTTTAAAGCAAAACGACAGTATCGTGGCCTAAAATACACTCGCCATCTCCACTAGAGCTACATAACTATCGTAAACAACACTATACAATTCGTCATCACTAAGTTATAAGCGAAATACTGGAAAAAGAACACACAAATTACACCTACACTCCTGGAAATGGAAAAAAGAACACATTGACACCGGTGTGTCAGACCCACCATACTTGCTCCGGACACTGCGAGAGGGCTGTACAAGCAATGATCACCCGCACGGCACAGCGGACACACCAGGAACCGCGGTGTTGGCCGTCGAATGGCGCTACCTGCGCAGCATTTGTGCACCGCCGCCGTCAGTGTCAGCCAGTTTGCCGTGGCATACGGAGCTCCATCGCAGTCTTTAACACTGGTAGCATGCCGCGACAGCGTGGACGTGAACCGTATGTGCAGTTGACGGACTTTGAGCGAGGGCGTATAGTGGGCATGCGGGAGGCCGGGTGGACGTACCGCCGAATTGCTCAACACGTGGGGCGTGAGGTCTCCACAGTACATCGATGTTGTCGCCAGTGGTCGGCGGAAGGTGCACGTGCCCGTCGACCTGGGACCGGACCGCAGCGACGCACGGATGCACGCCAAGACCGTAGGATCCTACGCAGTGCCGTAGGGGACCGCACCGCCACTTCCCAGCAAATTAGGGACACTGTTGCTCCTGGGGTATCGGCGAGGACCATTCGCAACCGTCTCCATGAAGCTGGGCTACGGTCCCGCACACCGTTAGGCCGTCTTCCGCTCACGCCCCAACATCGTGCTGCCCGCCTCCAGTGGTGTCGTGACAGGCGTGAATGGAGGGACGAATGGAGACGTGTCGTCTTCAGCGATGAGAGTCGCTTCTGCCTTGGTGCCAATGATGGTCGTATGCGTGTTTGGCGCCGTGCAGGTGAGCGCCACAATCAGGACTGCATACGACCGAGGCACACAGGGCCAACACCCGGCATCATGGTGTGGGGAGCGATCTCCTACACTGGCCGCACACCACTGGTGATCGTCGAGGGGACACTGAATAGTGCACGGTACATCCAAACCGTCATCGAACCCATCGTTCTACGATTCCTAGACCGGCATGGGAACTTGCTGTTCCAACAGGACAATGCACGTCCGCATGTATCCCGTGCCACCCAACGTGCTCTAGAAGGTGTAAGTCAACTACCCTGGCCAGCAAGATCTCCGGATCTGTCCCCCATTGAGCATGTTTGGGACTGGATGAAGCGTCGTGTCACGCGGTCTGCACGTCCAGCACGAACGCTGGTCCAACTGAGGCGCCAGGTGGAAATGGCATGGCAAGCCGTTCCACAGGACTACATCCAGCATCTCTACGATCGTCTCCATGGGAGAATAGCAGCCTGCATTGCTGCGAAAGGTGGATATACACTGTACTAGTGCCGACATTGTGCATGCTCTGTTGCCTGTGTCTATGTGCCTGTGGTTCTGTCAGTGTGATCATGTGATGTATCTGACCCCAGGAATGTGTCAATAAAGTTTCCCCTTCCTGGGACAATGAATTCACGGTGTTCTTATTTCAATTTCCAGGAGTGTATAATGTTCCTGAAACAGACAAGGAAGCCTGTGGGTGACGCCAACTGCGCAACATACGAGTATAGCGTCACATCCACTGAAGCTTAGAGGGCTTGATTTGTACACTAGACCCACTTTTCCTCCTCTTGTTGTGTAGTGTACGTCAACAAACCCATTTATGGTGATGATACTGAATTTTCAACATTGCCGTCGGCACCCTTATTGGATATCAACATATACAACTTACGGCCTGAACGAAGTGTGTTGTCACAATCGAAATTACTGCGAAGATTCCCCGTACATCTCCAGAAGGTCGGGGCTGCTGCCGCTGCTGCTTGCGGCTATTGTTGTTGTTGTCTTCAGCCAGAAGTGGAAATGAGCGTACGGCATTGTGGGCCGGGAGTCCCCCATTCGGGGAAGTTCGGCCGCCGAGGGCAAGTACTTACTACATTCTCGACGCCGCATTGGGCGACTTAGGCGTCGGAGATGGGGATGAAATGCTGATGAGGACAACGCAACACCCAGTACCTCAACGGAGAAAGTCTCCTGCCCCAGCTGGGAATCGAACCCGGGCCCCTTGGCGTGGCATGCGGCCGCGCTGGCTACTCAGCTAAGGGGGGTGGACTTCAGTCAGGAGATTGATTTGACGCAGCTCTCCAAGCTATGTGATGTTACACGCATTTTGGACACCATTTTATTTTCTAAATTTTGTTGGGACTCTGCGGCTAACAGAAGTAATAAGCAGCATTACAGTATACAACAGCACCGATCACACACGAATAGCTACGAAATTGTACGAAGTACTCACTAGATTTCTGCTGCGTCCAAGTCTGGTCAGCGGCGACAGATTGTAATCAGAGTCTCTTCTCTATTCTAGTCATCTGAACCATGCTCTCGACTTTTATCAACTTGGGTGATGAATTGATTCCAATCATCTTGTGAATGCTGCAGTTCTTCTCATTTCCGTACTTGCTAAGAAAAACTGGAGAGGAATTCCGCCTTATGCAAGCCACCGTTTTGTGGTTTTGTTTTCACCCAGATATGTTTCAGTACTTTTTGTGCTATGTTCAGTGGATTTATATGTTTATTTTCTCTCTGCACCTCTAAAGAAATGGTTTGTAGAAAATATTTCGGATGAAATATTTACATTTGTAAACAGAGTGATTATGGTCAACTACACTACTGGCCATTAAAGTTGCTACACCACGAAGATGACGTGCTACAGACGCGAAATTTAACCGACGGGAAGAAGATGCTGTGATATGCAAATGACTAGGTTTTCAGAGCATTCACACAAGGTTAGCGCCGGTGGCGACACCTACGACGTGCTGACATGAGGAAAGTTTCCAACCGATTTCTCACACACAAACAGCAGTTGACCGGAGTTGCCTGGTGAAACGTTGTTGTGATGCCTCGTGTAAGGAGGAGAAATGCGTACCATCATGTTTCCGACTTTGATAAAGATCGGATTTTAGCCTATCGCGATTGCGGTTTATCGTATCGCGACATTGCTGCTTGCGTTGGTCGAGATCCAATGACTATTAGCAGAATATGGAATCGGTGGGTTCAGGAGGGTTATACGGAACGCCGTACTGGATCCCAACGGCAGTGATGACAGCATCTTATCCGCATGGCTGTAACGGATCGTGCAGCCACGTCACGATCCCTGAGTCAGTAGATGGGGACTTTTGTAACAACCACCTGCAAGAACAGTTCGACGACGTTTGCAGCAGCATGGACTATCAGCTCGGAGACCGTGGCTGCGGTTACTCTTGACGCTGAATCACAGACAGGAGCGCCTGCGATGGTGTACTGAACGACGAACCTGTGTGCACGAATGGCAAAACGTCATTTTTTCGCATGAATCCTGGTCCTGTTTACGGCATCACGGTGGTCGCATCCGTGTTTGGCGACATCGCGGTGAACGCACATTGGAAGCGTGTATTCGTCATCGCCATAATGGTGTATCACCCGGCGTGATAGTATGGGGTGCCATTGGTTACATGTCTCGGTCACCACTTGTTCGCATTGACGGCACTTTGAACAGTGGACGTTACATTTCAGATGTGTTACGACCCGTGGCTCTACCCTTCATTCGATCTCTGCGAAACCCTGCATTTCAGCAGGATAATGCACGACCGCATGTTGCAGGTCCTGTACGGGCGTTTCTGGATACAGAAAATGTTCGGCTGCTGCCCTGGCCAGCACATTCTCCAAATCTCTCACCAATAGAAAACCGTCTGGTCAATGGTGGCCGAGCAACTGGCTCGTCATAATACGCCACTCACTACTCTCGATGAACTGTGGTACCGTGTTGAAGCTGCATGGGCAGCTGTACCTGTACACGCCATCCAAGCTCTGTTTGACTCAATGCCCAAGCATATCAAGGCCGTTATTACGGCCAGAGGTGGTTGTTCTTGGTACTGATTTATCAGGATCTATGCACCCAAATTGCGTGAAAATGTAATCACATGTCGGTTCTAGTATAATATATAAATACCCGTTTATCATCTGTATTTCTTCTTGGTGTACCAATTTTAATGGCCAGTAGTGTACTTTACATTAATTTGTATATACACTGAAGAGCTAATTAAAATGGTACACCTGCTTAATATCGTGTAGGGCCCACGCGAGTACGCAGAAGTGTTGCAACACGACGTGGCATGAACTCAGACTAACGTCTGTAGTAGTCCTGGAGGGAACTGACGCCATGAATCCTGCACGGCTGTCCATAAATCCGTAATAGTGCGAGGGGGTGGAGATCTCTCCTGAACAGCACGCTCCAAGGCATCCCAGATATGCTCAATAATGTTCGTATCTCGGGAGTTTGGTGGCCAAGGGAGGTGTTTAAACTCAGAAGAGTGTTCCTGGAGCCACTCTGTAGCAATTCCGGACGTGTGGGGTGTCGCATTGTCCTGCTGGAGTTGCGAAGTCCGTCGAATGCACGATGGAGATACGGGTGATCAGACAGCATGTTTACGTACGTGTCACCTGTCAGAGTTGTGTCTAGAGGTGTCAGGGGTCCCGTACAACTCCGACTGCACACGTCCTACACCATTACAGAGCGTCCACCAGCCTCAAAAGTCCCATGCTGACTAGTAGGGTCCATGAATTCATGAGATTGTCTCCATATCGGTACACGTCGATCCACTCGATACTGTCTGAAACGAGATTCGAACGACCAGGCAACATGTTTCCAGTCTTCAACAGTCCAATGTCCGTGTTGACGGCCTGGGCGAGGCGTAAACCTTCGTGTCGTGCAGTCATCAAGGGTACACGAGTAGGCCTTCGGTTCCGGAAGACCATATCGATCATGTTTCGTTGAATGTTTCGCACGTTGATGCTCTTTGATGGCCCAGAATTGAAATCTGGAGCAGTTTGTGGAAGAGTTGCACGTCTGTCATGTTGAAGGATTCTCTTCTGTCGTCGTTGGTCCCGTTCTTTCAGGATCTTTTTCCGGTCGCAGCAGTGTTGGAGATCTGAGGTTTATCCGGATTCCTGTTGCTCCGAGAAACTCGTGAAATGGTCGTACGGGAAAACCGCATTTCATCGCTACCTCGGAGATGCTGTGTGTTATCGCTCGTGCGCCGACTATAAAGCCACGCTCATATCTTTATAACATGATCTTACAACTGTGTCAGGCATTTTTTGTCTTACATATGCGTTGCCGACTGCAGTGCCGTATTCTGCCTGTTTACATATCTCTATTTGAACCCGCATGCCTATACCAGTATGTTTGGCACTTACGCGTAGTACAGAGTTGGTACATGTATCAGTGACTTGAGCCGTTCTATGTTCATTTACAATATGTCTAAAGGTCCGAGTTTTATAGAAAATTTCGAAACAAAGTGGTGTAAATTTGTGTATACATCTCACATTAAGCTATTGGTTACAGAAATTATAGCTAGTCGCCTCCAAACAGCAAAACGTCTTTTTTATTTCTGTTTGTTATGGATGTCCGACCGAAAATCGCTTGATATGGGGTTATCTATCGTAGTTACCTAGTTTTTTTATGTTACGGTGTTTTTTATTTGTTGTTGTCGAGGTAAGACGCTTATTTCAGAATGAGATTTTCACTCTGCAGCGGAGTGTGCGCTGATATGAAACTTCCTGGCGGATTAAAACTATGTGCCGGACTGAGACTCGAACCCGGGACCATTACCTTTCGCGGACAGGTGCTCTACCATCTGAGCTACCCAAGCACGACTCATGCCCCGTCCTCACAGCTTTACGTTTGCGAGTAGAGCACTTGTCCGCGAAAGGCAAAGGTCCTGAGTTCGAGTCTCGGTCCGGCACACAGTTTTAATCTGCTATGAAGTTTCAAGACGCCTATTTATTTCAATGTTGTCGTTGCACGAGCATTTTCTAAGATCTGATCGTCAAGCAGGGATTTTCCGCCGCCATTACGTTTTCTTACCGCTGTGTAGTATTCACGTGTTTCGTGGCATGTTTGTGTGGGATGTGACGGACGCATTTGATGTCGTGTGCGCGTCTGCGTGCGGGTGCGTACGTGCGCGTGTGTGTGTAGCTGTTTGTGTAACTGCGGGGGGGGGGGGGGGGGGAGAGAGAGAGAGAGAGAGAGAGAGAGAGAGAGAGAGAGAGAGAGAGAAAGCTATTGACAGGGAGGTAGAGTGAACACTGTAGAACATGGGGAGAGGAATTTAATTTTAGAGGTGAATCATATGCAACTTTGGGGTAGGGGTTATTTATATAGTTATTCTCTTGTGGCGAAGATGGTTTTATTGCACAGTAATGTGTGTTTTTCTCGTACTTTCTTACCTTGGTTCAGCTGCTTAATTGCAGACTGTTTTACAAATGGTTCAAATGGCTCTGAGCACTATGGGACTCAACTTCTGAGGTCATCAGTTCCCTAGAACTTAGAACTACGTAAACCTAACCAACCTAAGGACAACACACACATCCATGCCCGAGGCAGGATTCGAAACTGCGACCGTAGCGGTCGTGCGGTTCCAGACTGAAGCGCCTAGAACCGCTAGGCCACACCGGCCGGCACTGTTTTACAGTGTTCTTTAATAAAAGCACTGTAATGGCATCGTCGCATTTATTTAAAACTGACTAGCTGCCTGCAGTCCCAGATTATACCCACATAGGTTGTCTGCTTCCATCTCCAAGCAGATGCTATGTGCTACAAGAGATGTTTTAGCGGACTAAATGAAGGAGATATCTACAGAGAACAAACAGAAACAATTTGTAACAAAATAAAACACCTACAGCCATCGTTATGTTGTCATTTATTGTGTAGCTACTGGTTTCGGCGCTTCAATGCACCATCTTCAGGCCTTATCTGATGCTGAAGGGGTTATCATGTTCCATCTGTACGATCCTTCAATGCCCAACAACTGGCTTACGCAGACTACCTGTAACTGTAATGCCGACTCTCCAACCATCAACTGTCAGTTGTAAAGATGATGCTTTGAAGCGCCGAAACTGGCAGCTCCACAATAAATGACCACATAGTGACGGCTGTAGGTGTTTCATTTTCTCACAATAGTGAACGGACGCAATCACGCAGACCTCCTGCCACAAGGATGGACATACAAAAAGTAGATGGAAGTGCGACGCACAAATTTATTAAGGTAATCCAGGAAAAGGTTAACGTAATATTCACAGTCTCGGCTGAGAATGAATGGAGGTTGTACTATATGTTGCCTATACCGCCATGTACGGATATGTCGTCGAACTAAGTAACATTTGTGGAGGTTTTATACCACGAAGGATCTTGCGTCAGTTCGAAGATTGATTTGGCATAGCTCTGCAAGCTAGTCTATGTTGTGTAAACCTCCTCATCTCTCAGTAATTATTGAAATCCATGTCCACTAAAACCTGCTTATTCTAGTCAGCCACTCCCTTATCCATCACCAAATCGATTATTCCTTGATATCTCTGCATGTGCTCCAGCCATCAACTCCTTCTTTTAGTCAGGTTGCGCCATAACTTTATTGTCCCCAGTGCCATCGGACTGCTTTCAAAAGTTTGTATTCTTTTCTTGTCTGAACTGTTGATCTGCCACGTTTCACTTCCATGCAACGGTACTCTCCAGACAAGTACGTGGCAAGTGTTAGTGTTAGGCATCGGCTGTGCCCTTTCAAAAGCGCCGTCTCAGCATTTGTGATAAACAGTTTATGAAAATGACGGAAATTTAAATCTGGATCGCCGGACGATAAGACGAAGCTACGTCCCCCGATAGCTAGTACAGAATTACCAATGTACCACCTCCTCAAACAGCGTCAAGGGATCGCAGAGGTTTGTTATCCTTAGCAGAAAAACACAGGAAGTCCAAATAATTTACGGAAATGCAGCCGATGTTTCGAGAGGTGCACGCTGTATCATTTTTCAATGCAAAACAGCAGTTAGTAAGCGCTGAGCAGGGAATTTAAAACCTCTGTTTGCAGAAAAATTGCGGAAAGCTAACATACATACACCTACGCATTGGAAAAAACTATGTCCACTGTGGCAAGATGAACCCATTCATTCGTAACATTACATGTTTCGGAAGACCTTCATCAGATGTGCTACGATGAACTATTACACTATTCTCATGAATGCTTAATTAAGTTGCCAGTGACAATGTTTTGAACCTCGCGACAGCCGGCCGGAGTGGCCGTGCGGTTCTAGGCGCTACAGTCTGGAGCCGAGCGACCGCTACGGTCGCAGGTTCGAATCCTGCCTCGGGCATGGATGTGTGTGATGTCCTTAGGTTAATTAGGTTTAACTAGTTCTAAGTTATAGTCGACTGATGACCTCAGAAGTTTAGTGCTCAGAGCCATTTGAACCCTTTGGAACCTCGCGACAAAATTTCACGGGAAAAGAATGAGTGCTGTAACACACCATCTTTAATCAGTTATTTCTCTAGCTTTGTTGCCTGTCGTGATACTTTCAGTAGGTCATATGGAATGGTCAAAATACAACCTGCTCTTACGCGGATTGAGTGCCCCCGTGCGTTTCTTTACTACGTTCTGATAATTGTCATTGGTGACCTCCTCCGCTGAAGCATTCGGAGGAATGATTTAATTATTCACCATACCACATCTGACAGCGTAAGCTGGCCTTCTGAAATGTGGAGTGCAATGAATAAAATAATTCACACTGGCAAAGTTCTAAAATTCCATTTATCACTGCTTACATTCCTCAGACTGCTATGGTCGACAGCATTCCAACTAGTCAACGCTGTTGTGGCCGAGCGGTTCTAGGCGCTACAGTCTGGAACCGCGCGACCGCTACGGTCGCAGGTTCGAATCCTGCCTCGGGCATGGACGGGTGTGATGTCGTTAGGTTAGTTAGGATTAAGTAGTTCTAAGTTCTAGGTGACTGATGACCTTAGAAGTTAAGTCACATAGTGCTCAGAGCCATTTTTAAACTAGTCAACGTTTGTGACATCGTTAAGCGGGCTACCAAGTATAGATGGCGAAACATTGCCCAGAATGCAGTCAGTCGATCAAGGGAATTTCTTGGACCTATACCAAATATGCTATCAGGGGATATTAAGGTGCAAAAAGGGGGTCAGCATTGAAACGTCCCCTTAGAAAAATTATAAATGACTGTGCTTAAACTTTCACAAAATATTTTAGCGCAATGCAATCTGACTTTCAATAATCCCTACAAAAGAATGGCTCTGACTAACAATAACCTATACCTTTCATGAATCACTTACCTCACAAAAATCTTTGTTGCTCGAACTACTGCAATACAGCGAGCGCCACTACTGCCAGCTAAATAAAAGATTCAAACTACTGAAGGCACTAACTACTGATGGGCATAGTTAGCAAATGAAAGATTTTGATAGAGAACAAACAATGTATTTATCTTAATAATGTTCAAAAGTCATCATATATATATATATATATATATATATATATATATATATATATATATATATATATATATATATATAGCAGTTCATGACATCCTGTCTTACAAATTTACTGTCTCTGTTCAGATCATCCGCTCTCAAAACTCCGCCATCTCTCTCCCCACATCCACCACTGCTGGCGGCTCACCTCCAACTGCGCAACGCTACGCGCTGTTAACAGCCAACTGCCCAACACTACAATAGCAAATTCTAACAATGCAAACCAGCCACAGACTGCACACAGCACAGTCAGTGATTTTCATACAAAGCGCTACATGGCGTTACCAACATAAAAATCTAAACAACCTACTTACAGCATGTACGGTCCCGAACCGCAGAGATAGAAAACGTTTGGAGACAGTCGTAAACCGTGGTGTCAATATCTAGTCACAAAGTTTCAGGAATCGACTTTAAGTGAAACATCTGGGAATGCACTACAATTTCCCCATCTATCAGTCCCACATTGGTCGCAAAGAAGAGACTAGGTTAACTGCAGTGTGTACAGTGGCGTTTAAGCAATCACTCTACCCGAGCTCGATACGTGAATGTAACACGAGGAATCTCTGCAAAATCGTACAGTGCAAACTATCCTCTGCCGTGCACTTCAAGGTGTGTAGACGTCACTGTGTGTGCATGCTTCAAACAACTCGATAGCTCGGCTTAACAAAAGAGAATGAAAATATCTTCCAGAAGCGCAGAACTTCGGCTAACTGCTCAATCATAAGAAAGGAGTACCGAAACTTCGGTAACGCAATTCACTAAAGAGGTGACTGAAAAAGTATTGTTCGCCTGCACTTCGGGAACAATTCCAAGATATCGCCTTTCGTTTTGCGGTATCGCCTGTGGAATGCAATATACACGTTCCCGTGCGGTATTGGATGAGACAGTACTGGGCGTGGAAGTTAAATTGCAGGCAGCAGTTTCCACGTATTCTATTCTCTCTCTCTCTCTCTCTCTCTCTCTCTCTCTCTCCCCCTCTCTGACCTGCTCCGAGAATCCCCGGCAACGGGGCTTTCCCCTTCTGCTGCGAAGTAGCAAGGCAGCCTGCTGGCGGTGGGGAGGTGGTAAGATTTTTACGGACTACTTGTGCGAGACTTTACGGGCGCCGCCGAGCCGCCTAATATAAAAGGCCGGCCGTGAAAAGCGGCGGCAGAAGTTTTTAATACCTCGTAAAGTGAATCCCCGCCCACGGGTTGGCAGCCCTGGCAGCAAGCGCCCGCCTCTGGCCCGTAGCTCTAAACTGATTTGTTGAGCAGCGCCGCTACTGCCGCCGCCTCCTAGGTTCGCCAACCTTCACAGGCTTGAAACTAGCGCGCAGAAAGAAGAAATAAAAAGGGCAGTACAGACGCTGCTTCAGGTAGAGATGGTGCATGTCTTAATTACTCTCGTCGAGTAGACTGTGCAAGAAATGGATACCATGTTCATGCCACAGGGTTTGTCTTACTTCTGTTAAATACATCACCACACATGTAGGAAGTGTTTCTGTTTAGAGGGCCTTCAATAGAAAATGGACCAACGATGCAGTTTTTCAGAGTCCCACACAATATTATGACATTAATTGTAACGTTGTTGGTTTAATTTGCTATGAAAGCGGTGCTGATAGACAATAAAAGCGGGTTAAAAGCTGTGAGCTGTCCGGGGAAGTTAACCTTGCATTACTGCGCAACTGTTTCACCAGGTATCCAGTCTAGCTTACCAAATTCCCAACCAGACTAACATTAATTATAATCTTTTAATAGTCATACGACAAGCGGTCGCGCTGTTCCAGACTGTAGCGCCTAGAACCGCTCGGCCACACCGGCGTTGACTAGTTGGAATGCTGTCGACCATAGCAGTCTGAGGAATGTAAGCAGTGATAAATGGAATTTTCGAACTTTGCCAGTGTGAATTATTTTATTCATTGCACTCCACATTTCAGAAGGCTAGCTTACGCTGTCAGATGTGGTATGGTGAATAATTAAATCATTCCTCCGAATGCTTCAGCGGAGGAGGTCACCAATGACAATTATTGGAACGTAGTAAAGAAACGCACGGGGGCACTCAATCCGCGTAAGAGCAGGTTGTATTTTGACCATTCCATATGACCCACTGAAAGTATCACGACATGCAACAAAGCTAGAGAAATAACTGATTAAAGATGGTGTGTTACAGCACTCGTTCTTTTCCCTTGAAATTTTGTCGCGAGGTTCCAAAAGGTTTAAATGGCTCTGAGCACTAAACTTCTGAGGTCATCAGTCGACTATAACTTAGAACTAGTTAAACCTAACTAACCTAAGGACATCACACACATCCATGCCCGAGGCAGGATTCGAACCTGCGACCGTAGCGGTCCCGCGGCCCCAGACTGCAGCGCCTAGAACCGCACGGCCACTACGGCCGGCAAACGTGGTTCAAAATGGCTCTAAGCACTATGGGACTTAGCATCAGAGGTCATCAGTCCCCTAGAATTAGAACTACTTAAACCTAACTAACCTAAGGACATCACACACATCCATGCCCGAGGCAGGATTCGAACCTGCGACCGTAGCGGTTTCTTTCATACTTCTGACTAAAACTAAACTCTGCCCAAACAAGCCATGGAGGCTCAGTGGTACCGACCGGCCGCCATGTCATCCTCAGCTCACAAGCGTCACTAGATGCGGATATGGAGGGGCACGTGGTCGGCACACCGCTCTCCCAGCCGTATGGCAGTTTATGAGACCGATTACGTTTGACAGTCGGGGGTAATTAGATCCTTGAAAACTTTAACAGGTAAGGAACTTCCAGTCAGTACGGATGAGGTTCATCAGATGTAGACCATCAACTGCTGGATTGGGAAGGCAATATCAGGATCAGCGAGCGGTCGCCAATGTGCTCCACTTCTCTTGCAAACAGCACTAGTATTTTTACATTCAAAAATTATTGACTGTGATCAACAAATAAAACAAGTACACGGATTTCATCGTATCAATGTGGCGAGACAGCTACATAAGATCTTATTTATGGATTCTTCCATCGCTTCTTGGTAGAACTATTCCATATTGAGTGTTGAATAACACTTACTCGATGTTTTGCTCTGCTGACTCTTTTTATACGTATGAACTAGTTTTCGGCTTCTTAGGCCACCTTCAGATAACTACTGGCTATTGTTTACAATGCGCTCGAGTTCTTACGAACCAAACATTCTTGACTAAGATACAACGCACTTAGATATGATCTTTAGTTGTGGTATTGCCTTTGGGATTATCAAATGGGTCGTTTGACGTTTTGTTCTGCAAACTGTTCTTTGACATAATAAATCACATTTTATGGTTTGTCAGTACCATGCATGAAATTAGAATTATTTAGAATAGGGCCTACACAGTATCACAAAATTACATTTTTTTTTTGTATTTGTTGTGAACAGTTGAACTAGACACTAATTGTTGGTTGTACAACAGCGATGTTTTCTTTGGGGGTTACATTTTGTTATTAGAAACTTTTTTGACATTAGTGTGTTAGTAAAAACCATATATTACATTGTTACGCCTGTGTGACAGTTAGGAATGTAAACACACAAAGGATATTACATTATATTGGGGTGTGAATTTGTTTACTATTGGGACACTTTGTGGTTAGTAGCAGGTTTACTGTATTGTGTAAAGTTTAGGAGTGGCGATGTGCTCAGTTGCAATTGGTCATTTAGAACCAGCTGGGGATTTAGGGCTGAGTGTTTATTAATTTCAAGTGCTTCTAGTAGGCTGAGTTTTCTGCCTTTGATGGCTATATGAAGCATCAGGGACAACATGAGTACACATCCAAAAGTGATACACATGAGAATTACAAGCGTTCACATCCGTGTGAGTTCGACGTTCTTGATAATGAAATAATAGAACAAGTGTAAAACATAATTCATAATATGCTCTTGCGCCAGAAACGTAAAATAAACAACCTATGAGATTTTTTTAATGAGCGGTAAATTTATCAGAAACAGTCCTTACCACAAACGAATCGAAGTGTTAGCAAAAGGTTAATGTGCTTCTCATCATAAACCTTCCACTAAGCAGTTACATGTATTAAAAGTTGATATAGAATACAGTATAAATAACGACATTGCAATCAAACACATATCAAGGCGTGAAATACAAAAATGGCTCGAGTGTAACACTACAACAACACAATCTAGTGACCACAACACACTGAATAACCTAAAGAAGTAAATCACACAAAATAAATCAATTATCACGAGAGCAGATAAAAGTAATACCTTGGTCCTCGTGCACAAAAGTAAATATACATACTGTGTCCTCAATAAAGACCCAACAAAAACCTGTAATGAAGAAATTAAAAACTTAACCACATCCTGCAAAAGTATAATAACGATTACGAAGCTAAATATTTGATCAACACGAATCCAATAACCTCTAAACTGTGTGGACTCCCTAAACTACACAAAAAAGACCATCCTCCAAGACCACTTGCCCCAACCTACACTGCATCAAACTATAAAATTGCCAAAGAATTACGTTCCTATATCAAAACCAAAACAAAATTCAAATGTAAGTTTGGAATTGTAGACTCGGTGGAACTTGCCAACAAAATTAAATACTTTCCAATACCAAGTAGTCCAAAACTAGTGTCCTTTGACGTCATCAGCTTACAAACAAACACATCTACACAAGAATGCCTTGATATTCTGACAGAACTATTATACAGACCAGGGGTCAACCCAGTACAAGTAGTAGACAAAGTTTTCCATCCAAACATGTCTGAAATAGAATTATTTCCAATCTGAAGGTACCCTTCACAAACATCTAGAAGGATTGGCAATGGGGTCCCCTCTCAGCCCTCCTTTTAGCTGAAATATTCATGGACAGTTTTGGAAAACAGTTCCTAGAAGATGAACCCCTCAGTAATAATATTACTCACTGGTACAGTCATGTAGATGATGTACTGTGTATGTGGACAGGTACCAACAGTGAACTGAACACATTCCTAGAACGTCTGAATTCACATCACAAAAACATACAGTTCACCATAGAGCTAGGTGAAAAATCCATTAACTTCTAGACCTCAGCATAGATATCACCACAAATACACATACTTTCAAAATTTACAGGCACAGTAATACCCCCATGTTCACAACATCCAATAACACACTAACATGCAGCCTTCCATTCCATGATACATTGCCTCACATCCGTACCAGTGTCAAAACAGAATTTCCAAACAAAAGTAGACAACATTAAATATATTGCATATAACAATGGCTATAGCCCCGAATTAGTTGACAAAATCCTGCACGAGAAACAAAGGAGGAAAATGTTGCCCTACATTTATACCCTCTCTGCAATAACAATCACACCAAAAAGCAACTGGAGACTATACCATATCTAGGTTAGCTGTCAGACAAAACTAGCCAAAACACTGAAATCTCAAAACTATAAAACTACATTTTATGTAATAAGTACTACAGCTAAAATCCTATTCAACAGCAAGGACAAAACAGAGAAACTAAGCAACAGTGGGGTCTATAAAGCAACATGCACTGACTGCAATAAACTGTACATTGGTCAAACAGGCCGGGCCATAGCAACAAGGGTGACTGAACATGAACGTAGCTGGAGATCAAATAAATCAGACTCCACCTTTGCTGAACATATGCTCAAAGGAGGACACAAATATCTAACACACACAGAAGTGTTACATGTAGCCAACAAAGGCAGAAATCTCAGCCTACTAGAAGCACTAGAAATTAACAAACACTTAGCCCTAAATCCACAGCTGGTCCTAAATGACCAACTGCAACTGGGCGCATCACCAGTCAAACTTTACACAATACTGTAAACCTGCTACTAACCACAAAGTGTCCCAATAATAAACAAATTCACACGTCAATATAATGTAATATCCCTTAAGTGTTTACATTCCTAACTGTCACACAACTGTAACAAGGTAATATTTGCTATTCATCAATACACTGTAAAAAAATTTTTTTTTCTAGTAACAAAATGAAACCCCCAAAGAAAACATCGCTGTTGTAGAACCAACAATTAGTGTCCAGTGCAACTGTTCAGAAGAAATACCAAAAAACAATTGTAATTTTGTAATAATGTGTATTTTGACTAATTCTGTTTTTTGCCATGCATGACACTGACAAACCATAAAATGTGATTTTTTATGTTAAAGAACAGTTTTCAGAACAAAAAGTCAAACGACCCGTTTGACAATCCCAAAGACAATACCACAAATAAAGATCATATATAAGTGCGTTCTATCTTAGTCCAGAATGTTTGGTTCGTAAGAACCCAAGCTCCTTGTAAACAGTAGCCAGTAGTTATCTGAAGATGGCCTAATAAGCCGAAAAGTAGTTCATACAAATAAAAAATCAGCAGAACAAAAAACCGCCTAAGTGTTATTCAGCCCTTGAAATAAGATCTCTTCTGTCCTTGAAGAACTCTCCCCTCTTTAAGTAAATGAACTGACTTTTGTATTATTTCTAACATTTGCATTTACACTGTGTAAGGAAACATGACAGGGACACCAAAGGTAAGACTTATGATAACTGAAGATATTACGCACAATATGTTCTCACCCTAACTTCCTACCTGCTATACTATGGTTGCAGCGTCAACTTTATATGAAGAGTGGCTCATGAATTGGACTTCAAACTGATTGCGAGTGAACGCAGACACCGACAATCGCGATTGAGGTATCATTGTACAGCATTTATGACAATATTATACATGTAACAACATACAGCTTAGGTGTAGGGACACTTTAGTTGCTTTAGAATACATACGACTTTTGAAATGCAAATTTAGCGATCATATCACACACACTGGCCACTCTGTCACGACGAGGAGTAACAGTGCAACAGTGGACTTAACGTAGATTACCGCTGAAATGATTAGTAATTGAATTTATACTCAGTTAGCGAAAGTAGTGTTTGTACTGACAATTTGGGCAGTAGTTCTCTAGAAGTTTTTATTGTTGTCTTCATTCTAAAGACTGGTTTGATACATCACTCCATACCTGGTTTATCTTGTAAAAGAATTTTCTCCTCTGAATAACTATCGCAACCCATATACCATTCCAGTCTGTTTACTGCGTTCTTCTTTTTGGCTCCCTCCACAATCCATCCCCGCACCTCCTCCGCTACCCTACAATAACAAAGTGAAAGTTTCTTCATATGTCTCATACAGTACTCTGTCAAATTCTTCTCGTGGTATCAAACATTCCATCTTATCTTCATGTACTTCCTGTTTCCTTTCCACAGTCTCCTCTTCAAGTTCAGGACAGGAGAGAGAATCAGAAGGGACTCCGACAGGGTTAAATGTTTGGTCCACTCCTATTACTTGTGTGACTGACTCAACTTTCGACCAGCGAAATTGGTACTTTTTGCAGACAATGCCAGTGTTATAATAAATACCGTTAGACAAAAAGCAATAGAAAAGTTCATACATGATTCTGTCGAAATAATTATTAAGTGGTTCTCTGAAAATAAGGTACGAGAAATTAGGGCTCATATGGAGGCATACACACAGTCGTTTACCTGTCGTTCTGTTTGGGAGTGGTTGAAGAATGTGGATGGATTATTGTCGCTAGTTGTTATATGCTGTCGATATCGCATTCTGAAGTTGCGCCCTGTCTATCCTATATATTTCAATCCTGACATACGATTCTATGCATGCCTGGATTCCTGTTTATTGACTTTTTTCCTTTTTAGTGAAGTCTCTGCCATATACTCTTGTTCGGTCTAACAGATAAAAACAAACAACTAACCGCAGACTAGTAAAATTATACGTACACCCGTCGTGATAACAGCGTCACACTGTAGCAACTATAACCAACAGCATTTTTTGGTCAACTCTGACAACTGGCAATCTTTCAAATGTTGTGGTAAAACGTCAGATTATAAAAATCACAAGGAAACAGTATTAAAAACAAAAAAGTTTGTGGCGTAAGTGTCCTAAACCTACATCACTTTGTAATACAGTACAGAGTAAAAGCGACCACTAAGAATACATGAACGTAAGTACCAAATCTGTATCCAAAAATACTATTAACCAACATTATAATCAAATAAAAAATATGAAACTTTCGCAGATCGTCTAAAGATGGCTATCTAGCCGAAATGGCTTAATCAAAATTAATACATCATTAAACTATCATAGCGCACACTGGAGTTTATTATATAAAAGTATGTGGTTCCATTTTCTAGGAAGTCTCATTAGGATGCAAACAGTCTAGAACAATTAATTTCTGAACTGGGACCATACAGACCGCTGCCATCATGTCGATGCCGGCTGACTGAGAGAACCCATGTATCTGCCGATCTCGGGAGTGGTGTGAGCGTGCACCGGGTGGCGTGATGAACTTAGCGTCACTGGGGTTGCGGAGTGAGGGGGGGGGGGGGGGTGGACCACTGGGTCTGTCGGACAGCGGGGCACAGCCAGATCGCCCTCGCTCGATACAGGCGTTGGGAGGCGCGCTTTGTCGCACGGAAAGAGAAAGAAGGAGGTGCTGGGAGGGGGGGGGGCGTTGGGGGGATCGGAGGGGGGGGGGGGGGAGCGACGCGTCTTGTGCCCCGTCCGGCAGGGAGGACAGGGATTACGCCGCCTCCCGCTCCCGGCTCGGGGTCCGGCCACGGCTGATGTGGTTTTAACCCACACCCCCGGCCGCCCCCAGCCCCCTGCCGCGGACCGCCTCTTAAGGGCTTAAAGGGACGGCCCGAGAGGTCCCAGCAAGCGCCGGACGCGTCCCCAGCTGAAAGCTCCAGCCGAGCGGAAGCGCGACCAAGAACGCACTTCCTGGGGCAGACTTGGAGTTGGGGTATTGTTGTGTTGGTTCATGTCGTTTTCCTGTCAGTTCGTCGAACAAGTGGATCTGAAAGATGGTGAGATCACACTGTGTGACCTCGGATGCACCTGACTCGATACTGCACTATCTAATGAAATGTGTCCAGACACCCCTACCTATTGCAGACTTGACATCTAGATGTCACAAGAGGCGGACCTGTGAGTATAAAAAGATGTGGTAAGTATTATGGTGCAGTGAGTACACAAGCAGTAACAGCAGTAGGGTCCATGACTAGAGCTCAGCGGCTTCGAGTGTGACTTAGTCATTGCGTGCTAACTGGTGGATTGATGCGGGGGCGGTTGGGTTGGGTTGACTTGGGGGAGGAGACCAAACTGTGAGGTCATTGGTCTCATCAGGTTAGGGAAGAATGGGGAAGGAAGTTGGCCGTGCCCTTTCAAAGAAACAATCCCGGCATTTGCCTGAAGCGATTTCGGGAAATCACAGAAAACCTAAATCAGGATGGTCAGACGCGGGATTGAACCGTCGTCTTCCCAAATGCGAGTCCAGTGATTGGGGGGCGGGGACCAAACACTGAGATCATCGGCCCCATCGGATCAGGGAAGGATGGGAAGTCGGCTGTGATCTCTTAAAGGAGCCATCCTGGAATTTTGTCTAAAGTGGTTTAAGGGAAACACTGAAAACCTAAATCAGGATGGCCAGACGAGTGTTTGAACCGTCATTCTCCCGAATGCGAGTGCTGTGTGCCAACCACTGCGCCACCTCGCTCGGTGGCGCCACCTGAGTAACAGGAGATCCATCAGGGACATTTCCACCCGTCTAAAGCTATCAAAGTGGTATTGATGATAGGATGGCGACGTTGAAATGAGAAGGTACGATCGCAGCTAAACCAAGACCTGGCAGACACAATGTACTGATTGACAGGGCCAGTCGAGAATTGTGCAGAGTAAATGAAAAAGATCGTATGAAAGCACCGAAAGGAGTCTTTTTCTGGTTTCCAAAGTGTTACCAGCAGACCACCTAACTCAAAGCTTGTATGTAGAAAATAATGATCGAGCAGCCCTGCATAACCCACACATTCCTGTGTCTGATACTAAGCAACATTCGAGTGGTGTAAAGAAATGGAAGGGTCTGGGTTTGAGGAATGCCTGGAGAACTTACCTGCCATGACATGGAGAGCCAACAAGGAAGTATGGTGGAGATGGTGTTATGGCAGGGATATGTCCTTCGTGCTTAGGATGGGGTCCCATTCCTGCGCTTAACAAAACACGATTTGCGAACATATTTTTCAGCATTGTGTACTCAGCTGCCACCGGCCTTGCCGCAGTGGTAACACCGGCTGCCGTCAGATCAACGAAGTTAAGCGCTGTCGGGCTGGGCTAGCACTTTGATGGGTCACCATCGGGTCTACCGAGCGAGAGAGAGAAGTTTGAGAGTCACTTTTTACGCTTTTTTCGTATAACTCGAAAGCCGGGCCTCCCAGCGAAAATGTTTCCTGTACAAAATTACAGTTATTGAATTTCCCACAAAAATGATCAAATGGCTCTGAGCACTATGAGACTTAACATCTGTGGTCATCAGTCCCCGAGAACTTAGAACTACTTAAACCTAACTAACCTAAGGACATCACACACATCCATGCCCGAGGCAGGATTCGAACCTGCTACCGCAGCAGTCGCGCGGTTCCGGACTGAGCACTAGAACCGCTAGACCACCACGGCCGGCATAAAATGATCCTATTCTTTTTTTTCCTAAGGGATGGAGAAATTGCAAACCGTTAAAAATATTGTTTTAACGCTACAGAATTAAACTCTTCAAATTACGTAGTTTAAAAAGAAAAATTGGTGTATGTGCTATGTCTGAGCGTAGGAGAGCCGTATTAAGAGATGAATTGTGGTCTGGGGGTGTAACAGGGTGGAAAGGTGCTAATGGAGGTTAGAAGCGTGAGCGAAGGTAGATCACCGGATGGTGTTTACAGATTCCTTCATAAATATCTTCAACATTTCGCGGCCTGTCAGCAACTGTATAAATATTAATTTTATTTTTAATAATGAACAGCCTCAGTTGCATCGTTTACCTAGAATTTACCTAGGTTTCAGTCAGGATAACCCAATCTTCTTCAGAATAAATGTATCTACTGTTTGTCCATAGTGGACATCGTCAAGCTAAAACTACAAATCCATAAATTATCGTCAAACTGTAAAACTCATCTGGCACTGTCTCGGCCCCACTTCGCGAACCGCGATGCGGCAGCCACGAGTGCTGTACTGGAACTGTAGTTTTAGCTTGACGATGTCCACTATGGACAAACAGTAGATACTTTTATTCTGAAGAAGGTTGGGTTATCGCGACTGAAACCTAGGTATATTCTAGGTAAACGGTGCAACTCAGGCTGTTCATTATTAAAAATAAAATTAACTTTCTTTCATAGTTCTGCAAACTGAAAATAGCGAAAGTGATTCCCCAATCTGTCGTAGCCATTACGTCACAAGAAGCGACTGCAGTGCCCTCCACAGCGCGCCTTATGAGGCATTGACGGACTCACTGCACAGACATGCTCGGTTGAGGAAGGGGGGAGGGGGGAGGGGGGAGAGGGGGGGGGGGCTCGGCGGCATTTATTTCTCACAAAAAGCGTGGACACTACACGGAATGCAGGTCTATATTAATAATACTCCTGCTGCGGGAGACCAAGCTGCATGTCAAACAACGTCTCTGGAGGAGCGCATCAAACGTATTGAGAGAAGAGTGAGACGAAACGCGATGTCAGGAAGTCCGTCGCTGCTGTATACAGGGTGTACCAGGGGGAATAATCAGCAATCAGTGATGTGACAAGAACGATCATTCGAACCAAAAGAGCCTACGAAACACGGGCTCTAAAATGTGTACCTCAACAGCTATTAGTATTTGTTCCGTAGGCCAGATCTCTTTCTCAGGAAGAAGATAAAGTAGTTATCGTAGATTTTAAGGTATTCGCTTTAGAGTCCATGTTTACTGCACCTTTTTGCTTCGAATGATCGTTCCTGTTGTTACGTGCGTGTGGGGCACACAATACTCATTAAAGCCTGTACTGTGGTAAGTGAGCGGGATTCACCTTACGAGACAGGATTTTCGTATAGATATTGACCGCGTGTACCTGAATGGTGGCAAATCAGACTTACACCCACTCTGTGATAACAATGATCCGTCAAGTAAGTTCAGAATGCAATTACACGTCAGTATGTACCAAAAGCAACACTGAAGATGCTACCAATTTGATAATAATACGGTCGCCAGCCTAATTAGGCATTAACTGAGTTTCTTCCCTGTACAAGTTGACGTATATTCATGCAAAACAACTAGTAGTAGCACTGCATAATATAGTAGAATTTTAGAACCAGAAAATGTATTGAACTGATAGTTTCACGTTCTGTACTGAATGGAAAAACCATGAATACGTAACACTACACTATAATGTATGCTACAAAACTTCGTATTGTCTATTGATCTGATTAAAATCGGGCATAGGTTACCCTGAAATAGCACTTTCGAGCCACACAAAAAATGTCAATTTTGATAAAGATAAAACACTGATAAATTTTGACATTTATATTGACTTTAACTTTTGCTGGTCAAACCAATTTAGAACACTTCAGAATTCAAATGGGTAAAGTGGTGAGGGGGGGGGGGGACCCTGAAACTGTTATTATCACTATATTAAAACAATTGATTACTGAAACTATCATGCGTTCAAGATTTCCAGTATATGAGTTATTACTCTTTTTATCTTATTTACTTCTCATTTAAATACCTTTATATCTGTCTTGAAATAATTAAACTCCATTACTATATCAATATTAAAGTTATCTTTCAACTTCGTTAGACCTTTGTTATTCATTTACTGGTTCATTAACAAACCAGTTCTTTAAACACCATTCTAACATAACTAGGTCTGCAAGTAATTATTATTAACACAAAATTTAGTTTTTCATTTCGGGACACTCGGATTGCACAAGATTTGGAAAGGACCCTGTCTAGGTTAGTTGTGAGGATAATTAAATGAGGGGAAAGTTCTGGTAAAATTTAGGTTATTATTGAATAGTTCACTCTATGGTCCATACGAATACAGTACTAAAAGTTTCAACCTGCTTGTATCGATGCGGCGGTTGGCAAGATGGCGAGGCACAGAGCACACATACAACCACAGCTATGGCTCTGGACGTATCGGCACTTTAATTCTCCTTCGCGTCGCAATACTTTTCCATTTAGTGCCTATGGAATTTTGCCATGCTGTGTGGGATTTGGAACGGCATTCCCGAGGCTCAGTGAAACTACGTCTTCCAGGAGAGCCTCCTCGCTCCAGAAGGTGTTGCTCAGACCAATGCCAAACTCCAACTACTACTGCTGAGCCCGTTGTGCCTTGCAGTGCTCGTGCGCATTTTTCCGCGCTCGCCTGCCATCCACCTTTTACCGCTCCCTTACAGACAGGGTATTCACCCGAGGTTTTGCATTCTACATATTCTAATACATTGCCTACGTATGGACCAGACGCACAGTAACAATTTTAAACATCTTACAACAATCTCAACATTTGTTACATTTTAATTCTATTACAATATTGCTTGACATTTCACATAAACATTAATATTCACATTGAAACTTGTTTACAGTTTTCTTAACACAATGACATGAAACAAAAAAGAAATGAAATCAGAACATCAATTACACTAATTTATCGAAAAATCAGATGGAAAAAAATTTACTTATGCACTGCTGGCCATTAAAATTGCTACACTACGAAGATGACGTGCTACAGACGCAAAATTTAACCGACAGGAAGAAGATGCTGTGATATGCAAATGATTAGCTTTTCAGAGCATTCACACAACGTTGGCGCCGTTGGTGACACCTACAACATGCTGACATGAGGAAAGTTTCCAACCGATTCCTCATACACAAACAGCAGTTGACCGGCGCTGCCTGGTGAAACGTTGTTGTGATGCCTCATGTAAGGAGGAGAAGTGCGCACCATCACGTTTCCGAATTTGATAAAGGTCGGATTGTAGCCTATCGCGATTGCGGTTTATCGTAACGCGACATTCTGCTCGCGTTAGTCGAGATCCAATGACTGTTAGCAGAATATGGAATCGGTGGGATCAGGAGGGTAATACGGAACGCCGTGCTGGATCCCAACGGCCTATCGTATCACTAACAGTCGAGATAACAGGCATCTTATCCGCATGGCCGTAACGGATCGTGCAGCCACGTCTCGATACCTGGGTCAGCAGATGGGGACGTTTGCAAGACAACAACCATCTGCACGAACAGTTCGACGACGTTTGCAGCAGCATGGACTATCAGCTCGGAGACCATGGCATCGTTTACCCTTGACGCTGCATCACAGACAGGAGCGCCTACGATGGTGTACTTAACGACGAACTTGGGTGCACGAATGGCAAAACGTCATTTCTTTGGATGAATCCAGGCTCTGTTTACAGCATCATGATGGTTGCATCCGTGTTTGGAGACATCGTGGTGAACGCACACTGGAAACGTGTATACGTCATCGCCATACTGGCGTATCACCCTGCGTGATGGTATGGGGTGCCATTGGTTACACGTCTCGGTCATCTCTTGTTCGCATTGACGGCACTTTGAACAGTGGACGTTACATTTCAGATGTGTTACCACCCGTGGCTCTACCCTACATTCGATCCCTGCGAAACCCTGCATTTCAGCAGGATAATGCACGTTGCAGGTTCTGTACGGGCCTTTCTGGATACAGAAAATGTTCGACTGCTGCCCAGGACAGCACATTCTCCAGATCTCTCACCAACTGAAAACGTCTGGTCAATGGTGGCCGAGCAACTGGCTCGTCACAATACACCAGTCGCTACTCTTGATGAACTGTGGTATCGTGTTGAAGCTGCATGGGCACCTGTACCTGTACACGCCATCCAAGCTCTGTTTGACTCAATGCCCAGGCGTATCAAGGCCGTTATTACGGCCAGAGGTGGTTGTTCTGGGTACTGATTTCTCAGGATCTATGCACCCAAATTGCGTGAAAATGTAATCACATGTCAGTTCTAGTATAATATATGTGTCCAAAGAATACCCGATTATCATCTGCATTTCTTCTTGGTGTAACAATTTTAATGGCCAGTAGTGTATGTACAATAGTACAGCGTCGTTGCTGTTACACTGTCACATCACTGAATGCTGACCATTCCACCTGGCACACCCTGTATTCTTCAGTAGCGGACTGTTACACATCGCGATTGTTCCCACTTTCTCCCCACAAGGTTTGATGCGCGCCTTTTAAGTTTCGGGGACGAGGTCGCATGCATTGCAATCGGGCATATCAAAAATGGTTCAAATGGCTCTGAGCACTATAGGACTTAACATCTGAGGTCATCAGTCCCCTAGACTTAGAACTACTCAAACCTAACTAACCTAAGGACCTCACACACATCCATGCCCGAGGCAGGATTCGAACCTGCGACCGTAGCAGCAGCCCGGTCCCGGAATGAAGCGCCTAGAACCGTTCGGCCACAACGGCCGGCCTCGTGCATATCCAATTGCCCGTTGTGCGTTACACATTTAGTGAGGAGGTGCACGAATAAATTCGTAGCGACCAAAATTAGCAACGCAGCGCAGTGCAGTGCGGTTTACGAGTGTGTTACTCGTGTGTCACGCTGCAAGTATTTTATTTACCGCGGATAAATTAGTTGCGCACCGGCCACCAACAGTGCTGAGTTGTATCCGATACTCCGTGTCGTCTATTCTTAGTATAATATAGTTTTTTTATATGTCCTTGTTTTCTCTAAGTTACTCCTTAAGTACCTTTTCATACTTAGTTCTTTAATAACCAGTCAACAAATAACTTACTCATTTTCGCGAGAGTCTTGCCTTGACGTACACTGCGTCTAAAAGTCATCCTGTATTAATTGCCAAACGAACTAATAAAGATCCTGTCATCTCAGCATTGGAGATATCGTTGTACCTAGAATGAGATTTTCACTCTGCAGCGGAGTGTGCGCTGATATGAAAGTTCCTGGCAGATTAAAACTGTGTGCCCGACCGAGACTCGAACTCGGGACCTTTGCCTTTCGCGGGCAAGTGCTCTACCATCTGAGCTACCCAAGCACGACTCACGCCCCGTCCTCACAGCTTTACCTCTGCCAGTATCTCGTCTCCTACCTCCAAAACTTTACAGAAGCTCTCCTGCGAACCTTGCAGAACTAGCACTCCTGAAACAAAGGATACTGCGGAGACACGGCTTAGTCACAGTCTGGGGGATGTTTCCAGAATGAGATTTTCACTCTGCAGCGGAGTGTGCGCCGATATGAAACTTCCTGGCAGATTAAAACTGTGCGCCCGACCGAGACTCGAACTCGGGACCTTTGCATTTCGCGGGCACGTGCTCTACCATCTGAGCTACCCAAGCACGACTCACGCCCGGTCCTCACAGCTTTACTTCTGCCAGTATCTCGTCTCCTACCTCCAAAACTTTACAGAAGCTCTCCTGCGAACCTTGCAGAACTAGCACTCCTGAAAGAAAGGATACTGCGGAGACATGGCTTAGCCACAGCCTGGGGGATGTTTCCAGAATGTGATTTTCACTCTGCAGCGGAGCGTGCGCTGATATGAAACTTCCTGGCAGATTAAAACTGTGTGCCCGACCGAGACTCGAACTCGGGACCTTTGCCTTTCGCGGGCAAGTGCTTTACCATCTGAGCTACTACGAGATACTGGCAGAAGTAAAGCTCTGAGTACCGGGCGTGAGTCGTGCTTCGGTAGCTCAGATGGTAGAGCACTTGACCGCGAAAGGCAAAGGTCCCGAGTTCGAGTCTCGGTGTAAGCTATTTATCGCAAATCTAGCACGCTAATCGGTTGGACGGGCGAGTCACTACCCAGCCCTACGGCAAAAAAATTTGTTGGACGCCATTGTGCTCTGGCACCTACAAACATTTCACCCAAGATCCACAACGCTGTAGCTCAACCCCGTACTCCATTATGCTGATAACAAGATTCTTGTCCCTTCATGCTGCCAGTGGGTTCAGAGCCGATACTACAGTTAACGTATCACACACACAGTTTTCTCAGCAGGATGCTGTTTTCAATAATGCATTGTCGACAAAACGAGCCGTACCATTGCCTAGCAGCAGCCTGAGCATCGTCGTCGCCAGAAACGAGTCGTCTTGAAAGTGTGCAGTCCAGTCGGAGGAATATGCAGTCTTTTGGTGGTCAAAAACTTCAACGAAGGGTGTAATGAAGCGGATTAAGGTAAGGGTTACGTTATGCTGTATCTCCTTTGTGTTATTGGCATAGCCCTTTACGTTCATCGTATGTCACACGGAGTACGTACAGGGCTCGTTCAAAAGTATGGAAACACCGCGATGGATTCGTGCTCGAAACTAAACGCAGATACGAGCCAAGCAAACAGGTTGCACTGTTGTATCTGACCACGAACGGCACCTGTGCGATGTCAATACGTTGCACGTGCCGGTCGTAGTCTGTGTAGTGGTGACTGCATTATGTCGGAACTAACATCGAGACCTCCGGCTGCCACTATCTCAGATCGTTACAAAACGTTGTATGTCAATAAAGTGTCAACTCCGATTTAGTTGGTGCTGTCGTCTAGGAGAACATGCGTAAACGGTAATTAAAAGTAACACCGCAGAACGGTAATATCCAAGGATGATTGCCTATCGACGTCGCGGCGTCCAAAGGATACATATCGACCGTGGGATAGAAAATCGATCATGCGAGTCTCGTGGCGGGCGCTATGATCAATTGTTTGTGATAGTCATTTTTATCTGTTTCCGTCGTTCCTTTAGTTGCTCTGCATTACATTCCCGCGCGAATTATTTGTGACTTGATTGGTAAAACCCACAGGGTTCCTGTCGATAGCGAGTGTGATGTCTGGTGTTCCTGACGGTTTTTTTTGGCGGATTCTCTGACATGGAAAACTCTTAATTTCATGAATATCCAGCGCAGAGAATTGTTTGACTTTTTGCCGCAAATATGGAGTTCTGACGGACGAGGAAACGAGGGACTATGTTGACTGTGGTGCTGCAAAGTCTGTAAATCTTCGTAAGAGGAGTTTCGATGCTGAAATACCGTTGCAGTTTCTTTGCGGGCAGTGCGGAAAACGAACCAGTATCAGGTGCTTTATTTTAGGATTGTCCTTGATAAAATTCAAATTCTTATCATTACAGTTATTGATTGTGGTGGTTATTGGTCGCGCCAGACCGCACGTGAATTTTTTTTTTTTAATTAATTAAAGTTACTTGTTTTTGCGCTCAATTTTAGAGTTGTCCTTGATAAAATTTATATTCTTATCAGTATAGTTATTGGTTGTGGTGGTTATTTGGTAAGATCTCAATATAATAAAAACCTCAAAGTCCTGCTCAGACACACAGCCGAAGACAATCCTGGAGAATGGCCTCACGGTAAGTGAGGTCTCCTTGTTAGGGTGATTAAAGTAGGCAATTAAATGATATACTTACTGAATGAGATTTTCACTCTGCAGCGGAGTGTGCGCTGATATGAAACTTCCTGGCAGATTAAAACTGTGTGCCCGACCGAGACTCGAACTCGGGACCTTTGCCCGCGAAAGGCAAAGGTCCCGAGTTCGAGTCTCGGTCGGGCACACAGTTTTAATCTGCCAGGAAGTTTAATATACTTACTGTTTGGGTGGTCTACTGAGTTTAGGAGTGGGGACGGTGGGTGGGTTCATGTTTGTTACATACTTTATTCGTTGCTGTACGCGTCTTAATGCGCGTGACCTTCATTCGGACTTTGTCTCTGGCGCAGCGGGGCGCCAACACGGGTCCTAGTATTACTAGACCCGTGTTGCAGAAAAATTCACTTCCGGTTGCGCAATCGCGCTGATAAGGAGCGCTGCAGGGGTCCAGCGGCACTTCCGGTTTGAGCGCCAGTCGCTCTGCGACCGCCGAGCAGTGCAGATGTACAGGGCTTTGCATTAGCAGGAGAAAGTTATCCATTCGGACCAGCGTAATTCTTCTATCGTGCTGGATTCGAGACTACACGTTGCAAGCAAGAGCTTCAGAAACTGAGTTATCTGCAAATATCGTGTGTGAATATTTCGAGTTTTGCCAACAAGTCTGTTACGTGCTAGTGACAGATGACAGTGTACCAATTGGTGGAGCGAATAAAGTTGTAGAAGTAGACGAATCTCGTATAGCTGGACGGAAGAACCAGAGAGGACGACCTTCAAAATGTGAAATCGATCATATTTGGGTATTCCGTGGAATAAAAAGAGAATCCCGGAAGTGTTTCGTTGTGAGAGTATTGTCCAGAGACAAGGTCACATTAGTGGGTCTCATAAAACAAAAAAAATGGTTCAAAGTGCTCTGAGCACTATGGGGCTTAACATCTGAGGTCATCAGTCCCCTAGAACTTAGAACTACTTAAACCTAATTAACCTAAGGACATCAGACACATCCATGCCCGAGGAAGGATTCGAACCTGCGACCGTAGCAGTCGCACGGTTCCAGACTGAAGAGACTAGAACCTCTCGGCCACCGCAGCCAGCTCTCATAAAACACTTCATACTGCCTGGTACTAAAATCATTACAGACGGGTTTTAGTCGTATAAGACTCTGAAAGCTGAAGGGATCGACCACGAATTCGTGAACCTTTCTTTGGAGTTCGTGTCTTCGGATACCCAAGTATCCACACGCAGAATATTGAGCGGCTGTGGAAATCTGTGAAGTCTTCCATAAAAAGAGAAGGGCGTCCAGGACAAAGAGACGAACTATACTTGTTCCAGAACCTCTACTTCCACAACTTGCGTTTTAAGGGAAAAGTTAACGCATGCGACACAGTGCCGATATTCTTTCGTGATACTGGCAGAGTTTGCCCTTGCTATGGGAAAAAAGGAATTGTCCCTCTATCGTATACATCACATAGACTTTCACATGACGATAACACCGACGACGAGTAAGGTAAGTCAAAATGGTTCAAATGGCTCTGAGCACTATGGGACTTTACAGCTATGGTCATCAGTCCCCTAGAACTTAGAACTACTTAAACCTAACTAACCTAAGGACGTAACGCAACACCCAGCCATCACGAGGCAGAGAAAATCCCTGACCCCGCCGGGAAGCGAACCCGGGAACCCGGGCGTCGGAAGCGAGAACGCTACCGCACGACCACGAGATGCGGGCTAAGGTAAGTCGTCTGCTTTGAAATTACAAGTATTTTTGTAACGCTTCTCCTTTGTCGTTGCTGTGGTGACCAACTTCAACATACTCATAACGCCCGCCACGAGACTCGCATGATCGATTTACTATCGCACGTGCGATATGTATCGTTTGATCCCCGCGACTTCGATAGGCAATCATTCTTGCAAATTTCCAGGACAGCTAGAACGTATCTGTGAATAACCGTGGGTGATCTGGTAGAGCATAAGGTAGCCACATTGTAGGTCCCGCGTTTAGACCTCACTGATTACGGCTTTTTTAGTTGTTTACGCGTCGAACTGTTGTATGGGAGGACATTTACCTGATCTGTTCAAAAAAATGGCTCTGAGCACTATGGGACTTAACATCTATCGTCATCAGTCCCCTAGAACTTAGAACTACTTAAACCTAACTAACCTAAGGACAGCACACAACACCCAGTCATCACGACCTGATCTGTGAAAGTACTTTTTGGAGCCCGTAGCTCTGTTCTTTTGGCACTCTGCTTCCACTTCGTCACTTGAAAGTAGCAAACCTACTGAGTACATGTGTATATAGGGTGTTACAAAAAGGTACGGCCAAACTTTCAGGAAACATTCCTCACACACAAATAAAGAAAAGATGTTATGTGGACATGTGTCCGGAAACGCTTACTTTCCATGTTAGAGCTCATTTTAGTTTCATCAGTATGTACTGTACTTCCTCGATTCACGTGATCAAATTGTAAATTTTCACAATCAACATGTGTGGGCTGACGAGAATCCGCACGCAATTGTGCAATCACGTCATCAACCCAGATTTTCTGTAAACGTTTCGGCAGGCATTGTTGGTGATGTCTCGATTGGGCCCCATGTTCTTCCACCTACGCTCAATGGAGCACGTTATCATGATTTCATACGAGATACTCTACCTTTGCTGCTAGAACATGTGCCTTTACAAGTACGACACAACATGTGGTTCATGCACGACGGAGCTCCTGCACATTTCAGTCGAAGTGTTCGTACGCTTCTCAACAACAGATTCGGTGACCGATGGATTGGTAGAGGCGGACCAATTCCATGGCCTCCAAGCTCTCCTGACCTCAACCCTCTTGACTTTCATTTATGGGGGCATTTGAAAGCTCTGGTCTACGCAACCCCGGTACCAAATGTAGAGACTCTTCGTGCTCGTATTGTGGACGGCTGTGATACAATATGCCATTCTCCAGGGCTGCATCAGCGCATCAGGAATTCCATGCGACGGAGGGTGGATGCACGTATCCTCGCTAACGGAGGACATTTTGAACATTTCCTGTAACAAAGTGTTTGAAGTCACGCTGGTACGTTCTGTTGCTGTGTGTTTCCATTCCGTGATTAATGTGATTTGAAGAGAAGTAATAAAATGAGCTCTAACATGGAAAGTAAGCTTTTTTCGGACACATGTCCACATAACATATTTTCTTTCGATGTGTGTGTGAGGAATGTTTCCTGAAAGTTTGGCCGTAACTTTTTGTAACACCCTGTAGATAGGTGTAGTGTTGCATCTACACAAATGTACTCTATAGATTTGCTGCTTTCAGCTCATGAAGCGCAAGCTGACTGCCAAAAGTACATTGCTACAAACCCCGAAAAATCCTTTTACATGTCAGGAAAATGTTCTCACTTACAACAGTTTCACACCTAAACAGTTAAAAAATTGTCATCAGTGGGGTTTGGACGCGGGACCTTCGGTATGATAACCTCAAGCTCTACCATCTCACCCAAGCGACATCCATAATATAACAATTCACAGTTACACTTTCGCTGCCCTGCGTACTTCTGGTGTTACTTTCGATTATTGTTTACGCGTGTTCTACTGGTCAAAAGCACACAGCACGAACTAAATCGGTGTTTTGGATGATAGCTCATCAACGTACAACGTTTTGTACCGATCTTAGAATCAAAAATCTGAAGGTCTGGGAGTAAGCGTTTGGTGTTTGTCGTCCACACGTCTCATACAAATTTATTCGCTTGGCGACGGCTGCGCTAATTCGGATTACTTGGCTTGTCGCCGGCCGGTTGTCACTTTTCCGTTGATGACAAGCTTCAAACACATTGGCGTTTTCGCGCTGTAATTTTTTCGGAAATCCTCTATTTTGCCGTATCGTTCCACAAACTCGATTTTTTTTTTCCAAGTAACTTCTCTGCAAGTTCTACACTCTTATGGCAACTTGCATCACCTCTACATGGATAATAGTTATAAGAAGGTGTCAGTAGTTCCATCACTGTTTTTTCTAAAGGCTTTCCAGCGCCGGTATATATCTTGAATGGAGAAATGTATCCCGTACTCGAATCACACAGCATCCGAATGACTATGCCGTATTTCGTAATTTTCGACGGACTGTAAACTTCAAAATTTAACTTTCCACGCCACGGTATCATTCCTTCATCAGTTGAGATGTTCTGACTTAGATTAAACGTTTCTTTAAACGTTGTGTAAAAATAATCAATTACGAATTGCACTTCGAAAAGCCAGTCAGCTCTATCTGGTTTATTATTGTTCTCGAAAAAATGCTAATATTTGTAAGAATCGGTTGGGGGACATCGTTTTTCGAAATATCGGTGTGTCTATCAACGGATTCGTTTACCAATAATCATCGATCACTGCGTATTTTTCAGTTCCCATAACGATAGCAAACCCGAATCATTTTCTAAGTTCGCGTCCCATAACGTCGACAAATTTGGCATTTTTTCAAATCCAGTTTCCTTCTATTGCAGTTTTGACTGTAATACCTCGTTGCTAATATCTTATAATAGATCTTTCCCAATATATAATTCTACGATATACATGACGCTCTGTGTATCTTTCGGAAATATGTGTAGACCCGGAGATTCAAAAAAATGGCTCTGAGCACCATGGGACTCAACTGCTGAGGTCATTAGTCCCCTAGAACTTAGAACTAGTTAAACCTAACTAACCTAAGGACATCACACACATCCATGCCCGAGGCAGGATTCGAACCTGCGACCGCAGCGGTCTTGCGTTTCCAGACTGCAGCGCCTTTAACCGCACGGCCACTTCGGCCGGCAGACCCGGAGATTCCTCAAATTTATTTTTGATCCTCAGTAAATCAAAGTCCGTCTTCTTCGTCTCATTCGTCCGAATCAGTTGGCAACCGTAGCGTTCGCCGAATTCTTCTTTCGCCTGTTTATAGCAATAACTGAGAATGCTTGATATTCTAGTCATAGGCTACTACGTTGTATCTCGTTTTGTGAATTGCATAATTGCACACTTGCGTACGTTTAAAGCACGTTCCCAACCTTTCCACACCAATTTGAAACCTTATGAAGTTCTAACTGAATATTTCTGCATCGGTTTCTCAGACAGCACTTAATTATAGATAACTACATCATCTGCAAAAAAGCCTTAGGTTAGTACTAATGTTGTCTACCAGTGTTAATATGTAACATGAACAATAAGTATGAAATTATAATGAAATCCAGACCTTTATCTGCTTACAGGCGTTGATAAATATCAACGGGGTAGTTGAAAAATGTGTGCTGCTACCGGTACTCGAACCCGGGAACTCCTGCTTTAATGGCAGACGCTCTATCCGGAGTTCGAGTCCCGGTCGGGGCACACATTTCTCAGCTGTCCCCGATGATATTTATCAACGCCTCTAATCAGCTTAAGGTCTGGATTTCATTATAAATTCATTCTTCGAGAGCTGCAAGATCACCAGTAATATATGTACAGATACCAGCATCATATATGAACAACAAGGGTCCCACTTTCTTCCATGGGGAACATCTGAAGTTACCTCTACTTCTGTGGATGACAGGTAGATATATGTTGGATAAGATGATTTTTCATTATAAATGACCATGCTTTATTCTAACTTGAATTTTAATGTCCATTTTTAAATGGATTTATCATCTGCATATTTATCGTAATTGATCTTTATCATCTGTTAATGATACTGGATACCCGCCATTGAGGATCACTGTGAACTTTCTATTTCGTTGATGAAGGGCTGTTCATACAGCTCTCCTTCTTTGAGGTTAACATTAGAGCACGTGGCATCCTATTCTCCGACATCCGAATAACATTCTTGTGCTATTGAGTTTGGCATTGATAATCATAATGTACCATGTCTCGTACATGTCTTGGACTTCTAGTATTTTCACTTACCATTCTGCCCCTCAAAGTTATGCCACTCGAAGGATATAAAAGTCTCATGTGTTGGCTGTTTGTCAGACATTAGGCAATAGATTGACAGGCCACTGAACCCACCAACGCAAGGGATGGATGTTCGGCTGCATTTCTTAAAGAAAATGGTGATTAGTGAAAGAGAGAGTGTGGAGAGCTGAGCAGGTGCGGAGAGCAGTGAGTGTTGCGTTAAGAAATCAAAATATTGCCCCGGGGGCTTAGCAGAGCGCCGCCTAATTGATGGATCACGGCTGTCAGAAAGCTTTCTTCTCGCCTTCAGCTTCCAGCTGTTGGCTGTTCTGGGAGGAACGAGATGGCAGAGAGAGCGGATTTATTAGGTTATTGGCCCTCCGCTCCAAATTAGGAAAGACGCATTGGCGGTGGGTGGATGGTGGGGCTGGAAGAGCTGCTCGCCTCTCACAATTAGGCTTTCGGCGCGCACTCATTCACAATATCGGGCGTTTCCCAGTCTGGCTTCTCTCGCGCTGAAAGAGGAGGGCAGCCCCGCAAGTGCTCGCGGGAGTGTGATGAAAGGCGCGGAGCCTGGACTCCAGCTCCTGACAGCCGCGTAATGCTGAGCTGTGACCCAGCGTCCAATAACTCCAACTCCATATCCGAGAGGTCGGTGAGTCCGCCAGATGTACCAGTGGTTTGTGTGTGCGGATCTGCCGCCCTATACCGCCCCAGATTAATCTATGAGGCTCAGATCAGGTGTATTTCGTGGCCAAAAAGATGAACATAAGTCCACTACCATGCTCCTCGAAGCACTGCAGCAGGATTCTGGTCCTGTGACATGGACAAATACCTTGCTGAGAGATGCCGCCGCCATCTGGGACGAATCAAGCATAAAGGGATGCAGGTGGTCAGCAATAATGTTCTCGTAGCCCAGAAATACCGTGGTGTCATTGATTATTACATCAGGTCCCATAGAAGCCTAGGTGAACAACTCAAATAGCATATACTGACGTCACCGACCGAAGATCTTCTGTAGCAAAGCCCCATGTTGAACCTCATGCAGCGAGTGAACTGTGTGCTCAGAATCACTTGTACTTTCACTAGCATTGTAATCGGTCTTCAGATCTGGCACAGATTGTCATCTATCTTGCTTTACAGACTTATCAAGGGTGTGACTATTTCGTCCAACACCTTGTCGCCTGCTCCTGGTTTGACCACTGTTCAACTACTTCCTGTGGATGTACACGAATGTAACTATGGCACACGAAAAGCTACCAGGATTGCTCTTTCTGAGATGCTCCTTCCCAAGCCCATTGCCAAAGCCGTTATGTAGGCAGATTTTGCAGATTGTGTTCTATGATTTCCCATTCGTTTCTGATCCAAGAGCGTCGTCCGCAGCTCGTGGTCTAGTGGCTAGCGTTGCTGCCTCTGGATCAAAGGGTCGCCAGTTCGATTCCCAGCCGGGTTGGGGTTTTTCTCTACCCGGGGATTGTGTGTTTGTGTTGTCCTCATCATTTCATCATCATCATCATTCGTAACTGTGTGAAAATTGGACTGTGTGACAATTGGACCGTGTGAAAATTGGACCATGTGAAAATTGGACCGTGTGAAAATGGGAGCGTGTGAAAATTGGACCGTGTGAAAATTGGACCGTGTAAAAATTGGACCGTGTAAAAATTGGACCATGTGAAAATTGGGACTTTGTACAGGCACTGATGACCGCACAGTTGAGTGCCCTACAAACCAAACATCCAAGTGCGTCATGAGTCCGCAACGCCAACAGCTGGCATAAAGCCTGTGTGTGTGTGTGTGTGTGTGTGTGTGTGTGTGTGTGTGTGTGTGTGATACCCACATGATGTAACAAAAATCTAAACTATGTCCGAACAGGCCATAGAGGCCCAGCTGTACCAACCAGGCTCTGTGTCACTTTCAGCCGACAGGCGTCACTGGATGCGGACATGGAGGGGCATGTGAGTTTACGAGACTGAAGCCACTACTTCTCAGTCAAGTAGCTCCTCTACTGGCCTCACAAAGGCCGAGTGCAGATGTCTTGTCAATAGCGCTCGGCAGACCAGATGGTCACCCATCAAAATGGTAGTCCAGCTCGACAGCAGTTAACTTCGGTGATCTGATGGGAACCGGTGTTACCACAGCGGAAAGGTCGTTGGCCACATGAATTAATGGCAGATACAATATTACTATGGGGTTAATTACGTTGCTGACCACCCTACAATATCCTATGTGTGGAAGTGGATCTGAGAAGTTGGTGACACATAAGCATAACTCTGTAACGCCTGGATCATTGTCAACCAAATTCAGCAGATATACGGCTTCTTGCTCTTTTTAGTTAAGGTAGAAGAGAGGTTTTATGCAGCTCTCTAGGAACATACATAGGGATTCCAGGAAGTACGTTAGACGTGTCATCCCACGCTAAGACCATTGCACAAGAAGAATGCCGCATTATTGGAAGAGAGCACGTGCTCCGGGTTTCCTGCAGACACTGTAATGCTGCGATACGGACAACAGATTCGTCATGGAGTGCAAATGAAATGACGCGGCTACCGGAAACTTATTCCAAAGTTGTAGAACATGTGCCAGTAAGATTCTGTAGGGCATGTCTGAATTGCACACACATTCACAGCGATATTCTGTTGCTATATGGACCAAATGCAGTGTTGCGTCTAGCTGTAGCGAAATGGTTGTAACAGTTGAACCAAGGAGACACAAACGTGGATGATGGTTGGCCGAGGAAAGAAGGCCATCGACATCGGCCTCATACGACTATGTCCAGCCGCTTGAGGATGATTCTCTAACGATGTGAGCGCTCACCCAGCGGTCCTCGAATGGCTGCGTGACCAAGGAACTGAACGATCGGTAGAATATTCCGACCGTTGTTGACAAAGGCTGGATGATTGTATTGTAAAAAATAGTGTAACGTTTGTCTGCCACTTTGAAGCGTAGTGCAGCACTGAATAGAAGTTACTTGCCATGCCATAATAATGTGTAACTTCACGCGAATGCAAACTTTCTCGTCGAATTTCGACGATCGCATATTCTCGGGTTGTCGGCCGAGTCAAGGCGTCGTTCTGCGGCAACATCTCCACATGTTTTCTACCCGTCCTCTACAGCCTGGAGATGAGAAGTGGAAAACTTGTCGAAACGTTATCGTAGAACGACGCCTTGACTCGGCTGGTAACCCGGAAAGACATAACACGGGTCTGCGACATAAAAATTGTTTCAGATTTATTAAGTGATTTTTATAGTGTTTTCAAGGCTGATTTCAGGAAAAATGGTGAAAAAATTCTATCACCTACAGCTATTTCACAAACTGCTTGTCTAGTTTTAGCTTCTTTAGATATTTCAGCACTCTTGTGAGTTTGAATTTTGGTTTTTAGGATCTTCATAAACTTTTACTTAGCCGTTTTTGTACTAGATATACACAAAATAAAGAGTAATTAGGAGAAACCAGCAGTACTTTCATGTCAGTGCCTGTCTGTCGTGCTGCCCTTTCCCCCGCCATCACCAAGCAGTGAGCTTCTGCTGTTGTCCTCCAGTTCACAGTACCTCTTAGTCTGTGCTGTTCACGTGTTGTTGTTACTAGTGCTTTAAAGTAGTGGGAGTTTCCTTGTGTTGTGAAATTGTTTTATGGACTATGGACAATGGCTACCAGAGGATGTATAGACTCGCCAGATTGTTTCTGCTACATTTGTGGTAACTATACCGTTAAAAAGCAACAAAGAAACATTTCCCATTTTCTTGAAAAAGTATATTGCGCCTATTTTGGTATAAAGTTAGGCGATCAAGATAAGCTTTGGGCTCCACACAAAGTTTGTCAGTGTGTGTTGAAGAACTGGGACAGTGGTTTTAACGTAAAAAGCAGTCCTTACGCTATGGAATACCAATGGTTTGGAGGGAGCCAAAAAATCATAGTGATGAATGCTATTTTTGTTCTTTCAACGTACGAGGTTTCAATTTGAAAAACAAGAGACATATTTCTTACCTTCACATTCAATGAGCCATTCGCCCTGTTCCTCATGGACATGAAGTACCAATACCCTCTCCCCCAGATCCTTTGGATGATATAGATGATCACGAGCCATTGGTGATGTAAGTGAAGAGCAGGGCGAAAGATTCCACCAAGACATCAAAGAAACGGTACGAAGATCTCAAGGAAGATGGAACGACAACATGATAGCGGACTTCTGCTGGATGATAAAAAGAGATGATCCTCAACGTGTCCATAGCCGGGAAGCTTCGACAGTAAGCGAAAGCGTTATTATAATGACTTACGAACTTAAAGAGAAATGGAAGTGTAGTGGAAATGTAGTTTAGAACATGATTTAGAAATAAAATAAAATTTTTAACCTTGGAAAAAATGTAATAAATTGCTTAAATTTTGTTATTATACCCAAAAATTCTCCCATTTTTGTCAGAAAACCTGACGTGATAGAAAAAAAATGAATTGCGTTTTTTAAATCAGCGCTGGAAAGTACATAAGTCAATTATCAAATTTCAAACAATTTTCAAAAAATATTTTTTTGCAAATCTGTGTAATCAACGTGTAGCGTTCTTTGTGAAATTCTGCCGGCCGCGGTGGTCTAGCGGTTCTAGGCGCTCAGTCCGGAACCGCGCGACTGCTACGGTCGCAGGTTCGAATCCTGCCTCGAGCATGGATGTGTGTGATGTCCTTAGGTTAGTTAGGTTTAAGTAGTTCTAAGTTCTAGGGGACTGATGACCACAGATGTTAAGTCCCACAGTGCTCAGAGCCATTTTGTGAAATTCTCTGGTATGACTTAGTAAGATAAAAAAAAAGTCAGATGTGAAAATGGACTGCATCTGCGTCGAAACTACATTTATAGCGTTCGTTTGGCTGTTTGTGACAGTCCTCATTACAGGCAACTCTTAGCTATGGGGGTGGCGGTAGGAAGATGTTACATGTAACCAAAAATCAGTTTTATGGGCAAGTCATTTCTTATGGACTACTTCTTCTATTTCAGAGACACATTTTTATTTTAAAACCTGGCATCCAGTAAACAAAAACCCACTTTCGATATGCACCTGCATGAATATGGAAAATACTAGTGTTCATTAATGTTTTAACTAATATTTTGTACATATCCTGTAACCTGGCTCCTTCCACATTATTTCGACAAAAATCCGTTCAAGTGATCTATGGAACTTGTGACGAAGTATTTGTGGAACACTTGGAAGATTTCGTCAATCTTTGGAATACAAAGGATTCATATCAGTAAGTAACTCGTCAAAGACGGGTAAACTGTGAGTACAATAAATATGCGAGATCACTGCGTGCAAAATGTCACAATGGAAAGTTTGACACGCGCGACGGCGCTATGGGGTGCTGCTGCGAATAATATTCCACTCACGTGGTGCTGAATCTCTTGTCACACGCACCCCTGCTTGAGGTTACTGAAATGCAGCTCTCAGCCGGAAAAAGCTATAGAAAAACAGGAAAAAACAGTCGTACACCTCGTAATCACAAGTCGCACTAAAAATTATTTTGTCTGTGGAAGGTTAATAATAGTTACATGAAAGTATTTACGAGCGTAAAATTTCACTCTACCACGGTAAGCTTGTATACACCAGTAACTATCAAGCCTTACTCTAAGTCTAAAAAGTCCACACGCACACATAATTCATAATCATAGCCAGTTTATGGTAATTATTAATTATCCTTCATAGAAAGTTTACAAACAGGTTGTTTCTTTTAGAGTAGCTCGCTCAAATGTTGCTATAATCAGTCTCACGTAACAAAACGTTCACGTTTGCGGATAAGCAGCACGTCACCCGGAATATTGTTGTTTAAAATGTCACCAGATGTTCTGGACTTCACACCGTGCATTTAATGGAGCTCTTTTCAGACTTTACGGTATTTCTTAAACACTTTGGTACCGAAACATCACAACATTAATAATTTTCATCGGAGCACATATCAATAGCTCTGGTCACTATGAGAGCCAATCCCAGACTCCACTCATCTCTCTACACAAAATAAGTTTCCAGTTCCCAAAATAGCCGCGAATATGCTAGTATCTGATTGGCAGACAAACATCATAGCCAGTCGGAAAGCAGCATCAGACTCGCTCAATACCTAAGATGTATACAGAACCAATCAAATTTTGTTGCTGATTCAGAACAGTAAATTAAGATAAATATTGAAAACCAAAAGATATAAATTTAACTATTTCTTTACAAGACTACTTCTCCGAAATCATAATCTCATTTCCCCAACAGCATAAACTGACGCAAAAGGTTATAACAAATTCTCCGGT
This sequence comes from Schistocerca americana, assembly GCF_021461395.2. Taxonomy (NCBI): domain Eukaryota; kingdom Metazoa; phylum Arthropoda; class Insecta; order Orthoptera; family Acrididae; genus Schistocerca; species Schistocerca americana. Next base: position 113,866,508 of record NC_060128.1, on the reverse strand, counting down.
ATGGATGAGTACCGTAACACACACGTCATTCTCGATCATTCCTCACGAGACCTGTTACTTCAATGTACAGTATAATAACTTTACAGAAAACATTATTTCACATTAAAACCTTCATTCACTCTCATAACTGCGAATACTTAGGCCTACTATAGCAATTAATAGACAAATACAAAATCAAAGAGAACTGCAAGAAAAAATAGACAGTATTTTGACTGTCGCACAAACAGCGTCCGTCAGCTAGTGATCTCTACCAGATCGCATAGAAACTACATACTCTCGGGCAACTTATGCCACCTGCCCTGTGCGTGACCGCTATTACGATGTGCGATGTCAGGAGGTACGATGAAAGGCTCTACGTCTCACACGGCCAAGAAATTCGTCGTGCGTTGCTCAAAACAACTCAGCGTGCTGATTATCAAGAAGAAGAAACCACTGCCACTTTCAAGTTTTGCGTGTGGTGTGTCAGTCTGTGAATAATTTCAGGACCTGACAGATACTGATAAGAAAAAAGTTAGTGCTAGTTAAAATGAAAGACGATTCAACGTTTGGATAGGTAAAAACGCGTGATAGCATAATGGTTCTCCAGGCACAGTTGCTGAGCTGCATCTCATAGTTGGACGGGTTCAGTCCAACCAGCCACCTTCTGTTGTCCATGGGACACGAGATCGATTCCAATACTCAAATCGCGCAGGCTGCGCTATTGCGGAACACACATACTCCCTACTTCTGCGATCTAAGCTACGTAATCGGTGGACGAAACACCATAAGGATATTACAACGGTGTGTTTCAGGAGGAAGTTTCGTAAAAAAGAAAAAAGTGTAAAGTTTCTACAATCGGGAAGAAACGCATCTCATTCTTTGGACATCTGATGAGAACTCCAGAAAACAGAATTAGTAAAAAAAATAATACAAAAATTGTGGAATAGCAAGAGCGACATTAAATGGATCACAGAAATTAAGGAAGATATAAAAGAACTTCAAATTACAGTAGATGACCTAAAAAACAAGACAGAGGAAATCAGAATACTGCAAGACCCGCAAACCAGACTACAAATGAAAATCAATAAAAGGAGTACAGGAAGAGTGGTCTCAGATGAAGAAAGAAAGAAAATATCTGAAAGAATGAAGAAATATTGGGCAGACAGAAGAGCACAACACCTTTCATATAAGAATAGCCTCTAATAATTATATTACCTAAATATATTAAGTTATTGTCGAACCAAATTGTATCCATGTGTAACAACTTGTTTAGAACTTTGTATTTTTGACTACAGTGGTCCAATGAAGGCCATAAAATAAATAATAATAATAATAATAATAATATGTTCTCAAAGCGTCTGACCGTCTGTTAGGACCCCTTTTTCTCGGGAACAAGCAAAGGTATAAAGTTGAAATTTTGGTCAAATACTGAATGCCATCTAGTCAAAAAATTTGGTCATTCATGTTACATACTTTGATACTCCCAAACTGTCACGAAGACGTATAGATGAACCATCTATATACACAATTAAATTCTTCTGGATCCTCCGAGCGCGGATACTACTCACACTTGCATTTTATTTTTTTATTATTGTTTTTTATGCTGGTACAGCTCGTCACAGAGATAAGTTTTCGTTTGGCGTGGACTCTAGGTTGTTACAATGTGATTCAATAGTAACTGTACACGCTTGGTTGGTGTTATGGTCCGCAGCTCGTGGTCGTGCGGTAGCGTTCTCGCTTCCCGCGCCCGGGTTCCCGGGTTCGATTCCCGGCGGGGTCAGGGATTTTCTCTTCCTCGTGATGACTGGGTGTTGTGTGATGTCCTTAGGTTAGTTAAGTTTAAGTAGTTCTCTAAGTTCTAGGGGACTGATGACCATAGATGTTAAGTCCCATAGTGCTCAGAGCCAGCCATTTGGTGTAATGTGTAGAAGAAAGTAAGAGTCAAATTTTATATAAATTTTTGTCCGGAACTGCTTTATTTCCGAATTACTATGCATAATGTTATTTGTGGTAGGCATTACACCATGGGCCAGTACAGGCTTTTGGTGTGTCGTGTTCGCCTGCATATTGTCTGATGTCGGTTTGTACTCCCCTCTACACAGCTCGGTTGATTCTGGAAAGAAATGCTGTTGTTCACTTCACATCGGTGTGGTCCGATGAACAGAACTTGCAACACTCCTAGAGCGCCCAGATATCGAGCACATCACTGTTGTCTACATAGCCGCCATTTTGAACATGTCCTGGAGGAAACTTTCAATACGTGTCAAAAAAATGGCTCTGAGCACTATGGGACTTAACGTCTATGGTCATCAGTCCCCTAGAACTTAGAACTACTTAAACCTAACTAATCTAAGGACATCACACAACACCCAGCCATCACGAGGCAGAGAAAATCCCTGACCCCGCCGGGAATCGAACCCGGGAACCCGGGCGTGTCAATACGTGTCTGTTACGAATTTCGGGTCCCTTCGTGTCGTTGCTTTCTGAGAAGGATTAAGTTTGAGTTATCTGTGTTGTACTTGTGATCTCTACTTTACTGCTAACTCTAAAATAAAGCAATTGTAGACAAAATTTCATTTAATGTTTTAGTCTTGTTTTGATGCATACATTACACGCAAGATGTGTGTGCATTTACTTCTGAATCACCGGGAATATCATTTGTCATTTTTATTTTGAAGTTCAGTTTGTGCTTGATAACTGAATTTTCAACAGTCATTGTGAATGTAATGATAATTAAATCGACACCCTCGCTGCGAACACGCGTTGATATACATCATAGATATAGATAATGTTGAAAAAATGAGCCCCGACCGGGGCTCAAACACGGGATATCCTGCTTACATGGCAGGCGCTCTATCCTTTTTTTTTTTTTTTTCTTCTCCGTTGAGGACGTCCCATGACACCCGGTAAAGTTCGTTTGTTGATCTTTCCGCTCAGTTTTTTTATTACAGAAGACAGCTAACTCTCTGAACTGAGCTACCGTGCCGGCGATCCATCTGAGCCACCGAGGGCACAGAGGATAGTGCGCCTGCAGGAACTTAGCCGTTGGACGCTCCCCGGGGCACACATTTTCAACATGTCCCCAATGATATATATATCGACGCCTGTTTGCAGCGAGGGTGCCGATTCAATTATCATTTCATTCTAGAGAAGCTGGATGGTCATCTATGGTATCTGTTCTTTCGAGAACGGATACTAACTTCATATATAGATTTTGAATGTGATTTTTTTGCCAGTTCTGCTATATTGCTTAAGCATGAAACACATATTTAGAAATTTTGAATATGTGGATATGGGATTTGTGAATGGAATCCCCCATACTGCTCGTAATGACAACAGTATACGATTTCCTAGCAGCAGAGTACCAGATTAAAGACTGGTTGTCCTGTCGTCACTAAACTGCGTGAGACTGACGCGGTGCCTAACAGTCAAATCTCATTTGACTGTGAAAATGAACAGCCTGTGGACGAAGCATAAGATATTGTTCAGTAAGTAGAAAGTAGTCCTAGAACAAGCACATACAGAATTTCCACACGTATCCGCAATCCTCATTCAAAAATGTGGTGAAAATTACGTTTGCGTGGCCTCTATGCCAGCGGACACAACACTTTTGAGAAGGAGATGAATATAGACAAGTGGAATTTTGTCGTCGGTTAACTACTTCTAGTCAAGTAATCCCAATAGATGTGTTTATTGATGGAGCCGCCTTCGCTCTTGGCGGAATCAAATCACTCGCAACTCATATCGGTGGTCCGAAGAAAACCAAAATGCTTGCGTAGAGACACATTCTCTAGAACACTTCATTGTATAGGTGATATGGTGTGATAGACAACACGGGCCAACGATGGAAAATCTTTCTTGCTGAAAAGCCTTATTCCCATGTTCTTTAGGGTGAGATATCCAAATATACTTAAAAAACTATATTACCCACCATTTCTTCACATTTTGCGGTTAAATTTATTAAATTAAGCGATTTTTAAAGAATTTAACAGATTTTATAAAGTTAAAATAATTTAAAAAGGAGGTGTAATGAATGTAGGTGAAGGTGGTAGCACTGCTGAAACACATTTACTGGCAAAAATGGTCGATTCTATTTTTTGTGTTAACAGACGGTGGTTATTTTTTTTTTCTTTTTTACTGTCTATCTAACCTCACTTCCCCGTTTCCTGTACATGTGCTCAGCACAATGCCCAATCGCGGTTGCAAAAACTCCGCTGACAGTTTCTGTTATATTTGTGGTGAATTTGTTATTGAAAAAAAAAACTACAGACATTACGGAGGACGATGGCTGTGCCTGAAGTATTCCCCGCCACACTGGTAAGGGACTGTGGAATCTGTATGTAAATGTCAGGTTCACGTTTAGGACAGTGAGCGGTAGAGCAAGTGCTCATTTTAGCAGGAGGAGGGAGCGTCAGCTAGAGATACATTACGAGATTTTACTATGGAGGGGTCGATATCCGACGCAGTCCATACAGAGTATGGAGGAAGAAAGACAGGGAGAGAGGGAGAGGGAGAGAGAGAGAGAGAGAGAGAGAGAGAGAGAGAGAGCAACCGAACTATGAGTATATATGTGAATGATGAATAGAATCAAACTGTAATGAAAGGTAATGAAGCGGACTGCAATCAGCACCATCAACATTTAGTTCTGTTTTATCTCTTCCATGCGGGCGCTACGTCTTGGGACCGCCGTTGACCACACACCTGCAAGGACTGTCACCTCGTGGCTGCATTTCTCCTCGGATCATCGTTGCCGCTAAAAGCTTCCACAGCTCCACTAATGGCTTCCGTCTCGGAGAGGATAATCCGTGGTCCGTCCGCGCGCTCTACAACTCCAAAATCTGGAGAAACAATTTTCCGTTCTGACAGAAGCCCGTCCGCTAATCCCTGAGAGGCGGGGGGGAAAAAGTCCGCACATTTGCGACGCCCCGTGGCTCTTTGTTGTTGTGGCTGGGATAATCCCATGCGCAAAGTCCGACTCTATTCGCCACCGTGTGTCCCGCAGGGAGCGCCTTCAGGAATGCTTTTCTTGACTCTAGCAGCTTAAACTCCGCACTACTTATTTTCCTTTTAAATATGAGGAAACATACAGTGCTCAATCTGTGATGATAGAACACAACCATCAGATTTATTCTAGCATGTCTAGAGCGTACGCAGGTAAACAAATTATGTGACAAATGTAGCTAGGAGGAAAAATGTTACATTAACAATTTTATTTTTAGTTACGCAATACACAGAATATATCACGCTTAACACTGCATAACTGATTGTACCACTTTTGTGTAATTGTTGTGGTACTGAATTAATTGAATTATTCCGTAAAAATAAATACAGACCGCTACGTGTGGTTTGAAAGAAGAGCGCAGGCTTCAATCACAACCTACAGTGATGATAGTGTAACGTAGGAGTTTAAATTATGAATATTGTTTTTGGAACGCCACGTATATTTTGAGTCCGAGTAAATGCGTCTTAAATACACGTAGTGTGACTTCATCTCGATAGGCAGGCAAAAAGTTATTTCACTCGAGGTATGAATTAAAAAACGCCTTCAGTCACGATGTTTCGTGTTTTATTCAGTACACGATGCATTTCGGAGCCTGTGGGTCCATCTTCAGGTGTAATTCATCTTAATACATGCTTTGTTTGTTCTTTTGAATGAGATGTACAGTCTGGAACCGCGCGACCGCTACGGTCGCAGGTTCGAATCCTGCCTCGGTCATGGATGTGTTTGACGTTCTTAGGTTAGTTAGGTTTAAGTAGTTCTAAGTTCTGGGGACTGATGACCTCAGATGTTAGGTCCCATAGTGCTCGAAAAAGCTTGATGTTAGGTTATGAATTTCGTAATTTTCCGCTTCTGACTTAAGAAATTCATAACCTAACATCACACCTTTTTTTGACAGGACTATGGATTTCATCTATTTCAAGGGAACAAATAAATCATGTATTAAGAAGAATTACACTTAACGATGGCGCCACAGGGTCCGAAATGCATCGTGTACTGAATAAAACACGAAAAATCGTGACTGAAGGCGTTTTTTAATTCATACCTCGAGTGTATTGAGTACAGTCAGATTTGAAGCTGCAAAATATGGATAAAATTGAAGAAGTTATTTATCATTAATGGAAATGTTACGCTCTCTTTCAGTGAACGACAACTTAACGTAACCTGAAACTAACCCAGCGATAATATAGACCAAGAAATGATTACTTTTCCCAGCAAATTAATCTAATGTTACACACAAAGAAAGAATGACACAAACACCCGCATATTTTAAGGTAATTACAAAGAATTTCTTTAACTGTATCTCTTTAGGAATTCAGTTAACTTTTAATTCTCCGAATTAGCTGAAAATATTTTAAATCTTTGGTGAAGCCTCACCTAAGCCTTGCGCTGTTAAATCTCTGAATAAATTTCGTAATCAAAAATATTAACTAACTTCAATACTGAAAAACTGACTTTAAACATTCATAAAAGCACTTAGAACTATTTTCCTTTGCGAGTGAAGCACGCAAACACTGAAATATTTCTTAGTACACGTAATGGCGCCACCGAAACAGTCGAAACCAGATGGGCAATCGACGGCAATATTATTATTATTATCATCTTTAAATACATTTAACGCGGAGGGAGACGTATTTTTGAAAACAAACATACGATTCTTTGAATTAACAATATATTGTAGCCTTAAAATGCAAACAGCGAGATACACATACATGGACCCACAGGCGAGAATGAACCAACTGGCGAAAAAGAGAGAAGAAACAGGGGCGAGCAACATAGCTCTTGTGTATATATGTTACACTTGGGGCTCTACGCTTTCATGGAACGAATTGAAATACGGTACTCTCCAATGAAAAATACGAGGGCAGTTCAATAAGTAATGCAACACATTTTTTTCTGAAACAGGGGTTGTTTTATTCAGAATTGAAATACACCAGGTTATTCCCCAATCTTTTAGCTACACAACACTATTTTTCAACGTAATCTCCATTCAATGCTACGGCCTTACGCCACCTTGAAATGAGGGCCTGTATGCCTGCACGGTACCATTCCACTGGTCGATGTCGGAGCCAACGTCGTACTGCATCAATAACTTCTTCATCATCCGCGTAGTGCCTCCCACGGATTGCGTCTTTCATTGGGCCAAACATATGGAAATCCGACGGTGCGAGATCGGGGCTGTAGGGTGCATGAGGAAGAACAGTCCACTGAAGTTTTGTGAGCTCCTCTCGGGTGCGAAGACTTGTGTGAGGTCTTGCGTTGTCATGAAGAAGGAGAAGTTCGTTCAGATTTTTGTGCCTACGAACACGCTGAAGTCGTTTCTTCAATTTCTGAAGAGTAGCACAATACACTTCAGAGTTGATCGTTTGACCATGGGGAAGGACATCGAACAGAATAACCCCTTCAGCGTCCCAGAAGACTGTAACCGTGACTTTACCGGCTGAGGGTATGGCTTTAAACTTTTTCTTGGTAGGGGAGTGGGTGTGGCGCCACTCCATTGATTGCCGTTTTGTTTCAGGTTCGAAGTGATGAACCCATGTTTCATCGCCTGTAACAATCTTTGACAAGAAATTGTCACCCTCAGCCACATGACGAGCAAGCAATTCCGCACAGATGGTTCTCCTTTGCTCTTTAGAGACAACGAGGGACCCAGCGGGAACAAACCTTTGAATATCCCAACTGGTGAACAATTGTGACAGCACTACCAATAGAGATGTCAAGTTGAGCACTGAGTTGTTTGATGGTGATCCGTCGATCATCTCGAACGAGTGTGTTCGCACGCTCCGCCATTGCAGGAGTCACAGCTGTGCACGGCCGGCCCGCACGCGGGAGATCAGACAGTCTTGCTTGACCTTGCGGCGATGATGACACGCGCTTTGCCCAACGAGTCACCGTGCTTTTGTCCACTGCCAGATCACCGTAGACATTCTGCAAGCGCCTATGAATATCTGAGATGCCCTGGTTTTCCGCCAAAAGAAACTCGATCACTGCCCGTTGTTTGCAACGCACATCCGCTACAGACGCCATTTTAACAGCTCCGTACAGCGCTGCCACCTGTCGGAAGTCAATGAAACTATACGAGACGAAGCAGGAATGTTTGAAAATATTCCACAAGAAATTTCCGGTTTTTTTCAACCAAAATTGGCCGAGAAAAAAAATTTGTTACATTACTTGATGAACTGCCCTCGTATTTACAATATTTGTCCCAAAACACAGGGTGTTTCAAAATGAACATACCGGTTTTAAGGCGATGTAGCATTTATTACGTTCAACTTCCAATAATTGTAAATAATACACGAAATGAAAGAGAAACTCAGTTGCGTTTGAATACCTGTGTGCAATGGGAAAAGTATGGAATAACAAAGAGTGACTGAAAACTTTCTTAACGAGTGCGAGTCTTTTACGCTTAGCCCCAAGAAATATCCCTGCGGAAAGTTTACGGGCCTTTCTTTTTCGGTGACTCAATTGTAACTGTTGTTTCTTATCTTTATGTGCTACAGCCATCGCCCTATGCCTCAATGGGAAGAAGCTGAACAACGCACCTTAATTTGGGAGCAAGATGGTGCGCCGCCTCACAGGCGTAACTCTGTACGAGACTGGATACACGACGTTGTATCCGACCGGTGGATTGGGCGTAAGGTGCCGTTTGACACAGCATTTCATGCATGACCTCCACGTTCAAACACGATCTGAAGCTATCATGTGTATGTGGCTCCGGTACCAGCTGATGTGTCCGACTTTAGAAACAGTATTATTGCAACAGTTACTCCTGACACATTGATCAAGGTTCCGGAAAAACTCGATGGGTAATCGGTGTTCACATTGAATAACTGTAAGAAAACTGTTTGAGTTTCTCTTTCATTTGGTGATGGAGTTGTTATGTGGGAGGAGACCAGACAGCGAGGTCATTGGTCTCATCGCATTAGGGAAGGACGAGGAAGGATGTCAGCCGTGCCCTTTCAAAGGAACCATCCCAGCATTTGCCTGGAGCGATTTAGGGAAATCATGGAAAACCTAAATCAGAATGGCTGGACGCGGGATTGAACCGTCGTCCTCCCGAATGCGAGTCCAGTGTGCTGGCCACTGCGCCACCTCGCGTCGATCATTTGGTGTATTATTTATAATAATGTGAGGTGAATGTAATATGTGCTACAAAGCCTTAAAACCCGTATATTCATGTTGAAACACCCTGTATTATCAGAATCGAAAAAATCACTTATAATATTACGGATGGTACTTTCATACTTTGCATCACCTTCATGTTGTTGTTGTTGTTGTTGTTGTCTTCAGTCCTGAGACTGGTTTGATGCACCTATCCATGTTACTCTATCCTGTGCAAGCTTCTTCACCACAGAGTACGTACTGCCGCCTACATCCTTCTGAATCTGCTTAGTGTATTCATCTCTTGGTCTCCCTCTACGATTTTTGCCCTCCACGCTGCCCTCCAATACTAAATTGGTGATCCCTTGATGCCTCAGAACATGTCCTATCAACCGATCCCTTCTTCTGGTCAAGTTGTGCCACAAACTACTCCTCTCCCCAATTCTAATCAACACCTCCTTATTAGTCATGTGATCTACCCATTTAATCTTCAGCATTCTTCTGTAGCACCACATTTCGAAAGCTTCTATTCTCTTCTTCTCCAAACTATTTATCGTCCATGTTTCACTTCCATACATGTAGAATCATGAAAGACGGTTGTAAACATGGAAGAAGCCTGGAGATGCTAGAAGGTATCAGATAGATTATATAACGGTAAGACTGACATTTAGGAACCAGGTTTTAAATTGTAAGACATTTCCAGGGGCAGATGTGGGCTCTGACCACAATCTGTTGGTTATGAACTGTAGATCAAAACTGAAGAAACTGCAGAAAGGTGGGAATTTAAGGAAATGGAACCTGCATAAACTGACTAAACCAGAGTTTGTACAGAGTTTCGGGTAGAGCATAAGGGGACAACTGACAGGAATGGAGAAAAGAAATACAGTAGAAGAAGAATGGGTAGCTTTGAGGGATGAAGTAGAGAAGGCAGCAGAGGATCAAGTAAGTAAAAAGACGAGGACTAGTGGAAATCCTTGGGTAACAGAAGACGGTTGAAAAAATCGCGTCGTATTGAAAATAGGTACAACATACTTCATTATTCTTGTCAGAACAACACATTTTTTTTGCAAAATAACTCAATTTCAATTAACACAGCGAAGCCGGATACCAGTGTGGGAAAGAATGACAATTTATTTATTTCATTGATCACATGTGCACTCCCACATAGTAAATCCCTACATCCAGTTTGGTGAGATCTGTGAAATGAATGAATGTATGGTTGTCTGCTAACTGCAGATAGTGAATGTGAATATATGATCATCTTTGAGACGATCCTTTGGCCACCTTTGGTGGGACCAAAGAGATGAAATTTACCTGAGCTTTGAGCGCCTGAAATGTGGCTGACCAATACAGTAGCATGGTCTTCCCCCACCTCGACAGAGGTGCGAGATGACCTAAAGAACGGCCATGTTTCAGCACTCTGCCGCTGGATCTTGTGCTGTTAAGACCTGTTTTGGGTGTGCTCCATAAAGACAAAAGAGTGGAGACATGGTATGCATGTGGAATATTTAAGAGTAGTTTGAAATAATAATTTCTCTATTTCAGGAACATTTGTGGGGAGAATTAAATGTCAGGCAGCTAATATCAATGGGATCGTAGTAATCTTCGGAAGTGACCAACGGTCACAATGAAACCACGTGTAGCAATAAGTTGAAATACTTCCGTGTGCTTAAGTTAAGCTGAATTACTTGCGTGTGTACAATAAGTTGAAATATTTAAGAAATAGCGTGTGTACCAGAAGTTGAAATATTTAAGGAATGGCGTGTGCAGGACTTGAAATTAGAGACGAGTACTTCCACGTGGTGAGAACTGTGTGAGTCTCAATCTGTGTATGAGACAAAGGATAAAGAGAAGTTCTCGTCCATGGTATCAGTTGAGGACTCGCGTGTGTGATGAATATGTTCTTAATATTACTTTGCGTGATATGATTCCGTGTGACACTAGATTCAAACTCTGAGAGAGAACCAAGGTGAGTCGGCCGTCTATCCAGCAACGCCACTTGGCTTGCATTGCACAGGAAGACGTGCATATATCTCCAGAGTTCATAGTAGGAAAGTGGAATTATGAAGTGGGGCAGTGTAGTGTGAAACTGGGATAAATATTAATTGAAGTGGGAAAGCTGAAAGTGATAATGTTGTGACTATTCTCTGTGTAGTATTTCATGTTGTAGTGTGGTGTATGTCATGTAATTTGGGTATGTGTGGTTTGCATGGGAGAGTAGCGAGGTAGTTTCAAAAGATTAGTCGGTTATGCTTGTTCCTTCGGTACCGCTCGGCCTGGAGGAAAGTTTCGTGACAATGATTGTGAGAGTCGAAGTGTGAGGTATAATAAAAGATCCACCATCCTATCCAGAAAGTGCACTGTAGCGATATAAATAATTACGAGACCATAATATAGAGATTCACCAATGTAAAGCCATGCCCACTGGGCGGAATTTCTCATGTGTTATTGTTATAGGTTATAGAATTTGTATGTTTAGGTTATAGAATTTATCGGAATGAATAAGATAGTGAAAAGAAAAAGATTGGTGGACTTTTCCTTCGAATTGTATGTTGTCATGATGTCCCGAATTTATAATGTGTGCGCCATTCATATTCAGTGCGGTGGCCACGTGTTGATAAAAGCCGTTAAATAAAAGACAAAAAAGAAAATGTGGTATTGCCAGTGCGTAGTGAACAGTCAGAGTTCTGTAAATCACTGATAGTCAGATGTGCGTTTCCGTTGCGTATTATTCATACAGGAGGATAATTTGTAACTTAATTGTGAGTACGAGAGTTCATGTTACTCGATAAATAAGAATGAATCCACTCGCTTGGCAGACCACTCATCTTGCAGGCCTGACTGCTTGATGCCACAGTATGAGCAAGGCATGTGGGTGCCTCTCAATACATTAGATAGGCCTCCAGGTGACACCACATGTTGCAGGTGAACTTAAAATGTGACAGAGGCAAATACGTTCTCCAGTAAACATGACTTCACCAACGAGTCTTTTGCGAGGTGATTGTCAATGATTAGTTTCGAACCCTTATGATTTCAATACGAAACTCTGTCCTAACTAGTACTAATTTATATGAAATGTAAACTTTTCGATTAACACCCATCTACTTCGGCTCAGTGGCCCCTGGTCGTTGAATCTGATAAATACGTTATGCAGGCTGGGGTGGCCAGTGGTCCACCAGCCTAGGTGGGGCAACAGTGGATCAGTGACCAGTGTTGACTGTCGTAGAAGTCGACGCCCGCGGAACGTAAGCTGTGTACTGCACGCGAAGAGGGGCGGGCCAACAAAAAAAATGGTTCAAATGGCTCTGAGCACTATGGGACTTAACATCTATGGTCATTAGTCCCCTAGAACTTAGAACTACTTAAACCTAACTAACCTAAGGACATTACACAACACCCAGTCATCACGAGGCAGAGAAAATCCCTGACCCCGCCGGGAATCGAACCCGGGAACCCGGACGTGGGAAGGGAGAACGCTACCGCACGGCGGGCCAACAGCTTGCAGAGTCGGGCGTTCGGCGGTGAAAAGGGGGAGGGGGACAGAATGATGATGATAAGGTTTCTGCTAGGACGCTGACGGCTGCCACGAGCATCATCGTCTCACATAACAGAGACTGCCTAACTGCACAGGAAGTGCGCAGAATCACGCCATTGACGAAACAGTGTCTGCCCACGCGAGCAGCGACAGGTAGCAAGATGTTTGCCTGCATTGGCGGTGGCAGGTGAACGTCTGCACAGTGCTAGGCTTGGACTAATGGCCTCCAGAGTGGGAGTCTGCCAGTAGCGGAAGTGGGTCCCCAGGCCACAGCATCTGACTTGCCGCAAGTAGCAGGGCCGCAGCTTGCAGATCCATGTAGTCTTGTAAGTAAATTCGTAGATCAGTCTCCCGCTTGGATTGGTAACTGATAGACTGCAGGACAACTCTGACTGATAATCACAAATGTGTACAGGGTGTTTCTACAAGAGCGAGCAAAAATTTAGGACGTCATAGAGGATGCCCCACTGTACAATTTGAGGCAGGGAATCTGGAGTCATAGAAGCCAGCTTAAGGAGATAATAGGAATAAAATCACATTACTGTGTACTTTTTCATTTACATTCGTTACAGTTAACTGCAAATACCTTCACTGACATAAAGAAAGCACCCATCAACCTTAATGCAACAAGACATCGGCGAACAAGATTCAGATGCACCCTCACAAATATCCCTGGTGTGTTTCGGATCACATCACAGGCAGCTACAATTCTGTCTATCACTTGGGTCTTGCCCCACGGTTACGTGGGATCAGTCATGGTTAATCGGATTTCGCATGTTAATTTTAAGGGGTTGCCGGATGCCCTTCCTGCCGCAACCTCAAACACCCTCGTACAGAATTAATGTACCCCATCTGTCTGCATCTAGTGTAGTCCATGGGATAGTGCAAATGTGTTCAGATGTGAGTCGCGTAAATGAGGCGGAAAGTGGGGACCAGTTCAGTATTCACCTAGCTGGATGTGGAAAACCACCTAAAAACCACATCCATGCTGGCCGGCACACTGGCCCTCGTCGCCAATCCGCCCGTCAAATTCGATTCAGGGTCAGCGCTCCTACCCGAGTCCAAGAAGCAGCGTTTCACCGCTCTCGGCTACCCTGGCGGTTGTCACAGGCAGCTACAATTCTCAATTCTGGCTACTAATTGCAGCTCCGTATCGGCTGGGGTCTCACACAAGTAACCTTACATTACCCCATGGGAAATAACCAAGGGGATTCAGGTCATGGAATAGCACCTCCCCTTCCAATCTAGCGACCAAGAAATACAGCATTGAAATGATTGCAGACATCCACACTGAACTGAGCTGGATGACGCCTGTTAGGAAATCGTTCCCTATGCAGCCTTTCAGCAGCGAGAGCATCGCAACGTACTTCTCCCATACATACGGTGCGGGTCAGTGAATTTTGCGAAACTTTACCGGTGCCGCTCCATCGTATTGTACTGTAGATCTCTAAATAGCACTGAGTAATCAATCCTCTAGTGGAATTACAGCGCTTTTTTCCACCACCTGGCTTATCTACGGACACTGTTAAGCTTTACACCTGCTTCCTGCATTGCCCTCCAGGAAACCTGGTTCCCAGCAATGAGGACCCCTGCCCTGTCTGGCTTTAAGGTATATTACAGGAACCGTAGCGACTATAACAGAGTGTCGGGCGGAGTTTGCGTCATGTCTTGAACTCAGTATGTAGTTAACCTGTGCTCCTTCAAACATCTCTTGAATCTGTGGCCGTCAGGATGAGGACGACGCGGGAAATGACTGTCTGCAGTGTACATCTTACTCCAGATGGTGCAATACCCCTGAACGTGTTGGCTGCACTAACTGACCAACTCCCTAACCCTTTCCTACTATTGGGAGATTTTAATGCGCATAAATCTTTGTGGTGTGGCGCCATGCTTACGGGCCAAGGTTGGGAGGTCGAAAATTTACTTTCACAACTCGACCTCTGCCTCTTAAATAGAGGTGCCTTTGAAACATTTCAGTGTGGCACGTGGTACATATCCGGTCATTAATCAGTCAGTTTGCAGTCCTGGCCTTCTCCCATCTATCCACTGGAGAGCACATGACGACCTGTGTGGTTGTGACCACTTCCCCATCTTCCTGTCACTCCCCTGGCATCATGCCCACGGACACCTACCCAGATGGGGTTCTAACAAGGCAGACTGGGAAGCCTTCACCTCTGCTGTCACCACAGAATCTCCCCCACATGGTGCTCTCGATGTTGTCGTTCAGCAGGTCACTACAATGATCGTTTCTGAGACGGAAAACGCGATCCCTCGTTTTTTAGGGTGCCCCTGGCGAAACACAGTCCCTTGGTGGTCGCCGGAAGTCTCTGAGGCAATTAAAGAGCGTCGGCAAGGTCTAAAGCGACATAAGCGACACCCTTCCATAGAGCACCCAATAGCCTGTAAGCGGTTCCGTGCCTGCGTTCGCCACCTTATAAAACGATGTAAGCAGGAGTGTTGGGAGAGGTACATGACGACCATTGGGTGCCATACGTCACCTTCCAAAGTCTGGACGAAGATAAGATGTCTTTTTGGGTACCAGACCCCAACGAGTGTCCCTGGGATTAACATCAATGGCGTGTGTTTGTATGGACATTCATTTCGAGTACCCATCTCATTTTTATTAAGTCCTACACCAGAATATATATATATCTACCGACCCAAACGCGAATGCCGAGCACTTTGCTGGGCATTATGCCCCAGGCTCTGCGTCAGAGAACTACCCCCGAGCCTTTCGCACCTTCAAATGGGGGATGGAATGTAAACCCCTCTCGTTCACTACACGCCACAGTGAACCCTAAAACGCCCCATTTACAGAGTGGGAGCTCCTCAACGCCCTTGCACATAGCCCTGACACAGCTCCTGGGCCGGGTCGGATGCACAGTTAGATGATCAAACATCTCTTGTCTGACTACAAGCGAGATCTCCTCGTCATCTTGAACTGGATCTGGTGCGATGGCGTCTTTCCACCGCCATGGCGGGAGAGCACCATTATTCCGTTGCTCAAACCCGTTCAAAACCCGCTTGATGTGGATAGCTACCAGCCCGTCAGCCTCACCAACTTTCTTTGTAATCTGATGGAACGTATGGTGTGTCGCCCATTTGGGTTGGGTCCTAGAGTCATGTGGCCTACTGGCTATATGTCAGGGCGGCTTCCGCCGGAATCGCTTTACCACTGATAATCTTGTGTCCCTCGAGTCTGCTATTCGAACAGCGTTCTCCAGACGCCAAAATCTTGTTGTCCTCTTTTTTGACTTACTTAAAGCATACAACACGACCTGGCGACATCATACCCTTGCCACAATGTATGAGTAGAGTCTCTGGGGCATGCTCCCGATTTTTATCCAAAACGTCCTGTAGTTCTGTACTTTCCGTGTCCAATTTGGTGCCTCCCATAGTTCTCCCCGTATTCAAGAGAATGGCGTTCTGTGGGACTCCGTATCAAGTCTCTCTCTATTTTTAGTGGCTATTAACGGTCTAGCAGCAGCTGTAGGGCCGTCGGTCTCACCCTCTCTGTATGCGGATGACTTGTGCATTTCGTACTGCTCCTCCAGCACTGGTGTTGATGAGCGGAGCCTACAGCCTACAAGGCGCAATCATGGTCTCTAGCCCACAGCTTCCAGTTTTCAGCCGCGAAGTCGTGTGTCATATATTTCTGTCGGCATCGCACCGTTCATCCAGAACCAGAACTTTACCTTCATGATGATCCACTCACTGCAGCGGAGACATATCGATTTTTAGTATTGGTTTTCGACGCTCAATTGACTTGGCTACCTCACCTTCGTCAGCTTAAGCGGAAGTGCTGGCAGCACCTCAATGCCCTCCGCTGCCAGAGCATCACCAACTGGGGTGTAGATCGCTCTACGCTGCTGCAGCTCTACAGAGCCCTTGTTCAATTCCACCTTGACTATGGGAGTCTGGTTCACGGTTCCGCGGCGCCCTCAGCATTGCATTTACTCGACCCAGTGTACTACTGTGCCGTTCGACCATCGACAGGAGATTTTTGGGGTGCGTCCGGTGACCAGCGTCCCGGCGGAGACCGGAGTCTCAAAATTGCAGGTCAGTCGTGCACAACTGATCAACAGTTAAGTTGCACACATTCGTAGTTCTCATGCGCATCCGAATTACCGTCTCCTTTTCCCAACCATGGCGGTTCATCTCCCGCATCGGCGGCCCAGGTCAGTTCGCGTTTGGTCCCTTCTGTCTGAATTGGAGTCCTTCCCGTTACCACCTCTCCTCGAGGTCCACTCACGTACACCTCCATGGTGTACACCTAGGCCGCAGATTTTTCTGGACCTTTCGCATGGCCCTAAGTAATCTGTTAACCCTGCGGCTCTCCGATATCACTTCCTCTCGATCCTCGACGTGCACCTGGGCCATGAAGTGGTTTACACCGACGGCTCGATGGCTGATGGTCACGTAGGCTTTGTCTACGTTCATGGAGGACATATGGAACAGCACTCCTTGCCAGATGGCTGCAGTGTTTTCACTGTAGAGCTGGCGGAAATATTTCGTGCTCTTGAGCACATCTGCTCATGCCCAGGCGAGTCACTCCTCCTGTGTACTGATTCCTTGAGCAGCCTACAAGCTATCGACCAGTGCTACCCTCGCCATCCTTTGATAGCGTCCATTCAGGAGTCCATCTCTGCCTTGGAACGGTCCTGTTGTTCAGTGGTGTTTGTGTGGACCTCAGGACATGTCGGAACACCAGGCAACGAACTTACCGACAGGCTGGCCAAACAGGCGACGCGGAAACCGCTTCTGGAGATGGGGATCTCCGAAACTGACCTGCGTTCTGTCTTACGCCGCAGGGTTTTTCGTCTTTGGGAGATGGAATGGCATAACAGCATGCACAACAGACTCCGTGTCATTAAGGAGACGACGAATGTGTGGAAGTCTTCCAATCCGTCCTGCTGGACTGTCCACTTTTAGCCGCTCTGCGGCGGACTTTTAACTTTCCCAGCACCCTGCCTTCGGTGTTGGGCGACAATGCATCAACAGAAGCTTTAGTTTTACGTTTTATTCGTGAAGGTGGTTTTTTTTTTTTTCATTTGATCTGTCCGCCTCTGTAGCGCAGCGGTAGCGTTATCGCCTACCACGCAGGGGGCCCGCGTTCGATTCCCGGCAGGAGACTGGGTGTTGTGTGTCTATCATCATTTTCATCATCATTGACGGGCAAGTCGCCGATGTGGCGTCAACTAAAAGAACTTCCAATACGGCGGCCGAACTGCCCTGAATGGGGCCTCCCAGCCTACAGTGCCATACGGTCATTTCATTTCATCATTTGATCTAAGTTTCAGCGCATGCTTTCCTTGTCCTCCAGCCCTAGTGCTTTTAGGGTGAAGGTTTTAATGTGTTGCAGAATGGCTGGCTTCTCCTTTTTATTCTCATGGTCAGCCAGCCATGGTAATCTGCTCTCTTGTTTTGATCTCTTCTGCATGTTTCTTGCGTCTCTCTGTGGTTCTCTTGTCCGCTATTGTCCGTTTTAGTGTTTGGTGTTTGTTGTCCTTCTGTCACTGTTGTGGTTTTCTTCTTTCTTCCAGATGCGTTTTGTATGTCTGGATTTTTTCCTCACGACCCTTGCGGAATATTTTTAATCGTAACTATGGACAGATTACATAACAGTTTTGTCCCTCCCCCCCCCCCCCCCCTCTTTTAAACCAACCATCTAGGCTCGCAACTATACATAACGCTGCTCTGACTATGACTGGCCACTTGTAATTTATTGAGGACATTGCACAGGTGCCGTTTGTGGTCAAATACAGCAGACCAACCCGTAGTTTTGGCTAGCGTCTGCATTAACACTGAAGCGTAGGCACGTGTATTCAAGTACACGGGTATGTAAACAGCCAAACACGCCCCTGCGGTCGGCAACGCCTGTAAAAGACAACAAGTGTCTGGCGCAGTTGTTAGATCGGTTACTGCTGCTGTAACGGAAGGTCATCAAGACTTAAGTGAGTTTGAGCGCGCTGTTATAGTCGGCGCCCAAGCGATGAGACACAGCATCTCTGACGTAGTGATGAAGTGGCGATTTTTCCGTACGACCATTTCACGAGTGTACCGCGAATATCAGGAATCCGGTAAACCATCATATCTCCGACATTGCTGCTACTGGAAAAAGATCCTGCAAGAACGAGACCAACGACGACTGAAGATAATCGTTCAATGGGACAGAAGTCCAACCCCTACCAAATTGGTACAGATCTCAATGGTGGGCCATCAACAGCTGTCAGCATGTGAACCATTCAACGGAACATCATCGATATGTGCTTTCGGAGCCGAAGTCCCACTCGTGTACCCTTGATGACTATACGAGACAAGGCTTCACGCCTCGCATGGGACCGTATACACCGGCATTGGACTATTGATGGCTGGAATCATGTTACCTTGTCGGAAGAGTCTTGTTTCAAATTGTATCGAGCGGATGGACGTGTACGGGTAGGGAGATATCCTTACTAATCCGTGGACCCTGTATGTCAGCAGGTGACTGTACAAGCTGGTGGAGGCTCTATAATGGTTTAGGGCGTGTGCAGTTGGAGTGATATGACACCCATCACACGTCTAGATACGACTCTGACAGGTGACATGTACGTAAGGATCCCTTCTTATCACCTGCATCCATTCACGACCATTGTGCATTCCGACGGACTTAGGCAATTCCAGCCGGGCAATGCGACACCCCAAACGTCCAGAATTGCCACAGAGTGGCTCAAAAAAAAAAAAAAAAAAAAAAAAAAATATATATATATATATTTTTTTTTTTTTTTTTTTGAGCCATTGTAAGAAGCAGTGCCTCAGTGGCTATTCACTCACACAAGAGTGAATGCGCTGGCAGGACAGTGTGCTCCTTATATAGCATCAGTCCTGGCGCACGCAGCGGATGTGGACTTCCGGGCGCCCGTTCACAAGCGCGCCTTATCAGTTCCTCTTGCGCAACCGGAAACTGAATTATAGAGCGCCGCGGGCCTAGTAATACTAGGGCCCGCGTCGGCCGGCTGCCTCGCTCAGCGGCTAAGTCCCACCCAAGGTCACGCGTTCTACTGTGAGAGCCATCTATTGAGCACCCAGGGAGTTACCCAGGGAGCATCCCAGAGTGCCCCAGAGAGCTACAACACCAAGAAGAATCGCTTCTCGGCTTTTGGCAAGATCAATGTGTAGTATTGTGGCCCTTAAAAGGGCCTTTTTTGAGGACTGCTTTCAATGGTTATACAGAGTACAGTCACCCACAATGCGACAATCTTCCAAAGAGGATGAACCACTGGCCTTAACCCATAAGTGAATATTACAATCAGAATTTATCTTAACACGTCTACGACAAGTTATCGTACATTTTCTATTGGTGTACAAGGTGATAGGGATTATGGTACAGCTGTTGTACATACTGATAAACCATTTTCATTATATACAAGAAACAGAAGACGTGTAAATGCTAATGAAGGAATTAATGTTTGGGCTAAGATTGATGGTGTGTTAGCAAGTTATATTAATGTACAAGGTGACATTACTGTATATTACCATTCCTAATAAAGATCCTTATCTCCCAAAAAAATCTTATCAGCTACTGAAGCATCTTTCTCTTCTATGGGTTGCAGGGGTTACGACCCCTGGGGAGGTGGGAGGGTTTTATTTCATTTCTCAGAGCCATTTGAACCATATATATATATATAAACGTCCAGAATTGCCACAGAGTGGCTCAAAAAAAAATATACATATATATATATATATATTTTTTTTTTTTTTTTTTTTTTTTTTTGAGCCACTCTGTGGCAATTCTGGACGTTTATATATATATATATGGTTCAAATGGCTCTGAGCACTATGGGACTTCACATCTGAGGTCATCAGTCCCCTAGAACTTAGGACTAGTTAAACCTAACTAATCTAAGGACATCACACACATCCATGCCCGAGGCAGGATTGGAACCTGCGACCGTGGCGGTCGCACGGTTCCAGACTGTAGCGCCTACAACCGCTCGGCCACCATGGCCGACTGAGTGGCGCCAGGAACACGCTTCTGAGATAGCCGGCCGGTGTGGCCGAGCGGTTCTAGGCCCTTCAGTCTGGAACCGCGCGACCACTACGATCGCAGGTTCGAATCCTGCCTCGGGCATTGATGTGCGTGATGTCCCTAGGTTAGTTAGGTTTAAGTAGTTCTAAGTCTACGGGAATGATGACCACAGATGTTAAGCCCCATAGTGCTCTGATCCATTTTGAACCATCTTCTGAGATTAAACACTTCCGCTGGCCGCCAAACTCCCCAGACATGATCATTATTGAGGACATCTGGACTGCCTAGCAATGTACTGTTCAGAAGAGACCTCTACCCCCTCGTACTCGAATTTGTGGACAGCCCTGCAGGATCCGTAATGTCATTTCCCTCCAGCACTACTTCAGACATTAGTCGAGTCCATGCCACGTAGCTTTACAGCGCTTCTGCGAGCTCGCGGCGGCCCTACACGATATTAGGCTGGTGTACCAGTTTTTTTGGCTCCTCAGTGTATGTTCAAGCAGGCATTTCTCGCCCTTTTACCGTATTTTTACCCAAGCCAGTATGTGATCATGAATGTTGTAAAATACAAAGCGTCACTGTATAAATGTTAAAGGGCGTGATGAGCCTAATGTAGACAGGGTGAATGAATTAATAAAAGAGATGTGTAGGATGTGCTCTGCACTATCTAGTGGCTCATCAGAACACCTATGTTGCTCAATTTGACAGTCTTCCTTATTTGTTTATTTATTTATGGAAGCCACTGGGTGTCACCAACTTAAAGGCAGCTCCATGTCCCCGTGGCCTTGTTCGTTTTTTTGTTTTGTTTTTTTCCCCTAACGCAATTCGCTTCGATCCCGTTTTGCACGCCAGATGACAGAATCAACCGCTCGTCGCATACCGCGGTGGACGCGAAGACTTGCCGTGCTGACACATGAAATGGAACCGCCGCCCCCTCTCCCTCCCCCCTGTGTATTAAAGCGTAGCACGCCTGTTTGTGGTGTCCGTCCGTTCGTTATCAGTTACACTTCAAACCGGTTCGTTGCAGACCGACCAAGCGCCCGCCTATCTCGTTACGGAACGCGAATGTTTGAGTAAACACAATTATCTCTAGCGTGCCATCTCTTTACTTTGCACGTAAATATTTTACGTCCCCCGGCGGGTTCAAATACAAATATTTATGCCGAATGCAAGTATCGGAATTAATGAACCGGAATTCGATACACTTTCTCGTGGACGCTTAATATGGGCAAATGGCCGCAGTGTCTACAGTAAATAACAACGCTTCTGTCCGCCCACGCAGTGTGCGGCCGCTTCTGCCATCTGTACTACTAAAACACTTTGCTGGCACCCGAAATTCGGTACCAGTTGCAGCGTAGGGGCAACAAAGATTCGGTTTTTCAATATTTCGCGCCACTACTGACCAGGCTTAAAAATTTAATATGCTGTAATAATCTACTCATTAAGAGGCATAATTTTGTGTTAAAACTTTAACATAGTGAGACACGTATTACATGTATAACCTGTCGGTTTTTGATGAGGAAGCAAAACTGACAGCAAATACGTAGTCCATTCAGTATTTGAGAAGGACAGCGCTTTGTAATATCCAACAAACTATGCACATAATTTCAAAAATTAACGAAACATTTTCTTGGTAGTGCTCCTCCCAGAAAATGATGAAAGCAGGAAAAAATTTATTGCCAACTGCATTTCGCTGTTCACTCATCAAACCTCAGCATCACCCATGACATTTTATTTGTTACTTCTTTACCATTAACTTTATTCGCACCAATCTTTGGATGCACTATCAATATAAATCACTTAATGTACCTGCAAAATTATAGCCTTGTATGTCACATAGTTCAAGAGATTCGTCATTGACCTTGACATGATCGACAGCCGGCCGTTGTGGCCGAGCGGCTCTAGGCACTTCAGTCCGGAACCGCGCTGCTTCTACGGTCGCAGGTTCGAATCCTGCCTCGGGCATGGATGTGTGTGATGTACTTAGGTTGGTTAGGTTTAAGTAGTTCTAAGTCTAGGGGGACTGATGACCTCAGATGTTAAGTCCCATAGTGCTTAGCGCCATTTTGACCTAAAAGCTTTATGCTGACATGAAAAGGAAGCAGTAACTGAGACGGGAGTAAAGAAGAGTTGTAGCCTTTCCCCCATGTTATTTAATGTGTATGTCGGGCAGGCAGCAAAGAAAACCAGGGAAATATTTGGAAAGAAAATTAAAGATCAGGGAAAAGAAATAAAATCTTTGAGGTTCGCCAGTGACTTCGTAATTTTGTCAGGCATCACACACGTCCATGCCCCAGGCAGGATTCGAACCTGCGACCGCAGCAGCAGCAGCAGCAGCAGCGCGGTTTCGGACTGAAGCTCCTAGAAACGCTCGCCACCAGCGGCCGGCAAAGCTTTTTGAATTCGTCTCGCCGTTCTTATCACTAATGTACTGATGATACGTGACTAATACAGCGTTAATCAGGTGGTAATGTAGCGAGGTTTGAATTAAATGTTCGCTGTATTATATACAGGGTGAGCACACAACTACTTCACACTTTCCAAAATTCATGGAAACGAAGCGCTACCGGTTATTCGCTTCATGCCTTAGTAATTCTGATGTTTTTTTTACAGGTTTGAGGTATGTAGTAAATAATATTCATACTCTTTCTTGTGCAACACGGCATGGTGATGGATCCTACACAGCCTTCGTGTGTTATTTTATGAATGCAGTGTTGTATGCAGTCTCCCAATCTTGGCTCCATATTTGATGTTTCCGTAAGATTACAATCTCACGTTTTCACAATCCTAAATAAGGCACCAGTTTAGTTATGAATCAAGTTTAATATGCTGAAATTTCAATGATCAATGTTAAAATAAATTTCCAAATATAAACTGATTTATTTCTTTTTATATAAATTCTCTTATATACACTCCTGGAAATTGAAATAAGAACATCGTGAATTCATTGTCCCAGGAAGGGGAAACTTTATTGACACATTCCTGGGGTCAGATACATCACATGATCACACTGACACAACCACAGGCACAGAGACACAGGCAACAGAGCATGCACAATGTCGGCACTGGTACAGTGTATATCCACCTTTCGCAGCAATGCAGGCTGCTATTCTCCCATGGAGACGATCGTAGAGATGCTGCATGTAGTCCTGTGGAACGGCTTGCCATGCCATTTCCACCTGCCGTCTCAGTTGGACCAGCGTTCGTGCTGGACGTGCAGACCGCGTGAGACGACGCTTCATCCAGTCCCAAACATGCTCAATGGGGGACAGATCCCGAGATCTTGCTGGCCAGGGTAGTTGACTTACACCTTCTAGAGCACGTTGGGTGGCACGGGATACATGCGGACGTGCATTGTCCTGTTGGAACAGCAAGTTCCCTTGCCGGTCTAGTAATGGTAGAACGATGTGTTCGATGACGGTTTGGATGTACCGTGAACTATTCAGTGTCCCCTCGACGATCACCAGTGGTGTACGGCCAGTGTAGGAGATCGCTCCCCACACCATGATGCCGGGTGTTGGCCCTGTGTGCCTCAGTCGTATGCAGTCCTGATTGTGGCGCTCACCTGCACGGCGCCAAACACGCATACGACCATCATTGGCACCAAGGCAGAAGCGACTCTCATCGCTGAAGACGACACGTGTCCATTCGTCCCTCCATTCACGCCTGTCGCGACACCACTGGAGGCGGGCTGCACGATGTTGGGGCGTGAGCGGAAGACGGCCTAACGGTGTGCGGGACCGTAGCCCAGCTTCATGGAGACGGTTGCGAATGGTCCTCGCCGATACCCCAGGAGCAACAGTGTCCCTAATTTGCTGGGAAGTGGCGGTGCGGTCCCCTACGGCACTGCGTAGGATCCTACGGTCTTGGCGTGCATCCGTGCGTCGCTGCGGTCCGGTCCCAGGTCGACGGGCACGTGCACCTTCCGCCGACCACTGGCGACAACATCGATGTACTGTGGAGACCTCACGCCCCACGTGTTGAGCAATTCGGCGGTACGTCCACCCGGCCTCCCGCATGCCCACTATACGCCCTCGCTCAAAGTCCGTCAACTGCACATACGGTTCACGTCCACGCTGTCGCGGCATGCTATCAGTGTTAAAGACTGCGATGGAGCTCCGTATGCCACGGCAAACTGGCTGACACTGACGGCGGCGGTGCACAAATGCTGCGCAGCTAGCGCCATTCGACGGCCAACACCGCGGTTCCTGGTGTGTCCGCTGTGCCGTGCGTGTGATCATTGCTTGTACAGTCCTCTCGCAGTCTCCGGAGCAAGTATGGTGGGTCTGACACACCGGTGTCAATGTGTTCTTTTTTCCATTTCCAGGAGTGTATATAAATCACCGGTTGTCGTATGACTATTAAAAGATTATAATTAAGGTTAGTTTGGTTGAGAATTTGGTAAGCTAGACTGGATACCTGGTGAAACAGTTGCGCAGTAATGCATAGTTAACTTCCCCAAACACCTAACAGCTTTTAACCCGCTTTTATTGTATATCAGCACCGCTTTCATAACAAATTAATGCAACAACGTTACACTAATACAGCGTTAATCAGGTGGTAATGTAGCAAGGTTTGAAGTAACTGTTCGCTGTATTATATACAGGGTGAGCACACAACTACTTCACACTTTCCAAAATTCGTGGAAACGAAGCGCTACCGGTTATTCGCTTCATGCCTGATGGTTTTTTTTACAGGTTTGAGTTATGTAGTAAATAATATTAATACTCTTTCCAAATTTGTGCAACACGGCGTGGTGATGGATTCTACACAGCTGCTGTAGCCGTGGCAAAGATTTTGGCAGGGGTGAGACAAACGCTTCATCTTTCACGCAACCACATGAAAATAACCGCGGTTTGCGACAGCACAATAGGTAGACATCAGCAGTTGCACGTCTGGGCCGTCCCGTACTGCCAAGTGGAAAAGACGACCCCACCCTCTTGCTAAAAATGAAATCCGTGGCGTCTCCTTGAAACTGAGGTAGAGACCACAAAGAAAGCATGCTGAAATAGGAAATACCTGTGGTAGGTTCCTCCATGAGAGAGAAGGGACCCTACATCTTCCCCTTCGAGAACACATTGACCTTTATGTCCGAAAGAACAGATACCATCTTCATATACAGTTAAGACTAACCGGCCACTCATCTTCTACAGTGCACACGCCATGCCTCAACTCTTACGGGACTCGGCAAGATTGTCTGCCGCGAGTAATGAGTGTAATGGGCAGGGGCACAGTGAATGTAGTGTGTGGACATTAAGTTGAGAGTTTGGGTCTCACGGGCAGCGTGCCAGGGATAAATCCCTGCAGTCGCACTGTCCTCTGTAGCTCGGTGCCGACACGGTAGGTCAGCGTGTTCGGTCAGAGGGTTCGTTGCCGTATGCAATAAAAAAAAAATAGTGAGTGGATCAACGAAGAATTTAAACGGACGTCATAGGACGTCCGCCCCGAACAAATAGGACAGACTGTAACGGACAGAATGAGATAAAAAAGGATGGATACAACGTCTGCCATGTAAGCAGGAGATGCCGGGTTCCAGTCCCGGTCGGGGCACACATTTTCAACTGTCCCCGTTGATGTATGCCAACGCTTGTTGTCATAACTTAGGGTCTTGATTTAATTATCAAAAAAATGGTTCGAATGGCTCTGAGCACTATGGGACTTAACATCTGAGGACATCAGTTCCCTAGAACTTAGAACTACTTAAATCTAACTAACCTAAGGACATCACACACATCCATGCCCGAGGCAGGATTCGAACCTGCGACCGTAGCAGTCCCGCGGTTCCGGACTGCAGCGTCTAGAACCGCACGGCCACCGCGGCCGGCCCATTTAATTATCATTTCATTACATTGACCTTTGGCGATCTCGTTCACTTTCCACGCACAAATGGAGTATTTTGTTCTCCAAACTAGAAAATTGAGCTGATGAGCTTTACCACTAGTGCGAAACGTTGCGTCGTCAGTAAAAAGTGCTGTCTTTGGTGTGCTGTTGTCATGGCCCAACCCTGCCAACGTTTCGGAGGGGTCAGAGGAGGAGAAGATTAGTGATTAACGTCCCGTCGACGAAGAGTACATTAGAGACGGAGCACAAGCTTCGATTAGGGAAGGATAGGGAAGGAAATCGGCCGTGCCTTTTCAAAGGAACCTTCTAGGTATTTGGGAAATCACAGGAAACCTAAGCAGGATGACCGGACGCGAGTTTGAACCGTCGTCCTCCCAAATGCGAGTCCAGTGTGCTTCCCGCTGCGTCACCTCTCTCGGTCAGAGGTCAGATAATACAGCCTAATCTCTTAAACTGAGTGCGGGGACTCACTGCAACCTATAGGCCTACCGTATCATGTGCAAGCGTCTGTACACTATTTCAGAGAGTGTTGTTTGTGGGATCTGGATCTCACGAGCTGTTCCGCGTGTTAATTTCTGTGGGCTTAGCTAGAATGCAGCTCGAACGAGATCAGAGTTTTATTCCGACGCAGGAGTGCGACCGGGACTTCTGCCTCTGCAAATGCAGCCCTTCTCTTCAAACTGTTTGTAACGGGCATATACTGAGGCTCTGCTGCGTGGGTACTGACGGATGCTTGTGCCAAGTGCCCGTTCAACAGTTAAGGGAAGGACACACCAATTTTTATGTTGTGGTGTAGTTGCCACTTTCTACACTAGCACACTCTGGCGGCAGCAGACTGGAAAAAGATACGGCTATGGACACAAACGTTTTGTTCACAGATTATCGGTTTCGGTCTATATTGACCATCTTCAGATTATTTTTATAAAACACAAATGTCCTAATGTACTGCAGCCATAGTGGCATCGTCAAATGTTATACAAGGCAGTACATTAGGACATTGTTTTTATAAAACACAGATCTGAAGATGGTCATTATAGACCGAAACCGGTAATCTGTGAACAAAAAGTTTGTGACCATAGATGTAAATTAAAGGAAATTTATTCTATATACGGGTCACTGTTTCATTCGTAACAATGTCGCAGCTTGTGAAAAGATACAGCGACCTTGTTGAACAAGCACGAAGACAAGCCGTGTGCGGGCGGCCGTTATTTTGCTCAAATGTAAAACCAGGATGGCCTGTCATGAAGGGCAACAAACGGGCTGCAGAATATCGTCAACGTAACGCTGTGTTGTAAGGATGCCCCGGGTGTCAACTATGGGGGTCCTGCTATGAGAAGGAATCCCACCCCAGACCATCACCCATGGTTGTGGGGGAGTGTGGCTTGCCACGATCAGGATGGTATCCAACCATTGTCCGGGGCATCTCCATACACGTATTTGACCTGCAATCTCATTGACTGGAGGAGAATTGTCTCCAGTGATAAGTTCAATTTCGAACTGAGTTCCGAAAACCAGTGAAAAGGTGTTTGGGGACGCTCCAGAGGACGAATGTAGCCCGCCATAAGTCCTGACAGCCAGGAGTGATTGTCTATTGGTTGTCTTCGGGGGCATCTTTATAGCACATCGGTACGTCGACGACATTACACATCCCGTTTTGTTTGCCATAATGACACACCATCGTGAGCTTATATTTGAGCAAGATAATGCCCGCCACTAAAGGGCGCGAGTTTGTACTGCTTGTCTTAGTGTTTGCCAAACCGTATCTTTGCCAGCAAGATTACCGCATCGCTCCCCACTTGTGAACATTTGGAGCGTTATGGGTAGGCACGGGCAGAGCCCTCCAACCAGGTCTGGGTTTTGTCGATCTAACGCACCAGTTAGACGCAATTTGGCACGATATTCCTCAGGAGGATGTCGCAGGTTCGAATCCTGCCTGGGGCATGGATGTGTGTGATGTCCATCGGTTAGTTAGGTTTAAGTAGTTCTAAGTTCTATGGGACTGATGACATCAGATGTTAAGTCCCATAGTACTCAGAGCCATTTGAACCATTTTGTAGAGCCCATAGAACAGGGTACCACATAAAAATCAAGCTTTTCCTTAGATGCTCGTTATGAAAATTGAAACAAAGGGGAAACATGTAGTGATGCTGTAGCTCTGAAATTAACATTAAAACTAAACGAAAAATTATATTATGGTAGCACAAAAAAAACCGGCGAATATGTCCTGGGCAGTGTTAAGGATATAAAAGAACGGACCTAACTTACCGATCTAGCTGACAGCTTCAAAGGATTTAAATCAAAACATCTTGCCCTATTAGCGCTTTAGTACTTGTTAGTATTAATTATAGTGTAGCCATGTATGGAAGTGAAACATGGACGATAAATAGTTTGGACAAGAAGAGAATAGAAGCTTTCGAAATGTGGTGCTACAGAAGAATGCTGAAGATTAGATGGGTAGATCACGTAACTAATGAGGAAGTATTGAATAGGATTGGGGAGAAGAGAAGTTGGTGGCACAACTTGACCAGAAGAAGGGATCGGTTGGTAGGACATGTTCTGAGGCATCAAGGGATCACCAATTTAGTATTGGAGGGCAGCGTGGAGGGTAAAAATCGTAGAGGGAGACCAAGAGATGAATACACTAAGCAGATTCAGAAGGATGTAGGTTGCAGTAGGTACTGGGAGATGAAAAAGCTTGCACAGGATAGAGTAGCATGGAGAGCTGCATCAAATCAGTCTCCGGACTGAAGACCACAACAACAACAGTATTGGTTCCCATGTCATGTAATATAATGCATCGGGTCAACTAAAGTAATATATATATATATATATATATATATATATATAGTTAACTTGTAAAACAGTGCGAATTTGGCAACAAGTTTTGATTTAAATGTGACTGAAGCTGCAGATAAGTTGACAAACTTGTTCTCTTCTTTTACTTCCCTAACGCTGCCCTGGACATTCTCGGCTTTTTTTGTACTATGGTAGGAGCACTTTTCATTTTGGTTCCCACCTTTTATTGTACCTTAATTTTGACATTACGCCACTGTATCTTGGTAACCGATGTAGGTTTTTGTTGACTGAGGCGACGATTGATCTGGTATAGGATTATTGACTGTCTTTATAGCTGTGTTGCTTATATCGTGGCAACGGGTTAAAGTTTCACAAACCAACAGGACGACCATTAATAACATGTATTTGTATACCTTCTTAAAAAATGTCAACCGGTTCTTCCAAGTTTGAAATATAAAAGTGGCGGGCGCAATCAAAACTCAGAAAAACATGTTTTTGGGCGTAAAGTAGGAATGAGGCTAGATTTAAGAAAGCGAAATTTAAATTTTTTTGTAAGAATACGTTTTTTCGTTGTCTGTTTGTCTCTAAACAGTTTCCACGCATTCAATTCACATATGAACTAATTTTACATGCTACATTTAGCTCAGGTTTAAACCATCGTATCTCGACAACCAATAAAGATTTCGTTTCACCAACCTACTTTCATGCGACGTTTGAACCGATACTTACGAGTTTAAAGTACAGTAGTTGCGCCCTTCAAAAAACGCCCAAAAGAAACGTGTTTTTGTACGTAAGATACAAGCAAAGCAAGATATTTTACTAACGGTTCAACCTTACCATAAGCCATTTGAACGAACACTCTTATTCCAATCTGGAGCCATTGAAGGGTAACTTTTTTTGGGCGTAAACTATGAACGGTGCACTACTGTGCACATAGGAATAGTGCCATCAGCTGGTCGTTAGTTACAGCCCAATTTCAATTTTTTGCAAAAGGGACTAATCGATTCGCACAATTTGCCTGGGCGTCAGCTCCGGTTCGTGGTTCAAACCTTGTTTAACCTACGGTAACGTAGCTACAGTAAGAAATTTTCTGGAAATTTGTGGTAAGGTCTTATGGAACCAAACTGCTGAGGTCATCGGTCCCTAAGCTTACGCACTACTTAATCTAGCTTAAACTAACTTACACTAAGGACAAAACACACACACACATACACACACACACACACACACACACACACACACACACACACACACAAACACACTGCCCGAGGGAGGACTCGAACCTCCGACGAGGGGAAGCCGCGAGGACTGTGACAAAGCGCCCCCTGACCACGCGGTCATCCCGCGTGGCAGCTACAGTAAGACAAGTGTTCGAATGGCAATAAAAATTGCCTCTGGTCCGCTTTCTACGCCATGTTCCTAGCTCAAATAAGAACTGAGCACCAAGACCCCCGCAAACTGCAATTCTGCGCACGACCTTTTCATACATATTTGTTGCGGCGCTTCCCCGCTGTAGCGATTTGCTTCGGGCAGGATTCTGTGTTGTATGGCTTAAACGATAGTAGCAACTCTGTACGTTCCACAGTACATCCTGTGTATACGCCATGAAAGAAGTATACCGAGGACGACATCTTTCTAAGCCCAACCCAGTGGGAGGCCAAACGTCTCCTCGTGACGTTGCGGGCACGTGACACGGTAAAGAAATGTGTGAAGTAGAGCAGAGAGGAATAGGGAACTGTTGTTGCGACGATACTTCCATGAA
Organism: Schistocerca americana; assembly: GCF_021461395.2. Lineage (NCBI taxonomy): Eukaryota > Metazoa > Arthropoda > Insecta > Orthoptera > Acrididae > Schistocerca > Schistocerca americana. The sequence continues at coordinate 113,835,487 of NC_060128.1, read as the reverse complement.
ACGAGGAAATCCGCTGACACTAGCGATTTTGTCAAAGACTGTTTGTTAGGGGCGGTTTGCTGGGAGCTAGCATCTCGGAAATGGCGAAGCTGGTCGGATGCTCGCGTGTCAGTGTCGTGAGCGTCTATGGAAGGTGGTTCGTGGGCTGTGAAGTCATGAGAGGGTATGAGGTGTTCAACGTGTGCGCTGTATCACAGAGCAGGGATGTCGGAGGCTCGCCCACTTCGTGAAGTATGATAGGTGGCGGTCTGTGGCTGACCTGACGAGAGAGTAGAGTTTACTACAAGCGCAGGTATTTCAGATCACTCCGTTCAGTGCACATTGTCCGACATAGACAAGCACAGGTTCTCACATTGACCCAATGACGTCATCACTTGGGATTGGAATGGGCAACGGGTCACACCAATATTCGACAAAGGATATAGGAGTAATCCATTGAATTACAGACCCATATCACTGACCTCAATTTGCAGTAGGATTTTGGAGCATATACTGTACTCGAACATTGTGAATCACCTTGAAGAAAATGACTTACTGATACATAACCAACATTAATTCAGAAAGTATCATTCTTGTGCAACTCTTTATTACCATGAAGTAGTGAGTGCTGTCGACAAGGGATCTCAGATCGATTCCGTATTCCCAGAAGGCTTTTGATACAGTTCCTCACAAGAGACTATTAATCAAATTGCTTGCCTATGGAGTATCGTCTCAGTTGTGTGACTGGATTCGTGATTTCCTCTCAGAGAGGTCACAGTTCCTAGTGATAGATGGTAAATCATCGAGTAGAACAGAAGTGATATCTGGCGTTCCGCAAGGTAGTGTCATAGGCCCTCTGCTGTTCCTGATTTACATGAATGATCTAGGTGATAATCTGAGCAGCCCCCTTAGATTGTTTGCAGATGACGCTGTAATTTACCGTCTTGTAAAATTATCAGACGATCAATTACAATTACAAAATGACCTAGAGAGAATTTCTGTGTGGTGCGAAAAGTAGCAATTGGCACTAAACAAAGAAAAGTGCGAGGTCATCCACATGGGTACTAAAAGAAATCCGATAAATGTTGGGTATACGATAAATCGCACAAATCTAAGGGCTGTCAATTCAACTAAATATCTATAAAATACAATTATGAGCAACTTAAATTGTGAAGACCACGTAGATAATATTGTGGGGAAGGCGAAACAAAGACTGCGCTTTGTTGGCAGAACACTTAGAAGATGCGACAAACCCACTAAAGAGACAGCCTACAGTACACTTGTCCGTCCTCTACTGGAACATTGCTGCGCGGTATGAGATCCTTACCAGGTAGGATTGACGGTGGCCATCGAAAAAGTGCAAAGACGGGCAGCTCGTTTTGCTATCGTTCAATAGGGGTGAGAGTGTCACTGATATGATACACGAGTTGGGGTGGTAGTCACTGAAACGAAGGCGGTTTTCTTTGCGGCGAGATCTATTTACAAAATTTCAACAAGCAACTTTCTTTTCCGAATGCGAAAATATTTTGTCGACACCCACCTACGTAGGGAGAAATGACCATCATAATAATATAAGAGAAATCAGAGCTCGAACGGAAAGATTTAGGTGTTCCTTTCTCCCACTCGCCGTTCGAGAGTGGAATGGTAGAGAAGTAGTATGAAAATGGTTCGATGAATCCTCTGTCAGCCATTTAAGTGTGAATTGCAGAGTAACCGTGTAGATGTAGATGTAGGGTCATTGAGATTCGACCGAAACTTGTCGGCTGATGGTGACGATCATGTTTCATCTTCCAACAAGTTTATGGACTGGTCTGGCTATTCTGGCATACAGCGAACGACTGCTGGAAACAGGTAGAGCGCTGTGGCTGCAGGCCGATAGATCAGTATTATGTTCTGAGGAGGGATATTCACATGGGCTACTATGCGACCTATGGTAATACCAGCTGAGGACGAAGTAAACATTACTGCGTACTACCTGCATCTCTTCATACCTGACGTCCACTCCAAGGCCTACTGAATAACTCTCCGTGTCACGAGAACGGAATGGTGCTACACCTGTTCTGAACATTATAGTTAAGCCATTTACGTACGTATTTCGCAGAAGACTGTGTGGTACATGGCGGAGGGTTCCTCACACCACTACTAGCCATTACTCTCCCGTTCCACTCGCAAACAGAGCAAGAGTAAAACGACTATCTAAACGCCTTTGCGCGAGTCCTAACTTCTCGCTATTTATCTTCGTGGTTCTGACGCGAAATGTACACTAGCAGCAGTGTGCAGTCGGTTTCAAATGATAGTGCTATAAATTTGTGCTGTGCTATAGTATCTTGCAGAAATAGCACCATCTTCCCTCCAGGGACTCCCCTTTGAGTTCACGAAGCATCTCCGTAACACTTCCACGCTGATTGAATCCACTGGTAACAAATCAGCGAGTCTGCCTCTGAATTTCTTCGATGTCTCTCTTTAATCCGATCTGGTTGGGAGCAGTCGAATATCACTCAAGAATTGATCACACCAGTATTTCACCCGTCCTCTCCTCTATAGATGAGCTAAGCTTTCCCGAAATTCTCCCAATAAAACTAAATCGAGAACTCGCATTCCCTACTACCACCCTGACCTGCTCGTTCCATTTCACTTCGTTTTGCAATGTTATGCTTAGGAATTTAATCTATATGACTGTGTCAAGCTGCACCCTAATAATGCTGCACTAGAACATTACAGGACTGTTTTTCCTACTCATCTGCAATGACTTACATTCAAAGCAAGTTTCCATTCTCTTCCAATTGCTTTCCTACGCCACGGATGCCAATTTCCATGTCCTCCATGCGGGAGTACATACGGCAGTCAAACGTTGGAGCCTTTTGTACAATCTGTAATCAGTCGTACGTCTCACGAACAAAAACCCGTGCCTAGTAGTTAGAAGAATGCACAGGTCATCCTCATTTACAAGAAAGATAGTACAAGTTATCTACACAACTATCGTCCAGTATCCTTGACATCGATTTGTTGTAGGACCTCAGAACCTACACTGTGATCAAAAGTATTCGGACGCCCTGAAAAACATACGTTTTTCTTATTAGGTGCATTGTGCTGCCACCTACTGCCAGGTACTCTATATCAGCGACCTCAGTAGCCATTAGACGTCGTGAGAGAGGAGAAAGGGGAGCTCCGCGAAACGTGGTCAGGTGTTTGGGTGTTACTTGGGTCATACGCCCGTGCCCGATATTCCCATTCTGCTAAACATCCCTAGGTCCACTGTTTCCGATGTGATAGTGAAGTGGAAGCGTGAAGGGACACGTACAGCACAAAAGCGTACAGGCCGACCTCGTCTGCTGACTGACAGAGACGACCGACAATTGAAGAGGGTCGTAATGTGTTATAGGCAGACATCTATCCAGACCATCATACAGGAATTCGAAGCTATATCAGGGTCCACTGCAGCTACTATGGCAGTTAGACCGAAGGTGAGAAAACTTGGATTTCATGCTCGAGTGGCTGCTCACAAGCTACACATCACGACGATAAATGCCAAACGACGCCTCGCTTAGTGGAAGGAGCGTAAACATTGGAGGTAAAACGTTGTGTGGAGTGACGAATCACGGTACACAATGTGGCGATACGATGGCATGGTGTGGGTATGGCGAATGCCCTGTGAACGTCATCTGCCAGCGTGTGTAGCGCCAACAGTAAAATTTGGGGGAGGTGGTGTTATGGTGTGGTCGTGTTTTTATGTAGAGGGGTTGTATCCCTTGTTGCTTTGCGTGGCACTATCACAGCGCAGGCCTACACTGATGTTTTATGCACCTTCTTGCTTCCCACTACTGAAGAGAAATTCTGAGACGGCGATTGCATCTTTCAACACGATCAAGCACCTTTTCATAATGCACGGCCTATGGCGGAGTGGTTACACGACAATAACATCCCTGTAATGGACTGGCCTGCACAGGGTTCTGACCTGAATCCTATAGAACAGGTCTGGGAAGTTTCGGAACGCCGATTTCCTGCCAGACCTGGCCGACTGACACGGATACCTCTCCTCAGTCCAACACTCCGCGAACAATGGGCTGTCATTCCCCAAGAAACGTTCCAGCACTTGATTGAACGTATGACTGCGAGAGTGGAAGCTGTCATCAACGCTAAGGATGGGCCAACACCATACTGAATTCCAGCATTACCGATTGAGGGTGCCACGAACTTGTAAGTCATTTTCAGCCAGGTGTCCGGATATTTCTGACCACATAATGTATTCTGAGCTCAAACATAATGAGGTATCTCGAACAGAATGACCTCCTCCATGGTAACCAACCTGGATTCTTGAAACATCGATCACATGAAACCCGACTCGCACGTTTCTTATCGGATATAGTGAAAGACTCGGACCAGAGCAGTCGGGTACATGCAGAACTTCTCAATTTCCAAAAAGCATCTGACTCAGTACTACACCAACGCTTATTATCAATAATATGATCAAATCGGGTATCTAGCGAAATTAGTAACTGGATTGAGGATTTTTCTGATAGGGAAGATGCAGCAGATTATTTTGGTACCACAGGAACTCACCACAGATTTCTAATTTGAAGCTGACTTGGAGTCCATCATGCCTGTGTGGTCAATTTGACCGACTGCAGTTTGTCTTCTGTCACCTTCGACAATTCTGTCTGCCACTGACGCATGACCCATCTGTCAGATAACGAGATGAAGCAAGGCAGAGAGACGTAACACTGACAGACAGCACCATCCCGACATGATCCAAAAAATGGTTCAAATGGCTCTGAGCACTATGGGACTCAACTGCTGTGGTCATCAGTCCCCTAAAACTTAGAACTACTTAAACCTAACTAACCTAAGGACATCACACACATCCATGCCCGAGGCAGGATTCGAACCTGCGACCGTAGCAGTCGCGCGGTTCCGGACTGAGCGCCTAGAACCATATGGCCACCTCAGCCGGCGACATGATCCCACGGCCTATTTGTCGGCCATGTCGTTTCCCTTTAATCCGATGTGACCAGGTACCCAGCAAAAGATCATCTTTCTTGCCACTGCATGGAGACGATTAAGGAGTCATGGATGTGCTGAATCAACTGGTCTACTGGATACATTTGCTGAAGTGCTTGTAGCGGACTAAGCGAGTCACAACAGATAAGAAACTTTCTACGGTGATGTCTGTGAAACCTCTCCAGTGTTACCATAATGCCATATAGTCTTGAAAGTCTCTTCGGGTTTGCTGCCGGATCTTAAAATCAACTTACTCGATATTTCGGCGATCCAACTGGTCGCCATCTTCAGGAGAATGCTGCTTCTGCTGATGAGTCCCGCTGAGAACTGACGCCAGGCTGCAAATCGACGTCCTATATAGGCCACCATTCAGTACACGACGCATGCACCGCACATCCCGGTTGCTGCCCTCCAAGACAGGGAGGCGGCGCCGCCCTTAGTGGAACAGTGCAGGAAACGACATATCGCACTGAGAGCCGCACCGAAGAACGTTCAATTTTGATGCGAGACAATACAGGATTCCACGTCTTGCTTAGAGGAAACCCATTATCTCTGTTGATTAGCCGGCCGCGGTGGTCTCGCGGTTCTAGGCGCGCAGTCCGGAACCGTGTGACTGCTACGATCGCAGGTTCGAATCCTGTCTCGGGCATGGATGTGTGTGATGTCCTTAGGTTAGTTAGGTTTAAGTAGTTCTAAGTTCTAGGGGACTGATGACCACAGCTGTTAAGTCCCATAGTGCTCAGAGCCATTTGAACCATTTTTTGTTGATTAAATTATCCGCGAACCTAATTTCAATCGCCTCTTTATAGCCACTGTTCCAAAAATCGGAAATGTTGGCAACTACCACAGTTTCATCCAATTTCATACTGTGTCCCTCATTTAGGCAGTGTTCTGCTACTGCCGATTTTCCCGGCTGTTGTAGCCTCGTATGACGGCGATGTTCCACACACCTGTCATGCACTATGCGAATCGAGCGGCCAACGTAAGCTTTCCCACATTGACACGGAATTTTGTACACGCCGGGTTTCCTAAGCCCCAAATCATCCTTCACAGAGCCGAATAGTGCCCTAATCTTAGAAGGTGGACGGAACACACTCTTAATGTTAAAATTTCTTAAAATTCGTCCAATCTTAAACGATAAGCCTCCAGCATAAGGAAGAAAGGCCACCGATCTATGTTCCTCTTCATACACCTCCGGAGATGGTCCAAACTCCATAGCACGACCAATCTGCTTCTCTGAGTATCCATTTCCCTTAAAAACAGCCAACAAATTGTCAAGTTCTTAGGTTAAGCTGTCCGTGTCGGAGATGGCATATGCTCTCCGTACCAAAGTCCTAAGGACCTCACTGCGTTGGTGTGGTGGATAAAGATACCAATCTGTGTGCGTCGGCTTTCGGTGAACTCTGTGTCCCAAAGTACCATCTGTTTTTTTTATAGACCATAACGACTAAAAATGGAAGCATCCCATAATTTTCAACCGGAGGTAGCAGAATAGTGCTTAAATGAGGGACACAGTATGAAATTTGATGAAATGGTGGAAGTTGCCAACATTTCCGGTTTCTGGAACAGTGTCTATAAAGAGGCCGATTGAAATTAGGTTGGCCGGCCGGAGTGACCGAGCGGTTCTAGGCGCTACAGTCTGGAAACGCGCGACCGCTACGGTCGCAGGTTCGAATCCTGCCTCGGGTATGGATGTGTGTGATGTCCTTTGGTTAGTTGGGTTTAAGTAGTTCTAAGTTCTAGGGGACTGATGACCTCAGAAGTTAAGTCCCATACTGCTCAGAGCCATTTTTGAAATTAGGTTGGCTGATAATTTAATTAACATAGACAATGGGTTTCCTCTTAGCAAGACGTGGAATCATGTATTATCTCGCATCAAAATTGAACGTTCTTCGGTGCGGCCCTGAGTGCGATATATCGTTGCCAGCAGTGTTCCACTACGGGCGGCGGCACCTCCCTGTCTTGGAGGATAGCAACAGTGATGGGCGGCGCATGCACCGTGTACTGAATGGTGGCCTATATAGGACGTCGATTTGCAGCCTGGCGTCAGTTCTCAGCGGGACTCATCAGCAGAAACAGCATTTCCCTGAAGATGGCGACCAGTTGGATAGCCGAAATATCGAGTCAAGTTGATTTTAGGATCCGGCAGCAAACCCGAACAGACTTTCAAGACTTATTACGCCGGGAAATCGTACGTCATCACATAATGCCATATAACCCGGCATGGGCCACGTGGCGTTCGACACCCAACTGACAGAGACAAGAGTTGGAATGTATGAACGCGTACGGAATGTGGCAATTACGGCACTTAGAGCGGTTAGGCTGCCAGGCACGCACGCCCACAACCCCAAACGCCACGCACACGCATATGTGGGAGTGTGGGAGGGATCTTTGTGTGTATGGTGAGGGAGGGGAGGTAGTCAGAGCAGAGAGCGGCGCTCCGTCGCACTTTGCATAATTCCCACTTTCGCCACTGTGAGCAGCTCGGAATGACGCAGTCTCGGGCAGAAACAGCCCGCACTTGGCCGTGCGTTGGAGGCGGGAGAATAAGGAGGGTGTGGGGGGAGCAGGGGTCTGTTTCAACGGGCCTCAACTTGGGACCGGGCGCCAGGAGTTACGTGCGCCCAGCTGCCTGCCTCCCTCCCTCCCCTCTCCCACACCGCTGCCCTTAGGTTCCGCACGTCGTCGCCAAGTTGGCGGCGGGCCCTTAATGCGACAAGGGCCACCGCCACGCCGGCTCCTGTTAACGGCATTTCTCGGAAACGGTCAGGGCCGTTCCACTCCCGTGCTGTGGCCGGTATGGGGACAGGTTGCTGCAAACCAGTGAGTACGCTCGCAGCTCTGTGAGATAGTAACTCACGCGTAAATTAATTAGGCAACACGGTAAAGAATAGTATAAATACACTAACTTGTTCCGGAACGGACAGTCTTCCGTAATCTTTTTAAGTGTATGAAATCTTCCAAAAGGGAAGACACTGACGGAAAAAAATAATTAATGTGGAGTAATGAGATTTAGGGAATACATTTGTATAAGTATAGGAATCTTAGAAGAAAGATTAAGGAAAGGCAAACCTACGTTTCTAGCATTTGTAGACTTAGACACAGCTTTTGACAATGTCGGCTGGAATACCCTCTTTCAAATTCTGAAGGTGGCAGAGGTAAAATACAGCGAGCGAAAGGCTATTTACAATTTGTACAGAAACCAGATGGTAGTTATAAGAGTCGAGGGGCATGAAAGGGAAGTAGTGGTTGGGAACGGAGTGATACGGGGTTGTAGCCTCTCCCCGATGCTATTCAATCTGTATATTGATCAAGCAGTAAAGGAAACAAAAGAAAAGTTCGGAGTAGGTAATAAAATCCATGGAGAAGAAATAAAAACCTTGAGGTTCGCCGATGACATTGTAATTCTGTCAGAGACAGCAATGGACTTGGAAGAGCAGTTGAACGGAATAGACAGTGTCTTGAAATGAGGGTATAAGATGAACATCAACAAAACCAAAACGAGGATAATGGAATGTAGTCGAATTAAATCGGGTGATGCTGCGTGAATTAAATTAGAAAATGAGACGCTTAAAGTAGTAAAGGAGTTTTGCTATTTGGGGAGCAAAATAACTGATGAAGGTCGAAGTAGAGAGGATATAAAATGTAGACTGGCAATGGTAAGGAAAGCGTTTCTGAAGAAGAGAAATTTTTTAACATCGAGTATAGATTTAAGTGTCAGGAAGTCGTTTCTGAAAGTATTTGTATGGAGTGTAGCCATGTATGGAAGAGAAACGTGGACGGTAAATAGTTTGGACAAGCAGAGAATAGAAGCTTTCGAAATGTGGTGCTACAGAAGAATGCTGAAGATTAGATGGGTAGATCACATAACTAATGAGGAGGTATTCAATAGAATTGGGGAGAAGAGGAATTTGTGGCACAACTTGACTAGAAGAGGGAATCGGTTGGTAGGACATGTTCTGAGGCATCAAGGGGGCACAAATTTAGTATTGGAGGGCAGCGCGAAGGGTAAAAATCGTAGAGGGAGACCAAGAGATGAATACACTAAACAGATTCAGAAGGATGTAGGTTGCAGTAGGTACTGGGAGATGAAGAAGCTTTCATAGGATAGAGTAGCATGGAGAGCTGCATCAAACCAGTCTCAGGACTGAAGACCACAACAACAAGTAACTTCTTTAACTGATTGACATTGGAGGTCCACAGATATAATAGCCGATGCAACCCCCAGAATGTTCACTGCAACCAGGCAAATGTGCATGCACTGTATTGTACAGGTGCCGGGTGTCACGTTGTGGGATGGATTTCTGTGTCTGTTGCATCAGGTCAGCCAATACTGGAACGGTTAATGCTGTTTACGTATAGCGCTGGAGATGTCCGGTGGTCTCCCATATGTGCTCAGCTAGTGATGGACCAGGCCGTGGCAACATAACGACACTCCGTTGGGCATGTTGGGATACTACAGTGGTGTGTGGGCGAAGGGTTATCCTGTTGGGAAGCACCCTCTCAAATTCTTTTCATGAATGGCAGCACAACAGGTCGAATCACCAGATTGATGAACGTGGCATAACCACGAGAATGCTTATGTTGCCATACGAAATCGCACCTTGGACCATAACTACAGATGTAGGTCCTCTTTATCTAAAGTGCGCGTCATTTACGACGGCGGCCGAATTTAGGTTCGTTCTGCGCATGTGACGTCACAAAACACCGTCAGCCAACGAACAGAGAACGACGTTGCCAGAGCTCGACTGCAGTACAGAGCATGGACGAGTGTTTTCAGTTTTAGAAACGTTTGTAAAAAGCATACTTTATACCAATTGCTTCATATTCTATTAATTAATTAAAGAAAACAAGTAATAAGCCTCCAAATTCAGGCGATAGCAAGTAAAGGTATTTGTATCAGTCTCACGAACCGCTTTTTCGCAATAAACAACAGCGGTAATTGTTTATTTCCTATTGTACTTCGACTAAACGTGAGTAATTCATAGTCATACTAACAGTGTTTGTCGGTATTTTGCGTGGTATTTTAAACTCCTTCGGAAGATCTACTGAATGACGAGCTGCCTTAGCGTAATGGTTAAAGTGTTTTGCTGCTTAGCAAAAGGTTCTGAGTTCAAACCTTGTTCGGTACTTAATATTTTCTTTATTTAAAAACAATAACGAAGTGTCGTACTTCATAAATTTTATGCGTTTGAATGTAATTTTTTGAAATTTCTAGTGGCAACTATACGGAAAGTGTACGCTATGGAATTTTAACCCTGTCAACTCTTCAGAATTTCGTGCAATGGTTTACTACATGTAATCCTGCAGAATACCCGCGTTGAACATCGAAACAAAATTAAGTCATTTATGAGGGGAAGGTATCAGTCAAGAAGATGTGTAAAAATCAAATTATTGGGCCAAATAGTTTTTGTGAAATCGAATGATAAAGTGTGTCAAAGCAGTCGGAACACCATGTATTTGCGCAGGCGAGCAGTGCAGTGATGACAAAATCGAGCACAGCGCGGAACCCGGGGAGCACGTCTGTGTAGCACCGGAAGGGTTCATGCGGCCGTGGTGGCTTTACTTCAGAAACTACGCGCTCGCCCCTAAACGTAAGTTTGCGAACTATGCTATACTATGGCGCTGCTTCTCTTGGCGCGTACAACTGGCAACACAGCAATCTCCCGCGTCTGGGTGGGCATCCGCGAGCCGCCAAGATAAAACAAGTGAACTATAGCACACTGAAAGGTTGGTTGCAGGCTCTCATCTGGCGTCCTCCTAATAAACACACAGTCATCACTGGCACCGAGGGAGAACCAGCTTTCATCAGAAAACACAAGAGGCCTCCACACTGTCTCCAATGAGCTCTCTGTTAACACCACTGTAGCTGGTGGAATGCACGCTACAGGGCGTCTGGTTCGGAGCTGTCCTAGAAGTAACCGATTTGCAACAGTTGTGTCATTGTGGTGCCAACTGCTGCCGAAAGTGCAGTACGATGCGCCAAAGCCATACGCCGAAAACGATGGTCTTCCTTCTCACAAGGGAACCTCTCCATCGCACCTCCCTCAGATTTAGTAATAAGTTGGCACAGTGGATAGGCCTTGAAAAACTGAACACAGATCAATCGAGAAAACAGGAAGAAGTTGTGTGGAACTATGAAAAAATAAGCAAAATATACAAACTGAGTAGTCCATGAGCAAGATAGGCAACGTCAATGAGAGTGTGGGCTCAGGAGCGCCGTGGTCCCGTGGTGAGCGTGAGCAGCTGCGGAACGCGAAGGCCTTGGTTCAAGTCTTCCCTCAAGTGAAAAGTTTAATTTTTTACTTTCAGACAATTATTATCTGTCTTTTTTGGGAGTGACTATCACATCGATAAGAAAACCTAAATCGGGCAAGGTAGAAGAATATTTTTACCCATTCGCCAAGTGTATAAGTTAGGTGGGTCGACAACATATTCCTGCCATGTGACGCACGTGCCGTCACCAGTGCCGTATATAATATATCAGACGTGTTTTCCTGTGGAGGAATCGGTTGACCTATGACCTTGCGATCAAATGTTTTCGGTTCTCATTGGAGAGGCACGTCCTTTCGTCTACCAATCGCACGGTTTTGCGGTGCGGTCGCAAAACACAGACACTAAACTTATTACAGTGAACAGAGACGTCAATGAACAAACGGACAGATAATAACTTTGCGAAAATAAAGAAAGTAAACATTTCACTCGAGGGAAGACTTGAACCAAGAAGCTCTCGTTCCACAGCTGCTCACGCTAACCACGGGACCTCGGCGCTCCTGAGCTCACACCATCCTTGATGTTGCCTACTCAGTTTGTATATTTTGCTTATTTTTTTCATAGTTCCACACAACTTCTTCGTGTTTTTTCGATTGATCTGCGTTCAGTTTTTCAAGGCCTATCCACTGTGCCAACTTATAACTAAATCTGAGGGGGGGATGCGATGGGGAGGTTCCCTTGTCAGTGGCACGCGGCGTAGCTGCGTGGTCTGGGGCTTCTTGCCATGGTTCGCGCGGCTGCTCCCGTCTGAGGTTCGACTCCTCCCTAGGGCATGGGTGTGTGTTGTCCTTAGCGTAAGTTAGATTGAGTAGTGTGTATGCCTAAGGCCCGATGAAGTCAGCAGTTTGGTACCACACGAACTTACAATAAATTTCCAAAAAAATTCCTTCTCAGTAGTCCCACGTTACCGTCCGGAGCCCCGTCTTCTTGCGACAGTACGTTATCGTGTCCACCTCTGACAGCAATCATGTACAGTGGCTATATTACTGCCAAGTCTTTCCACAGTATGGGAACACCCAGCTTCTCGTAGCCGTACTACACAATCTTATCGAAACTGAGTGAGCTGGTGATAATGGCGTCTTTGTCGCCTTTCTAGGCATTCTTGACTAAAATAAACGCACCACGTCCAGTCTCAAAGGCAACTAGCGCTCATGACGGTTACGGCTTGTATTTTAAGCAAACCTGATTTGCGTCCTAAGTGTGGCGCTACTATCGCTACTCATCATCAGATGATCAAAACGGCTTGCAAAATGATTTAGATAAGATATCTGTACGGTGCGAAAAGTTGCAACTGACCCCGAATAAAGAAAAGTGTGAAGTTATTCACGTGAGTACTAAAAGAAATCAGCTAAATTTCGATTACGCGATAAGTCGCACAAATCTGCAGGCTGTAAATTCAACTAAATACTTAGGAATTACAATTAAAAATGCCATAAATTGGAACGATCATATAGACAATGTTGTGAGTAGAGAAAACGAAAGACTGAGATTCATTGGCAGAACGCTTAGAAGGTGCAACAGGAAAGGGACTGCTTACGCCACGGATGTCCGCCCTATTCTTGAGTATTGCTGTGCGGTGTGGGATCTGCATCAGGTGGGACTGACGGATGACATCCAAAAAGTAGATAGAAGGGCAGCTCGTTTTGTATTATCGCGAAGTAGGGGAGATACTGCCACAGACATGATACGTGAACTGGAGTGGCGGATCTTCTCATGAAATTTCAATCAACAGTTTTAACCTCCGACTGCGTAAACATTCTGTTGGCACTCACATACATAGGGAGAAGTGATCATCACGATAAAATAAATCAGGGGTCGCACAGAAAAAAATAAGTTCTCGTTCTTCCCGTGCACAGTTCGAGAGTGCAACACAGCTTGATGGTCGTTCATTGAACCCTCTGCCAGGTACTTTATTGTGAACAGCAGAGTAATCACGTAGATGTAGACGTAGTGCGAGATCTGAATAGACAACATCCCTGAGATGTAGAAACACGCCTACCAACTTTCGTTTTTGTCGCGCATCTCCTCCTTCGAGTTGTGACTTTTTCCCCGTCAGTGTAATTAGCCAGTACATAGGAATGACGCCACCACCACTGACAAGCAGCTTGTGTATGGAGTACAGTAGCTCTGTATAGAAATCGAGGTCCCATTTCTATGTGCAGGTTACAATCTCCGAATATGTACAGCGTGACTCAAAACTCGGTTAACATTTGAAAATTCAACACTTCACGGAATAATTCAGGTAGAGAGGTGACACACATGCTTGAAATGACATTGCTACCGAGCTGGCGAGGAAAGTGGAGAGAGAAAGAAGGGGTTACTCTTGTACTTGCGCTTCGCTAGTAAAGAACTGCAAGTCTCTACCTATACGGTGAGACTTGTATCCTGTGCTAGTGTGCCACTTGGAGGCTGTGCCAGTCACCTTCCGAACCGTCAAAGGTACTGCTTCGAGCATCACGCACACAGCGAATGATGCGTGGGTGTACTTATTTTTCTTGAGTTGGCCGTCTAAACATTTAACATATTCCGTCACGCATAGTCGTGGGACTGAGTCAAATTGGTTTGGCAGACCAGTAAACTGGTCCACCTGCGCTCTGGAACCCACCGTGGTTTCAGAGGCTCATAGCAAAGTACCTGCGTTCCAAATTAGCTTAACGCTAGACCGCGTGCTTGTATTTTTCGGGCGAGCGCCATTAATAACAGATTGCTGCTGTCCATGGCTTCAGTAGCCGAACGCATCGTGGTGTGCCGCCCTGACCAGGAGAAGGGTGAAGTATTCTCTCCTACGGCGTAGATCTCCACTATATGTTTCTCAGCACCCTGTTCTTTCGAATCATATTTTTCTTTTTGGAATAGTATAGATGCTTGTGGGGAAGTTTTTGTTCCATACCCCGGATTCACGTGTATAAAGTCAGATAAGGCGATTAGTGTTCTCGTTAGTGTGGTGTGTCGATGATCCCAATGATCACTTTGTCCACCATAGACCCCATATCAGTGAAAGCGTTTGTCAAATGAGTATGTTCGTGTGGCGCTTCTTTAGTCATTTCTATGTCTTGTGATATTATTATTATTATTATTATTATGTAGTATTCTGCCTAGTGGCAGGTCCATGTCTTCGTACGGAGAATTTCTGATTCCACTGTTCCCTGTCTTCAGCTTCTTCCTTCAGTCTGTTGTATCTCCTTCCATCTTTCATGACCGAGCGAGGTGGCGCAGTGGTTAGCACACTGGACTCGCATTCAGGAGGACGACGGTTCAATCCCGTCTCCAGCCATCCTGATTTAGGTTTTCCGTGATTTTCCTAAATCGTTTCAGGCAAATGCCGGGATGGTTCCTTTGAAAGGGCACGGCCGATTTCCTTCCCAATCCTTCCCTAACCCGAGCTTGCGCTCCGTCTCTAATGACCTCGTTGTCGACGGGACGTTAAACACTCACCACCACCACCACCATCTTTCATGTCGTCCAGATGTTGAATTCTTCTTCTTCCTCGTCCTGTGTTTCCTCTGAGTTTCCCTTCGATGACATCATGTATGAGTCCCTCGTGTCTATGTCCAATCCAGTTGGCCTTTCTCTGAAGAACTGTACGCAGAATACTTCCCTTCTCTCTTACTCTTCACAGTACATCGTCATTTTTATGCGATCTGTCCACTTGATCTTTTTAATTCTCCTCCAGCACCACATTTCAAAGCTCTCTAAGTATTTTTTCCCCTTCTTTCTCATGGTCCATGTCTCTGCTCCATACAGTGCAATGCTCCAAATTTAGCACTTTATCAGTTTTTCCTCAATGCCAAACTCAACTTGCTGGTCAGCAGAGTCCTCTTCTTGTTGAAAGCAGCTTTGGCCATGGCGATTCTTGCTCGGATTTCGTTGGTAAAGTGGGCATCCTTTGTGATAAAACTTCCCGGTTGTCAACAGTTATCTTCAATTGGTTCTTACGTTTTCATATGCGCATCACTTTTGATTTTTCGATGCTGATTTCCATGCCGTATTTTCTTCCCGTTTCCACCAAATTGTTCATCATGTGTTGCAGCTGTCTCTGATTTTTGGCGAACACTACCAGGTCGTCTGCATACTCGATGCTGTTGTAGATGTCCTCCTACTTTGAAGTTTCCGCATCCTTCCAGCACTTCTCTCGCCAGCATTTCTCCATACAGGTTGAAGAGACATGGCGACAGACAACATCCCTGTCTCGCTCCCCTTCCTATTTCCACACTGTTCGTTTCTCCATAGTTCACTCGTACCTTTACCCTTTGTCCCAGGTACAAGTTCCTTATAATTCTCCGATCTCTCAAGTTGATTCCTATTTCCTTAAGGATGTTTATCAATGTATTCCAATTGACTCTGTCGAAGGCCTTCTGCCAGTCTACAAAACAAGCGCAAACTTCTTCGTTAACGGCCAAAACTCATGCCAATGGCGTCTCTGGTCCCTTTTCCTTTCCTGAAGCCAAACTGGTCTTCTCCCATGACTTCTTCAATTTTGTTTTCCAGCCGTCTATTTAGTATTCTTGCAATGATCTTTGCCACATGAGATATCAGACTAATTGTTCTATAATAACCTTCAGGCCATTCTCCAGTTTCATAGATTTTGTTAATGAGTTGTGTCAGAACTTTCAAACTTTCATTTCCAATTTCTTTAAGCAAATCCGCTGGTATGTCGTCATTCCTTGTAGGTTTCCTACTCTTCATGTCCTTTATCGCCTCTTGTCAGTATACTAGGCCCTTTCCCATCTTCGTCAATAGCTTCCTCTGGCTCTATGTCGATGTCATCTGGGCGATGTTCTGTATCATATAGTTTCTTTATATTTTCTTCCCATGTTTTCAGCACTTCCACGTGTTCAGTAACCACTTGTCCTCCAGAATCTTCTATTCCGAAAGTCCTTACGCTTTTGTTCTCTCCTTCTCCCAGTTCCTTCGTTTTCTGGTACATGAGATCGTACCTTCCTCTTCTTTGTAGTTCTTCTATTTCGTCACACATTTCTTCTATGTACTTTTCCTTCGCTTTGTCTGTTTACCTCCTGAGGGCGTTGTTAAGTCTTCTGTGATGTTAAGGATGAATAAATCTATGGTCAACTAGATCACAACTTCTTCCTGTGTTCCCATTAACAGTACCTGGCTATTTTTATTAAAATCAAGATTATAAAAGAAAGTAGTAAACTTGCAAGAAGTGTCTGCGAATCATGAATGAAGGTCAACAGGTGGATTCCATACTCCTGGATTTTCGTAAAGCATTAGACATTGTGCCACACTGCCAATTGTTAACAAAGCGTACTGAATAGGTTCCCACATATGTGAGTGGCTCGAAGACTTGTCAAGTAACAGAACCCAGTATGTTGTCCTCGACAGCGAGCGTTTTCATTATAGACAAGCTTTTGTCGGGAGAGCCAAAGAGAAGTGTGATAGGACCGCCCTTACTCTCTATATATACACAAATTGTCTAGCGGGTAGTGTAAGTAATAGTCTGCAACTGTTTGCTGATGATGTTGTGATGTATGGGAAAGTGACGTCGTTGAATGGCTGTACGAGGATACAAGATGACTTACAGAGTATTTCTAGTTGGTATGATGAATTTCAGCTAGCTCTACATGTAGAAAAGAGGTAGGTTAATGCAGACGAGTAGGAAATGCCATGATGTTAGAGTGCAGCATTTGTAGTGTGCAGTCGCATCGACTACTGTCTAGGTATGGGTGCAAAGCAATATGAAATGGAATGAGTATGTAAGGACCGTAGTAGGGAAGGCGAATGGTAGACTACTCTTTATTCGAAGAATTTTAGGAAATTGAGGTTCATGTGTAAAGGAGTGTTTATGGTGCGCACCAGGTCGGATTAAAGGAAGACATCGGAGCAGGTCAGAGGCAAGGTCCTAGATTTGTTACCAGTAGGTTCGAACAATGCGCAAGTACGAGGGGCGTTTGAAAAGTCCGTGAAAAGTCTGAGAGATGGAACCACCGGCGTGTATCGAGGTCATGTTCAGTTAGCAGCATCTTTGGAAAGAACTCAAACCAAGTTTCAGCCATATTGGTCTATTTCTTTGTGTTTACCATTCGTGTGAATCAAGGAAGTCGAGTGATTGTCAAGAAATGGACGAAGAAGAATTTCGTGTGGTGATTAAAACATTACTTTATGAAAGGCAAAACGCCTCAGGAGACTAAAGAGAAGCTTGATAAACATTACGGTGACTCTGAACCTTCGATTAGAACAGTTTGTAAGTGGTTTCAAAATTTTCGAAGTGGCCATATGGGCACAAGTGATACTAAACGTTCTGGACGCCCTGTGGAGGTTACGACTCCAGAAATCGTCGATAAAATCCATGATATGGTGATGGATGACGGAAGAGTTAAGGTGGGTGAGATTGCTAGTGCTGTGGGCATCTCCAATGAACGGTTTCATAATATTTTGCATAAACGTTTGGACATGAGGAAGCTATCCGCAAGGGGGGGTTCCACGACTGCTCACGGTTGACCAAAAACGGAATCGTGTGAAGCGTTGCAAGGATGATTTGCAGCTGTTCAGGAAGAATCCGCAGGACTTTAAGCGTCGTTTCGTCACTGTGGATGAAACATGGATCAATTACTATACTCCTGAGACTTAACAAGAATCTAAACAAAGGGTTACCAAGGGAGAATCTGCTCCAAAAAAGGCGAAGTCCATTCCTTCTGCCGGAACGGAAATGGCGACTGTCATTTGGGATTCGCAAGCGATAATCCTCATCGACTATCTGGAAAAGGGTAAAACTATTACGGATGCATATCATTCATCGTTAGTGGACTGTTTGAAAACCGAGCTGCAAGAAAAACGCCGGCGATTGGACTGTAAGAAAGTCGTTTTCCATCACGACAATGAACCAGCACACACCTCACCTGTTGTGGTCGCAAAGTTAATGGAAATAGGACTCCAACTCCTTTCACATCCTCCCTATTCTCCAGATTTGTCTCCCTTGGACTAATATTGGAAGAAATGGCTGGCGGGACAAAGATTTTATGCAAACGAGGAAGTGATTGCAGCAACTAATCGCTAGTTTGCAGACTTGGACAGTTCCTATTATTCGGAAGGGATCAACAAATTAGAACAGCGTTGGACGAAGTGTCTAAGTCTAAAAGGAGGCTATGTCGAAAAATAAAAAAGATTAACCCCAAACACGTAAGTAGTTTTCTAGTATTTTTGCACGGACTTTTCAAACGCCCTTCGTATTACGGCGATGTCTTGGAAACTCAAATGGGAATCACTGGAGGTAAGGTGACGTTCTTTTGTAGGAGCACTGTTGAGAAAATTTGGAGCATCATTTCCTCCCCGTTCAGATAATTCCTTCGTGGTGAATCGTTTTTCTGTCTTAGAGGCTATTATACCCTGGTGCCACTGAACACAGTCCTTGAGGCCGTCGCATTTTTTGGCGGCAGTGTATACCAACTACCGTGTCCTTCTGGTCGAAACACTCTGTGAAAGTTTCGTTCTGAAATTCATCATTTTTAAAAACTGAATTCCAATTTTTTCCCCATTTTTGGACGGTTAGTGCTCTTCAGAGCATCGTCGTTGCACAGAATGACGAGACACCCACTGGAAGACAGCGGGTCATTGCCGGGCCGGAGCAGCGTGGCGGCGCGGCCACCATCTCGTTGGCGCTCGTAAAAGATTATATTAACCCCCACTCCCACCCTCCCCCAGGCCGCCCCCGCCACGCTTCCACTGTTGCCGCTGGCCCCGCGGCGCCCTGGATCGCACAATCGACCCGCCGCCACCCTCCATCCAGCGCGCAGCCCCCATTACGGGCTGCTCAGCGACCGACGTATTATCTTTAACCGCCGGCCGCCCTCCAGAAGGCCGCGGCTTGGCTGTTACGAGCGCTGGAGAATCCAGCGGCCCGCCTTATTGGCGGCTTCCGGATGAACCAAGACTGTCCTGGGCTCCTGCGCCAGACCGCCGTGAAGCCCGTCTCCAAAAGATGTGTGCTGCGGCCTGCAGCAGTAGACAAACACCTCTACAGCCGCAGTGTTTACTGGTCATCAAATATTACGAGGGCGGTTTGATAACTGGTAAAAAGGCAAGGAAAATGAAATGTTTATTTCGTAAACGACTCACCTTCCTTCTTGGCATAGTCTTCTTTGAGGGATTCACACTTTGTGCAGCGATCCTCCAGCTTTTTCGTTAAACAGAAAAAATAATGCAGTCAAAGCCCGCGAAATACTCGGTGGTTGCAACTGTCACTTCCTCATTTGACGAAAATACACTACTGGCCAGTAAAATTGCTACACCAGGAAGAAATTCTGATGATACACGGGTATTCAGTGAGCAAATATATATTAGTGATGTGTTGGCAAATGTGCCAACACCTTGTAGATAGAGGAGGCCGAAATGCACCCTATCTAACGCAGACGGGCGTGAATTCTGGAACAGGATAAGTAGTGAATGTTAATAAGAAAAGTATGCAGCTCCTCGAATACTTAACTTTTAATTCCGCATTGGTTTACAACTTTCTTGGTGAGACATTTCCTACGATAACTATCAAACTATGTAAGGCTAATGGCGCCTTGCTAGGTCGTAGCCATTGACTTAGCTGAAGGCTATTCTAACTATCTGCTCGGCTAATGAGCGATGCATTCTAACTATCTGCTCGGCTAATGAGCGATGCTTCGTCCGTGTAGTCGCTAGCAATGTCGTCCGTACAACTGGGGCGAGTGCTAGTCAGTATCTCGAGACCTGCCTTGTGGTGGCGCTCGGTCTGCGATCACACAGTGACGAGCCAGTTGCATGGCCACCATTGACCAGACATTTTCTGTTGGTGAGATATCTGGAGAATGTGCTGACCAGGGCAGCAGTCGAACATTTTCTGTATCCAGAAAGGCCCGTGCAGGACCTGCAACATTCGGTCGTGCATTATCCTGCTGAAATGTAGGATTTCGCAGAGATCCAATGACGGGTAGAGCTGCGGGTCGTAACACATCTGAAATGTAACGTCCACTGTTCAAAGTGCCGTCAATGCAAACAAGAGGTGACCGAGACGTGTAAGCAACGGCACCCCATACCATCACACCGGGTGATACGCCAGTATGGTGATGACAAATACACGGTTCCAACGGGCGTTTACCGCGATGTCACCAAACACGGAAGCGACCATCATGATGCTGTAAACAGAACCTGGATTCATCCGAAAAAATGACGTTTTGCCATTCGTGCACACAGGTTCGCCGTTGAGTACACCATCGCAGGCGTTCCTGTCTGTGATGCAGCGTCAAGGGTAACCACAGCCATGGCCTCCGAGCTGGTAGTCCATGCTGCTGCAAACGTCGTCGAACAGTTCGTGCAGATGGTTGTTGTCTTGCAAACGTCCCCATCTGTTGACTCAGGGATCGAGATGTGGCTGCTAGATCCGTTACAGCCATGCGGATAAGATGCCTGTTATCTCGACTGCTGATGATACGAGGCCGTTGGGATCCAGCACGGCGTTCCGTATTACCCTCCTGAACACACCGATTCCATATTCTGCTAACAGTCATTGAATCTCGACCAACACGAGCAGCAATGTCGCGATAAGATAAACACCAATCGCGATAGGCTACAATCCGACCTTTATCAACGTTGGAAACGTGATGGTGCGCATTTCTCCTCCTTAGACAACGTTTCACCAGGCAACTCCGGTCAACTGCTTTTTGTGTATGAGAAATCGGTTGGAAACTTTCCTCATGTCAACACGTTGTAGGTGTCGCCATCGGCGCCAACCTTGTGTGAATGCTCTGAAAAGCTAGTCATTTGCATATCACAGCATCTTCTTCCCTTCGGTTAAATTTCGCGTCTGTAGCACGTCATCTTCGAGGTGTAGCAGTTTTAATGGCCAGTAGTGTATCTTCCCAATAAGCCAAAGCTTAAAGTTACGAAACAGGAAATCGCATGGGGCTAAGTCTGGTGAATAGGGTGGACGAGGAATTTATTCATTTACCACGTCGCTGGTGTATGGGATGGTGCATTATCCTTGTGAAACAGCAGTCTTTAGTGCGACAACCTTGTTTCTTTTTCACCCAATGCAAGTTTCAAACGATCCACCAACGTTGCGTACCTAGGTTCATTTATGTTACTACCCTTTTCCAAGTGATTTATGAGGATTATTTCTTATCGGGTGACAAAATAGTATTTGCTTTCTTCGACGCACTTCCACCAGCCTCTGTCCTTTGTTTCGACCGCCGTTTTGATTCTGGTGTGTAATGATGTATCGAGGATCCATAGACGTCGCAAATCAGCACAAAAAGCCTTGCGGATTGCGATTAAACATCGTCAGATGTTGTGTTGAGATGCTGTGCTGGATGCGCTTTCGGTCGACTCTGACCAGTCGCGGCACCCACCTCGCACACAGCTTCTTCATAGCCAATTCTCCATGCAGAATATTACGCACTCACTCAGTTAAGATGCCTACAGTCTTAGAAATCTTACGAAGTCTTGTTCGGCCATGTTGCATTACCATGTCATGGATTTTGTCAATGGTTTTGTTTGTGGTGACCTCAAACGGATGGCCCGAACGCGTTTCGCTTCCGTGCTTGTCCGACTGCATTTAAAACCATTAATCGAAAGTAAATGGTCTTTAATGATGGTGTAGAGTCGACCTGAACTTCATCCAATTCTGTTTTGATTTGTACAGCAGTCCAACCCTCCAGACGAAAATGTTTAACAATAGCACGAAACTCGGTTTTCTCCATTTTTAGTCGCAGTCGACTCACTGACCAATTCACTGAGCATTGTTGAGATTCTTGATACGATCCTTCGAATAATCAATCTTATTAACCGCGAAGTCGTAATAAAAATGTTACATTTTATCAAGCAAATGTACGAGAGCTATCAAATAACTCTCGTAATGCAACCCAAGTCACCGCATACTTATGTTTGGGGAAAAATTAAAGTCGACATCAAAATGAAGGAAACAGGAAGTACCTGACCCTTGAAGCCCCAGAAGTTCAGCGTCTGTTGGAGTTTGCAGTCACTACCACTTCATATCCATATACATCTACATGAGTGCTCTGCAATTCACTCTTGACTGCCTGACAGAGGGTTCATCGAAGCGATTTCGCACCATTTCTCTACCGTTGCACTCTCGAACAGCGCGCAAGAAAAACGGCCAATTAAATATTTCCTCGTGAGCTCTGATCGCTATTATTTCATTACGATGACCATTATTCCCTACCCAGGTGGGCGTCAAGAGAATATTTTCGCATTTGGAAGTGAAAATTCATGATTGATATTTCGCCAAAGTGTCTCGCCACATCGGAAAACGCCATTGTTTTAATGACTGCCACACCCACTCACCAAGCATTTCAGTGACACTTTCTCCCCTATTTAGAAATGATGCAAAACGAGCTGCCCTTCTTCGAACTTTTTCTATATCCTCCGTCAATCGTGTCTGATGTGGAAACCACACCGCACAACAGTACTATAGTGAGGGCGGAAAAGCGTAGAATAGTCAGTGTCTTTAGTAGTCCTGCTCCATTTTTTAAGTGTTCTCCCAATAAAACAGTCTACGGTTCGCTGTCCTCACATCATTTTGTATGTGAACATTCCGCATTAAGTTGTTGGTAACCTTACGCCTAGACGATTACGTGGTGACAGTTACTGAACTGTATGAAATAAGGTTCACAGGAGAGCTTCTGTAAAGTTTGGAAGGTAGGAGACGAGATACTGGCAGAAGTAAAGCTGTGAGTAAAGGGCGTGACTCGTGCTTCGGTAGCTCACATGGTAGAGCACTTGCCCGCGAAAGGCAAAGGTCCCGAGTTCGAGTCACGGTCGGGCACACAGTTTTAATCCGCCAGGAAGTTTCATATCAGCGCACACTCCGCTGCAGAGTGAAAATCTCATTCTGTATGAAATAAAATCGTCACAACTTCTGAACGCGTTGCGTTGGAACGTTAAACCAGCACTGTTGCCCGCAGGGCATGATGGGAATTAGTATGCGCCTTGTTGTCAGCCGTTTCCAAGTGAAAATTTCGCGGTACAGCATAAAACTGACGCATTTGGGGGACTGACAATCCGCATTCCGCCATCGAGAGGTCTCTTCACCCTTAACAGGTGACTGGGTGGTGTGCAATGTCCGGTCATGGAATAATCGGTGCGATATTCCTTGGTGATACGGTGACTACCAAACGGTAAGTGTCGATTGTGGAAGATGATTTCATCGCCGTTATCCAAAGTGACCCTGATTTCGACAAGATATGGTTCGTGCAAGACACAGCTCGCCTCGTCGAAGCGGGAGAGTGTTTGATGT
Source organism: Schistocerca americana (assembly GCF_021461395.2). Lineage (NCBI taxonomy): Eukaryota > Metazoa > Arthropoda > Insecta > Orthoptera > Acrididae > Schistocerca > Schistocerca americana. The sequence goes on along the minus strand of NC_060128.1, from coordinate 113,812,002 downwards.
CCTGGAGAAGCATTTTGGGGATCGCATTCTGGCTCTGCCACGGGACTCAATTGGGTACCATATTCTCCGGATCTCAACGCATGCGACTCCTTTTTGTGGGGCTGTATTACAGACAAGGTGTACAGCGATAACCCCAAAACCATTGCTGAGCTGAAAACAGCCGTTCAGGACGTCGCCGGCAGCATCGATGATCCGAACCTTCAACGGATCACGCAGAATTTCGCTATTCATCTGCGCCGCATCATAACCAATTGAACTGACAGCCTTTGGGTTTGTGTGGTTTATCGTTAACCGAAATTTAACGGACTCTTTTTAGTATTTATGTGGACGACCTCAAAGTTTTCGTTATTTAGCGTGACAATTGCAACTTTTGACACCATTCCGATATTTCGTCCAAATCATTTTGCGATTGGTTTTGACCATCTGACGACATTACTAGATCTAAACGGGAGTATTGTCTACGAACAACCTTAGAGGGCTGCTCAGGTTATCTCGTAAATCATTTATGCTTACGACGAACAGCAAAAAGCCTGTAACACGTTCTTGGGGAACTCCCTGTATCACTTCTTTTTTGCTCCATAGATTTCCGTCACTTACCACGAGCTGTGACCTTTTTGAAAGGAAGTCAAGAATCCCAGTCGCACAACTGAGACGACACTTCACACGCGCGCAATTTGAGTACAGGCTGCTCGATAATAAGGAGAGCAATTTCATTAGCGTTCCAGCCGACGTATGCTGCGGTAGCACAAACTTCAAGTGGAAATGCTTCATAGACCAACATCTTTAGTCGTTCTCGGAGTTCTGTGGCAGTGACGGTCAGAAGCCGGTGGCGTAACGTAGCTGGCGGTGATCCGCTATACGGAGGCGGCTATACTTTGTGGATGGTCATACCTTCCTATGCTACAGTCACAGTGGCATCGACATCGGTGCATTCAGCCGACGACTGACACCCGGAGGCGGTCGATATTTTTAAATGAGTAGGGGCACAGTGCGACCGATCTCATCGCCGGAACGTACAGACCGGGGGCAGCAATCAGTGAAGTTGGAATTAGTTCGTTTTCTACGTTCGGATAGGCCGGTGCTCTGACACACAAAATATCGACTGTGAGGAACTGATAAGCTTAATAGAAGAATGGAGACATCCGTGGGGTCCTCAGAATGAATGTAGGTCTGAATCTATGGACTGAAATCGCAGCTATATTGGAAATTTTAGGCGTAAATTATAACCTGAAAAAAATTATTTGTTCAGATGGGGAGGGTGTCGTATATTATGCTTACAGTTACAGTGGTGTAACTGATTTTGGTTGTGGTTGGTAGGCGTTACCTGTCTACGAATTATTATTACTGCTTACTGGCGTTTTTATGGTGGTAGCGTGGTGACCTTGTCATATGAGGTGGTTCTGAAAATTCTAAAAATTCTAAAAATTGTGTTTGTCCTTCACACATATACTGAATTACAGCCATTGATGGTTAACCGTCATGCGTCTGTTTTGCTGAATTTATTTAAGGCTATGCGGAGTTTTTATAATCTTGCATTTCTCTTTCACTTCTAGTATGTAATAAAGCGTTCCTCGTTTCATCTCTGTCACTGATAAAACCGGTCTGGTTATTTTAGTAACTAAGGAGAGTATAGAACGCGCCACTTTTTTATCGAGACAGATAAAGCTGTTTCACCTGTGTTCGGAGTCTTTTTACTAACAACATCCGGGATGCTTCACTCGCCTCCAACCACAAAGGCGTGCTGTCATCCATCCCGCCCAAAGAGGCTAAAATCTGATCTCCATGACAGAATATATTCTACCCTAACCTCGTTCCCACAAGCTGCTTTGTAACCACTATTGGCATTTTGCTTTGTCCGCCCCCGGTAGCTGAATGATCAGCGTGATGGATTGTCAATCCTCTGGTACCGGGTTCGATTCCCGGCTGGGTCGGGGAATTTTCTCCGCCCAGCGACTGGGTGTTGTGCTGTTCTCATCATCATCCTAACATCCTCATCGACTGCACATCGCTGAAGTGGTGTCACATTGGAAGACCGGCACCCAGTGAACTGTCTGCCCGACGGGGGGCCATACGAATAAATAAATAAGAATTTTGCTTTTGTCCACAGCTGAGAACGTGTTTGGAATGTATCGCCACATTGCCTCAGTCCTGTTCTACAATACTCTGCAAACCACCGTACGGTGCATGGCGGACAGTACCCTGCACCACTACTTGCCATTGCTTTTCCTGTTCTACTCCTTATGAGCCCTAGTTTCTCGTATCTCATCTTCGTACTGCTTACGCGCAATGTATGTTGGGCCCAGTATAATCGCTAGCAGTCAGGTTTAAATGCAGGTTTTCTAAATTTTCTCAATAGTGTTTCTAGAAAAAGAACGTCGCCTTCCCTTCAGGGATTCCCATGTGAATTCCTGAAGCACCCTACCGGTAACAAATCTAGTAGCGCGCTTCTGAATAGCTTAGATTTCCTCCTTCAGTCCGACCTGGTACGGATCCCAAACACTCGAGCAGTACTCAAGAACAGGTCGCACTAGATTCCTGTATGCGGTCTGCTTTACAGGTTGTAACCTCCCAACAGTAAAAAATAAGTATAGCATTCACATTCAGTGTATCATCCCAACAGTTTGTTATTCCGTAACCCCGCAGTAATAACGTAATTAACCTCCCAATAAAAAAATCTGACTCATATATATAACCTTTCAATAATTAACTAATTCCGGAATTAATTAACTAATTGTGAATCTAAACTGGTAAATTTGGACGTCAGCACTGCTGCGTCATGCCCTGAAAGATCATTCTGAATAAATTGAAAATTCTTACCTCAATGAAGTCGCCGGATAACGCGTATATATCTGCTCCTCTAAGAAATTTTTCTGTCACAGCCAAGTGCTATGCTGGCCGCTAGATTTGTCATGTACAAAATGAAACAACTGATTTTTTCTTTACGATAATTGGGATGACCATGGATTGCAGAAATTAGTAAATGGCTCAAATGGCTCTGAGCACTATGGGACTCAACTGCTGAGGTCATTAGTCCCCTAGAACTTAGAACTACTTAAACCTAACTAACCTAAGGACATCACAAACATCCATGCCCGAGGCAGGATTCGAACCTGCGACCGTAGCGGTCTTGCGGTTCCAGACTGCAGCGCCTTTAACCGCACGGCCACTGCGGCCGGCTAGAAATTAGTAAATTAGTAAACTATTTAAATTGAAATGAATGATTGTAAAAAAAATTTAATTATATAAAAAAGATTATTATTAAAAGATTTTTTTGAAAAAATTTACATGGGACTTGATATAACAATACTACAAATTTAGTTGTAACAAACTACATATGCGCGCAGCTGCTTTTACCTTATGCTACATCGCTCAGGCACCGCCAACGCTCCCCACGACCGGCTCTGCCAACTCCACACACCCGACTGCCAGCTACTACTTACTCCTAGTGCCGAAGCTACAACTGCTATTGCTGCCGACACTGCTCTCTGGTCTGCTATTCTCTTATAGCTTACATATCACAGGCAGCGCGTGAGCAATCCATCGAAATTACATTTGCCCGAGTGCGCTAGCAATAAATTCCACTAAATTCCTTTGTCATGCACCTCTTACAAGGTGAACCTCTCTTTCCTAAAATTCTACCAATAAATTGAAGACGACAATTCACCTTCCACCTCATATTGCTTTGAAATATTACGTCCAGATATTTCAACGTCTTCACTGTGTGAAGCAGGATACTGGTAACTGTACTCTGTATTCAAACATTACATGTTTCTTCTTCCTACTCATCCGCTGTAACTTACATATTTCCAAATGTAGGGTTAATTGGCTTTTATCACACCAACAGGAAATTTTGTCGAAGTCGCCTTGTATCTTCCTACAGTCACACTACTTGGACACCTTGCCGTACATCACGGCATCATCAGGAAATAACCGCAGATAGCTGCTCACCTATATATAGGGTGTAAATTTTAAGTTGAAAAATCAGAATAACTCGACAAATAAGCTTCAGACGAAAAAATGTGTAGAATCCAAAGTTGACTATTTTGGAGGGGGGAATCTGCTGGTGCTAAAATTAGCCCACCACCCCAGCCCCCTGGGGGGTGTTGCGAGAGGCAACTTTAAAATTTCAAACAGAAACCCCCAGTTTTTATTGAAAAATCAGATTGTACATAAAAAACTATTTACATTTTGTTTTAAACATTTGTTTTGATTCTTGGTAGTTGGCGCAGTAAATCAAGAAAATCCATGTTCTCATTTTTTAGTGGAAAATGGTTACAGATAAATAAAAAATCAGTTCACTCGTTAGTAATTAGGATGTTTGGTTAGTTAGTTAGCTAATTACTCAGCTGACATCTTTGATAATTAAAAGTTGGGTGAACTAATGACCACGAAACAAACAAAACTTATCCGAATCTGCGGAAAAAATTAATAGCCTACAGTATTTGGGTCAACATTTGTAAAACTCTAATTGCTCTGTCTCAAACCCCACTCTATGGGGAGAGAGGTGGAATTTTAGTTTTAGCGACTCAAAATTTACAAAGTAAATAAGCATTTTTTATTTATCGGTAAACATTTTCCACGGAAAAATAATATGGATTTTCTTGAATTACAGTGCCAACTACCGAGAATCAAAACAAATGTTTAAAACAAAATGTATGTAGTTTTTTATGTAGAATCTGATGCTGCAATAAAAAATGGGGGTTCCCGTTTGAAATTTTAAAGTTGCCTCCAGCCCCACCTCCAGGGGGCTGGTGTGGCGGGCTAATTTTAGCATCAGCAGGTGTCCCCCTCGAAAATAATCAACATTGGATCATACACATTTTTTCGTGTGAAGCTTATTTTTAGAGTTATTCTTGCTTGTCAACTTACGGACACTCGCCGTCGACGACAACATACTGGGTTCTATTATTTAAGAAGTCATCGAGCCACTTATGTATCTGTGAACGTATTCCATATGCTCGTACCTTCGTTAACAGTCTGCAGTGGGGCACCGTGTCAAACGCTTTCCGAAAATCTAGAAATAGGGAATTTGCCTGTTGCGCTTCATCCATAGTTCTCAGTACATCATGTGAGAAAAGGGCAAGCTGAGTTGTACACGAGTGATGCTTTCTACAACCACGCTGATTCGTGCATATTAGCTTCTCATACTCAAGAAAGATTATTGTTCTCGAACTGAGAATATGCTGAAGGATTCTACTCCTTTACCCTTCTTATATACTTATATAGTGTTCACTGTCCGAAATTAATTGCTCGGGTGTTTGTTAAAGCACATGACTGGTGAGGAATTAGTTTAATTAATTGTTGTTTTCTTTTCATTTCAGGTAAGTTCCCGTGACCTGCGATTGCTCTGGACAGCACCAGTCCTCATATGCAAGTGGTAAGTTTTCGAGAATGAGACATATGCTCGTAAGACTCAATATATTTGAAACTCGATGAGAAGAAATACTGCGCAATAAAGAGCACGAAAGAGGAGCTGAACGGCATGGACAGTGTCTTGAAAGGAGCGTGTAATATTTGTATTAGCACAAGCAGAATAAAGGCAAGGGACTGTAGTGGAATTAAGTAAGACAACGCTGAGGGAATTAGATTAGGAAATGAGAGACTAAAAGTAGTAGATGCGTTTTGCTATTTTGGCTGAAGTACAGAGGATAAAAAATATCACTGGCAAAAGCAAGAAAAACATTTCTGAAAAAAAGGAATGTGTTAAGACTGAATACAGATTTAAGTAAACAGAAGTGTGTCCTGAAAGTATTTCTCTCTGTGTATCGTTGTGTTAAGGTGAAATGTAAATAGTAAGCAGTTCAGTCAAGAAGAGGGTAGAAGCTTTGTACATGTGGTGCTACAGAAAATTTCTGAACGTTAAATGGTCAGAATGAGTAACTAATGGAGAGGAACTGAATCGAATTGGTGGAAAAACAAATATATTGCACAAATTGACTAAAAGAAGGGCTGGGTTGATAGCTTGCCTGAAGAATTAGTGAGTTGTAGAGAGAAATCAAAGCTTGATGACGACAGAAAGGCACAAATGTATCTAGGTTCCAGTAGTTATGCAGAGACGTAGAGGGTTGTCACGGACGTGAGACAGAAAACCACAAATACAGTCTCTTCATGCTTCTATTGTTCGCTCAAATTTTAAGTCGAATGAAGCCTTAATGGTCCTTGCTTTTGCAGTATAGGCCGGCCGCTGTGGTCGAGCGGTTCTCGGCCTTTCAGTCGAGAACCGCTCTGCTGCTATGGTCGCAGGTTCGAATCCTGCCTCGGTCATGGATGTGTGATGTCCTTAGGTTAGTTAGGTTTAAGTAGTTCTACGTCTAGGGGACTGATGACCTCAGATGTTAAGTCCCATAGTGCTTAGAGCCATTTGAACCATTTTGCAGTGTAGACTAACCCTTTCGAAAGATAACAACTATTAGTCACTCCAGTGGTTACAGCGGAGCTCTCTGTAATTTTATTGTGCAGTTTTGCTTCTCATCTGTAGTCCAGAAATGTATACTTTTCAGAGGAAACTTTCGGGAACAACAGGGCGAACAGTTTGGCTCTGTTACATTTATGGAGACTCGACCGTTACTTTACGCACGCGCACACACACACACACACACGCACACGCACACGGAGGCCTAGTTAGCGCTGCCACAGCAAACAGCGGTCGGTGCCGTAATGTTGGCGAGCCTGCTTGTCGACTGCGCGCGGCCATTGTTTGCCGGCCAGCGATATTAACTCCGCGGCGCGCGGGCGCCATGTTGACGAAACTGTCACTAGTACCCGAAACAAACAAACAAACACAGGAAAATGAAAAAAAAAGCGTACTGGAAAGCGGAAAAAGAGTGGGAGAGGGGGGGATGGAGGGTAGATTCGGCAACAGAGAGGGCAGCAGATCCCTTTCCGAACGGTCGTGGTGCTCCGACCGAAAACAGTTTGTTCAAATTTGCCATTTCGCCGGATATGCGCGTGAGTGGCAAATAATCCCGTTGCATTTAAATGTAATCTCGTTTGCAGCCGTCGCCTGTAAACAGGTCGCGGGCGGGGCGCCATCAATGGCCTGTACATATTCGCCACAGGGCCTCGTCTGTCGGTGTGCGTGTTTTCTCTCTGCATATCCTACTTTGTCATATAGTCAACAACAGTGACGGCGCACCGGGGAGTTGGAATTGCATTCTCTCCACGAACTGCAAATTATTTATGCTTTCTTACAATTTTTCCCACGCAGCGTGATCTTAGACATGGAAATAGCTGACAGAGGGATAGAGAAACAATTAAAATCACTCAAAAGAGGAAAGGCCGCTGGACTTGGTGGGATACCTGATCGATTTTACACAGAGTATGCGAAGGAACTTGCTACACCACGAAGATGACGTGCTACAGATGCGAAATTTAACCGACATGAAGAAGATGCTGCGATATGGAAATGATTAGCTTTTCAGAGCATTCATACAAGGTTGGCGTCATTGGTGACACCTACAACGTGCTGACATGAGGAAAGTTTCCAACCGATTTCTCATACACAAACAGCAGTTGTCCGGCGTTGCCTGGCGAAACGTTGATGTGATGCCTCGTGTAAGGAGGAGAAATGCGTACCGTCACATTTCCGATTTTGATAAAGGTCGGATTGTAGCCTATCGCGATTGCGGTTTATCGTATCGCGACATTGCTGCTCGCGTTGATAGAGATCCAGTGACTGTTAGCAGAATATGGAATCTGTGGGTTCAGGAGGGTAATACGGAACGCCGTGCTGGATGCCAACGGCCTCGTATCACTAGCAATCGAGATGACAGGCATCTTATCCGCATGGCTGTAACGGATCGTGCAGCCACGTCTCGATGGGGACGTTTGCAAGACAACAACAATCTGCAGAACAGTTCGACGACGTTTGCAGCAGTATGGACTATCAGCTCGGATGCCGTGACTGCGGTTACCCTTGACGCTGCATCATAGACAGGAGCGCCTGCGATGATATACTCGACGACGAACCTGGGTGCACGAATTGCAAAACGTCATTTTTTCGGATGAATCCAGGTTCTCTTTACAGCATCATGATCGTCGCGTCCGTGTTTGGCGACATCGCGGAGAACGCACATTGGAAGCGTGTATTCGTCATCGCCATACTGGCGTATCATCCGGCGTGATGATATGGGGTGCCATTGGTTACACGTCTCGGTCACCTCTTGTTCGCATTGACGGCACTGTGAACAGTGGACGTTACATTTCAGATGTGTTACAACCCGTGGCTCTACCCTTCATTCGATCCCTGCGAAACCCTACAGTTCAGCAGGATAATGCACGGCCGCATGTTGTAGGTCCTGTACGGCCCTTTCTGGATACAGAAAAAGTTCGCCGGCCAGAGTGGCCGTGCGGTTCTAGGCGCTACTGTCTGGAACCGAGCGACCGCTACGGTCGCAGGTTCGAATCCTGCCTCGGGCATGGATGTGTGTGATGTCCTCAGGTTAGTTAGGTTTAATTAGTTCTAAGTTCTAGGGGACTGATGACCTCAGAAGTTAAGTCGCATAGTGCTCAGAACCATTTGAACAGAAAAAGTTCGGCTGCTGCTCTGGCCAGCACATTCTCCAGATCTCTCACCAACTGAAAACGTCTGGTCAATGGTGGCCGAGCAACTGGCTCGTCACAATATGCCAGTTACTACTCTTGTTGAATTGTGGTATCGTGTTGAAGCTGCATGGGCATCTGTACCTGTACACGCCATCCAAGCTCTGTTTGACTCAATGCCCAGGCGTATCGAGGCCATTATTGCGGCTCGAGGTGGTTGTTCTGTGTACTGATTTCTCAGGATCTATGCACCCAAATTGCGTGAAAATGTAATCACATGTCAGTTCTAGTATAATATATTTGTACAATGAATACCTGTTTATCATCTGTCTTTCTTCTTGGTGTAGCAATTTTAATGGCCAGTGGTGTAGTTGGAATATGAACAGTTCTGCATTCTTAGGATGGCTCTAATATTGATAAAATCACCCTAGCAAGAGTTTTTTTTCCCCTGTAGAGGCGTTAAAGGTAATGTAGTATATCTCACCCCACATTTTCGTGAATGTATTGACTGCGACGCGTGGGTCACTCTTTCGTACAAAGCCGGTGATAGTACCTGTGCCAAGATGTGAAATCCTTGTTTTTTTTTGGTGTCATCAGCTTTTTTGCTATGACCTTATGTGGAGGAACACTTGCATAATTATCCGCAATGGGTGTTTTGCTGCTGCCACTGTGCGCTCTTGTAGTCTTTACAGTTTTTTCGTCCCTGGCTCCTCTCGCTCCTTGTGTAGGAAAGGGTGAGATACGCAAAAAAGGAGAGAGAGCGGAGGGGGGGGGGGGGGCAGTGGCGTGTCTCGGCTTTCATTTGGAACCGAGGCGGGGAGTCCGCGCCCGCAGATAGGCGCTTACGACTTCCGCTCAGCTTCTCGCCCTGAATGCCCGCCGGTCTTTTTCGCGTGTCGCGCCAGCCCCGCTGACGCGTCAGATACCGCGGCGGGAGCGTGCGTACGTGAGCCCGCGGGTAGGGGCGGGTGGGAATGGTGGCAGCCCTGCTCGCCGCGGGAGCAGCCGCGCGTTAAAAACACTTTGCCGGGTGTCGGGGGTTGGGGTGGTGTGGCGGGGGTGGGTTGAGGCGGCGGCAGCAGAACTTCACAGACCAGTGAGCCGTGTGCTGTCTCCCCCCACACACGTGTCTGGGCAGAGTGCGGCGCGGCGTATGTGACTCTTGGCGACGCCCACTGCTGCCAACATCACACACTGAGCTGCAGGTGCTAACGTGGGCCAGCATGTGTTTGGTTTCTGAGGATCGCGAATGTAGTCTTCTACAAATTATACTCCGGGAATCACTGTGAATTTTAAGGGGGAAGGTTTTGTTACTATAGCATATACACTCCTGGAAATGGAAAAAAGAACACATTGACACCGGTGTGTCAGACCCACCATACTTGCTCCGGACACTGCGAGAGGGCTCTACAAGCAATGATCACACGCACGGCACAGCGGACACACCAGGAACCGCGGTGTTGGCCGTCGAATGGCGCGAGCTGCACAGCATTTGTGCACCGCCGCCGTCAGTGTCAGCCAGTTTGCCGTGGCATACGGAGCTCCATCGCAGTCTTTAACACTGGTAGCATGCCGCGATAGCGTGGACGTGAACCGTATGTGCAGTTGACGGACTTTGAGCGAGGGCGTATAGTGGGCATGCGGGAGGCCGGGTGGACGTACCGCCGAATTGCTCAACACGTGGGGCGTGAGGTCTCCACAGTACATCGATGTTGTCGCCAGTGGTCGGCGGAAGGTGCACGTGCCCGTCGACCTGGGACCGGACCGCAGCGACGCACGGATGCACGCCAAGACCGTAGGATCCTACGCAGTGCCGTAGGGGACTGCACCGTCACTTCCCAGCAAATTAGGGACACCGTTGCTCCTGGGGTATCGGCGAGGACCATTCGCAACCGTCTCCATGAAGCTGGGCTACGGTCCCGCACACCGTTAGGCCGTCTTCCGCTCACGCCCCAACATCGTGCAGCCCGCCTCCAGTGGTGTCGCGACAGGCGTGAATGGAGGGACGAATGGAGACGTGTCGTCTTCAGCGATGAGAGTCGCTTCTGCCTTGGTGCCAATGATGGTCGTATGCGTGTTTGGCGCCGTGCAGGTGAGCGCCACAATCAGGACTGCATACGACCGAGGCACACAGGGCCAACACCCGGCATCATGGTGTGGGGAGCGATCTCCTACACTGGCCGTACACCACTGGTGATCGTCGAGCGGACACTGAATAGTGCACGGTACATCCAAACCGTCATCGAACCCATCGTTCTACCATTCCTAGACCGGCAAGGAAACTTGCTGTTCCAACAGGACAATGCACGTCCGCATGTATCCCGTGCCACCCGACGTGCTCTAGACGGTGTAAGTCAACTACCCTGGCCAGCAAGATCTCCGGATCTATCCCCCATTGAGCATGTTTGGGACTGGATGAAGCGTCGTCTCACGCGGTCTGCACGTCCAGCACGAACGCTGGTCCAACTGAGGCGCCAGGTGGAAATGGCATGGCAAGCCGTTCCACAGGACTACATCCAGCATCTCTACGATCGTCTCCATGGGAGAATAGCAGCCTGCATTGCTGCGAAAGGTGGATATACACTGTACTAGTGCCGACATTGTGCATGCTCTGTTGCCTGTGTCTATGTGCCTGTGGTTCTGTCAGTGTGATCATGTGATGTATCTGACCCCAGGAATGTGTCAATAAAGTTTCCCCTTCCTGGGACAATGAATTCACGGTGTTCTTATTTCAATTTCCAGGAGTGTATTACAAGTAATTTCAGGAATCCCTCAATTTCTGGTTTTAGGTCCTTTACTCTCTCCATTGTAACGCTTGCCAACAGACAAGGCTGCAGCTTGTAATATAGACGTGTAGTTGTCTTTAGTAGTATCGTGAATCCAGTTATAAACAGTTTACACTCTGTAATTAATCAGAAGTCCATGGCGGAGGATTCTGTTACTCTGCCATGTATTAACGAATGGTAGCACCAGTATTATGTATGCCCCAAGCTTTAGTATTGGGTCCTACACTATTTTCACTGAAGATTAATGAATTTTACCTGTTCTGTGCTACTGGAAATAGCATTTGTATGTTGATCACGTTCAGTAGCATCTAAGTGCAAAACCAGTAACCTTGGAGACATGCTGGCCTGTCCGCTTTGTCGACATTGGCACAGAATATAACGTCGAATTTCAATTCATCCATAGCCCAAACATCCCTGGTTGATTACTTTAGGCTGATTACCCAGAAATATCGGGAGTCCTTACCATTTTTAATCATAAATTGCTCAGTCACCAATATCTGTCCTTTGGCAAAATGTCTAGGATTACTAATAGGTGAAAACTTAAACTGCACTAAACACGGCCTTAAAATGTACAAGCAGGCATCAGCAACCCTCCATGCCCAACAAAACTATAAAAAGCTCTTCCCTTTTTACCTGAACCGTAAAGTACATACGTACAACAATGTTATCTTACCAGGTCCTTCTCAGGAAAGCTCATTGCACTTGGAACGAGTGATGAACGGTTTCTGTCGATGTATCTTTAACGTTCGACTGTCGGATAATATTTCAGCATCATATTTGACGCAGCTATGTTCCCTATATGCAAACAAGAGCAGAGATTTCGACATACTGTGACTCCTCTACCGTCGTACCGTCATACACAGCTCCTCACATTCCTCCTCGTTGTTGACTCTTCTGACTGAACTTCTCAGCAGAAATTCCTATCAGGGGAAAATCCTTTGTTTACCATTACATCGCACAGCCAATTTCCGAAAGCACTGTCCAGTAGCAAGAATCCCAGTCTGCATTTTCCACCCTCACTACACTACAGAACTGAACAACAGCCAATCCCAAATACAATGAAAATGTTTGCCTTTGTTTCTGTACACAGTCCTTATCCCATTACAGCTAAGTATGGTTTATTCCAGCCAGACGTTCCTTGAAAGTTCGTGGCAGATTAAAACTGTGTGCTGGTTCAAATGGCTCTGAGCACTATGGGACTTAACTGCAGTGGTCATCAGTCCCCTAGAACTTAGAACTACTTAAACCTAACTAACCTAAGGACATCACACACATCCATGCCCGAGGCAGGATTCGAACCTGCGACCGTAGCGGTCACGCGGTTCCAGACTTTACCACCTAGAACCGCACGGCCACTCCGGTCGGCAAACTGTGTGCTGGACTTAGGCTAGAACTCGGGAACTTTGCCTTTTGAGAGCAAGTTCTCTACCGACTGAGCTACGCATGCACATTCGCGGCGCCTTCTCATAGCTTTAATTCTGCCAGTACCTCGTTTCCAACCTTCCCTACTTCACAGAAGCTCTCCTGCGAACCTTGCAGAACTAGTACACGAGGAAGAAAGGATATCGTGGAGACATGGCTTAGCCACAGCCTGGGGGATATTTAAGGAATACGATTTTCACTCTGCAGCAGAGTGTGCGCTGATACGAAACTTCCTGGCAGATTAAAATTCTGTGCCAGACCGAGACTCGAACTCGGGACCTTCGCCTTTCGTGGGCAAGTGCTCTACCGACTGAGCTACTGAAGCCTGGGGGGATGTTTCCAGAATACGATTTTCACTCTGCAGTAGAGTGTGCGCTGATACGAAACTTCCTGGCAGATTAAAATTCTTGTGCCAGACCGAGACTCGAACTCGGGACCTTCGCCTTTCGTGGGCAAGTGCTCTACCGACTGAGCTACTGAAGCACGAGTCGCGCCCCGTCCTCACAGCTTCAGTTGTGCCAGTACCTCGTGCTAGGGTAGCTCAGAGTGAAAATTTCATTCTGCCAGATCCCCCATATTTCCGAAGCTCTTAGTTGGTACAGTCTGCCTAAATTTTCCTTCTATAGAGCTTCCCATCTCAAAAACATCAGTTCTGCACTCCCATAGGCTTATTCTGTATCTGCTACTATCACTATTGTTGTTGTTATTATTATTATTATTAATTGTTTACGAATCCATGTTGTTAGGGCGATACACACTATAAAATTTGGGTAAATGTCCACGAACTTTCGGCCGAGTTTTCCTATATCATTGTCAAGTAGTGGTTGTTACTGGATTACTGCCACCGTCTTTCTATGGGCGCACTTCCTTTTGTGACGTCACTGGTGTTCACTCCAGTGCCACATAATTATGCTAATGTTTAGGTTGCGCTCCTGCCGAGCGCAGTTCAACCTTGCGACAGGCGGGTCTGATGCTATACTTAGCACCGGCTGCACTTTTTATTGATGGTGTTGTCTGAAATTTTTATCTTGATCTCTTCTTTATGACACTAAGTTAGAAACTACATGTCTGTTTAGTGGCGGATTCCTCGTCGAATGCAATTCGTTAACACTTTCCCAGAACATACTCTGCTACAGCTGATTCCTCATCTTATTGGCGGGAATAGCTCCTGTGTTCTACACGGTGATTCTCAATAGTGCACACAATCTGTTCAACACGAAACTGTTCACCCATACGCCATTCTGTCTTTCTGAGCCCTCATGAGTCTTCGAATATTTTGCCGGAGACCTAAAGACCTAATCGGTTTCATGCCCATATAGGAGATGATTAATCGTTCCTGTCACTGAGCAACAGAACGACAAAAAACGCAAGCTTCTTCGTGTTCTCCTCGGTGGCATTCTCCTCACGTGTTGTCGAAGAGACGGATTGTGAAATCTTTCGGTTGTTATAGCCGTTTTCGTTGAACACTTTCCGTCAGATCCAGTTCCTTCGGCACCTTTATAGCGTTTTAAACGACTTCTGCTCTATGCACCAAGTCCCACGGAACAGAACGTTCCTGCGGTGGATGGTGGTAGCTGGTGGCGTGCTGATACTGGTTCATGTGGGCGGGCTTCCAGTAAACACTGTGGCTGAGACACCTTTTTCCATTTGAGCAGACGTGGACGTCAGGGAACGACAGGGCACCACCGGTCTCCGTCTACATATCGAACTCAATGTTTTCATGGATGTTGTTGATGTGGTCCAAAAGTTTGTCAGTATTACCCCAGTAATCCGCAGTCTGCCATTTAATTTACAAACAATGGAACCTATGTGATCGTCCAACTTCACAAATCTACTAATTTGCTACTTTGAAATATTTCCATTTTCCTACATAAGAGACATCTTTTTCCATTTGAGCAGACGTGGACGTCAGGGAACGACAAGGCACTACCGGTCTCCGTCTACATATCGAACTCAATGATTTCATGGATGTTGTTGATGTGGTCCAAAAGTTTGTCAGTATTACCCCAGTAATCCGCAGTCTGCCATTTAATTTACAAACAATGGAACCTATGTGATCGTCCAACTTCACAAATCTACTAATTTGCTACTTTGAAATATTTCCATTTTCCTACATAAGAGACATCTTTTTCCAGTTGAGCAGACGTGGACGTCAGGGAACGACAAGGCACCACCGGTCTCCGTCTACATATCGAACTCAATGATTTCATGGATGTTGTTGATGTGGTCCAAAAGTTTGTCAGTATTACCCCAGTAATCCGCAGTCTGCCATTTAATTTACAAACAATGGAACCTATGTGATCGTCCAACTTCACAAATCTACTAATTTGCTACTTTGAAATATTTCCATTTTCCTACATAAGAGACATCTTTTTCCAGTTGAGCAGACGTGGACGTCAGGGAACGACAAGGCACCACCGGTCTCCGTCTACATATCGAACTCAATGATTTCATGGATGTTGTTGATGTGGTCCAAAAGTTTGTCAGTATTACCCCAGTAATCCGCAGTCTGCCATTTAATTTACAAACAATGGAACCTATGTGATCGTCCAACTTCACAAATCTACTAATTTGCTACTTTGAAATATTTCCATTTTCCTACATAAGAGACATCTTTTTCCAGTTGAGCAGACGTGGACGTCAGGGAACGACAAGGCACCACCGGTCTCCGTCTACATATCGAACTCAATGATTTCATGGATGTTGTTGATGTGGTCCAAAAGTTTGTCAGTATTACCCCAGTAATCCGCAGTCTGCCATTTAATTTACAAACAATGGAACCTATGTGATCGTCCAACTTCACAAATCTACTAATTTGCTACTTTGAAATATTTCCATTTTCCTACATAAGAGTCATCGTACGTGGTCTACGCCTATCCGAGGCGTAACCGGGTATTACTCGCCAACGCACTACCCTAGGGCGCACTTGATACTCTTTCAGTGTCCGTAGATGGCTCTGCATCCAGAACAAAAGGTAGCATCCTCCTTATCGATAAAGTGTAGAGTCAGTCACTCATAGGAACTGAAGTTCACGTGATCGCTGTTTTCTGAATGCTCGTACATTCCGCTGAGAATATTATTATGTTCCAAGCAGATTATCGTAGTTGAGACGCGAATACAGTCTTGGGTTGTGATGATAGTAGCTAAGATCGATTTTACTTCCTTTTCTATAGAAAAGTGCAGCTTTTTCAAACAAATTTGTGTGGAATCTTATGGGACTTAACTGCTAAGGTCATCAGTCCCTAAGCTTACACACTACTTAACCTAAATTATCCTAAGGACAAACACACACACAGCCATGCCCGAGGGAGGACTCGAACCTCCGCCGGGACCAGCCACATAGTCCTTGACTGCAGCGCCTTCGACCGCGCGGCGCAGCTTTTTCATTTTTCCAGGCATGTGAAAATATTTAACCGGCCAAAAGATTAGCAGTAAATTAGATTTGGCAACGCAGTTAATTCACGTGCCAGTTCGCTATACAGCTTGATGAGGATTTGGGAGCCACTTTATACTTTTCAGTCAGCACCTATGGTTTCATATGCCCAAATTGTCGTATGTCTTCCGATAATCTACTCGTCCTCCATTTTCACATAACGTAATCGTCCTATATTTACATATGTCGCAATCATTCAAAATCTTTGTACATCCTGACCGCCGTGTGTCTTCATAAACCCAAATCA
Organism: Schistocerca americana; assembly: GCF_021461395.2. NCBI lineage: Eukaryota > Metazoa > Arthropoda > Insecta > Orthoptera > Acrididae > Schistocerca > Schistocerca americana. The sequence continues at coordinate 113,795,573 of NC_060128.1, read as the reverse complement.
TTCTATGGCTTTGCATAGCTCAATCGTCTGTCTCAGATAACTTAATTGAAGGGCTCGGCGAAGAAAGTGCTGCCTATTCTATGTTTGATTAAACCCAAAGACAAGAACATAAATTCAGTAGCACAAAAAAATAAATAGTAGACACATCTTTCTAGCTGCACATCTGTCAAACGTTTTTGCCAATACGTGTTGCACTCGAAAACAGAACAGACAGTTTGATTAGACTAATCCTTACTTCAATGAGTGTTAGCAGTCTCGTTAGCAAACCCCTTCACTTTCTCTATGTTTTCATATATCCTAATCGTCCATTGCCTTTGTGTACCTTAATGGTCTTTTGATTTTCCATAACCTAATATATCCCATGTCTTCATATACTCTAATTGTCCTACGTAGCCGGCCGGTGTGGCCGTGCGGTTCTAGGCGCTACAGTCTGGAACCGCAGGACCGCTACGGTCGCAGGTTCGAATCCTGCCTCGGGCATGGATGTGTGTGATGTCCTTAGGTTAGTTAGGTTTAAGCAGCTCTAAGCTCTACGGGACTGATGACCTCAGATGTTAAGTCCAATAGTGCTCAGAACCAACCATCTGTCCTACGTATTTGTGTGCCTTAGATGTCCTATGTCTTTGCATAACCTAATCATCGTCTGTCTTTGTACACCCTAGTCGTTGTATGTCTTCACATATCCTAATCGTCATATGTCTCTCCGTATAATGATTTTGCTATGTTATTACATATCGCAATCGTTAAGTGTATCTTACACTTATTGTCTTATGTCTCCTTTTTCTTCACTCTTTCTTCTTACTTACCGTACATTCTTTTGGTCCATAATCATCCTTCTTTTATTCTAGCTGACCTTCCTTTTTCCCCTTTTTCTCCAACTACTACTTCTGTAATCTCTCTGTTCGTTCCTGTATCCCTCTACTCCTTCTCTGATAGCCCTACCACATCTCTGACACTTGCTCTTCCCCTTTACCCTTCCTCCCTACTTACTTCTCCTTTCCTCATCGTCTATCTTCTTCCTCTCACTCTCATTCAACTTTTTTCATCTCCTCTTCCTCGCCCTCTCCTCCCTCCATATTGCCATCTCTTACTCCTGGTAATCCTTCTCCTCTGCCCCTCTTCTCCTCCATCTTCCCTCCTCCTCCATCTTCTCTACTCCTCCTCCTCCTCCTCCCACCTTCCTCCTCCTCCTCCTCCTCCTCCTCTTCCCCACCTCCACCTCCTCCTCCGCCTCCCCCTCCTCCTCCTCTTCCCCACTTCCACCTCCACCTCCACCTCCTCCTCCTCCTCCTCCTCCTCCTCCTCTTCCCCACCTCCACCTCCACCTCCCCCTCCTCCTCCTCCTCTTCCCCACCTCCACCTCCACCTCCCCCTCCTCCTCCTCGCCTTCCCCCTGTCCACCTCCACCTCCTCCTCCTCTTCCCGCCGTCCACCTCCACCTCCTCCTCCTCCTCTATCTTCCTCCCTACTTCTACTCATACTCGTATTAGTGCCAGATCATAATTGCAGCCTTTTTTCCTCCACTTGTTCCTTCCCGTCTTCATCATCCTCCTCCCCATCTTTGTCCTTCTCCTCCTCCTCCTCCTCCTCATCATCATCATCATCATCATCATCATCATCCCCCTTCTACATCTCGTAACCATTTCCTTCTTCTATACTCCTCATATGAAACAGCTGTGTTATCAGACATTGCGTTTAGATCCATCTTAATTTCTGGTGTCCACTGGCTGGAACAATATCAATTGCTTCATTGATGGTTTTCAACTATTTTTTCGAAATATCCTCGTCTCTATATTTATAATTGCATTTGTAGTTGCCCACAGCTTTTCCATCCATCTCCCGCCTGTAGTATTCGACATCCTGATAGTCAAGTAGAGACCAGAGCCGAGAGCACGACCAGTGCACTTGCTCTGCAGACTGAACACTAGCCACGCAGGTCGGGACACGACGTGCTCGCCGTCTAGACGCCAGACTGGCCGAGCGCCGCTCGTCCCACGCTCTCAACAAACACAGCCGCGACGTAACCGGCGGGGCCGGGGCCGGGGCTCGCAGCACGCAGCTCGCAGCCAGCCACTTGCACACCAGCGGCCGCCTCTAAATGCCGGCAGAAACCCTACCGCTGCTACACAGCGCAGCCACGCTCCATTTCCTCCCGGCCGGCACGCTTCCTGCCGACTAATTAATTAATTAACTAATTGCTCCGGCGGCGGAAGCCTCGCGTTCCACCCGCCTCCCCCTTCCTCCTCTCCACCTACCCTAACCCTACCCCTGCCTTCCCTCCTCTGCTGCCACCAGCTTCAGTTACTCCCACTCCCCACACCCCTTCAGCTCTCTTCGCCCACGCGATCCCTGCGCCGAGGACACACCGCACTGCTGAGTGTCGGCTCCCTGTGTGTGTCGTTTGCGGCTGGACTCCGGAGCAGACGGCGTCTCGTTTGCCGTGTGTGTGTGTGTGTGTGTGTGTGTGTGTGTGTGCGCTTGTGTGTGTGTGTTTGCCTCCTGTTGCTTCACGGCCGCCACTTATGAAACTCCATCCAGCACAGCGAAGTCCTCGGTTTGGCTTCTTCAGCTACCGAAAACACACACACACACACACACACACACGTGAGCGCAACGTTACGAAACATTTCACTGCGGAATTCACAGCCGAAGCATGCGAAGTTCAGAAGAACGCAAAATCCCGTAGATAGGCTAAAATTCACAGACGCGCGAAATTTAGCACGGGCTTCAATGCGAGATCCCTATAATAGGTTCCACAACGAAACACTGTCTCGAAATTTGGTAGAAAATCCAAAGAAATTTTGGTCGTATGTAAAGTACACAAGGGGCAAGACACAGTCAATACCTTCGCTGCGCAGTGCCGATGGTACTGTTACCGACGACTGTGTCGCTAAAGCGGAGTTATTGAACACAGTTTTCCGAAATTCCTTCTCCAGGGAAGACGAATGGAATATTCCAGAATTTGAAACATGAGCAGCTGCTAACATGAGTTCCTTGGGATACCTTGGGGGGTTGCGAAGCAACTCAAATCGCTTGATACGGGCAAGTCTTGAGGTCCAGATTGTATATCGATTAGGTTCCTTTCAGATTACGCTGATACAATAGCTCCCTACTTAGCAATCAAATACAACCGCTCGCTCACCGATAGATCTGTACCTACAGATTGGAAAATTGCGCAGGTCGCACCATTGTTTAAGAAGGGTGTTAGGAGTAATCCATCGAACTACAGACCTATATCATTGACGTCAGTTTGCAGTAGGGTTTTGGAGCGTATACTGTATTGAAACATTATGAATCACCTCGAAGGGAACGATATATCGATACGCAATCAGTATGGTTTCAGAAAACATCATTCTTGTGCAACGCAGCTAGCTCTTTATTCGCACGAAGTAATGGCCGCTATCGACAGGCGATTCCAAGTTGATTCCGTATTTCTAGATTTCCGGAAAGCTTTTGACACCGTTCCTCACAAGTGACTTCTAATCAAGCTCCGGGCCTATGGGGTATCGTCTCAGTTGTGCGACTGGATTCGTGATTTTCTGTCAGGAATGTCGCAGTTCGTAGTAATATACGGCAAATCATCGAGTAAAACTGAAGTGATATCAGGTGTTCCCCAGGGAAGCGTCCTGGGACCTCTGCTGTTCCTGATCTATATAAATGACCTGGGTGACAATCTGAGCATTTCTCTTAGGTTGTTCGCAGATCATGCTGTAATTTACCGTCTAGTAAGGTCATCCGAAGACCAGTATCAGTTGCAAAGCGATTTAGGAATGATTGCTGTATGGTGTGGCAGGTTGCAATTGACACTAAATAACGAAAAGTGTGAGGTGATCCACATGAGCTCCAAAAGAAATCCGTTGGAATTCGATTACTCGATAAATAGTACATTTCTCAAGGCTGTCAATTCAACTAAGTACCTGGGTGTTAAAATTACGAACAACTTCAGTTGGAAAGATCACATAGATAATATTGTGGGGAAGGCGAGCCAAAGGTTGCGTTTCATTGGCAGGACACTTAGAAGATGCAACAAGTCTCTACAGAGACAGCTTGCACTACACTCGTTCGTCCTCTGTTAGAATATTGCTGCGCGGTGTGGGATGCTTACCAGGTGGGATTGACGGAGGACATCGAAAGGGTGCAAAAAAAGGGCAGCTGTTTTGTATTATCACGTAATAGGGGAGAGAGTGTGGCAGATATGATACGCGAATTGGGATGGAATTCATTAAAGCAAAGACGTTTTTCGTCACGGCGAGATCTATTTACGAAATTTCAGTCACCAACTTTCTCTTCCAAATGCGAAAATATTTTGTTGATCCCATGTGGAAGTCACCTACAGCACTAACGCAAGTGAAATACAGCGTACTGATTCTTCAGACACACTGATGAGAAAGTAAAGGAAAACTCCGCGTTCTGGCTCTGACGAGACAATAGGGACCGACGGACCGCCGTGCCACCCTCAGACAATGGCGCCATTACACGTGTTGTGGTGGGGCGTGGGCCAGCACACCGCTCTTCCGGCAATTGGTGACTTTGTTGACCTTGCAACCGCTGCTTCCCACGCACGTAGATCCTCAGTTGGCCTCGCGAGGCTGAGTGTGCCTCGTTCCAGTCCTCCCACGAAGGAAAAATACCTGACAGTGCCAGGAATCGAACCTGACCCATTCGTGTAAGAAGCAGATACGTTGATCCCTTGCCTACCGTACTCTGAGGAGCCAAGATACTATTGCCATTGCTCACCGGCTTACTGAATTCCCTTTGGTGACGGTGCTGCAACGTGACCAGCAATGTTGTGTTCTACCAAAACTGCGGTACATAAATGACGTTAGTAAATAATAGATTTATCGATAGTATTTGCCAAACTGGTAGGGAAAGAAACAGAAATGATTCTGTAACAGACAAACTTGTTTCCTTTTTTTCGCATATAAGTAAAGCCACCTGTAATTCAGTGTTAGTCCATCATGATTTTATATCCTTACAGTACCTAAGTTCCATTTTACAGGTAATAAATATTAGTTGACCGCATAACTTTTGCGCTTTCATGTAACGAAAGAAATGCATTTTGATGCAAGTACAATTATTACCCACAAACATAAAAAACATCACAGTTATTGTTGTTATTTTGTACTCAATAGCATCTGCTTCATCATGATCAAAGGGAAGAAATTCCTGTTGTTATTGACATACGATAAAGCACTTTATGAATAATAGAAACACGTTTTATATATGTTCGACGAAGTATCGAAGCGATTTTTGATATACTTTTCTTTTGTTTTTCTTTTATTTTACCTTTTCGTTGAGGAAATTGCGTTTTCTAACATTGTATGACATATCAGTACGGTTTTCCTTACTTTTAACTCAATATCCCTCTGTTTCATGTTGCAAATCAACAATTTTCGAATAAAATCTCAATTAAACATTTATGCCTCTTCTAGATAAATTCTTAGAAAACATACTGTTAAAATTTGCTGTGGTTATTTATCATTTATTATTGTCTATCTTGGAAATGGAGAAAGACATCAAGAAAATTTTCGAGGCTGTCCGAGACCGCGATCTTAAGAATATATCATAATAATTTCAGCCATTTGCTGTGGATAGGGTGCTAGGTTTTCGTCCTCTAGTGAAGGTGAAAATACAGTATAAAAAAACCCTCCTCAGTTTTCATATCGATATTGTTTATTGTTACGTAACAGACAGGAGGGTAAGTATGTAGAGCAAAATTGTTCTGTAGTTTACATGGCTCTTCGTATATCCTCACTCAGTCTCTAGACGGTTCACCGGTTCCGGTTTTCAGGGACTGTAGTTGCATACATAAGGAAAGCGATCGTTATTAGGTAACGCCTGACAAGTATGCAACAAACCCAACATACAGGTAACGCGGGTACAGGCTTTAACTGACCAAAACTACCAGGAGAACTACCTTCGTCTATGCTTATTTACGGTAGTGTGCGGTAGCCTACGGTAGTTTTACAACTCTAGCGAGCAGTTAAGCAAAGTGTACAAGTGGAGCAGCTACGAATAGAGGAACCATTCAACCCACAGTATGAGTAATCAACTAAGATACGCGACCCCGACAGAGGGCAGCTTGTTATGCTGTGATGCCAGGAAAACCGGCCGCTGTGGCCGAACGGTTCTAAACACTTCAGTGCGGAACCACGCGGCTGCTATTGTCGCAGATTCGAATCCTGCCTCGGGCATGGATGCGTGTGATGTCTTTAGGTTAGTTAGGTTTACGTAGTTCTAAGTCTAGGGGACTGATGACCTCAGATGTAAAGTCCCATAGTGCATAGAGCCATTTGAACCATTTGATGGCAGGAAACGAGTATCCAGGAATTGGCAAAGTTTGTTGGCTGCTCACGTGCTGCTCTCATGAGCATCTACGCAAGGTGGTTGAAGGATGGTCAGACCACGAGTAGGCGACAAGGTGTTGGATGTACACGCCTCGTCACAGAATGTGGAGGTCGGCGGCTGACGCCCTGTGTGAAGCAGAACAGGTGACGGTCTGTGGTGATTCTGACGTCACGGTACAGTGTTGGTGCAGGCACGAAGTGTTTCGGAGCACACCGCTGTTGAATATGGGGCTCCACAGCATCGGACTCCTACGGATTCCCATGTTGACACGATGACATGGTCTACTGCCTTTAACTGAGTATATGCGTCCTGAGAATTTATTCGTTCGAACTAAGTGCAGAAATCACTAAGTTTGACCATTCCAATTATTAGTGATAGTCAACATACAGTTCCACATTTGTTATTCGAATACGTTTAGCTAACGTTTTTAGACGGAAAATGTTTATAGCTGTTGATGGAAAAGGACAATTTTTTAAAAGGAAGTACTTTTCGACAGTAGATACAAGTATTAAAATAATTATTAGCCTGTTAGCGTAAGAAAGTAAAGTTCTGTGCCGGTTTTTAAACGAGAACGTCAGACACTAATATAGTTTTGTTCTCATTGGCAGCCACTTCGCTGACAAGTGATGAGTTTGTCTCCTGTAGCATATAAATTTTATAACTGTACACAGCACATGTCTCTGAAATTGTTCTTCACCAGTGGTATTATGTTAATGGTTTACAGCAAGAGGTGTTTCCTTCTTTAGTTGACTGAGATATTATTACTGATAAAGCTGTTCAATGTTCGCGTAGCGGCTTCCAATGGAAAAGTAGAACCGGCTAGTTCTCGAAATTTCAAAGAAAGACGCGGCACGTACAGAATTTTTCCTGCTGGAGAACTGGAGAATTAACACGGTTTTTTTTTTTTCCTAGCTTTAACGTGTATCTTTGCCGAAATACCTGAGCTGACATAACCCTGTAAATTGCAAAATTATACAAAGTTCGTCTTGCTTCCTCTTCTTCGTCTTCTTCCGGAGCGCTACAGCTCTTAGGGCTCTTTTCCTCCAGATCAGTACTAACACTCTTGCATTGCAGGTATTCTATGCGCAGCATGGCATCATCAACCTTAATACTTGCTACTTTTTCAAATTGCATCCACTGGAGGCATTTAAATTCTTCAATAAGCTTGAACCATTTCCTTTTTTCACGAAAAACTTTACACTCCTCGTAAAATTCCAGTTTCATGCGACAGTTCAGTGAGTTTTCTACTTCTAGAACTAGGAATTCATCAGTTAACCCACAGTTCCTTAGAAAATGAACCTCCCATACATAAAACAGCGCCAACGTCTGATTATTTTACAAATGACTAAAATGTCTGATACTCTCTGCAGGCTGTGTCATGAGTAGATTCGGTAGTAGCAATAAATTAAAACGCCATGCATAATGCTTAAGTTTTACTACATTAACAGCGAAAATGTAATAACCAATCAACTAGCCGGCCGAAGTGGCCGTGCGGTTAAAGGCGCTGCAGTCTGGAACCGCAAGACCGCTACGGTCGCAGGTTCGAATCCTGCCTCGGGCATGGATGTTTGTGATGTCCCTAGGTTAGTTAGGTTTAACTAGTTCTAAGTTCTAGGGGACTAATGACCTCAGCAGTTGAGTCCCATAGTGCTCAGAGCCATTTGAACCATAACCAATCAACTCCTTTCTTGTGACCATTTTTATGGGAAACGGGGGGGGGGGGGGGGGGCGAGGGCATGAAAAAGCTTTGCAAAGGTTTGAAACTATCTGAAATAATATTTAAAGTTTGTAGCAAGTCGATAAGTGCTATTATTCTCAAATACTGGACGACTATAGCCCGGATATTTGCTCACCATCAGTTACGCTACCTCAAAACAATCACACAGTTTCTAACAACAATACTTGTTTTATTCTGTTCATCTTTCAACATAAGTATATACTTCTTTATGAATAGAATATGGCAGCATTTTAAATTTTTAAATTTTGTCAATAATAACGCGAAATATTGCAGATCAAATGACTTGTTGCTCCTGGAACTCGTTAGACAGGCAACATGCAACAGCAAACGGATACTGGGTTCCAGGTTCCCGGGTAGTTACTCAGTAATGTAGACTTTTCAGTCTATACTTTCAGAGATACAAGAGGAGAAAAAAACTGTTCCGCGAACTTCAACAATGGAATAATACTGTCCCTTTATTGCAGACATATTGCAATAAGATATAAATATCGTGAAGTGAAACAACCAACAATACGAGTTCCGACTATTTCTCTTAAGAGAATAACCTGATCAATACTGATGCGGATTTAGATTGTCGAAGAGAAAATAAGACTCTAGAGCAGAGAACATTTTAACCGCTCTCTCTACGAAATGAAATAATCTCACGTGTCTAGTTTTGCAAGAACTCAAAACTGCTGGTATTAGTCGACTACGATACTATTGAACCTATGAACGAGGGTGTTTTTCGGTCGGTATATCGTGAGATTGTTCGTGATATTTCACGATGGCATGCATATAACCACTTAACAGTACGTGCACAACTGTCCTAAAAGCATTCACTGTACTAGTTTACAGAAACGTCACCGTCTGTTTCTAACAACGGCCATAGGAGGCCAAGTCCAATAATATCGTAGACCAGTAGTAAGCGTTATTGTTATTGTTACTGTTGTTGTTGTTGTTGTTGTGGTCTTCAGTCTGAAGACTGCTATGATACAGCTCTCCACGCTACTCTATCCTCTGCAAGCTTCTTCATCTCCGAATAACTACTGCTACCAACATCCATCTGAACCCCCTTACTGTACGCAACTTTCGGTCTCAGTCTGTAATTTTTACTGCCTACACGAAACTAACCATCACCTGACGTCTCAGAATGTGTCCTATCAACAATCCCTTCTTTCAGAGAAGCTATGTCACAAATTTCTTTTCTTCCCGATTCTCTTTACTACTTTCTCATTACTTACACAATCTACCCATTTAATATACAACATAGTTCTACATCACCACATTTAGGAAGCTTCTATTTTCTTTACGCCCAAACTGTTCATCGTCGACGTGTCACTACTGAACGAGGTTAGAATCGAGACGAATGTTCTCAGAAAAGACATCCTTAAACTTAAATCTATATTCGATGTTAGCAAATTTCTCTTTTTCAGAAACGCTTTTCTTGTAATTGCCAATCTACATTTTGTATCCTCTCTACTTAGGGAAACGTAAGATATTTTTGCTGCCCAAATACCAAAACTCATCTACTACTTTTGGTGTGTCATTTCCTTATCTAATTCCCTATACATAGCCTGCTTTATTTCGGCTATATTCAGTTCAAAAAATCGTTCAAATGGCTCTGAGCACTATGGGACTTAACATCTTAGGTCATCAGTACCCTGTAACTTAGAACTACTTAAACCTAACGAACCTAAGGACATCACACACATCCATGCCCGAGGCAGGATTCGAACCTGCGACCGTAGCAGTTCCGCGGTTCCGGACTGCAGCGCCTAGAACCGCAAGACCACCGCGGCCGGCTACGTTCAGTTACCACTATTTTTCTCTCGTTAATATGCACCTTCAACTCTCATCAACAGACTGTCGTTTCCGTTCAACTGCACTTCTAATTCCTTTGCTATCTCTGACAGAATTATAGTGCCGCCAACAAACCACAATGTTTCTATTTCTTCTCCCTCGAATTTAATCGTCTTTTCACATTTCTCCTTGCTTTCCTTCACAATTGGCTCGTTGTAGATAGTGAATAACATCGTGGATAGGCTAACGCTGCCTCACTCCCTTATTAACCACTGCTTCCCTTCCACGACACCTCGACTCCTATAACTGCTGTCTGGCTGCTGTACAAGTTTTTAATAGCCTTTCGCTCCAAGTATTTTACACCTACTGCCCTCAGCATTACAATGAGAGCATTCCTGTCAACACTATCAAAAGCTTTCTGCAAATTCTATAAACGTAGGTTCGCCTTTCCCTAACCTATCACCTAAGATAAGTGGTATCCCGCGTCTTCCAATATTTATCCGGAACCGTAAGTTATCTTTCCCGAGTCACTGGTAAGCAATATGAACTACTTCTAGCTGGGGTGGGCACTCACAGCTAGGTGAAAACGAGATTACGTCTGGGTGCGATTACCTTTTCTGGTATTTCACAGCGCACTCAAAGCCAGCGCAGATGTTCACTCTGTTAAACCTTGCCATTGACCAAACTACAACGGTGGCCATCACGTAGATTTCGTACATGCGGGAACCTCCCTTTGCGTAAAACAATTCCATGTGCAATTTTGTAATGTCACAGCTTCATAATTTTCATCCTAGCAAAATACAGACCTTGAGAATAGGTTGTTATCCGCCCTGGTTCAGTTTTGAACGTTGGTTTCTGCAAGAGGCTAACACATAACCCGAGTCTCCTCAGGTTGTTCGCTTTACGGGTGTGGTTCACTTTAGTGGAGAAGGCATGTAACCTCCTTGTGTGCGCCTACAAAAATCCACGCAGAGTGTTTGGCAAGGTTATAAGAAACTTCCTGCCAGATTAAAACTGTGTGCCGGACCGAGACTCGAACTTAGGACCTTTGCCTTTCACGGGCAAGTTCTCTACGAACTAAGCTACCCAAGCAGGACTCACACCCCGTCCTCACAGCTTTAATTATGCCAGTACCTTGTCTCCTACATTCCAAACTTCACAGAATCTCTCCCGCGAAGCTCTTCACAGAAGCTCCGAGTTTCGGTTCGGCACACAGTTTAAATCTGCCAGGAAGTTTCATATCAGCACACACTCCGCTGCAGAGTGAAAAATCTCATTCTGGAAGATTATAAGAGATAATCTTCAGTAACGCTGTAAGCCAGTATCCTGCGTGATGTTTTCGTTCAATACTTCCTGTTAGTTCTATTCGGTACGGATCCTACTCACTTGAGCAATGCCCTAAGACGGGAAGTACACGAGATTTTTAAGCAGTTTTCTTTGTGGAACTACTGCACTTTCGCTTCGAAGTCTGCTGCCTGCTTTACCCATGACTGAGACAATGTCATCATTTGTTTCGCATCCCAGCAAATGATACTTTTGGCTATTTGCATGTTTTGAAAAAAAATATCTTATTGTTGTGTTACGCAGCAGAGGCAGGGAGGAGTTACTTTATGCTTGCAAGACGTGGTCATAGTTGCAGGACCCGAATCTCTCCCGCATGCAGGCTAACAAGTCCACATTGCGTGTGCAGGGGATAAATTATTTAATCATGTTAGTTGCTTGGTAACTAATTTCTCTTGCACGACAAATTCTTCACCAGCTAACAGCCACCCAGTCCACCCCTCCACTCCTGGCCATACAGCAAAATTGTGCAATAATGTTAGTTTCCCTCAATTCGGATAGCTACCCCTACCCCTGCACTAACCTTCAGAACTTTTGTTAACATCACGTTCCAGAAGATTCTGTTCTCTTCCATGAGCAGTTTGTCGTTCATATTACACTTCCATACATTAAAAATATATTTTCTGTTTCCCAGAAACGCTTTTCTTGCTATTGCTACTTTGCACTTTATACCCCTCTACCTCCGGCGTGATCAGCTGTTTCACTGTCCAAATCGCAGAATCCGTCTGCTACTCTTAATTTACCATTTCCTAATTTAATTTCGTCAGTGTCGTTGGAAATAATTTGGCAACAATCCATTACCGTTGTTTAACTTAAGTTAATATTCGTCTGGTAGCCTCATTTTAAAACAGTATCAGTTCCGTTGAACTGATCTTCCTTATACTTCGCCGTACCTGTCAGAATTCAAATGTCTTCGGCAAACATTTACTTTCTTTTTTTCTTTTCTTTGCACTTTAATTCACTTTCCGTACATCTCGATGGTTTCCTGTGCCACCTGTTCAATGGACAGGTTGAATAACATGGGGATACGCTAGAATCCTGTCTCACTCTCTTATCGGCTACTACTTTCATGTGCGTCCACTCATAAAACTACCATAGGGTTTCGGTACAAGTTATAAATAACCTTCCTCTCACTGTATTTTATCCCTGCTACCTTCAGAATCTCGAAGAAAGTACTCCAGTCAACATCGTCAAAAGACATTTCTACGTCTACACATACTAAACATGTAGGATCGTCTACATTCAGTACATTTCGTAAGATAGGTCATATTCTCAGAATTAACTTGCGTTATCCTATACCTCTGCGGAAATCAGATTTGCTTGTCCATACACAACGAAAACACGTCCTTAATTTGTAACCAGCACTGACTATTTATCTAAAAAATAAATATGTCGCTAACCAAATCTGAGTAAAATTTGTGTGCGCACAGTCCAGATTCCCGCCGTATATTTTTCGTGAAAACGTCGCGATAAAATAGTGACAAGGGTTTCGTATTAATATGCAATCTAATTATCAACCTCAAAAATGGTTCAAATGGCTCTGAGCACTATGGGACTTAACATCTGTGGTCATCAGTCGCCTATAACTTAGAACTACTTAAACCTAACTAACCTAAGGACATCACACACATCCATGCCCGAGGCAGGATTCGAACCTGCGACCGTAGCGGTCACGCGGTTCCAGACTGAAGCGCCTAGAACCGCACAGCCACACCGGCCGGCATTTATCAACCTCCTTTAATACAGTGGTTACAAAGAATAGTATAATAGCTGCAGAATAGATAAAACACAAATTTCGGCTTTCGCTGGTCGCTGTACGCACGTTGGACCAGCTACGTAATCTCTTTGCGCCGTTTCTTCATTTGCCATTATCTCGTCACTGGACTTTACATGCTTCTTGGATTCCTTTCGACGCCGGCTTTTCTATAGTTCTGAACATATTTCCCGGTCGTATCTTTCATTGTTTCCTAATTTCAATTTAAAACCGATTTTCACTTACAATTCTGGCGAATATTTTTTTGTTTCACTTTTGGTGCTAGTAGAGATTTGTAAGCTCTTCAAGATGTCACCCGAATCAGTATCCTGCAGAAACGACTTTACACATTACGTTAAGTTGTAACTTTACACGAAGCACATTCGTAACAGTCACGTTCATTGCTCCTACGCTGTTACGATGGCGCCACTGGCAAAACAAATGCTGCACGACAACAGGGTACAGATATGATCTGTCCGTAGCAGTCCCAACCATTGTTTACGCATTATTAATGTGGTAGATATCGGCGATTCAGTTGTGACGGTATTTTATCACACGAGAAGGTTCGACCGACTAGCAAATAGACGTTTTCACTTCAGGAAAAATCAGCATGCATAATGTCGAAACTGCGTATTCTCTGGAGTCCTCAATGTTTTTTACTGTAAGATTCCGTATGAAACTGGAACACACTGAAGAGGGTACGAGTTAAATATAAGTGTAGTTAGTGTGTTAATATTGCTAGCGTTGCTGTAACATAGGAGAGGATAATAAATCTGGCGTCTGCGTTGACAAAGCGCCCCCGTGTTCTTCCAACGGATAATTTTGACGGAGGCAAAAAAGATCCTGTGATTTATGAGGGCCGCGGTGAAACGCGTTGAGGGAGACTTCGTTAATTAATTGGAGGCTAGAGCGAGCAGGCGACGGTGGGGTGTCGGGGACGGATGGTTTACAGTTGGTTCAGAAAGACAGCTGGTGAGCGACAGTCGAGTGAAACCTAGGTCGCTCCCTTCGTCCACCTGACGCAAAAGGCAGAAGACACCGGCGGCCGGTAGATGCAGTTTTCCTTGACTTCCGGAAGACTTCCGCTCTGCTGCTTAGAGAATAAACTAAGAAAAAAAAAAAGTTCAAATGTGTGTGAAATCTTATGGGACTTAACTACTAAGGTCATCAGTCCCTAAGCTTACATACTACGTAACCTAAATTATCCTAAGGACAAACACACAGACACCCATGCCCGAGGGACGACTCGAACCTCCGCCGGGATCAGCCGCATAGTCCATGACTGCGGCGCCCTAGACCGTTCGGCTAATCCCGCGCGGCAATAAACTAAGAGTGTGCGGTATATGAGCCACGTGTGACAGGAGCCAAGAATTACTATCAAACATAAGACAGCATGTAATTATCTTAGAAGAGAAATCTTCACACGTAAAAGTATTTTCGTCCATACCCCAAGGAAGTGTTAAAGGAACACACCGTTTCACAATATACAGGGTGTAGATTTTAAGTTGACAAACCAGAATAACTCGAAAAATAAGCTTAACACGAAAAAATGTGTAGAATCCAAAGTTGATTATTTTCGAAGGAGACATCTGCTGATGCTAAAATTAGCCCACCACCCCAGCCCCATGGGGGTAAGGCGAGAGGCAACTTTAAAATTTCAACTGGGAACCCCATTTTTTTATTGCACAATCAGATTCTATATAAAAAAACTACGTTCATTTTGTCTTAAACATTTGTTTCCATTCTTGGTAGTTGGCGCTGGAATTCAAGAAAATCCAGGTTCTCATTTCTGCGTGGAAAATGGTTACGGATAGATAAGAAATACTCATTTACTTCGTAAATTTTGATTCACTAAAACTAAAACCTTCCCTCTCCCCAGAGTTTTACAAATGTTGACCCAAATATTAATTTTTTCCACAGATTCGGATAAGTTTAGGGTCAACATCTGTAAAAATCTAATTCCTCTCTCTCAAACCCCACCCTACGGGGAGAGAGGGAGAATTATAGCTCTAGCGAATCAATATTTACGAAGTAAACAAGTATATTTTTATCTATCCGTAACCATTTTCCACGCAGAAATGAGAACATGGATTGTCTTGAATTACAGCGCCAACTACCAAGCATCAAGTCACATGTTTAAGACAAAATGAACGTAGTTTTTTTATATAGACTCTGATTCTGTAATAAAAAATCGGGGTTCCCATTTGAAATTTTAAAGTTGCCTCTCGCCCCACCCCCAGGGGGCTCGGATGGCGGGCTAATTATAGCATCAGCAGATGTCCCCCTCGAAAATGATCATTTGGATTCTACACATTTTTTCGTATGAAGCCTATTTTTAGAGTTATTCTGATTTGTCAACTTAAAATCTACACCCTGTATATGAATGACCTAGTGGATAAGGTCAGAAATGCCATGAAGCTTTTCATGAGTGATTCTGTGAAATACCGAGATGTTGCAATATCAGGAAACTGCACCAGCTGATGATGTACATAAATAATCGCAACGCGTATAGGTGGAAAGGTCCTTAATCGTATGATCGTATGGATGCCTAAATCATTGGAATCATTCATAGCCATTAATTATCTGAGAGTATTCGTATAGTGTGTTTAAAACTCAAACTATCGGATAAAACTAACCTCAAGTTAAGCAGATGTTAAACTGTGATTCATTTGAAGACTCCTCAGAGAGTGTAGTCATGCTACAAAGGGGATATCTAATTTGGATCAATAGTCAAATATTGCTCGTCAGTGCGTGGTGCGTACCAGGTAGGATTGAGAGAGAAAACAGAGCAAATCCAAAGAAGAACAGCACGTTTCGTCACAGGTTTATTTACCAAGTGCAGAAGTGTAATAATGATACTAAGCAAACTCCAGAACTACATGGTACAGGAGTGGCGTTGCGCATCACCCTCTAATTTGCCTGTTGTAATTCCGAGAGCATACCATCCTGGCAGAATCAGTCGGTATGTTGCTTTCTCTTACGTATGTCTAGCGAAAAGACCATGAAGATAAAATGAGAGGAATCCAAAGTCACACGGTGGCCTATCAGAAATCGTATTCATCGCATAGCGTTCATGACTGGAAAATGATAGAGGGGAACTGGCAATGATATCCTCCACCACATTCTGTAAGGTGGCTTGCGGAGTGTAGCTGTAGCTGCATCTCGCTGGATCCATGACAATGGATCAAAACTAAATAGTTACAGAGTTAGATATAATCGTAAGCAGCCCCCAACGCGTTCTTGAAGATAGCAAGATTGCAATGCACGTGTTTTCTGTTGTCTCCGTATGACCTGTTACGAGGAGTTAAATTAATTGAAATTAAATGACCCTGCATCTAAACTTCCATGCTCTGGAAGCCACTCTAAAGGCGCGTGATAGAGGGTACTTTGCGTTATTTCTCGTATTGAATTTTGTTGCTGTTCCAGCACGAGAAGAATCAATAACTGAATTGGCCCACACCGGGCAGGATGTAGGGAAACTAAAGCCCAGATAGAGGAGGAGGAGGAGGAGGAGGAGGAGGTGGAGGAGGATGATCAGGAAGAGGAGAAGGAGATCGGCGTTTAATGTTCCGCCGACAACGAGGTCAAAACGGACGGAAAGCGACCGTTCGCTTTCGAAGAATCCATCCCTTCGTTTGCCTTAGGCGATTTAGGGAAATGACTGAAAACCTAAATCAGGATGGCCGGACGCGAATTTGAATCGTCGACTTCCCTAATGCGAGTTCAATGTGCTAACCACTGCGCTACCCCACTCGCTGCCCAGACGGACAATGATAAGCAAGTTTATAGAAATGAACATACAGCTGCAATTCTCCTTCTTCGGTGCATAAATACACAGCACAAGAAACTGTCCAGAATGAAGCCTCTGTCTTTGAAATGGATGAGATACGTAGGGCCGGTGGATCGTCAGCCAGTGAAAACTGGATCGCAGTTACTAGAACCAGTGGTTCACGAGGAACTGGTTATCTCTAATTACACAATCACTGTGTCGGGCCAAAATACCTAAGTCCCAGAGCCCCGCGCTGGAGTTGCCAAGTCTCCGCGTATCTTACGGGCGACTGCTGGCGTCTCCACACGACATCAGAGACGGAGACTCCAGGCAGGTAGACTGGTGTCGGGCATCAGTATACCAGGAGAGTTTCTGATTGAGGAATCGCACCAGCAATCGGAGTAAGGCCCAGAGAGATCGTGGAGAACTGACCAGCGTAACCGCGCGCCGACCTGAATACTGTTGAATTCCCAGCGTACGGTGGGACCTATTTTCCAGCGCTTGAACCTGCGGAAGCGAGTCGGTCCGCACTAACTGCCTTTTCGAGCGACGTCGCTGCCACCTGTGGGCAAGGCGTAAGCTCGGAACTGCAGTGGACCGCCTTAGAAGCCCCTGCGACTTACGCCTTAGACCACCCGCAGAACAGTGCTGTTATGCTGGACGAGTAGGAGCCCCTTCATTACAAGAATGACTGCTTAACACTCCCACTGCCAGGATTGTTTTGTTCCACTCAGTACCAAGGTGGGGGGAAGGGGGGGGGAGAGGACGCGGGGCGGCACAAAGACCCCAAGTTATTTACACACGATATATTGCCAGTATTTTAATGAACTGACATTAAAACATAGAATACAGTAGGTCAATGTAACAGTCGAACTTCTATTTTCATTGAAATTACATTCAAGAAACAAAACGAATTTAATGGAGGTCATATTCAGCCCCTGGTTTTCAGTGCAAAAACCCATGAATAATTTTTAATGTGTTGTCAATACAAAACTGAACGAAACAGCATGGCATGCAATTGACTCAGATGAAGAAAGACATATATTTTGAAAATAAGGGAGGTAGAATTTCCTTATGTGCTTATGGACTCATATTGAACCCAGTGGTACTACGAAGAGCACAACACCACGTGTGACAAGAAACGCTAACAATGAGAACAAAAATATGCAGGAAATATTTTCATTGTTGCAGTTGCTTTGTCTATCTCTATGTTCAACGTTAAATTCATTATTCAATTTTCATAAATCTTACGTTCAAGAAAAAAACAAACAAACAATTTAAATGGGAGCCATGTTGACCCTCAGTGGTATTCAGTGGAAAAATCACGAATAAATTTTAATGTGTTGTAGATATAAAAATGAACAAGAAAGCATTGGATACAATTGACCCAGTGGGAGGAAGTTATATATTTTGGAAATAAAAGTTTAGAAAACGATGGCGATTTGTGTCTGCAGCAAACTTAATGACTCCATGGTACTAGGAAGGTTAAATGCCTTGGTGGAGAGAGTAGTTAGTCTAATCTTCTAATCTACTTTTCTCAGTCCCTATTGCAGTGATATGTATGGGATGTAGTACATTCCTAGATTCTTCACTTAATACTGCTTCCTGAAAGCTTGTTAACTAAGCCTTAGAGGGATAGTTCATGTCCATAGTCAAGAGTCTGTCACCTGAGGTTCTTCAGATTTGCACTGATGCCCTCTCTTGAGTTAGACATCTGTGAGCACCGTGACTCTCCTCCTTTGTTTACGTTCGGTATTAGCCGTTGGACATATTTCATAGGGGTCGGAACACTCCAGCAAAATTATAAAATTTTATGCATGACTATTCTGTAATCAGTTTCGTTTATAGACTGTCTGCATTAACCAAGTATCCACCTAACAAACTGAAGTTTGCCACCGGCCTCACCTAAGGCAGAGCCTTTGTCATCCTTGGGTATGTGACAGTACCTCCCTTTATACCTTCTGTATGTATGGTTTACTTGTTATTTATGTTGTCTTCCCTGTGGCAACACTTTATTAATGATATATTGATTAATTACGTTGCAATATGTCTCCGAATTTAAGGTAACAGTAGAGACTGTTTCGAAACATCGTTCCTGTCATATCGCTGAATATTGACCATTCCTGCTGGTACATCCTGTAAAGTTTATTAGAGGAGATACAGCATTGCTCGGCCGAAAACGATGCATCAGCAAGTTAACTATTGCTATCATGAACCCAAGGAATGAAAATTACCAGATCTTTAGTACGAGGGTTGTAACTTAAATAGTGGCAACTGTTCTTTCACAGCCGATACAAAATAGTTACATGTTTGCACCTGTTACTGTCCTTCAAAATAGTCAGCAGCGTTGTGTAGAACCCGTTGCCAGCGATGTGGAAGGCGGAGCATACCGTTAGCAGAGCCTGTTCTGTTGATAGTGCGAATGGAGCGGTCTGCTGCCTATCGAATCTCTGGAACAGTTATGAAGCGATTGCCACGAAGTGGTTCCTTCATCTTTGGAATCAAATCAAAGTCACAGGGACTTAAGTCCGGGGAGTATGGTGGATGATACAGTACTTCCCAGTCCCATCGACCGAACAGAGCAGCCACAGCTCGAGCAAAATGTTTGGTGTGTTGCGCAGAAAGTGTCGCCGCTTCTTTCGCAAAGCTGGTCGCAGGTGGTGCACCAAAAATGAACAGTAATACTGGCCACTGACGGTGGCATTCGCTTCAGAACTGTTCCAGAGATTAGACAGACTGCAGACCGCTCTATTGGCACCATAAACAGAACAGGTTCTGCTAACGGCATACTACGCCTTCCACATCTCTGGCAACGGGTTCTCACAACGCCGGCGACTAATTTGAAGGACAGTAACAGGTGCAAACACGTAACTCTTTTGTATCGGTTGTGAATAAATAGTTGCCACTATTTAAGTTTTAGCCCTCAAACATTTTTAACTTTAATCGTGCCAATAGATACCTACTAGTACTTGCTTACTTTCCATGGAATTAATTGTGCTGTTCCTTTTTAATAAAAAAAAATCAGAGCTTTTGTGTATTCATTCCATTCCCATCTGATGTAAACAAGCAATGATTTTATTGTCTTTCTCAAGTCCTGCTTGGGTGCTTCGACAGCTGTCTAAATGTCTTCTTCTTCAGCATTTATGGTGTGGATCTCTTAGATCCCGCAAGCATCTATGATCTCTACATTCTTCTCTCATCAACATTACGTCCTCTAGAGACTCCACCACCGCTCATGCAACTCGAACTAACGTAAGAACAAACACACATCCATGCCCGAGGCAAGATTCGAACCTGCGACCGTAGCAGCAACGTGGTTCCGGAATGAAGCGCCTAGAATCGCTCGGCCATAGCGGCCGGCTCAGCGTAAATCAGTTATCGTCAAAATGCGGCCCGCACCCCGATCCAAGTATCGATGCGGGCCGCAGTTATCAGCCGTATTTCGTAATAATACGCATCTAGCAACTGACAAGCTTCTCCAGAATCGTCAACAGCTTTCTAAGAGTGTAGTTTTCCTGCTGAGCAACAAACAGCAATCCTTACAGAGACAGTAATATTTTAAGAAATGTTTAATTTAATTGACGTTGGCGAATTCGGTAGTTAGTTAAGTAATATTTGCCGCTTACCTTAGGATCAGAGGGTTAAGTAGGGCGGCCACTTTCGGATTAGAGGATGTGACAGGGGGAATTTTTTGTTTGTTTTCCAGTACTGACTACTAACTGATGTGACCGACTCGTACCGATAAATGCTATGATATACTGTAAATTTCAAATGGAAGTAACATGGATTCGTGAATGGGCATTAGGGAGGTCGTCATCTTGAAACGTGGTACGTATTTGTTGTAAGGAATATAGAACTAAATTAAATCTGTTGTGATACAGTGCAGTGAGTAGAAGAAAAAAAGACATTCAAAAATTTTGCTGTCTCTCATGTTGCATAATGCGTTTAAATATACGAGAGTAGTCCCAAAAGTAAAGTCTCCTTTTTTTATAGTTACGTAGACCTGTTTACTTCTACAGCGGTTTACATCAGTTTACAGCTTGGACATTTAGCTAGTTTTCGACATAATCACCATTTCTGTCGATGCATTTTTGTAGACGCTGTGGCAGTTTTTGTATGCCCATGTCATACCAACTTGCCGCCATGCTCTTCAGAAAGTTATGAACCTCTTCTTTCACCTCGTCATCGGAGCTGAATCGTTTTCCGGCCAAATGTTCTTTTAACCTTGGGAACCGGTGATACTCACTGGGCGCCAAGTCAGGACTGTAGGGTGGGTAGGTGATTATGTTCCACTGAAACTGTTGCAGGAGAGCAACGGTTTGCCGAATGATGTGTGGGCGAACGTTGTCATGGAGAATGTGTACGCCCTTGCTCAACATTCCTCTTCTCCGGTTCTGAATTGCCCGTTTGAGTTTTTCACAATTTCACAGTACCTGTCAGCGTTAATTGTGATCCCAGCGATTCAGCTCCAACGATGAGGTGAAAGAAGAGTTTCATAACTTTCTAAACAGCATGGCGGCGAGCTGGTATGACATGGGCATACAAAAACTGACACAGCGTCTATAAAAATGCATCAACAGAAATGGTGATTATGTCGAAAAATAGCTAAATGTTCAAGCTGTAAACTGATGTAAACCACTGTAGAAATCAACAGGTCTGCGTAACTATAAAAAAATAGGAGACCTTACTTTTGGGAGTGTCCTCGTAAGTATAATTACTTTATTATTAAGTAGGTATAGGCAACACACCACCACTTTGTCAAGAAATAACAGTGACACAGCTTTGAGGACACTGAGGGTGGCAGCAATCTGAAAGTATTCCGAGTAGTACCGACTTTGAACGATCAGTAGTTGGGGGCCGCCGGCCAACGTATTGCGTCCCTACTATGGCTAGTCTATGGTGGGGGACCTCGTAACATGCTAGTTTATTTAGGTTACCAATCAATGTTAAGTTTGTTACATGTACAGGTTGTGTACCACAATATCACGAGTCCGCGACGTTCCTTTGATGTTCTACTGAGGGACCGAATACCTAGCACAACACGAGCTAGCGCTAGTGAATACGAACCGAACACTACCGAATGCTGTTTCGCTCGCAGTTCGCACTACCGTTCGCACCGAAGAGACTCTGCGTTCGCTGACGCTCGTACGCGTATGTGTTCGCTACGGTGCGAACTGGTCTTCGGAGGAATCACCGTCGTGACGCTGCCCTTTAGGTCGTGGCCTCCTGCCCTTAAGGGCTTGTGCGGACAGCCCTTTCGCCCTGGAGATCGCGGATCCTGCCCTCAGGATCCCGCGAGTGCAATCCTCGGGCGTGCAATTCGCCGCACGGAGCAATAATGCCGACCGCAGCGCCAGCTGGTGCGGATTTAATTAACTAATTAATTAGGGCCCGCCGAGCACAAGGCGAGGCGCAGCGCTGGAGCCCGGGGAGCGGCTGACATCTTGCGCGGGATTGGCCCGCGGAGCCTTTTCTACCACCGCCCCCCCCCCCCATGCCCCCTCCACCTCTGTTTTCCGTCTGCTGGTCTTCAACCTGGAGCCAGAACCGACTGGTCATTCCCGGCCTTTGTGCACCGGCGGCTTCTAATTGGCCGTCCCTGCCCCCTCTCCTCACCTACAGCATCTCTTTGTTGTTTTCACCGGGAGGACGGGGAATCCCCGTGTGCAGCGGCGCTCTACGGCCGAGAGTTTTTAAATTGGTGTTACTCGAGAAATGAGATTTCGTCAGAGAGAGAGATAAAGGGAGAGAGAGAGTTAGAGGGGTGAGGCAGGGATAAATAGAAAGGAAGAGGAAGAAGAACAGAGAGATATTTAACAGGGATCGTCAGGTGGAAGTGCAGAAGACCTGGATAAACGCTTGTCGGTACAGCAGGAGGCGGGGGCAGAGCATTTTACATTTCCGTCTGGTGGATCTGTTTAATCTCTGGGGCTCTGTTGACTACGCTACGAATTTAAATTGCTCTCCGCACTAGAGCGGTTTTCTCCTGTAAGCGTTATAAAGCTGTGTAACGAAACGACGTATTGCGAAATATATCTACGTCTCTTCACTGCAACCAAGATTACGGTACGCGGAGGAGAATACTTTGCCTACCACTGTTAGGGGAAGATCGGATGGTGTTGGGCACAAAATCTTTTTCACAACTGTTACTCCCCACTGTCTTAAAACTGGACTAAATAAGTGGAAGTGGTGATAAGATGTATTCTCGTCGAACTCAACAACAGAATAGCTCCTAACTTCATATGTTCTTACTTTCTCTGTATAATTTAAAAATGAATTATGCCGTTTGTCTAGGTTTTTCGTCTTCTGAGGCCGGCCGATGTGGCCGAGCGGTTCTATACGCTACAGTCTGGAGCCGCGCGACTGCTACGGTCGCAGGTTCGAATCCTGGCTCGGGCATGGATGTGTGTGATGTCCTTAGCTTAGTTAGGTTTAAGTAGTTCTAAGTTCCAGGGGACTAATGACCTCAGCAGTTCAGTCCCATAGTGCTCAGAGCCATTTTCATCTTCTGAATTTTCACTATGTCATCCTGTCTACGTGGTCAAATTCTCCGTTATGATCCATGAACGCAGTATGCACTTCACTATTAACTGTAACACGCGCCGGTATTCGTTTCATTATGGCCTTCCAATTACGATACTTTCTGGAAGATGACAGCCAACAGCCGTTAAGTAATGTATGAAATGCGCATTTGAACCATCAGCTGTTGTTATTTTAAACATAAATTTTACCGGTTTCGGTTTTGTACCATCCACACAAAAAATGGCTCTGAGTACTATGGGATTTAATATCTGAGGTCATCAGTCCCCTAGAACTTAGAACTACTTAAACCTAACTAACCTAAGGACATCACACACATCCATGCCCGCGCGGTTCCAGACTGAAGCGCCTAGAACCGCTCGGTCACCGTGTCCGGCTACCATCATTACAGATGAAGGGTTAAAATGATTTAAGCCCCTATATTGCATCAGACATTATTTAAAAAGGTGTAGTGCGTGCCATGAATGTAAATATGTGACACAGGACTTCAAGAGCAAACATCCAAATTCTAAATGTATATAGAGCAATATTTGGATGTTTGCTTTTAAAGAATTTGGGTTTAAAATAACAGCTGATAGTTAAAATATGCATTTTATACCACGATACTGTCCTCCAGACAACAGCGCTACCACAGAGCACTCTGATGTTGCTATTATTCCCGTATGTTTCATTGTCTGATATTCCTAGGAACATTATTTATCCCACTGTATTTCAATGGGCTCCACCCGTCGTTACTTTCGTTTCTGTAACATATTTTACCACTTAGTATTACTCACAAAATTACATTACTCAAAAATTCTTCGATTCAGTCGCATACTGGGCTATTCATAAGTACCGCTGGGGTGGCAGAAGATGGCTGTGTGAAAACTACAAGAAAGACAGGCAGACAGACATCAATTGGCAGAACACCTCTCCAAATTTTAACTCCTATTACTGATCCTCAGCATGGCTACCGTTTGTGGTACGGCAAACGTCTGTATATGCGCATATTTCATTGGTGTCACTGCTGTTGGTGCAACAGCAACAGCCTGCTTGGAAATCTGTTAATTGGCTTGTTAAGTGCAGTTGTGTATTACTTCAGTGTGACAACATGGAGCAGGTCATTTCTCTTAATATTCTAACATGCCTCGCCTTAGTGATGCACTCTACAACTACGCCACAGCGTATAGTACGGATCGTCATTTCGTGAGATGCCGTGTCTGCTGACACGTGTCATTGGTCTATATGTCTTGTAGATGTCGTGCAGTCACCCTCTAGAACCCCAGAGCTACTTAATAGTAACACATTTATTTCCAAAGATCTTATGATCGTATCTTTATTCGCCAGTAAAATATTACAGTATCTACTGCCTTCCGCAATAGTGGGAAAACGATCTTTTCACCTACATCTACTTCTTAACTCGAGAATTTTTCACACAGGTATGCTCTGGTTCTCGCTGTAATATGTATTAGAGTGTTTCCAATATTTTGCCCTGCAGTAGGCCTGTCCAAGATTTACACTCTTTAACAAATAAAAATAAAATAATACTAATAATAATAATAATAATAATAATAATAATAAATTGTAATAATAATAATAATTATTATTATTTGTTCTTTGGATAGGTGATTGAGAGATTAAAATTTACGCCGTGAATTTATTGAGCTTGAGATTTACGGAACGTAGCCAGGGCTCATTATATATTTTTTTCTAGACAAAGTCTGATATCTGACCTCAGCTTCAATCATGACAATGGGGTGACTAAAACTACTAAAATAGAGAAAAGCATACGATTAAATAAAACATATATTCATTACAACATATACATTACGATATGAATGACACTTACGTAAAACTATAGGTAAATAATTACAGATAATTCACAAATAAGCATCAATATGGCTAACTGTGGACCACACAAAATATTTCGTCCTTCTAGGACGACGAATGACATAAGAGTGTAGATGCCTACTGGCTCCGACAAGAGAGCGGTGTTAATTCCTTTATTTTGCTTTCTCTTGTCCTAAAAAATCGATACATATAAGCTAAGTTAAGTAAATTAAACATCGTCTGTGCTCGAGTGCAAATGGTTCCTTAAAACTCCTGGAGCACTCCGGCTTCCCCCGCCAGTACACTATTCCTAGTAGGTGTCAGTGAGACGGCTGTACGCCAAATGCTGAACGCGTGGGAAACTTAGGAAGGCGTGTTTCCAACACGGTATGACTACCTCCAAGAGGCTATAACTACAGCACTCTTTTTATAACGTGAATATGATTTTATCACTGATGTTTACTTTTTAAAACAATTAAACGGGGTCTGTGAGTCCTCCTTAATGCAAACCACTATTGTTATTTATTTATGTATTCATTCCGCAAACTAGTTTCAGCCACAAATATCATCATCATCATCTGATTCTTTAAATATAAAACATGGAGAAAATAGCACAGCTGCAAAACACAGTACAATATTATTACATGCATAGTATTTGTATTTTAAACATTATTTTCTGTGAATACATTCGTAACCCCATTGTTTGTTATATATTACAGTATGATTTTAAGATTGATGTCGTTGCTTACTGCATATTTTCCAAGTTTTTTCAGTTGCTGTTTTTCTCGGCGCACACCTGCAACTGTGTGAGCGGCTCATAGTAAACAAATAGTAAAACGTGAAATTACGTACGTCAGCGTTACACAATTAGGATTGCAGTAGTGTTGTGGATACAGTTTTGGTGTGTACTAGGCTGTTACTTCGTCACTCGTGTAATCACGTTCGTTGGTCGGCTTGCAGATATGTTTATACTTTTACGGCATGACGTGAACCGAGATAAACGGCAACAGAAATAAACAGAAATTATGCCGCGAACAGCGACACCAATCGTAAGATCATGCTTTAATATATAATAAATAAGGTATCATCGAAGTATTCACCGAAAACAATATTTAAAAAAAATCAGTACACATGTAATAATGCTTGAAAGTGTTTTATAACTAAGCTGTTTTAGTTTTAGACCTAAAGAACCCACTGATGATAGCGATATTTGTCGCCGAAACTAGTTTGGGGAATAAATAAACAAATAACAAAAGTGTTTTGCATCAGGGCGGGCTTACAACTCGCATATTATTGTTTTTTCATGCAAACACTTACAAAATGGAAGAGTTTCCAGATAAAGTATTGCTTATTTTTTACTATTCACATTTTTGACAAAGCAATAATTTTTATTACTGTAGTAAGGAAATACATTAGACAGCGATAACACCGTGAGTAGAGCTAAAGAAACCTTTATATACAGGTATTCGACGATAAGTTATGATGTTTATACATTTATATAGATTTTGATTTTAGAATATTTAATATATCTGACCTTATGATTCGTAATACTGTCAAACAAATGGAATTATGCAGATTAAAGTATGTTAAATTCTAGCGTTGGTGGGACTTTGTCAAGTTCATACAGAAGAATAATTCGCACACGTCTTGAACCAAACATTGAGATGACTTAGGTAGCTTGTCTGTGCAGTTGAGGGTATTACTCTTGGGGAATATTTTATATCAGTCTTCTGGATTCCTGGATCGGATAAACAGTTCGAATATCTTGGAATCTCTTTGAGATCATGAGAAGTTTCGATTATTGGAACGTAGTCAGTCATTTCTCGGCCACAAATTACTGCCTTGAGATACAGGAGATTTTCATGTCATGAACTGATTTTTTTCCACAGGATTACTTTCTGTTTGATAGCATCAGTCTTGTCCGCCATCTGTATTATCAAATGATTCTCCCCTTGCATTAATACCCTAAATAAATTCAAATAATTGGTGGTGTCAGACATAAAAGACTTTGCCACCAATCTGCTTAACATTAACACAATTTTTTTTCTGTAATGACCACCATCAGTTCAACTAGTTTTCTCTGTCGTCTGTCAGAAGGCAAGTGCATCATACTGTTCTTCAGGCTGGTGTTGTAATAACGCATTTTTCCAGTTCATAGTAGGGCGTGACATATTAAGCACTCTGCATGGTCTTTAAACCATACGAAAAGTAAGACACTGAACTGTGTGGCTTCCGCACTTCTTCTTTTTTTGACTCGTGCAGAGACCTAGTAGTATTCTTAATACAGAACGTAAATCTTATTTAACGCAACCAACATTGTCAGCGAACTGCTTGACGTCTGACAAGGTGAATATTTCTGTCTAGCGGCGTCCACCTGGAACCCCCGTTCGTGGCGCGCTGTTCGGCCGGGCCTGTGCAAAGGTGAACATTCTTCCCATTCTAATCATTGGTGGAGTGAGAACAGGAAATTTACTACAATCCCACCACATGGCAAGGAACTATCGAAATTTTCTTACAAGCCCCCCTACACAAAGGAACTGACATGTCTTCCACCGATTGTGGTGCTATGAGAACATGCCAATGCAGAACAGTTTTACTGATAAATGCATGAACAATAACCTTTTCTTCATTGAAAAATTTCTCACTACAATATTTTGTGATTAGCACTAGTCCAAACTTAGCATGAAGGCTTTAATGATGAAGCAGTGAAAGTCTGGTATTCACTTGGTCGCAAAACAAGATGCAGTCCAACCAAGGCTCACTTCGTAGAACAATCTACGAAGGTAAGGTCGACAGCTGGTATGTAAATCCCGGGAACTGCCCAAACAGAAGCCAAGACTTGGTGATCATGCTTACAGTCACTGACTGCTTATTTGGTTGGTAGTGGCTGGCGAGCGGCACGGCGTCAAATAATAGCGCAGATTCCGAACGAGGCGCTGCAGACATGCGACTGAGTGGCCCAGAGCTCGGCAGTACATTGCACAGCACAAAGTGCACAGGGTATATAGGAATTATATGGCCCGTGCAAGGTCCGTGCGGCGCATAACCTCTAGAGGCGCTTGCACTTCTGCATGGTGACTAGTCAGCGTATTTCATTGAAGCTGTCTGCTGAATTAACCCCCTGAGTGTTAGGCAGCAAGTATACCACGTTTGTAAGACGGGTTGCAAGGCTGCCGGGCGAGCAGCCTACACATCAGAGAAGCTTCAGACAGTGTCAGACACGTAAGGCTTCTTGAAACTACGTTTTCTGAAGATTGTACTATAAAATTTTTCTCAATAAAAATGTGATAAGTTTTTTTAGTAGCATTATAAATCTCTGTGTCATAAGAATACAAATTCACTGATCTTAAAAAAAATTTTTCCACCCTATGCGTTTCGGTCGTTTAAATTTTTTGAGTGTTGTATCAGGCTTGAAATTATAATGCTAGAAAAGCCGCGTTTGTTCCAAAGTACATTTTAATTTGATCGAAAATACTTATAAAGCTGAGCTTGTCAATCAGCTCACCTAGTTTGTCAAAAGATACGCCTAGTTGTTCTTTGTAGCTGCATCTGCAAACTCGTGAATCCAGCACCTTCGCCCTAAAGGCTTAATGTCTTTTGATAAAAGCGCAGTAAAAATCTTCACCCGCTTTCATTTTTGTCGTGTTAGACCGATTGCATATTAGCTCAATATATTTAAGAACTGACCTTTACTGAACGAGATTTTTTATATGATCGTTTCCTGTTCACCACTAAATGTTTTCGGAACAAATCTTATTTTCTAAGGCAGGGTGTAACACTCCCGTTTAATCTTCTGACTTATCCCGCTCGATCGGGATCTGATAGCAGCCCAAATAGATAATAATTAATGTGACCGTGTACCTAATGGGCTGGCAATCGGATTGGACTGCTACGGAGATGTTACATTCCATTTTGTCCTTCTCAAATGCTGTAATAAAGAAATGTCTGGTGCCAAGAAGAACGACAACACAGCTTCATTAATCAACAACCTATATTCATCACCAAAAACACAAAGTAAAGAGACAGCCACTGCCTTCGTCGTACAGAATTAATAACGGCTAATCTCAGCACAGGTCCTTTCGTTAGTCATTATCATCACACGCAATTCCAATCACTGTAATCCAACACTGCAATCCAACACTGTAATCCAAATGATGCCGGCGCGGTAGACGCGTAATTACAAATATCGGCACAAAAATATCACTGATCACTCTATTAATTATACTTTTTCACCTTCCCGTATATTTCTAACACAAAGGGGTTAAACCACGGCAATGGCCACTCCCTTTGTCGGTACGGTCTTGCATTCCAGCAACAGACCTCCACCCGGCTCGGCCCGCAGCGCGTACCACACTCTACTGTCTCCACACTCGCTCTCGCTCTCGCAACCCGACACACACTATCGATTGTTTGTCCTGTCGACCTGTGCTGACGCAAAACTCATAGTAAGGGCCTACGGACCCCTTACAAGGTTTCGTGGTCACATCATTCTTGTCCCGTAAAAATTAGTCTCTCACCTAATGTATTTCTGTAAATTGAATACGAGGGTTGTCCAGAAAGTAAGTTCCGATCGGTCGCGAAAGGGAAACCACTAGGAAAAGACGGTAATGCTTTGCACAGATGTGTTGGACAGTGTCTCTAGTATCCCGTCGATCGTCTGGCATCGCTCTTTTCAGTTTTGAGTGAACAGTGAGCAGCCGGCCGGTGTGGCGGTGCGGTTCTAGGCGCTTCAGTCTGGAACCGCGCGACCGCAGGTGCCTCGGACTTGGATGTGTGTGATGTCCTTAGGTTAGTTAGGTTTCAGTAGTTCTAAGTTCTAGGGGACTGATGACCTCAACAGTTACGTCCCATAGTGCTCAGAGCCAGTTTTTTGAACAGTGAGCACGTAAATATGTGTAGGGAATAGCGTCTCCCGCCAAGTGCGAGGGGCTGGTTAAAGATTTCGCCTGTGTCATGCAGCCCACATAACACAACTGTCGAGCAGTTCCTTCTTCAACCCAATTCTCGGCCGTACACTGCAGGGCAATGAAGACGCTCCTGCAGCGTTTTCGATGAGACGTGTTTGATCACCCACAATACATTCCGTAATTGGCTCCCCCTGAGTCTCATCTCTGCTCACAAGAACCGCTGGCTATGAAGACAAAAATTTTCCACGGACAACGAACTGCAGACCAGTGCAGATAACTGGCTGAAAGCATAGGCAGCTGCTTTCGATGACGAGAATATTGTAAAGCTGATACTACACTGCGACAAAACTCGAAGTTGGTGCGGCGACTATGTATACAAGCAGGTGGAAGGTGTACCTAACTGCTGCAAATAATACATTTCTAGTTTTCACTGTGGTTCCCATTTCGCGACCGAGAGGAACTTACTTTCTGGACAACCCTCGTATTTCTCAGTTGCATCGCTGATTGTTTTTTCATTGTGTCTAGCTTTTCTATGGCTATTTCGTTTTATTTTCGTCTCATTGATATCCGAACTTCTCTATCTTTACTTGTTAAATAAAAAAATACCATAGAGACTTGTTTGTCTGTTACAACACGAAATTGCTTAGTCCAGCACAACCTGAACGTATTGCTGTTGTAGTTCAAGATCCCCATTATTATTACTTGGGCTGGATATAGTCATAGCCTACAAGTCGCTGAGGCGACAAAAGTCAAGGGATTCCTCCTAATATTGGGTCGGCCCTCCTTTTGTCCGACATAATGTAGCAACTCGACGCAGCATGGACTCAACAAGTCTTTGGAACTCCCCTGCAAGAAATACTGAGCTCAGGAATGGTTCAAATGGCTCTAAGCACTATGGGACTTAACATCTGAGGTCATAAGTCCCCTATAGCTTAGAACTGCTTAAACCTAACTAACCTAAGGACATCAAACACATCCATGCCTGAGGCAGGATTCGAACCTGCGACCGTAGAAAAATATTGAGCCATGCTGCCTTTGTAGCCGTCCATAACTGCAAAAATGGAGGATTTTCTGCACGAACTGACCTCTGTTACGTCCTATAAATGTTCCACGGCAGTCATGTTGGGCAATCTGTGTAGACAATTCATTTGCTCGAATTGTCCACAGTATTCTTCAGCCAGTTGCGGACAACTGTGGATCTGTGAAATGGCGCATTAGCGTCGACAAAAATTCCATCCTTATATGGGAACATGAAGTCCATGAATGGCTGCAAGTGTTCTCCAAGTAACCGAAAAAATCATTCCTAGTCAATGATCGATTCAGTTCGACCTCAGGACACGGTCCATTCCATGTAAACATCGCACACTCCCTGATGGAGCCATCAACAACCTGCACAGCGACTTGTCCACAACTTAGGTCAATGGCTTCATGCAATCTGCACCACACTCGAACTCTGCCATCAGTTGCTACCAACTGGAATCGGGATTCACCTGAACAGGTCGTCTAGGGCCGAAACGATATGGTCAAGAACCCGCAAAAGGCGCTGCAGGCGGTGTCGTGCTGTAAGCAAAGGCACTCGCGTCGGTCGTCTGCTGCCACCACCCATTAACGCCAAAGTTCGCCGCACTGTCCTAGCGGTCGCGATGGTTTCTGTGGTTGTTTCACGCGGTGTTGCTTGTCTGCTAGCACCGACAGCTCTACGCAGACGTAGCTGATCTCGGTCGTTAAATGAAGGCCAGCGCGTTGTCCATTGTGAGAGGCGATGCCTGAAACCTGCTATTCCTGGCACTCTCTTGACACTTTGGATGTGTGTATATTGTATTCCCTAACGATTTCTGAAACGAAATGTCCCATGCATATAGCTTCAACTACCATTCCGCGTTGAAAGTCTGTTAATTCACGTTGTGCGGCGAAAGTCAATTTGGAAAACTTTTCATATGAAGCGCTTGAGTGCAGATGAAAGCTCCGTCCACGCACTACCCTTTTTTTACCTTGGGTGCTATGACGTCCCCTCTCCCCTTTTATTGACGCTGTTGATGTTAAGCCGCTACTGCTACAACTCGGTCCGTGGAGTGGAGACGCGACGCGCAGTGATGGTTGTCTGTCCCCACCAGGTAACGTGGAACAGCACCTCAAAATCTCTAAAGAAATTTGTTCCTCGCGTAAAGTATGGAAGTCCGTTTGCGAGTCCGCACAGTCTCTAATTGTCTATTATGGTTTTATGATGCTTCGCTATACCCGGTTAGTTAGTTATTGCAGTATTGAGTGAATCATTCATCACCGGCGTCGTTTCACACCACTGAAGTGAGGAAAAATTCATTTGCGGTCAAGTATCAGTAGTTGTTACGTTGCTACGCAGAACTGTTCACTACGGCACGATGCAAATCCAAAGATAATCTATAATGCTATCTTGCTTTCGTGCGTCGTGATATTACGAGGGCAGTTCAATAAGTAATGCAACACATTTTTTTCTGAAACAGGGGTTGTTTTATTCAGCATTGAAATACACCAGGTTATTCCCCAATCTTTTAGCTACACAACACTATTTTTCAACGTAATCTCCATTCAATGCTACGGCCTTACGCCACCTTGAAATGAGGGCCTGTATGCCTGCATGGTACCATTCCACTGGTCGATGTCGGAGCCAACGTCGTACTGCATCAATAACTTCTTCATCATCCGCGTAGTGCCTCCCACCGATTGCGTCCTTCATTGGGCCTAACATATGGAAATCCGACGGTGCGAGATCGGGGCTGTAGGGTGCATGAGGAAGAACAGTCCACTGAAGTTTTGTGAGCTCCTCTCAGGTGCGAAGACTTGTGTGAGGTCTTGCGTTGTCATGAAGAAGGAGAAGTTCGTTCAGATTTTTGTGCCTACGAACACGCTGAAGTCGTTTCTTCAATTTCTGATGAGTAGCACAATACACTTCAGAGTTGATCGTTTGACCATGGGGAAGGACATCGAACAGAATAACCCCTTCAGCGTCCCAGAAGACTGTAACCATGACTTTACCGGCTGAGGGTATGGCTTTAAACTTTCTCTTGGTAGGGGAGTGGGTGTGGCGCCACTCCATTGATTGCCGTTTTGTTTCAGGTTCGAAGTGATGAACCCATGTTTCATCGCCTGTAACAATCTTTGACAAGAAATTGTCACCCTCAGCCACATGACGAGCAAGCAATTCCGCACAGATGGTTCTCCTTTGCTCTTTATGGTGTTCGGTTAGACAACGAGGGACCCAGCGGGAACAAACCTTTGAATATCCCAACTGGTGAACAATTGTGACAGCACTACCAACAGAGATGTCAAGTTGAGCACTGAGTTGTTTGATGGTGATCCGTCGATCATCTCGAACGAGTGTGTTCGCACGCTCCGCCATTGCAGGAGTCACAGCTGTGCACGGCCGGCCCGCACGCGGGAGATCAGACAGTCTTGCTTGACCTTGCGGCGATGATGACACACGCTTTGCCCAACGACTCACCGTGCTTTTGTCCACTGCCAGATCACCGTAGACATTCTGCAAGCGCCTATGAATATCTGAGATGCCCTGGTTTTCCGCCAAAAGAAACTCGATCACTGCCCATTGTTTGCAACGCACATCCGTTACAGACGCCATTTTAACAGCTCCGTACAGCGCTGCCACCTGTCGGAAGTCAATGAAACTATACGAGACGAAGCGGGAATGTTTGAAAATATTCCACAAGAAATGTCCAGTTTTTTCAACCAAAATTGGCCGAGAAAAAAAAAGTGTTGCATTACTTATTGAACTGCCCTGGTATTTCGGCAAAACAGTCCTTTCAATTCTCAATGTTCATCAAGTCACTCTTTCAATTAAAATGTTCACAGTTAATTAATTTTGATCATCAACTATCACACAGTTCAATTAATGATGGAGCCAACACGTAAGATTTCCATTACTGAAGAACAATTTTATTGTTCCTTCTTAGTAGCAACTTTATAATAATCACACCACATGCACACCGATGGATCAGATCAATTGTATAATTTTCGTGTGGTCGTATTAATGTTTCCTACTCAAGGCTAATCAGGTATTGCAGTCATCGATACTATGTCCATTCTTCGTATAACTGTTCACTTTGATGAAGGGTGAGTCCAACAATATCATCTCCAATAAGTTCATTAACTCGTCGTACACTATCAGAATATCACTTCAGTTCAAGTTGTCAAGTCAGAATAACTGAGAACTAAGTCCGCGCATCTCTATCACACAATATTACTTTTTAAAAAAAAAGAAACAATCTCGTAGCGTTCTGTTTGTAGTACTACAACAAACGGTGCGCTCTCTCTCGACTTGATAGCAAGCAAGCCAGCAAGCGACCAGCATTTCTATGATCGAGCACTGTAGACGCATTGAATTTCGTTTTCGCGGCGTTTACAACTCTCTTTGCCAATAAATGTTATCTCTGACCAACATATTACTTTGGACTTAACTTTCGTCGTACTGATTTGCAGTTATTACTGAGATGTTTGATAGCTAATTAAAAAGAACCTTACTTTCTTTCTACCTTTATATCATGACATACTCAATAATTATTGAAATTCGTGTTCATCAAAACTTTAAGGTGTTATATTATTGTCAAAGTTGTCGTACCTGTCAGGATAACACTGTTCCCTACTTTAAATTATCATGGCAGTCTTATTAGTGTTTTTCGGGTTTCTTATGGTGTTACAGTACGCGATACTATTACCATCTCATTCTTTTACATGAGTATATCGGTATCCCATGACTTATCTCATCTCACTGTATAGCGAATAATACCACTTCGTCTAAAGATGCAGTAAAAAGTATTAGTTACTTGCAAACGACGCTCTAGGTTACGCTCCGAAGTTAACATCGTGCACCGAAAAACTTGCTACAAAGAAAATGAAAGAATGTTGCATCGTTCGGCTCATGTTCGTAACTTCGTATCTCTTCGTTAATTCTAGTGGGTGAAAGTACGAGACCGACACATAACGCTGAAGAAATGCTGCAAAGAGTGTTTCATAAGGCTAATACCCATTTTGATTAAGTTACTTCACCAGCTATTATTGCAAAGAAACCAACCGGAGTGCTTGATGCAAATATTAGTACTACTGCTTCAGAGCACATAGTAGCACGACATGAGCCGTGCTGTTTTAAGCACTCTTACAAACGACTGGCGACACTCTATTCAGAAGCTGCGGGGCTGAGACGAGGGAATAAAAAAAGCGCCGTTCTTTGGCAGCGGACAGGGAGCGCTGTGGAGCGGCCAGTATCAACAGGGCGCGCGCCCGGCGAGGATAAACAGGGACAGCGGAACAGGGCGGCCCTGCGCGCGCTTTTAAGCAGCCCTTTTGTGGGCCTAACGGCCGCAGGGGAGCGCCGCGAAAGCGCCGTATATTTTTTAATTATTTCATAACGCGTGTGCGTCCGAGTTATTAGTGGGTACCGCCCCCGCCTTAATAACAACGACACTTCCGTTTTACGGCGCGGGCTAAAGTTTCGGGCCCCCGCGCGGGGAAATTTTTGTTCGTTATGTTGGTAGCTATTAAGCGTCCTGCTGCGCGCGTTGCTTGGCTGCTCGCCCACTCTGCCTGTTGTCTTTCGTCTCCTCCACTTCTCTCTGCTCCTTGGGCCACCGTGTGCGTGTGTGTGTGTGTGTGTGTGTGTGTGTGTGTGTGTGTGTGTAACGGGGCTCTTAGGTCTCTAAAAGGCAGTGTTTAACTCCGGAACGAGGGTACGCCTTGTTCAGACGCACTACCATGCGTGTGGTGCGGAAAAGAACTGAGTAGGGAGAAATATAAATAGTTAATGATAGTTGTTAAATGTGGGCAACGGCCTTGTCGCAGTGGATACACCGGTTCCCGTGAGATCACCGAAGTTAAGCGCTGTGGGCGTGGTCGGCGCTTGGATGGGTGACCATCCAGCCGCCATGCGCTGTTGTCATTTTTCGGGGTGCGCTCAGCCTCGTGATCCCAATTGAGGAGCTACTCGACCGAATAGTAGAGGCTTCGGTCAAGAATACCATCATAACAACCGGGAGAGCAGTGTGCTGACCCCACGCCCCTCCTATCAGCATCCTCCACTGAGGATGACACGGCGGTCGGATGATCCCGGTAGGCCACTCGTGGCCTGAAGACGGAGTGAGTTGCTAAATAAATGCGGCACTATGTGGACTACTGATCATTTCTTATCACGTAAGATTCCAAGAATAATTCCACTTCCAAAGAAAGCAGATGTTGACACGTACGAATGTTATCGAATAACAGTTTAATAAGTCAAGGTTGCAAAATACTAACACGTATTCTTCACAGAAGAATGGAATAGTTGGCAGAAGCTGTACTTGGGGGGACAGCAGTTTGGATTCCGGACTACGATTTATCTTAGCAGATGCGATAAGGAGAGGCAAACATTCATTAATAGCAATTGTAGACTTAAGCTTTTGGCAGTGTTGACTGGAACACTGTCTTTGAAATTCTGAGGGTTGCAGGAGTGATGTAAGTGGAGCGAAAGGCTAAGAAGGCTGGGCTATTTATGACTTTATACGGAAATCATCTGGCAGTCATCAGAGTCAAAGAGCGTGAAACAGAAGCAGTGATTGGGGAGAGAGTGAGAAAGTTTTCCAACCTATCACCAATGTTACTCAGTCTATACTTTGAGCAAGCAGTAAAGGAAACCAAATAAAATTTGTAGTACGAATTAAAGTCCAGGGAAAAGAATAAAAATTTTGGTGTTTGGCAATGACATTGTAATTCTGTCAGAGACGGCAAAGGACTTGGAGAGCAGTTGAATGATATGGACAGTGTCTTAAAAGGAGGAATTAAGATGAACATCAACAAAACAAAAACAAGGATAATGGTATGTAGTCGACTTAAATAAAAAAAAATGGCTCTGAGCACTATGGGACTTAACATCTATGGTCATCAGTCCCCTAGAACTTAGAACTACTTAAACCTAACTAACCTAAGGACAGCACACAACACCCAGCCATCACGACGACTTAAATCAGTTGATGCTGAGGGAATTAGGTTTGGAAGTGAGACAAAGTAGTAAATGTATTTTGCTATTTAGGCAGCAAAGTGAGTGGCCCTCATGGCCGAGATAGAGAGGATATAAAACGTACAGTATCACTGGCAAGATAAAAGTTTTCGAAGAAGAGACATTTGTCAAAATCGAATGTAGATTTTTATGTTAGGAAATATTATCTAAAGGTTTTCGTCTGGAGTTTACCCATGTATGAAAGTGGAACATAGACGATAAACAGTTTGGACATGAAGAGAATCGCAGTTTTTTCAATGTCGTGCTACAGAAGAACGCTGAAGATTATATGGGGAGATTACGTAACTAATGAGGAAATAATAAACAGAATTGGGGAGACGAGGAATATGTGGCACAACGTTAGAAAAAGAAGGAATCAGTTGATAGGGCACATTATGGAACATCAAGCGAATGGTTCAAATGGCTCTGAGCACTATGGGACTTAACATCTGAAGTCATCAGTCCCTTTGGCTTAGAACTACTTAAACCTAACTAATCTAAGGACATCACACACATCCATGCCCGAGGCAGGATTCGAACCTACGATAGTAGCGGTCGCGTGGTTCCAGACTGTAGCGCCTAGAACCGCTTGGCCACTCCGGCCGGTCAAGAAGTACATTTTATTATATAGATCTGAAAGAGCGACTGACGTACTACTTTTCCACATAGTCACTTAACACATTGAGGCACTTATCATAGCGGTGGACAAGCTTTAAACGACCTTCGTCGTAAAATTATGCCGCCTGAGACTTCAGCCAGTGAGTCACGCCCGTCTGGAGTTCCGCGTCGTCATCAAAGCGCTGCGTTGCGAGCCAGTTCTTCATTTCGGGAAACAAGTGCAAGTCGCTGGATGCAACATCGGGGCTGTAGGGCGGATGAGGGAAAATTTACCATTTGAATGAATTAAGGAGTTCTTTAGTGCAGTTTGCCGTGTGAGGTCACGCAATGTGGTGCAAAAATAAAATTTAGGACGTCAGCTTTCCTCGGCGTTTTTGTTGAACTGCTCTTCTAAGGCTGTGCAAAGTTTGACAGTACCGGACAGAATTTATGGTTGCCCCACGTTCAAGAAAATCAATAAGAAACGCACCCTGCCTATGCCAAAACACTGTCGCCATCAACTTCCTTGCTGACAAGGTTTGCAGACATTTGCTTGGTGTTTGGGGGGGACCTTGTGTGCTCCCACTCCAGGGACTGTAATTTTGTCTCGCAATTGACGTGTTTCACCCAAGTCTCGTCACCGGTTACTGTTCTATCCGGAAATGATGTGTGGTAGGCCTGCAGAAATGTCAACGTCGCCCCCATTCGCTGTTCTTTATGGTGCTCTGTAAGCATTTTGGGCACCCCTCGTGCACAAAATTTGTGGTAGCTTAGCTTTAGAGACAATTTCAAACAACAAAGTCCGTAAAACTTGTGGAAAAGAAAGCTCCGTTATTGATGAAGCGACGGTTTTCACGAATCGTTTCATCAATTTTAGCGACTAGATCGTCAGTCACAATAGTCGGGCGTCTACTCTTCATCAACGTTGCTTCGGCCGTTTTTATACCGGATGCACCATTTTCCGGACGAAACTTTCACTCATTACGTTGTTTCGCTACACTTCGCACAGTTCATGATAAATGCCTACAGGTTTCAGGTTTTTTGCAACTAAAACCGTATCACAGACCGCACCTCGCAACTGGCGGGATTTTCGATTGTAGCGCACATTTCAAATTCGAATATCGAAAAAAACAGACGCGCGGAGGTGTTCCCGCTGTCACGGATGGATGCCGACTGAGCTGCCGAGCACGCACATACTAAAATGTACGCGACCGGCGCGCGCCTAGGGGCGTCAGACGGAAACGTCACTACTTTCCGAATAGCCCTCGTATCTGACCGGTCGCTGTCCCGTATCCACACTGGATCAACGATAAGACGCTGGGTTGGTGTCATGGCGTGGACTTGAACGCAACGTGGAGATCGGAGGTTTCCCCGCTCTGTAAAGCAGGATAGGCGGTGATCTGAGACAGATTTGATGACACAGTGCGGTGTCGGTGGAGGAACAAGTGTTTCGTAGCCTACCTTTCTGCGCACGGTGTTTGACACGGGCCTGCACTGCAGAAGACCACTACTTGTTCCCATATTAACGCAGTGACAATGTCATGGCTCGCACCGACTTAGCACTCTGCCGCACGCGGTTGCCCCACCTCCTACTCCCTAAGCTGTAAGGGTGTTCGCCCCCAAGGACCTTACAGGATATCAGCTACGCTGTTCACAGGCGAAGTTCCCGTCCCGGATTCACCAACTCCAAGAACATAACACAAAGTATTACATGTAACTTCTGTCATTATGCGTGAAGCGTTCAGTGAATTCGAAAGTAAAATTCTATGTACCGACTTGACAGAAAATCCTAGGAAGTTCTGGTCTTACGTTAAATCAGTAAGTGGCTCGAAACAGCATATCCAGACACTCCAGGATGATGATGGCATTGAAACAGAGGATGACACGCGTAAAGCTGAAATACTAAACACCTTTTTCCAAAGCTGTTTCACAGAGGAAGACCGCACTGCAGTTCCTTCTCTAAATCCTCGCACAAACGAAAAAATGGCTGACATCCAAGGAATAGAAAAGCAACTGGAATCACTCAATAGAGGAAAGTCCATTGGACCTGACGGGATACCAATTCGATTCTACACAGAGTACGCGAAAGAACTTGCCCCCCTTCTAACAGCCGTGTACCGCAAGTCTCTAGAGGAACGGAGGGTTCCAAATGATTGGAAAAGAGCACAGGTAGTCCCAGTCTTCAAGAAGGGTCGTCGAGCAGATGCGCAAAACTATAGACCTATATCTCTGACGTCGATCTGTTGTAGAATTTTAGAACATGTTTTTTGCTCGAGTATCATGTCGTTTTTGGAAACCCAGAATCTACTATGTAGGAATCAACATGGATTCCGGAAACAGCGATC
This sequence comes from Schistocerca americana, assembly GCF_021461395.2. NCBI lineage: Eukaryota > Metazoa > Arthropoda > Insecta > Orthoptera > Acrididae > Schistocerca > Schistocerca americana. Next base: position 113,755,632 of record NC_060128.1, on the reverse strand, counting down.
GTGTGAGACCCAACTCGCTTTATTTGTTCATGAGACCCAGAAAATATTAGATATAGGCTCCCAGGTAGATGCTATTTTTCTTGACTTCCGGAAGGCGTTCGATACAGTTCCGCACTGTCGCCTGATAAACAAAGTAAGAGCCTACGGAATATCAGACCAGCTGTGTGGCTGGATTGAAGAGTTTTTAGCAAACAGAACACAGCATGTTGTTATCAATGGAGAGACGTCTACAGACGTTAAAGTAACCTCTGGCGTGCCACAGGGGAGTGTTATGGGACCATTGCTTTTCACAATATATATAAATGACCTAGTAGATAGTGTCGGAAGTCCCATGCGGCTTTTCGCGGATGATGCTGTAGTATACAGAGAAGTTGCAGCATTAGAAAATTGCAGCGAAATGCAGGAAGATCTGCAGCGGATAGGCACTTGGTGCAAGGAGTGGCAACTGACCCTTAACTTAGACAAATGTAATGTATTGCGAATACGTAGAAAGAAGGATCCTTTATTGTATGATTATATGATAGCGGAACAGACACTGGTAGCAGATACTTCTGTAAAATATCTGGGAGTATGCGTGCGGAACGATTGGAAGTGGAATGATCATATAAAATTAATTGTTGGTAAGGCGGGTACCAGGTTGAGATTCATTGGGAGAGTGCTTAGAAAATGTAGTCCATCAACAAAGGAGGTGGCTTACAAAACACTCGTTCGACCCATACTTGAGTATTGCTCATCAGTGTGGGATCCGTACCAGATCGGTTTGACGGAGGAGATAGAGAAGATCCAAAGAAGAGCGGCGCGTTTCGTCACAGGGTTATTTGGTAACCGTGATAGCGTTACGGAGATGTTTAATAAACTCAAGTGGCAGACTCTGCAAGAGAGGCGCTCTGCATCGCGGTGTAGCTTGCTCGCCAGGTTTCGAGAGGGTGCGTTTCTGGATGAGGTATCGAATATATTGCTTCCCCCTACTTATACCTCCCGAGGAGATCACGAATGTAAAATTAGAGAGATTAGAGCGCGCACGGAGGCTTTCAGACAGTCGTTCTTCACGCAAACCATACGCGACTGGAACAGGAAAGGGAGGTAATGACAGTGGCACGTAAAGTGCCCTCCGCCACACACCGTTGGGTGGCTTGCGGAGTATAAATGTAGATGTAGATGTAGAAAGAGAAGTAAGTTATTAATTGGCATCCTAATCTCCACAGTCACTGCGGACCCTTGCTGTAAACGTGAGCACTCGCACACCTGACATCGATCGAGCCCAAACCAAATGAAGTCAAAATACGAGAGCGTGCTGAGAAACATTGTCTCCGAATTTTTTTATGTGAAAAACTGTTAAATCTCTTGAAATAAAACAAACGTTATTAATGAGCCGGGTGTGGCTCGCGTTCATGCCGTTTGTTCTTTGGCATTTTGCCACATCGAGTGGAGTCTTGTTTTTTCTTTAGTTACTGGTGTAACGAAGTTGTTGACTTGTCTCCTTGAGTGGCAGCAGCAGCACTTTTCGATACTAGTACTGTAGTACTATCTTTGGTGTGACCACTAGTATTTCTAGGTGGTGGTGGTGGTGGTGGTGGTGGTGTGTGGTCGTTAGTCGGTTGGGCAGAGCAGCGAGGAACTCTCCGAGGCGCGGAGCACCGGCGGCGTGCACGCGCTGTCAGATCGTGAGGCGCTAGCCGCAAGAGCGACAAAGTTCGTTGCCCCCAAACCTGGACGCTAATGTTGAGTGATCAGTTAAGGGGCTCCGGAACGCCCTATACCTGCAATGTTAAAATAACGCTTATAAATTACATCTTTCCTCACAAAGTATTTGAGGTTGGAAGTTGAACTTTTTACAGATTATTTATTGGAATATGGGCTACAACTTAACACAGGGATTTTACAAAATTTTAGTTCAGTTATTAAAGATGATTTCTTTTCAATTGTAATGAAAATTCACAACATTTTTTGCCATTTTTTATTTATATATTCAAAAATATACAGTTTTTTGGAAAAAGGCTGTGTTAAATTATGCAGAAGGTACTGTGTAACATTTACTGAAAGTTTGAAACAAATATGTTTGGAAGATCCTTAGAAAACATGTAATTAGTATGAGAAAATAAAAGTTTTGGGAATCGAGCGACAAAGATTGGATTAACTTTTTAGTGCATTCCAGGTCCATAGGATGGATTATCTTCATCCTCTGCAAACTCCTCCTCCAGCTTCCTCTTGTTCCTCCTCCTGTTTACTCTTGCTTGTATTTCTAGACTCTTTACAGCCCTGTCTGCAGCCCGAAGGCGTTCCATGTCTAAAGCAAGCATCGCTCGTACCATGTTAGAACCTATCTTCATTCCCATATTTCTAAATACCTTGCACCTTACAATGTTGCCATCATTGAAAGTCGCAACAGCATCATACACACCAAAAAGGAAGTGTTTCTATTCCAACAAATACAGTCTTGGGGATTCTCGACCATATAACACTATTTACACTTTCATTGGGGTTTTGAGTTTTTCCGTCAATACACTTTTTCAACAGTTCAGGTGCTGCTAAGTCTCTGAAAATAGGTTAGCCACAACACATACTTTATCTCACATCACTAAAATGTACCTGATGAACACGGACGTTAATAATAACACCATTTGACAGCAGTTTAACAGCGCCACAGTGGGTCACGCCCATGTAGAACACATTTCAAAAAAAATTTAAAAATAGTTGTAGTCTTCGGAATTGAATAAATTACATATCTATTAAAAGGTAATAGTCTGCAGATTCAGAAAACGCAAAAAAGTAAAAATTGAACTTTTCATGATTTTGAGCCTTTCCGGAGCCCCTTAACCTGTTATGAAGTTGTGACATCGCTTCGTTCATTTGCGGGTTGTTGGTTCCTGGGCCGTCCGGGCTAGCAGCAATGTCTGATGTGTTGGGGTCTGCAAAATCTTGCAGCTGTCTTCCTATATTGTGATTAATTATTAAACTGACTTTTGCTTAGCAGTGAAGTGCACCAGCGGTATTTTCTGCCCTGTGGCCGTTAACGCCCCAGCTACCTGCCAGGGTCGTTAGCGTACCGGCAGTGTGCCTTTCCTCGTTGTGTTGATGCTATCCAGAACCGCCTGTAGTTTGACAGCCTTTTAAGTTGTTTGGCTCATATTTGCTTAGACTGGATATTGTTCCCTTGGCTGTTTTTAAGCACCAATTTCTGAATACCTAGTGCTGTTCGTATCCTCGTCCTCGGCCGATATGTTCCACTATTGTGCCGTTGGTCGGACGGAAGAGAATTGATTAAATTGTTGGTCGGTCCTTGGGCCATCACTAGTTTGGGTTGCCATCAGATTATTTATCTTCAACCCTTGGCAGCCTGTCTCACCTCAGCTCACCTTACGTTTGAGTTACCTTCTCAGGCCCACCCTTGGAATAGTTCTGAGCACCACTTGTTTTGTTTGTTTCTGATTGTGATTTTCATTTTAGTTTGAAGTATTGTGCGAGACCCTCGGCCGTGTATTAATTCAGTTTTTTCTAAATTTTACATAAACGCCTTCAGCCGTGTTAAACTGAAATTTTGCAGATTGATTTTTAAATTTGTTCAATTTAAAATAGTTTGTAATCCAGGACCTAAGCCGTTGGTTGTTCGATGTGTTATGCGTGGCCTTCAGCTGAGGATTTACGCGAACCCCTTTTAATAAGGCCTTCAGCCGTGTGTATTCTTTAAAGGAAAATTTTTTTATAAGAAGGAAGGGGTTTATTTTAGGTTGTTTGTCTGACTTGTTGTTCTGGCCTTCAGACATTGTTTCAAATTTATTTGTGACCTTCAGCCGTGCAGTAAGTTAATATTTCTTTAATTAGGCTTTTGGCCTTTGTGTTGTAAGTTTAAAAGAAATTTCTTGTTTAGAAAAATTGTTTATTAATGTGTTTTAATTATAGTTGTCATTTAGACGTGTACTGTAGGCATTTCTTTGTTTTAGAAAGGAAAAAAATTTACCTTCTATTTTTATTGCTCTTGATATCTAAGCCAGGCCTTCAGCCATTCTTGTTTTGGAGGTGGTTTTGAGCATTCAGCCCAGAAAGCATCTCAAGTTTTCTTTAACTAGGCCTTCAGCCATATTGCTTAACTGTGATCTTTAAAGCAAAGTGTAAATAAGTTGTTCTTAGAAAAATAAAATTGTGTGTTTGATTGTGCAACTCACAGTAACTGTTTACGGCCCCATCCACAATCATAACCTTATCCTGTGCAGTCTCTGAGTACCTTCCAACCTGGTTTCAGTTAACATTCTACATCTTCATTCTTCATGTCTACATATTTATTTCTCAACATAGTCATCCTGGCGGCGAACACATATTCGCCAAAGGGCGACCAGGTTGTTGATACCGTCACTGTAGAGTGTTTGACTTTGTTGACGGAGCCACTACCTCACCTCTGCTTGCACCACTTCATTACCATCAAAGTGAAGTTCTCGCAGGAATTATTTGAGTTTTGGAAACTGATGAAAATCGGATGAGGCCAAATCAGGACTCGAGGCTGATGATCGATGATAGTAAGGCGCCGGATTGTTGCGAACGTCGAACGCTTTTGTGTTGTCCGGCGTTGTTAAGGTGGAGTAGAGGGTGCTCCATGTGTGGACAAGGTTTTGGAATTCGTAACTCGATGCCAGAACGTCGTTTCATACGCACCGACAGTGTTTCGTTACGCACCATCATGTTATACGCTACATTTTCGAACGCTCTGGCGGCAGAGGGCTGTAAATATGGAGACATGAATGATAAAGATATAGAGTGTTAATAACGTTTGTTTTATTTAAAAAGTTCTCCTGAGCTTTCACATAAAAAAATTCGCAGACATTACTTTTCAGTACGCCCAAATATGAAATTGGTACATGAGCCACGTCAGTCCAGCAATAGACTCTCACGAACCAGTGATAACGTGTTTTTTACGCAGCATTATTTGTATAATTGACCTTTCGAAAGGTTCAGTGGAGAACAGCACGTTCTTTGGCTGTTACTTTATGCTCCTAAATCCACCAATATCGGCTGAATTTAAACCGGCTTCAACGCAGATGGTTAATTTTCATCGTATTCTGATTTAACATACCGTGTCTCTTATACAGATGGCCACCAATCACTCACCTCTACGCTGTCCTTCAACTTCCTCAGATTTCATATCGCTAATCAGTGTTCTGGGCATAGCAGTTAAATGACATTAAACACACAAGTTTTGCGTACATTCAAATTTTACGTATTTTAGGTAACATAAATACCACTAACTGACGAAACATAAAAATTAAAGAAACACACACAGAAAAGTTCCGTCTCAGCTCCTTCATTTTGTAATTTATTTTACTGCTTCTGTTGACATCTGGGCTGCTGCATAGGTAACTTGATAGGTCAGCTACATAGCCTATTAAAATTTTTAAGCGAATAAACATGTATTGGAGACTCAACGAGGTGAAGTAGTCATACAGGTAACTTATATTACTGTCTTATTATAATACACATCCATGTGTGATGTTCAAGTTGTAGTTTACTACAACAAAGTTAGAATAACGTTGTAAGCTATAACATCCATTAATTCAAAAAAATGTTCAAATGCGCGTGAATTCCTAAGGGACCAAACTGCTGAGGTTATCGGTCCACACACACACATATATATATATATATATATATATATATATATATATATATATATAAGCGCACCCGAGGTAGGACTCAAACCTCCGGCGGGAAAGGTCGCGCAATCCGTGACAGGACGCCTCTAACCGCGCGGCCACTTCGCGCGCAGCCATCCATTAATTTAGATGAGGTCACTGCACGTGTTCTGCAGAGAATAATTTGAAGGTAATAATTCCCTTAGGAAGCAGACGAATGTTTCATAGATGAATTGAGTAAGTAAATGGCTTGGTGTATCTTATATAAACCGTCCTACATATAATGAAGCAAATGTTTCTGTCATCGGTGCTGAATTTCTTTTTCACTTCGTCCAGACATTTACCTCCAATGAAAGAACAACAATTTTACATAATTCACATAATTAGGAAATACCCTGCATATTAGGGATAAGAGGGGTCCCATCACTGTTCCCTAATACTTTTACATCATGGTATAATTAATGACATTGAAAGGGGGCCATTGTCTTTGGCAATGGCAACACTCACTTATATTTCTCATAATGCAGCCCTATTTAATGCAATTGATAACACGAGTTTGATCGTAATAACATCATTTTTTGATCTTAATAAGATCATATTAACAGAATCTTCAGTCGGGCCGGCCGAAGTGGCCGTGCGGTTAAAGGCGCTGCAGTCTGGAACCGCAAGGCCGCTACGGTCGCAGGTTCGAATCCTGCCTCGGGCATGGATGTTTGTGATGTCCTTAGGTTAGTTAGGTTTAACTAGTTCTAAGTTCTAGGGGGCTAATGACCTCAGCAGTTGAGTCTCATAGTGCTCAGAGCCATTTGAACCATCTTCAGTCGGTTCTTGGTAGAACAACATTATAATAATAAATGAAAAGCACCAGTTTGCTTTTGTTCTACAATATTACTTTTATGTCTGAAGATGGCCTTGTAAGCCGAAAACCGGTTAGCAATAAAAGTAATATTGTAGAACAAAAGCAGACTGGTGCTTTTCATTTATTATCGTAATAAGATCATTTAATTTACGTAGCACAGACATACTGTCGGTGTCTGCAAACCAACACCAACTTATAAAAGAATGACCAGAGGTATCAAACCATTGTTATTGATTGGATACGTTAAGAATGCCCACTGTTTCCTATCCTATTGTGTCCACAGCAGGAGGGAGAAAGAAATGAATGTGTGAAAATAATTCCAGGAAGAATGTTTGGGGAGAGAATAAGGATCGAACGATATTTAGCGATTGTGTGTGTACGATAGGGAACAACATGTCGAGAGGCAGCGATTATAGAAGCTCTGAAACTTCAGCCTTTGGCTGTAGGGAGGAATAGGAAGGTTGGATATTCTGCAAAACTTATGTTTCAGTCTTTGGGAGGAAAAGCGAGGGATTTTTCTCATTGTGTGGAAGGGAGGTTTGACCGGCAACTTTAAACTGGGGAAATATTGGGCTGACGATTGGTTGGGAGCCGCCCCCACCATAAGCGGTCAGGCGAGCAGAACGAAGCGTGGGTGCCAGTCGGGACTGCTGCTGAAGTCTTGGACGACAGAGGACGCTTTTCTGAGATGGCTCGAGCCATGCTCGATTTAAATGCTGCAAATGTGCTATATTTATGATTAATGGTTTCACATTAGGTGAATAACCTTTTTTGGGTTTTTTTTTTTTTTTTTTTTTTTTTTTGCAGCTAGACGTAAAGTAACATTAATATTTTGTGGGAACGAAATTTACTTAGGTAGGTCAGTAGTCGTAGGTGAGGTAAAATTGTTGCTTTCCTTTGTGATAGTAATTTGCAACTTTATGGTGAGCAAGGCGAAATACCCTCAGACTTCAAGAAGAATACAATAATTCCAATCCCAAAGAAAGCAGGTGATGACAGATGTTAAAATTACCGAACTATCAGTTTAATAAGTCACAGCTGCAAAGTACTAACACGAATTCTTTACAGACGAATGGAGAAACTAGTAGAAGCCAACCTCGGGGAAGATCAGTTTGGATTCCGTAGAAACACTGGAACACGTGAGGCAATACTGACCTTACGACTTATCTTAGAAGAAAGATTAAGGAAAGGAGGAGGAGGAGGAGATTAGTGTTTAACGTCCCGTCGACAACGAGGTCATTAGAGACGGAGCGCAAGCTCGGGTGAGGGAAGGATGGGGAAGGAAATCGGCTGTGCCCTTTCAAAGGAACCATCCCGGCATTTGCCGGAAGCGATTTAGGGAAATCACGGAAAACCTAAATCAGGATGGCCGGAGACGGGATTGAACCGTCGTCCTCCCGAATGCGAGTCCAGTGTGCTAACCACTGCGATTAAGGAAAGGCAAACCTACGTTTCTAGCATTTGTAGACTTAGAGAAAGCTTTTGACAATGTTGACTGGAATACTCTCTTTCTAATTCTAAAGGTGGCAGGGGTAAAATACAGGGAGCGAAAGGCTATTTACAATTTGTACAGAAACCAGATGGCAGTTATAAGAGTCGAGGGACATGAAAGGGAAGCAGTGGTTGGGAAGGGAGTAAGACAGGGTTGTAGCCTCTACCCGATGTTATTCAATCTGTATATTGAGCAAGCAGTAAAGGAAACAAAAGAAAAATTCGGAGTAGGTAACAAAATCCATGGAGAAGAAATAAAAACTTTGAGGTTCGCCGATGACATTGTAATTGTCAGAGACAGCAAAGGACTTGGAAGAGCAGTTGAATGGAATGGACAGTGTCTTGAAAGGAGGATATAAGATGAACATCAACAAAACCAAAACGAGGGCAATGGAATGTAGTCGAATTAAGTCGGGTGATGCTGAGGGTATTAGATTAGGAAATGAGACACTTAAAGAAGTAAAGGAGTTTTGCTATTTAGGGAGTAAAATAACTGATGATGGTCGAAGTAGAGAGGATATAAAATGTAGACTGGCAATGGCAAGGAAAGCGTTTCTGAAGAAGAGAAATTTGTTAACATCGAGTATAGATTTAAGTGTCAGGAAGTCATTTCTGAAAGTATTTGTATGGAGTGTAGCCATGTATGGAAGTGAAACATGGACGATAAATAGTTTGGACAAGAAGAAAATAGAAGCCTTTGAAATGTGGTGCTACAGAAGAATGCTGAAGATCAGATGGGTAGATCACATAACTAATGCAAAAGTATTGAATAGGATTGGGGAGAAGAGAAGTTTGTGGCACAACTTGACCAGAAGAAGGGATCGGTTGGTAGGACATGTTCTGAGACATCAAGGGATCACCAATTTAGTATTGGAGGGCAGCGTGGAGGGTTAAAATCGTAGAGCGAGACCAAGAGATGAATACACTAAGCAGATTCAGAAGGATGTAGGTAGCAGTAGGTACTGGGAGATGAAGAAGTTTGCACAGGATAGAGTAGCATGGAAAGCTGCATCAAACCAGTCTCAGGACTGAAGACCACAACAACAACAACAACAACAACAATTTCGCGGTGAATAATTTAATGTAATTTGTTTGAGGAAACAAGCTCATTAGGAAAAATCACTTATTTAAGTGCGTGTGGCAGTTTATTTGGTTTTACATTTGGCACTCACCACGTGGGGCTGATCAAGAATTTTATAACTAGTGGATGCACGAGTGCTAGGACCTATAAGACGTAAGTAGTAATAGGAGTGTGAAATGAAGTACTGTTATAAATTTTCAATTTTCTTACATATCTGCTTTCTTGCAAGATTTAGTAATGTGGATCCTTTGTTAAGGGCACGTGGTATCTCGTGTGATAGCGTGTGTCGAATTTTCGCAAACCAAGTGAGGATAATCCTTCCTCATTCATCTTTGTTGGAAGGTAGTGTCACGTGGGGAGATTTTCTGAATAATTAAAATTGAAAAGCGGGGAAAGAGATCAGTAAACGGATAACGTAGCCATGCAGTTTGGCTGCAACAAAGTAAGTAGTTCATCTTGAGTGTGTGTATTTTGTATGTGCAATTTTCGAAGGGTTTTCATGTTTCAGTTGGTTAATTTGTGTCGGGAGTAAGCGCAGTACAATAGTGGCTATTAAAATGAGTGATCAAATAGTCGCGGAATTTATATGTGATAATTTTGGTTTTCGGTGGGAGTAGAGATAGTTACTGTATGGTGAACATCGGAACTGCTAGCGACTTGATCCTTGATGAATATCGGGACTGCTAACGGCTCGATCGTTACGTTTCTCCTGTGCGTATGTTGGCGCAATAATTGTGTGTGCATGTTGATTAATGGATACAGTTGTGGAATTCCTTTTCTTCCGATACAAAAGTGGGCACTTGTGGTAAGAAGAGATACCATTCTGTAGGAGACCATAGATTTAGTAAAAGGTCAGATGAGTTAACGATAAATAAGATGTGTTAACGATAAATAAAGATACAAAGTCAGATGCGTTAAATTTTACATTGTTAATAGCTAAGTCAGATGCGTTTAAATTACATCGTGAAATTTGATGTAAATTTCATGCTGAGTGAAGATCAGCCACCTTTATATTTGTTTAAAGAAGTGAGATTTTTGTTCATATAATTATCTGAAAAGCTTAATGAATAAACCACAACGAAACATTGTCTCGAAATTTGGTAGAAAATCCGAAGAAATTCTGGTCGTATGTAAAGTACACAAGCGGCAAGACGCAGTCAATACCTTCGCTGCGCAGTGCCGATGGTACTGTTACCGACGATTGTGCCGCTAAAGCGGAGTTATTGAACGCAGTTTTCCGAAATTCCTTCACCAGGGAAGATGAATGGAATATTCCAGAATTTGAAACACGAACAGCTGCTAGCACGAGTTTCTTAGAATTAGATACCTTAGGGGTTGCGAAGCAACTCAAATCGCTTGATACAGGGAAGTCTTCAGGTCCAGATTGTATACGGATTAGGTTCCTTTCAGATTACGCTGATACAATAGCTCCCTACTTAGCACTCATATACAACCGCTCGCTCACCGATAGATCTGTACCTACAGATTGGAAAATAGCGCAGGTCGCACCAGTGTTTAAGAAGGGTAGTAGGAGTAATCCATCGAACTACAGACCTATATCATTGACGTCAGTTTTCAGTAGGGTTTTGGAGCGTATACTGTATTGAAACATTATGAATCACCTCGAAGGGAACGATCTATCGATACGCAATAAGCATGGTTTCAGAAAACATCGTTATTGTGCAACGTAGCTAGCTCTTTATTCGCACGAAGTAATGGCTGCTATCGACAGGCGATTCCAAGTTGATTCCGTATTTGTAGATTTCAGGAAAGCTTTTGACACCGTTTCTCACAAGCGACTTCTAATCAATCTGCGGGCCTATGGGGTATCGTCTCAGTTGTGCGACTGGATTCGTGATTTCCTGTCAGGAAGGTCGCAGCTCGTAGTAATACACGGCAAATCATCGAGTAAAACTGAAGTGATATCAGGTGTTCCCCAGGGAAGCGTCCTGGGACCTCTGCTGTTCCTGGTCTATATAAATGAACTGGGTGACAATCTGAGCAGTTCTCTTAGGTTGTTCGCAGATGATGCTGTAATTTACCATCTAGTAAGGTCATTCGAAGACCAGTATCAGTTGCAAAGCGATTTAGAAAAGATTGCTGTATGGTGTGGCAGGTGGCAGTTGACGCTAATAACGAAAAGTGTGAGGTGATCCACATGAGTACCAAAAGAAATCCGTTGGAATTCGATTACTCGATAAATAGTACAATTCTCAAGGCTGTCAGTTCAACTAAGTACCTGGGTGTTAAAATTACGAACAACTTCAGTTGGAAAGACCACATAGATAATATTGTGGGGAAGGCGAGCCAAAGGTTGCGTTTCGTTGGCAGGACACTAAGAAGATGCAACAAGTCCACTAAAGAGACAGCTTACACTACACTCGTTCGTCCTCTGTTAGAATATTGCTGCGCGGTGTGGGATCCTTACCAGGTGGGATTGACGGAGGACATCGAAAGGGTACAAAAAAGGGCAGCTCGTTTTGTAGTATCACGTAGTAGGGGAGAGAGTGTGGCAGATATGATACGCGAATTGGGATGGAAGTCATTAAAGCAAAGACGTTTTCCGTCGCGGCGAGATTTACTTACGAAATTTCAGTCACCAACTTTCTCTTCCGAATGCGAAAATATTTTGTTGACCCCAACCTACGTAGGTAGGAATGATCATCAAAATAAAATAAGAGAAATCTGAACTCGAACAGAAAGGTTTAGGTGTTCGTTTTTCCCGCGCGCTGTTCGCGAGTGGAATGGTAGAGAGATAGTATGATTGTGGTTGGACGAACCCTCTGCCAAGCACTTAAATGTGAATTTCAGAGTAGTCATGTAGATGTAGAAACCAATTTGTTCTATAAAAATTCAAATTTGAGTCGGAACATTCTCTCTATAAGAATAGACAAACCTTTCGTTTTATTATCAGTAAAAAAAGCAATTTTATTTAGTAATTTTACTAAATCTATGAATGAATGTCAATCATTGGGCCAAGCAGAACTGACATAGCTTTCAAGTTAGGGCATTTATGCAAAGCTCCTGCCAATAAATCCGTTGTGCGTAGTGTAAAACTGAAGCAGCTGTGGGTACATTGCAACATGTTTGTCTCAAACATGAATTCGCGGGATATTTTCATTTAGTCCTTCACTTCGTGGTTCATGCTCACCGTAGCAGTTTCGAGCTTTCTGTTTCAGAATGCTGGGGGCAATGTTGGTGAGTGCTGGATGCAGTTAAAGGACATGTTCCTTATTGCGTTTATTAGCCACTCGTTAAAGACGGGGACGGTCCTGAAAGAGCAAAGTATTCATTGTAAAATATTTTAGAAGCATCCAGGACATAATTTACTACAGGTTCCTCGTTTCAAAGTCATTACATAATTATGTCAAATAACAGCTACTGGTATATTTTGAATCACTTCGTGAGGAAGACCTTATGCAGCTAGTTTAAGTCATTGTGGAATGTTGCCATTGCAGTTTGGGGGTTTCTACTACAGAATCTTGGTAGCACCATGGGACAAAACTGCATGCATCGCAGGTGCAGATTACTTACATTATGTCTCAAACATTTATTAAAGATAGATAGGTCTGTAAGATAGCTTCTCTAGAGCATTTCCATCAGCACCTCATTCATAGCACCATTACCTCACGTAACAGTTAGTGGTACAATTTTGCATCACTTTGTATTCCGTGGGATAGGTCCAACAGAGGTAGTGTAGTTAGTGGCGAAAAAATTGGCAGTGTTGTTTGGTGGTCTCTGAAGCGGAATGTTGGCAGCGCTATTGTGCAGCACCAGGTGTCGAGTAGCCTCAGTTCATTATAGAATCTCGCCAGAGCAGTTCGGAGCTTTTTGCTGCGGAATATTGGTAGCACCATTCGATAATGTCTTGCGCGTAGTAGCTGCCGGTTGTGTCTTCAACATACGTCAAAGATGAATAAAATTCTAAGCTAACTACCCAACTGCATTTCTATCGTTATCTTGAGCCGTGGTAAAAATTGCTGTTTTCAAGAGCGCCCGCAGCGCGTAGTGTGAAGCAATCGCCCTCCATTTCTGGCCGTGGCGCCGCTGTGGCAATCGCAGCTTTGGTGTCTCCCTCTGGTGGGAAAGGGGAAAGATAGCCAGTTCACGTGCTTTTAAGGGGCGCTATGAGCTCGCCAGGGGGTCAGTCTCTCGATCCCAGCTTACTAGTCTGTCTATCGTCTGCATTTGTTAGGCAGTTAGTGTCTGTCGTTCGGAGTGCTAGTATGTCTGTCGTTCGGGTCAACCTTTAAAGCCGGCAAAATGAGAATCTTTCCACTCCGCCAGTAAGAGAACTTAGCGAGTGGTCGCACGGTCGGGGATTAGTTCCTGCATCTGAGTCTGCGCGTTAGGCAGCCAGTCTGCTCTAGTTTCTCAGCAATGGCCATTGGCGGTTGGATCGAACGGTCGGTCGCGCATTGAGACACAAGATGACTTGTCCGCCTTGAGCGTCGGCGCATGTGAGGTCGCCACGGCAGTCCAGTGGGCCGCGCCGTATAGCGAGGGGTTGTGGCTTCGCGGTCGACACGAGAGCAACAGGAGTAAGCCTACGACATCAGTCTGGCTGGTGTGAGCTACGACGCCGTGAGACGGGAGATCGGCGCGCCTTCCTGCGTCCGTTGAAGCGGCTGGCAGCGGACGGTTCGGGAGAGCGATTTGGGGGTGCTGCGCCAGGTCTTCTCGAGAAATCGCAGTTTATTAGAAGTTCAGTGTTGAGTGACATCTTGTTTGATTTACTCCTGTTAAATTATACTTGTTTTCTTGGTGAGGTCACCAGCCGTTTTGCTTCGGGGTCGTCCCACCATTCTTCTCCGTTTGCCCACCCGCGGGAAGGTGGTTGTTTATAAATTGGGTGGTCCGTTTTTCCCTTGTGGAGTAGGGGCGGGTTGGAGCAACCTGCGGTTCGGGTTGTGCGGTAATCTCCCTATCAATCTACCGTACGTCAAAGAACACCATTACCTGAAATAATAATTACTAGTGCAATTTCGAATCATGTTGTGTTTCATACGATTGGTCGTACATAGATTGTGCAGTTCATGAAGAAATTTTGGCAGCTCTGTTTGATACTTACAGTTGCGGAATGTTGGCAGCGCCATACGACAGCACCAGGTGAAGAATATTCACAACTCTCACAGCCTTCCTAAACATCCATTAAAAACAGATACAGTGATACGAATGGTCCTCTAGTGCATAATCATCGCCACCCTAGTGATGGCATGATTATCTCGAGTAACACTGATACATTTTGAGTCAGTCGGTGTTTCATGGAAAAGGTCCTAGGAGTCGTGTCATTTGCGGCGGAATGTTGGCAGCGCAGCTTGGCGCTTTCATCTGCTGAATGTTGGCAGCGCCGCGGCACAGTGCCGGGCCAGGTTCTTTACGGCGTTTCTTAGACATTCATTAAAGGCGGCGAGGGTCCTAAGAGCGCCATGGCGGCGTTCATTAACAAAATTCGCTCCGCCGCGTGTCGCGTCGGCCCTTAATGAAGTTTTCTGTTTCCCCCCGCGTCTGGCTTTAGTCGCGCTTAAAATAAAATCCGCGGCGCCTAAACTGTGCCCTGTTTACCTGCTTGATTAAGGTGCGGCAGCTGGAACGAACATTAAGTACGGAATACAATGACAATTGTGCGTAGCGACGATCTAAGGGAGGCAGGTTGTTGGTTAAATCTACAACTGCCCTTGTAGTCTTAAGGAATGCAATGTCGGGCGACCCGGGAACCAGATAAGCAGATGACCCTGAACATTTGGAATTTTCTTGCCCACATCTGGTGATTCACCGTCTTGTTTATTTATTTAGATGATTCCGTGGGACCGTGTGGGCCTCAGTCGACACATTATTACAAAATTCTGAATAGAAAATTTATAAACAAAAGAATTAAAGAAGTAATAAATCACGAGAGAAACTATGAGAGTGTACACTAATAAATAATTTATCACAGTATAGGAGAGGAATGTCAAAGGGAACTCTCTCAACTTTGATTTAATTGCATGGGGTTTATCTCTCAGCTTTTTCAGTTCTCATAGAATCCTACATCATATATAAGAAAAGCAACGGAACCAGATCAGATCCCTGTGTTACCTCGCACTTTCCATAGGCCCAGTCAGATTAAAACTCTTCCCATTTTGTTGAGAATGGAGAACAGCTTTCTGCTTTGTACTTTCCAGATATCACGTCCAGACAATCAAATTCTTTTGTTACAAAAAGTGTACTGTCCTCAGACTGGCGTTTAACCCTACTGCTGCCTCATATACAGAAGAATAAATCAAATTTTCTTTGAACACTCCTTCCTCGAAGCCAAACTGCCAGTCTGACAGCAAATCACGTATACTGATTCAGCCACTGCTCTCCTTACAAATCAACATTGCAAACAGATAACATTACCCTACAGTTTTTAAAATATTTCCTTCATTTACTGAGACAGGTCTTACTCATTTTGGTTTGAGAAAAACGAATGTGAGAAAGAAAAATTTTCCTTAGTTCTATTGATTTGTGGTACTCAGTTGTGCGAAATATTTTAACAGGTTAACAGTAATAACAATTAAGAGTTCTTAATTGATAGAAGAATACCTGGCATTTGGTGAGGTGTGCAGAGAATTATATGGTGGCTATGTAAGGTTGTTGTCTTTTGGTCTGCCCCTTGAGAGTGATTCTTGTAGTATCCTTATATCCAGATCAGCCGTTGTGGAGTAATACAGCTTTGAAGCTAAGCTTTGAGAAGTACATGCATATTAATCTTCCACATCCTCCACAGCTGTAAAAGTTTTATCTGCTATAGTGCGTCATTTGCAGTGTTTATACCCTTTATTAGAACTATAAAAAGTAACTTCAAGATTGTTTTTGACAGACATATCGAAATATTTAGAATACTTCGTTTTATTTGTTGATTTTTCTCATGTACATTATTTCTAGAGCTGTGGTCAGACCTCGAGCAATTTAGGGTCGTATGTTTGTGTTTTGCCGGCCAGAGTGGCCGAGCCGTTCTAGGCGCTACAGACTGGAACCGCGCTAACGCTACAGTCGCAGGTTCGAATCCTGCCTCGGGCATGGATGTGTGTGATGTCCTCAGGTTAGTTAGGTTTAAGTAGTTCTAAGTTCTAGGGGACTGATGACCTCAGATGTTAAGTCCCATAGTGCTCAGAGCCATTTGTTTGTGTTTTAAGTATGTTCAGTGAAAGTCTATGAACAGACAGTAACCTTCCAGGAACACAAAATTGTTAAGGCTTTCGTGGCCACTTGCTGACAAACTGCCTATTGGCTTCTGTCTCGGGTCCTTCGGCTGACGTTCATCTAATGATTTTTCTGACGTTTCGCCAGCACGAGTGGCTGGCATTGTCAAAGCTTCACTCTCCATTGCCGGTGGTGAACTGGAGGCGAGCTCGCAGCCGCAAACTATATGTACTTGGCGCGCCAACGTCCGAGGGCTTCTCCGCGGTCATTTCTGGTGCGGTTCTCTTCTTGCTACCTGCGACGGTCGTTCGCTGCAGTACGGGAAGCCAGGATCCGTTTACCTTAAGGCCAGACAGAAGCCAATAGGCAGTTTGCTTCCAGGAACAGTTTACCTGCAGTTTCTCCATTACTTGCATCATTCGCAGAAGGAACTGTTTCAGGGTCTTGTATTTTTGGCAGCTAATTTCAGTGGACCCAGTATCAACCCCTGCGGTAAACCTGTAGTAAATATTCTCCACTCCAAAGGTGTTGTTTCCCTTGCCTACACTCAATGGGTTTTATAACACTAATGAAAAACCAGTTGTCAGCAAGATATCTGACATCATAATATGAATGTTTCTATAAGAAATTACTTGGAAATACGTAATCATATCTTATTGGCAAGTGTAAGAGTTGGTCTGAATAAACCGTTCAATACACTGAGCCACTTCGTTTAGTGTCATCACTGTGCTGTAACCATACCGTTAAAATTTCAAATCAATAACTTTTATACTTTCGGAGATACAAATTTTACCTAAACTGATCATAACCTGCTAGCATTGTTAAACTGAGTTAGGAACTGTAATGTATTCATCTATAGAATCAATATAAACTCCAAACAAGAGGATAGGTTCATATAATGTAATTTTCTGCAATTTTCTTTAGTTTCATTACCGTCGATTTCTGACGTAATTAAAAGTACTATGGAAAATTATTATTTCGCAGGTTTTCGTTGCGTGAGTGTTTTGAAGAGACACAGAGAGTAGATGGAGGACATACATAAAGTGAGAATGTGATATTTTAATAAAACTATGTAAATGTATGTGAGAGATAGCCTGATAGAGTGAGCCTAATTTTGTGGAGGCAGCCAGAAGGGGCGTCGAGTGTTAAATTTATTAGTAATGCATTTTGTGGAAAGGAATCGTATTTTGTTTTCATTATATTTTATATAGTTTCGGAATTACGATATTTGTAGTCTAAATGACTTGTGGTAATTTGATTGGCTGACATGAGAAATACCACGAGTATAGAAGTGCTCGTTGATGATATGATCGGCTGCTTTGGACCTCATTTCTATGAGTCGAGATAGTCTCTCGGGAACCGACATCTGTTAAAGGCCTTTCTTAAACCGCGCTGACCAAATTTCTACCAAAATGGAGACATTCACGCGTTTGATTCGTTCTCTTGTTGTGGACGGAAAGCGACTACACTACTGAGTGAAAGTTTGAGCCTTGTGAATGGTTTATTTTAGGGAATACTCGCCGGTGAACATTCTATGTCTCTTTTAACTCCGTGTGCGTGTTTCGTTCAAAAATGGTTCAAATGGCTCCGAACACTATAGCACTTAACATCTGAGGTTTTCAGTCCCTTAGACTTAGAACTACTTAAACCTAACTAACCTAAGGACACCACACACGTCCATGCCCGAGGCAGGATTCGAACCTGCGACCGTAGTAGCCGCGTGGTTCCGGATCAAATAGAGATATGAACCTCTCGGTCACAGCAGCCAGTTGCGTGTTTCATGCACATAACAAGACGTTACGGCGACTGCTTCTCTACAAGAAGTCTACTGAACAACCGAATGTGCTAACTCGCAAGTAGCCGTGGGTCATTAAATAACATTGCATAATTGATGTTGGGTTATTAAATACGAACTTGATAGCCGGTTTTAAAGAAAATAAACCAACTTAAGAGTCATGCAAGAATCCTAAACGCTCGATAGTTCAACTAACTTTCAGCTACTCCCCATAGGCTAGAGTTATGTGGGCTTTGCGTGGCAAGTGTTTAGATTAATATTCGTCAACACTGCTTTTGTAGGCTAAACCAATATGTACCATTGCAGAGTGAAGGGGCAGACAAACTGAAAACTCTTCAGGTAGGTATACTAATTGTTTAAAGGATGGTCAGAAATCAACCCACCGCGCAGCAAGCTATTTTGAGCAGTTTTAAAACTCAGGTTAAACTAGAGACGAAAAAAACCGTAAAACCGAAAACCGGATGTTCAAGCTGTAACCGTCATCCCTAACATGCACCTACTCACTTTAATCAAACTTTTCTCCCCCTCTACAAATTTTATCTCCCAAACTGACGATTCGGTGATTACGGAAGATGTGTTCTGTCAGCTGATCCCTCCCTTTGGGCGATTTGTACCATTAATATCATTTTTCGTTTTTCTTTTGAAATTAGTCAGTGAAATAAACAAAGCACCACACGCGTATTTCATTTTTTTGGAGTGTTGAACAGGCTATGCGTTTCAGTACTTCCGAAATTACAAAATTCTGCTATCGCAACTCTCGAAGAGATATCGAACGTAAGAAGAGGAAAAGTATGAACTGTTTATAGATTACACCCCTGCATCACGGTGGTGGGATGGGTGGACTGCGCCCGTCTCGGGAAAGCCCCATTCACGCCGGGCTTCACTCAGCATGGGCCTAATCGATAACCGATGGCAGCCCCGGTATGTATCTCGTATGAGAGGGGGGATTACCGCCGAAATCCAGCCGGCGTGGGGTATTAAATGCTCTGCAGGGTAATTAGTTTAGGGGGTTCCACGTGCCCGCCCGTCCGCGCAAGTTTTGGGGGCTTCCCCGCGGGACCGGTCCGGGGAAGTCCCGGCAGATCAGCGCTGTCGATGGAGCGGCGTGGGCGGCTCGAAACGGACGCAACTCTCTAACTACCTGCGCTCGGCTGCAAATCCACCCGGCCACGGTCCTAAACTCTGTGGACCCCCTCTGCTCGCCGCAGTACTTCATACTAGGAATACAGTGGCACGTGGTCAGGAAGTGGTTGATACTCGTCAGTGGTGAGCTTCATGTCGTATTCGTTAGCTTCAAGACGGCGTTGGACATACAGACGCACGAAATGTATTACCAATTGTTTCTTTCACAATTTACGAAGCACATTAGATATCCCGCTGGGATCTCTACAGCAGTACCAGCAGAGCATGGAAAAACAAATGAGTTACGAAACGACGTGTAATTCACGATACTGCCGCTAGGAGTCTAGTAAGCAGCAATGGCTGACAATGGAAGACTGACGACACAGCAACGGTCGGCAATTATGTTACTTTTTCATGAAACGAAAAGCCTTATTGTGACTCAGAGGCGTTTTCGACAAGAGTTTAACACACGATGACCCCTTGTAAGAAGACCATCCACAGGTGGTCCGATAAATTTGTACAGGAAGGAACAGTATTGGAGGTGAAGCGACCTCGGCCTAAGCCTGTTTGTTCGCCGGAGAATATTGAAGCGGTACGAGTTGCTGTACAGAGATGTGTAGAAAGGCAGCAGTGCAACTGGGAATATCCAGACGCTCCGTTCAACGCATTCTTAAAAGTGACCTCCATATGTACCCATACAAGATGACCTGTGAAAAGAAGCTGACTGAAGAACACAAGCAGCAGAGACTACTGTTTGCTCAGTGGGCGGAGGATAGGGAAGAAACTCTCAACAACGTTTGGTTTTCAGACGAGGCGCATTTTCGTTTAGACGGTGTGGATAACGAACAAATTGTACGCTTTTGGGCCACTGAAAACCTACAAGTACTTCATGAACGACAACCTTATGCTCCAAGGATTGCAGCGTGGGCAGCAATTCCCAGTCACGGACTTATTGGACCCTTTTTCTTTGAAGAAACTGTGAACAGCGAGCGTTATTTGAGCATGCTTCGCAATAGCTTCATTCCACAGCTTCTTGCTACTCACTTGCGCTTCAACACGCAGTGGTTCATGCAAGATGGAGCAAGGCCACATACTGTAAACACTGTGTTGAAGTTTTTACACGAGCATTTCGACATGCGGGCCATTTCACTCAGGTTTCCAGGTCGCGTCAATGACGGACAAAATTGGCCCCCCAATAGTCCAGACCTCAATTTGTGTGACTTTTTTCTTTGGGAGTACCTAAAGGAAAGAATTTTCCCGAAACGTCCACGTGATTTAATGGAGCTCAGAAGACTTATTCTTCAAGCTTGCAGTGAAATTACGGAAGACATGTGCCGTAGTGTAATCACTAACTTCAGTGTTCGTTTGAAGGAAGTTAGGAAACGAAATGGTGGACATATTGAGTTAGAACAAATCTCCATGGACGGCTCTTCATTGTAGTACATGTTCCTTTCAGATTGTATTGACAAAGTTTATATTCAAAAACAAAATGGTAACACATTTCGTGCGCCACCCTGTAGCTCTTCTTCGTCAGCTAATGAAGAAAATAACTACGTACAAAATATCAGAGCGACTCAACGACTGGATTCCAGAGCTCCTCAGTGGAGAAGAGTTTTCTGACGTGAAAGTAGTTTCAGAAGTACCCCTAGAGCATGTTATACGAACATTATGGTTCACAATATACGAGGGTGAGACAAATGGAAACCTTAAATTTGTAATAACAAATCGAAATTTCACACCGCTATCCTGTAACTTGGTAAGCGTGTTACAAACAGCGTGTAGAATGGCCTGTAGGTGGCATCATAGTGCAGATGCACACATACCGTCGCCGTATCAGTATAAAAATGGCCGCCCCACTTGAGAGTTGCACCAGGAAAGAACAGCGTTCTGTTATTCGGTTTTTGCGTAGTGAAGGTGTGAAACCTATTGAAATTCATCGACGAATGAAGGTTCAGTACGGTGATGCATGTTTGTCACAGCAGCAAGTCTACGAATGGAGTAGGAAGTTCGAGATGGTGTGACTTGAGTGGAAGATGCTCCTCGTCCAGGTCAGGCGCAAAGAGTTTTGACTCCACAGAACACTGCAGCAGTTGAAGCCATAGTGAAGGAAAACCGCCGAGTGACACTGAATGACATTGCAGCATGTTTACAGATTAGTCATGGGCCAGCACACCACATCGTGCATGATGTGCTCCAGGTTCACAAAGTGTCTGCAAGATGGGCTGCCACGGCAGCTGACTCCTGAAATGAGAGAACGACGTGTTGAACTTCTTCGGCGCTTTGAACGAGAAGGTGATGGCTTTCTTGCAAGAATCGTTACTGGGGACGAAACCTAGGTTCACTTCCATCAACCGGAAACGAAGAGAGCGAGCAAGGAATGGCGCCATTCCTCATCACCAAAACCAAAGAAGTTTGGAATATAACCATCAACAGGGAAGGTTATGTTGACTCTCTTTTGGAACGAAAAAAGCGTCATTTTGGGGCATTACATGGCTAGAGGGACCACTGTCGCCAGTGCATCATACACAGGTCTCCTAAAAAATCATCTGCGGCCTGCAATCAAATCAAAGCGACGTGGATTGCTGTCAGCAGGTGTCCTTTTGCAACATGACAATGCAAGGCCCCACACTGCCCGTTCAACAGTTGCAACAATCACAGACCTGCATTTTGAGTGTCTTCCTCATCCACCATACTTACCAAACCTTGCCCCCAAGTTATTTCCATATGTTCCGACCACGCAGAGAGGCAGTGGGAGGAAAGAAGTTCCGTTCTGATGAAGAGGTACGCCACGCGGTGCATGAGTGGTTGCGAGGACTACCAAACCAATTTTTTTCTAAAGGAATTTATGCACTTTGTAAGCGCTGGAGGACTTGCACTGAGCGTGGGGGAGATTATGTTGAAAAGTGATCCAGCTTTGTTGGGTTGGGTTGTTTTGGGGAAGGAGACCAGACAGCGAGGTCATCGGTCTCATTGGATTAGGGAAGGAAGTCGGCCGTGCCCTTTCAAAGGAACCATCCCGGTATTTGCCTGGAGCGATTTAGGAAAATCACTGAAAACCTAAATCAGGATGGCCGGACGCGGAATTGAACCGTCGTCCTCCCGAATGCGAGTCCAGTGTCTAACCACTGCGCCACCTCGCTCGGTGATACAGCTTTGTACCACTTCTGCACAATAAATAATATTTAAAAAGGTATTTAAAGTTTTCATTTGACTCAGCCTCGTATATTTTATACGGTAAAAGTAAAGGCTGCTCAAGATGTCTTTAGCGCCCCCATCCTTGAGGTTTTTCTGTATCCGCCACTGACTCAATCACACGTGATCTACAAAACAATCGCTCACAGATACGCTCTTCCTGTGCTCTGTAGCTCTGAAGTTACTTTTAATTACCGTTTCCACATGTTCTCCTGGATGTTACTCTTTGGACAACAACGTTTGATCTGCGTTCCTGACGTCTTGAGGTTTGGGTGATACAGCCGTGAATCGAGTCGCAAATCTGGCCGAATACTTTTTCAAGTCGTATGTGAAACACACTGTACATTTATAGGGACTTATTTTCCTTGTCCGATGTGAGTAGTTTTTAATATTTATTTAAATCTCCAGTTTAAATACCTTGCATCACATTTCAGAGTGTTACAGCTGTGAATCGAGTCGCAAGTCTGGCTGAATACTTTTTCAAGTCGTACGTGATACACACTATACGTTTATAGGGACTTATTTTCCTTTTCCGATGTGAATCGTTTTAACATTTATTTAAATCTCCAGTTTAAATACCTTGGATCACGTTTTAACAGTAAAAATATTATAACAACGGATATAAACGAAAGAATAGCCTCAGGGTCAAGATGTCTGTACTCACTAAGCAATCCAATCAAGAGTAAAGCTTTGTCAATCACCATAAAGATGAAGATATATAACACTATCATCTGTACTGTACGGCTCAGGAAGGAGGACACTTACAAAGAATGAAAGAGAAAAACTGAATGTTTTCGAAAGAAAAGTAATGAAAAAAATCTGGGGACCTGTGTTGGAGAATTGTGTAAGGAGAATTCGAAAGAACAATGAAATTTATCAGTTAATGAAGCAACCCACTATCATCCCGAAATTAAAAAGTAGGAGACTGCAGTGGGCTGGACATGTGGGTAGTATGAAAAACAACAGAATGGTTCAAATGGCTCTGAGCACTATGGGACTTAACTGCTGTGGTCATCAGTCCCCTAGAACTTAGAACTACTTAAACCTAACTAACGTAAGGACGTCCACACACATCCATGCCCGAGGCAGGATTCGAACCTGCGACCGTAGCGGTCGCGCGGCTCCAGACTGTAGCGCCTAGAACCGCTCGGCCATTCCGGCCGGCCAAAACAACACAATCACCAAGGGAGCATTTGAAGGAACTCTCCAGGCAGCAAGACCATTGGGCCGACCCCGTACAAGGTGGAAAGATGACACAGAGGAGAACATCGCAGCATTAGGAATTGGCACAGGGTAAACAGAGGCTGCGAGAGGTAGAAGGCGGTGGAAGCACGTCGTTGATGCAGCGCGTGGTCTACAGGGCCTAAGATCGCTGAGAAGAGAGACAGTGAGAGAGACGTGAATCTTACATTTGGGAACTCTGGTAGAAGCTTCTCTGGTGCGACCGCCACTGTTAGACACTAAACGCCCACACCTGCCATCAGGTAACCGCCCACACAGGCTGCCGGCTGGAAGCCACACTGCGGGAATGCCATCCAGTCGCGACTTTCGGCGTAGCCGGGCTGCATCGGCTGGCTGGGATCTGTCGCCCATCGCCGCTAATGGCAGACACACTGCCCCCACCCCGCCTCCACTCCCAGAAACCAGCCCCGCCCCCAGGGACTGCGTACCTCGCAGAATCGCGCACGCAACTCGTCTCGCGGCAATTCAGTTTGCAGCAATACCGCTCGACCACTTAACCATTCTGCGAGTTGCGTAATAGCCGCTGACACCGGCGAGGCGCGGTACTACGGCTGCGGCTGTTTATAGAGCATTTCGCTGTTCCACCCCCACCCCCACCACCCTTTCCACTGCTATCCTCATCCTCCCCCCCATTTCCCTCCCTCCCAACCAGCCCACGCTCTTTCCCCAGCAACGACTGCAGCAGAGCCCCAACACGCGTACTGTTGCCATTAGCAATGCTCGCCAACCCTCGCCGCACAACATTTTCTCCCTGCCTTTTCTGCGGTAACGGCAGCACAGTCTGCAGTCTTCGCGTCTGCGCCAGTTTACCACTGGTAATTGCGGCCTTCCCGTAAACTCGAGGATACAGTCACACACACACACACACCACACACACACACACACACACACACGCACACACACACACTACAAAAAAAAATCTTCGCGTAGCCTACCATCTCTTATGCAGCTAAAATTTGCGGTACATACTTTTACAATCTACGTGTTGCGTTCTCCATTTCCGAAAAGTTTTTAGTAGCCTACATACACTCCTGGAAATGGAAAAAAGAACACATTGACACCGGTGTGTCAGACCCACCATACTTGCTCCGGACACTGCGAGAGGGCTGTACAAGCAATGATCACACGCACGGCACAGCGGACACACCAGGAACAGCGGTGTTGGTCGTCGAATGGCGCTAGCTGCGCAGCATTTGTGCACCGCCGCCGTCAGTGTCAGCCAGTTTGCCGTGGCATACGGAGCTCCATCGCAGTCTTTAACACTGGTAGCATGCCGCGACAGCGTGGACGTGAACCGTATGTGCAGTTGACGGACTTTGAGCGAGGGTGTATAGTGGGCATGTGGGAGGCCGGGTGGACGTACCGCCGAATTGCTCAACACGTAGGGCGTGAGGTCTCCACAGTACATCGATGTTGTCGCCAGTGGTCGGCGGAAGGTGCACGTGCCCGTCGACCTGGGACCAGACCGCAGCGACGCACGGATGCACGCCAAGACCGTAGGATCCTACGCAGTGCCGTAGGGGACCGCACCGCCACTTCCCAGCAAATTAGGGACACTGTTGCTCCTGGGGTATCGGCGAGGACCATTCGCAACCGTCTCCATGCAGCTGGGCTACGGTCCCGCACACCGTTAGGCCGTCTTCCGCTCACGCCCCAACATCGTGCAGCCCGCCTCCAGTGGTGTCGCGACAGGCGTGAATGGAGGGACGAATGGAGACGTGTCGTCTTCAGCGATGAGAGTCGCTTCTGCCTTGGTGCCAATGATGGTCGTATGCGTGTTTGGCGCCGTGCAGGTGAGCGCCACAATCAGGACCGCATACGACCGAGGCACACAGGGCCAACACCCGGCATCATGGTGTGGGGCGCGATCTCCTACACTGGCTGTACACCACTGGTGATCGTCGAGGGGACACTGAATAGTGCACGGTACATCCAAACCGTCATCGAACCCATCGTTCTGCCATTTCTAGACCGGCAAGGGAACTTGCTGTTCCAACAGGACAATGCACGTCCGCATGTATCCCGTGCCACCCAACGTGCTCTAGAAGGTGTAAGTCAACTACCCTGGCCAGCAAGATCTCCGGATCTGTCCCCCATTGAGCATGTTTGGGACTGGATGAAGCGTCGTCTCACGCGGTCTGCACGTCCAGCACGAACGCTGGTCCAACTGAGTCGCCAGGTGGAAATGGCATGGCAAGCCGTTCCACAGGACTACATCCAGCATCTCTACGATCGTCTCCATGGGAGAATAGCAGCCTGCATTGCTGCGAAAGGTGGATATACACTGTACTAGTGCCGACATTGTGCATGCTCTGTTACCTGTGTCTATGTGCCTGTGGTTCTGTCAGTGTGATCATGTGATGTATCTGACCCCAGGAATGTGTCAATAAAGTTTCCCCTTCCTGGGACAATGAATTCACGGTGTTCTTATTTCAATTTCCAGGAGTGTACTTGGAGTGGTTTCCGAAAAGTGCTTACAGCAGGGCCATGTTTTAGGGCAATATTTGGCCACATTGGCGTTGCTGCCAACATCGCTGCAATGTGACAGCAATAGGCGGCTATTTTTCGATGTCATTGAGCAATACTGCTGATGTTGCAGCCTATTGAAGTAGCTGCCGACCTATTGCCGAGGGGTTGCCAGTTTTTTCCACCAAGGGTTGTGACACGCCCGGTGGTACAAATTGGTGTGGGAATTTTTCAAAACGTGTTGTCGTTTCTGCTTTCCTTTGCGCCCTGTCCACACCACGTACCTGATAATCCCGCGGCGGTCGTACTGTTCTGCTCCACAGTGCTGTTGGCTTGCCTGAAATTATCTACCGAAATATGCAAGCAGGTTTAGGGGAGCCACTCAGCGTTAAAACACAAGAGTGTCCTACGTCCGGTATGAACAACTATATTCTAAGACGATAAAAAATCACAGGTTGCACTGTTTACACTCGAAGTCGTAAATGTTTATCCCAATTAACAACCTTGATGATTATCTGTCCACAATATCACTTGGACGAGCGTACGCGTAACCGACACGACGCGGGTGATTCTTGATGATGCGGAAGCCAGTTGATCGCACTAAAGTTCTTACGCTCGTCACGCATACACAGATATTTGGTACCAGTCCTCCTTGAAACTAGTAATAATATAACACTGCTCGTAAAGTTAATTTTTCAGTTCTTAGTTCTCACTTCTACGAGCCGTACGCGTAACCGTCGCGGCGCGGCTGATTGTTGATAATGCGGAAACGCCTTGATCGAACACACGTTCTCACGCTCGCTACAAGAAACTGGCACTTGACTGCACTCTTTTATGGTAACTAATTTCTACTGATTCACATCAGTTCATTATGGGAGACCGAACACGGCGCGGATGATTGATCATGTGCGACACGCTACGAGAGGATACACAAATACGTTATTGGCGACACTGCTCATTTTTAATTACATCTTGACGCGCTTTCCTCTGAATCATTTGCATATTTCATCATTTTACTGTGATAGCACTTGTAGCAACACTTAACTTCCATACTAACAACGCTTCTTACATGCAGAGCGATCCACAACACAACATAACAGTTCCGTGTCCTGCGCTCGACTCTGCAAACACGCTGTCCACAAAGATACTCCACAACCAAGCCAGCGGTATGACAATACGCTTACAGGGTGGAGGATGTTCCTTATTATAGGCCAATATCTACATCTGCATTTGTATGCAAATGCTTCCCATTCGCTCTCAGGTTTGTTTTATACTTTGAAAGGTGGCTACACTGAGCCACAGCGCCAGAGATTGCGCCAAACAGTATTATTCCGCCGCCTCCACTGGGAGTCTTGTCGAGAACTCGTAGTAGTCAGTGCTTGTCGAGAACTCGTAGTAGGGAGTGCTTGCTGAGATGTCGTAGTGAAAGGTTCTTGTCGAGAAGTCGTAGTGGAGAGTGCCTGTTCCATGTTTTATGCAGCTGTTTGATGGGATAGACAGCAGATGTTGTTCGAATGGAGATATTGTAATGATCAGAGTGCCTTTCGTCAATATATATGAAGGTAAAAAAAAATTCCCATTTTTTTCATTATTTCAGTGTCTTAAATAATGCGTCATTACAGGTTCAGTCAACAAAGCATCTGGCTCGTGTTCTTGTATTAGAGTGTAATTCTGGTTTTCTTGCGCAATTATAGTATTCCTATTTTTCTTTAATTACTTCAGTATAAATGGTATTTAAAATTTCTTGTCTTATTGAAGAAGAACCGTGCCAGATGTGTACGTTGAATCACACTTTCACACACAGAACAATTACACTTGTGTTTTGGTTTCGTAGGTTTTATAGTTGCTGGGGACTTAATTACTTAATTGTGTTATCGAACATTTTCTTTCATTCTTTGTCGTTATTCTATGCAGTCAGATTGCGTACTAAAACTAGGGCCAACCGTTTACGACACTACGTAATCGGACTTACAGCTACGAAAAATTAAAAGTATTTGCATTGCATTCATATTTATTTAATTAAGCCCCCATGCAACTTTTCTTACCGACACCGCTACCGCCACTTACTAGTGAAAACAGTATCTAAAGGATCGTTGGTATGACAAAGTTACTTTAGGTATTGAAATAATTCAACAACTCTACTTGAAAATTTCCCTAGAACGACTCCCTTAACCTCCTCCGCCATCCGGACAAGCTTTGCATCCGACCTCAATGCCCAAGTTCTGCTAATCACTCATTTTCTGACCCCGTTCATTTTCCCCGTTTCTTACAGTCCCACTATATTCCCGCAAGGAGACGACCAATGGTACACATCCGCAGCGAAATAGTCCTACACCCACTGAGGCGTATCTATAGGTATACAATACGTGTGCTGTCTGTTCTTTCAGGCATGTCCGAAAGCAGAAACGCCACACATACAGACTGAAACGCCAATGAAACTGGTGTAGGCATGCCTATTCTGATATAGATATATGTAAACAGGCAGAATACGGCTCTTCGGTCGGCAACGTCTATATAAGACAAGTCTCTGGCGCAGTTTTTAGACCGGTTACAGCTGCTACAATGGCTACTTATCAAGATTTAAGTGAGTTTGAACGTGCTGTTACAGTCGGTGCACGAGCGATGGGACACACCATCTCCGAGGTACCGATTAAGTGCGAATTTTCCCGTACGACCATTTCACGAATGCGCCGTGAATATCAGGAAGCCTGTAAAACATCGTATCTCCGACATCGCTGCTGCCGGAAAAGATTCTGCAAGAAAGGGACCAACGGCGACTGAAGAGAATCGTTAGACGTGACAGAAGTGCAACCCTTCCGCAGATTGCTGCAGATTTCAATGCTGGACCATCAAGAAGTGTCAGCGTGCGAAACATTCAATCAAACATCATCGATATAGGCTTTCGGAACCGAAGGCACACTCGTGTACCCTTGATGACTGCACGACAGAAAGCTTTATTCCTCACCTGGGCCTGCCAACACCGACACTGGACTGTTGACTGCAAACATGTTGCTCAGTTGGGCGAGCTTCGTTTCAAATTGTATCGAGCGGATGGACGTGTACGGGTGTGAAGACAACCTCATGTATCCATGGACGCTGCATGTCAGCAGAGGACTGTTCAAGATGGTGCAGGCTCTGTAATTGTGTGGGCGTGCGTAGTTGGAGTGATACGGGATCTCTGATACGTCTAGATGCTGTTCTGACAGGTGACACGTACGTAAGCATCCTGTTTGATCACCTACATCCATTCATGTCCATTGTACATTCCGACGGACTCGGGCGATTCCAGCAGGACAATGCTACATCCCACACCTCCAGATTTGTTACAGAGCGGCTCTAGGAACAGTCTTCTGAGTTTAAACACTTCCGCAGGCCACCAAACTCCCCACACATGAACGTTATTTAGCATATCTGGGATGCCTTGCAACATGCTGTTCACAAGAGATCTCCATCCTCTCGTACTCTTGCGGATTTATAGACAGCCCTGCAGGGTTCATGGTATCAGTCGAGTCCATGCCACGTCGTGTGCGGTACTTCTGCCTGCTCGCGGAGACCCTACACGATATTAGGCACCTGTACCGTTTTCTTTGGTTCTTTAGTCTATTTCAAAACAGAATCCTTTCTGAAACTTCCTGACAGATTAAAACTGTGTGCCCGACCGAGAGTCCGCAGCTCGTGGTCGTGCGGTAGCGTCCTCGCTTCCCGCGCCCGGGTTCCCGGGTTCGATTCCCGGCGGGGTCAGAGATTTTCTCTGCCTCGTGATGACTGGGTGTTGTGTGGTGTCCTTAGGTTAGTTAGGTTTAAGTAGTTCTAAGTTCTAGGGGACTGATGACCGTAGATGTTAAGTCCCATAGTGCTCGGAGCCATTTGAACCCTACCGAGACTCGAACTCGGGACCTTTGCCTTTCGCGGTCAAGTGCTCCACCATCTGAGCTACCGAAGCACGACTCACGCACGATCCTCACAGCTTTACTTCTGCCAGTATCTCGTATCCTACCTTCCAAACTTTACAGAAGCTCTCCTGCGAACCTTGCAGAAACAGCACTCCTGAAAGAAAGGATATTGCGGAGACATGGCTTAGCCACAGCCTGGGGGATGTTCCCAGAATGAGATTTTCACTCTGCAGCGGAGTGTGCGCTGATATGAAACTTCCTGGTAGATTGAAACTGCGTGCCCGACCGAGACTCGAACTCGGAACCTTTGCCTTAGGGAAAGGTCCCGAGTTCGAGTCTCGGTCAGGCACACAGTTTTAATCTCCCAGGAGGTTTCATATCAGCGCACACTCCGCTGCAGAGTGAAAATCTCATTCTGGAGAACCCTTTCTCTTTCATTCCTACGCTTGCACGTGTACGTACAACACTTGTTTTGTTACTTGTTTACATAAGAGCAGAAGTGGACTGATGACCTTAGCAGTTAAGTCCCATAAGATTACACACACACACACACACACACACACACACACAAACGCACGCACGCACGCAGAAGTGGACAAACGAAAGAAGTATGAATTTCGTAAATGCAATTGATCTACGACCTGAGCTACGGAAAGGCGAAAGTAATGTTTAAAAACATTGCAATCTGGCAACTTATTGTAAGTAAGCTGTTCCGGTTAAGGCTCGAAATCATCCTTGCTCAAGCATACAAAAAATTCGAGTCTTCGAACCTATACCATGTGCGATGGAAAAAAGATGGAGAGGTAGAGTGGACACGGTGGCGGGTCCGCATCCACATGGTTTCCATTTGATAGCGCAAGTTTCCGTACTGTCTCAAGACACGCTTGGAGCAGCAGTTGATTGTGTAAACAGTGGTGTGTGTGCTAACGAGTAGAAGTAAAATCCAAATAAAAACTGAATTCTTCCAGAATGAGATTTTCACTCTGCAGCGGAGTGTGCGCTGATATGAAACTTCCTGGCAGATTAAAACTGTGTGCCCGACCGAGACTCGAACTCGGCACCTTTGCCTTTCGCGGGCAAGTGGTAGAGCACTTGCCCGCGAAAGACAAAGGTTCCGAGTTCGAGTCTCGGTCGGGCACACAGTTTTAATCTGCCAGGAAGTGTCAACTGAATTCTTGTTTCAGCGTTAATGTAATGATACAGCCCTTGCGTCAAATCATTGCATATATCTTGTATCAAGAGTCAACTTTAAAGAGTACATTAAACTTCTGTACGAATCACCAGTATCTAGCAACCGAAGCGTCGTGGCCTGTCGGCTTGTAACTGGCGTACACACTCTCGTAATTCTATTGGTTTAAGCAGTTATCGGACATTTTGCTTGTACCAGACGTTCGAAATCTCGTTTCGGCATTATGACGAAACTCACGAGTTAAATCTGCTGGAGTATTCAGGTTACTTAACAAAAAGTGCATCCGCAAGACCCGACTTCTGTCGTTCTGTCTTAACTTTATTCCTTGAGGGAAGTAAAAGTAACAGTGCTGGACTCACTCGCTCTAGCTCGCATTCTAACATTTTGCGGGAATAGTGTGCCCCTTCTAAACATTTCTGGCCCGGAAATGTATTGCCGCAAACACTGGCGGACAATAGCGGCTGGTAGTGTTCTAGTACATTCAGCTGCAATTCGTGTAGCCGCAATGTTGCCGGACAAAATTATTGGGATATCCTGTCAGAAATTTTGATTGCCTGTATAAATGTTCCTTAAAAGGCGTCACGTGCATTTTCTCTGACTTTTCTGCACATATTTGCGCTTCAGTTTTTCCAATCCAGGGTAGAAAAAATGTTATCCCCAAACTTTAATTAATCATTCCTCGCACGCAATGGAAGAAAGTACATTATACTTCGTCTGTGGTTAAGGTTTTACGGTTTTGTGTCCTGTCCAATTTGTTGTCACGGATTTTAGGGAGAGGGTTTTAATGTGCTGCTGGATGACTGGCTCACCCAGATTTTAGGTAAGAGGTCCGCCAGTCACGAATACCTCCTTGTTTCCCTTCGGTTTCTGTCCTCCCTTCCTTGTGTTTCCTTTCCTTTTTTAGTGCACTCCTTCTCCTCTTGTTTTGCCTCTGTGTGTGAGGATTTGGAACTGCGTCAGGTCTGTGTCTTTTAGCTGTTCCCCTTGTTCGCTGTTCGTCTTAGTCCCTTCACTGCATGTGTTCCTGTTTTTATGCGTTTGGGCGCTGATGACCCCGCTGTTTAGCGCCCGTAAACCTCAAACACACACACACACACACACACACACACACACATTATACGGCCATGGGTCCAGAAGCGCTTTATTTGCAGGTTAGAGCTCATTTTGTACTTCTCTTCAGTGAAGTTTATCGTGGAAACACAAAGAATTGAAACGTAGCAGCATTACATGAAACGTTTTCTTACACGAATTGTCCAAGAAACTCTCTTGGTTTCAGTATGAAATAATTTCCTAAGCGAAAAGTTAAAAATGCCCACCATCTTCAAGAATGCATCCAATAAACGGCCGTCGCGTTGAGTGTCTGTTACACTGAGGTATCCCTGGAGATGCGTGTATTGTTTCACAGCTGTACATCATTTGAATACAAAGTACATCTAGAACCGGTGTTCTGCATACAAGAGTTTTGAAATGAAGCCACAAATAAAAGCCTAGTGGGTTAGGTCTAGAGTGCGTGGAGGTCAAGGAATTTGTCGACCTCTGCCTATTCATCCGTCGCGGAATGAACTGTTCAAAACACTGCAAACATTAACACTGAAATAGGGACGAACTTGCTCGTGCATGAAGTATATGTTTCGTCGCACATGAGTTAGTAGAACTGGTGAAGTATTCTGTAAGGAAGCATGGTAAGTTTCCCCGTTGAGCCTGGGTGGAAGAACACGAGGCCCTAACAACCAGTCATCAATAATACCGGCCAAAACTTGGACAGAAAATATTTTATTATGACACCGTTCTCCAGGGATACATCAGCGCATCAGGTGTTCGCTACGACGGCAGTTTGATGCATGTATCCTTGCTAACGGAGGGTATTTCGAACACTTCATTTAAGAAAGTGTTTCATTTAGTAACCAAGAGGGTATTCGGAACATTTCAAGCAAGAAAAGGTCTCATATAATGCTGGTATGTTGTATTTCTGTGTGTTCTTCAACATTAATGTGATCATGCTGAAGCGCAGAAAATGAGCTGCAGCAAGGAAATAACGTGTTTCCTGACCCATGTCCATGTAACACATTTTGTTCCTATGTGTGCGAGGGATGTTTTCTGAAAGTTTGTCCATGATTTTTTGTTACACGCTATATGTGCATGTAGTCACCCCAGACAAACCGCGCAAATACCGTGTTAAAAACGCATCGAGACTGGATAACTGCGTGAATTCCGCTATGAAAAATGTTCGCAAGATTCTTTACATATTCCTTATTCAACTGAAGATGCTAATGGGTGTTTAAATTCCTTACAGCTATCAAATTGGGGGGACGTTCATTACTACATTTAATCACTATTCGAAAAAGTCTCGGAAATTTTCGACGGCATTGAGATTGATTTAGCGGGCCAGAAGGGGCGCAATGCAATGCGAGAAAGTTCGTCAAGCCAGGAACATAAGCGTGTAGCCCTGTGGCCATAGTAACTGTCTGGGAAGGCAATAGTGTCCACGCCATACTCATCATTAAATGTAGAAGAACGGGCAACAATTTGTCGCGGAGACTCTTCAAACAAACATCGTCGTTCCTTCTTCAAGCCCTGGAGGCGACAGTGAGAGTTGACGAGCATTTATCTCTCATTTAAGCATATGGCCGAAAGAATCACCCTACAGGAATTGTGAAACGAACCCTGTCGTCCAGGACCGCGCCTGGTGTGAACTCTAGCTTTTCGCATAGATAACAAGGTGGAGTATTGGACTTGTATTTCGCTGTGAGATTGTGAATGGTCGAAATGTGTCAAATGGATATGCGCTGGAGTGTAACAGTAACTCTAAATACGACCACTTTCGCTATTACTTTGATTTCTGAATAAACATTATTCTAACCAAATAGCAACTGTGTGGCCTACATCATTTGGTGGGTCATCATCAGTCTACTGACTGGTTTGATGAGGCCCGCCACGAATTCCTTTCCTGTGCTAACCTCTTCATCTCAGAGTAGCACTTGCAACCTACGTCCTCTATTATTTGCTTGACGTATTCCAATCTCTGTCTTCCTCTACAGTTTTTGCCCTCTACAGCTCCCTCTAGTACCATGGAAGTCATTCCCTCATGTCTTAGCAGATGTCCTATCATCCTGTCCCTTCTCCTTATCAGTGTTTTCCACATATTCCTTTCCCCTCCGATTCTGCGTAGAACCTCCTCATTCCTTACCTTATCAGTCCACGTAATTTTCAACATTCGTCTATAGCACCACATCTCAAATGCTTCGATTCTCTTCTGTTCCGGTTTTCCCACAGTCCATGTGTCACTACCATACAATGCTGTACTCCAGACGTACATCCTCAGAAATTTCTTCCTCAAATTAAGGCCGGTATTTGATATTAGTAGACTTCTCTTGGCCAGAAATGCCTTTTTTTGCCATAGCGAGTCTGCTTTTGATGTCCTCCTTGCTCCGTCCGTCATTGGTTATTTTACTGCCTAGGTATCAGAATTCCTTAACTTCACTGACTTCGTGACCATCAATCCGGATGTTAAGTTTCTCGCTGTTCTCATTTCTACTACTTCTCATTACCTTCGTCTTTCTCCGATTTACTCTCAAACCATACTGTGTACTCATTAGACTGTTCATTCCGTTCAGCAGATCATTTAATTCTTCTTCACTTTCACTCAGGATAGCAATGTCATCAGCGAATCGTATCATTGATATCCTTTCACCTTGTATTTTAATTCCACTCCTGAACCTTTCTTTAATTTCCATCATTGCTTCCTCGATGTACATTTATGGGTTGTTAATTTAGTTCCCGATATTATTATAACTTTTATTATATGTTCTGTTAACTTTGTATTTCGAAAACTTGCCATCAGCCAGACAATTGAACCAAGGGGTCACAAGTGTCTAATTTAGGGCGCGTAATGCGACACGTGCGGTTAGACCCCTAGACGCGTTTGAGACAAGACATTTCGACGAAGAGGAACCGCATATGAGCCCGAACATCTCTGGAATGTTAACTCGCAACAGTCTACAAGCCCTTGTGCTTTCCATCTACATGTAAATGATACGTTCGTAATCTGGCGACACGGATCACATTCCCGGGATCCCACAAAACTCCCTGCAACACCTGAATCTGCTGCGTCAAATCATAGAATTCACGAGGGAGATAGAAGGAAATAATCAGCTTCCATTTCGGGAAGTACTCGTCAAGCGAAGTCCTGATGGCACACAACTCCTACTGTAACGCGATGCATAGAGATTTGTGCTTGCATGCATTCATCTGCCGAGCCTCTTCCCAAGAGGACGCTACTAAGCACGCTGTCCCACAGAACAGGTGAAAAGTAGGACAACATTAGTCTTACAGCCGAATTACAGCACCTACAGCCTGTGATACACACGAATTCTTCCAGCATCCGTCACGTACTGGGTGGTTACGAACGAACTATCGGTGTTCAGAGTGCGTTAATGCAGACTATATACAGGGTGTCTCATTTATACAAAATTGTTAAGGCTTTCGTGGCCACTTGTTGACAAACTGCCTATTGGCTTCTGTCTCGGGTTCTTCGGCCGAAGTTCATCTAATGATTTTTCTGACGTTTCGCCAACTCGAGTGGCTGGCATTGTCAAAGCTTCTCCCTCCATTGCCGGTGGTGAACTGGAGCCGAGCTCGCGGCCGCAGACTATATGTACCTGGCGCGCCAACGTCCGAGGTCTTCTCCGCGGTCATTTCCGGTGCGGTTCTCCTCTTGCTACCTGCGACGGTCGTTCGCTGCAGTACGGGAAGCCAGGATCCGTTTACTTTAAGGCTTTCCTCTTTCTTGTTGAAACTGTTCGCGTGTTTTTGTATTTCTACAGCTTCTCTGAACAAGCGCGTGTGATAGTGCTTCTCTACAGCCAGAACTTCCGTGTCGGCGAATTTTATTACGTGGTCGGTCTCATTCAGTGCGTGCTCTGCCACGGCCGATTTCTCCAGCTGCCCCAACCTGCAATGTCGCTTATGCTCTTTGATCCTGGTGTTAATTGATCGTCCAGTCATTCCGACATAAACTTTTCCGCATGTGCATGGTATACGGTATATTCCCGACATTGCAAGTGGGTCTCTTTTCTCCTCCGCCGATCTAAGACACTCTTTCATCTTCCTTGTCGGTTTGAAAATCGTCTTTACGCCGTGTTTGCGCAATATACGGCCGATTCTGTCCGTCACTCTGGGAATGTATGGCAGAAAGGCCGTATCCGACATTTCTTTTTCTGGTTCTTTACTTCGCCGAGTGTTTGGCTCTGTTACACTTCTAATGTAATTTGTGGAGTACCCATTGCTCCGCAGAACAGTTTCCAGGTGTTGCATTTCTCGTTTGAGGTGTTGAGGCTCACATATTCGTACTGCTCTCGTTACGAGCGTACTAATCATGCCTCTTTTCTGGATCGGGTAGTGGTTTGACAGTTTGTGCAGGTATCGGTCCGTGTGTGTCGGTTTTCGATACACGCTGTGTCCCAGGTTTTCGCCTTTTCTTGTGACCAGCACATCTAGAAATGGGAGTTTCTTGTCCTTTTCTATTTCAATGGTAAATGTTATGTTGGCATGGAGGCTGTTCAAGTGTCTTAGGAAGTCACCGAGCTGATCTTCACCATGGCTCCACACCACGATCTAAGGAACCAGAAAAAGAAATGTCGGGTACGGCCTTTCTGCCATACATTCCCAGAGTGACGGACAGAATCGGACGTATATTGCGCAAACATGGCGTAAAGACAAGGAAGATCAAAGAGTGTCTTAGATCGGCGAAGGAGAAAAGAGACCCACTTGCAATGTCGGGAATATACCGTATACCATGCACATGCGGAAAAGTTTATGTCGGAATGACTGGACGATCAATTAACACCAGGATCAAAGAGCATAAGCGACATTGCAGGTTGGGGCAGCTGGAGAAATCGGCCGTGGCAGAGCACGCACTGAATGAGACCGACCACGTAATAAAATTCGCCGACACGGAAGTTCTGGCTGTAGAAAAGCACTATCACACGCGCTTGTTCAGAGAAGCTGTAGAAATACACAAACACTCGAACAGTTTCAACAAGAAAGAGGAAAGCCTTAAGGTAAACGGATCCTGGCTTCCCGTACTGCAGCGAACGACCGTCGCAGGTAGCAAGAGGAGAACCGCACCGGAAATGACCGCGGAGAAGACCTCGGACGTTGGCGCGCCAGGTACATATAGTCTGCGGCCGCGAGCTCGGCTCCAGTTCACCACCGGCAATGGAGGGTGAAGCTTTGACAATGCCACCCACTCGTGCTGGCGAAACGTCAGAAAAATCATTAGATGTCTCATTTATCTTGACCACCCTAAATAACTGTTGGTCCAGATGCAAATTACAAAACGTTTCACATAGATGTTCTTCAGCTGTCAGGGGGACACCAATCAGCATGGTTGCCTTCATTGTAGCTTTGTTTTTTACAAAGATATGAACAGCGGTTTGAATTTTTTAAATGGCCCCCTGTATTTTTTTATTCGGTAATTCATTTCCTCTCCTAAAGACCGATTCAAAAATGTATCACAGTGTACCCTTCCCTGAAAAACAATGTTATTAATTACGTAACACAACAATGACGTTGACGCTCCCAGCGCGTAGTTCACGTGCTGACGTTGACAGAGGACAAATGTAAACATAAGAAGAATGCACACACACGTCATTTCGTCAACCATTGTCAGTTGAAGAGTTGTGTCAGTAGAATGTACGCCAACTCAGAGAAGGTAGAAATGCTACTCATCTACGGGGATGTAAGTTATCAGAACAGTAATTGCAGTACTGTTTTCTTACGTACGGATACGTTTACTACAGTAGTTTAGTCCCTTTAAATACTGTCATGTAGAGTAGGCGTACAATAAAGGCTGTCCTTCCTACAAACTGCATCGACATAACGTTTCTTTTAATGTTGTTGTTGAAGGTAGGCGAAATGCTACGCAGGCAGCGGAACTGTACACAGAGCGATATCCTGACAAGAACCCAGCTTCCCGACGGATGTTTTCTCGTCTTGTTGCGACGCTTCAGGGAACGAGTTGTTTCAACCTACGACAACGCAATTGTCGTAGCACTCGCACGGACGAAGCTGCCTAAGTCACTGTTCTCGCTTCCGTTGCTATGAATCCACATGTGAGCACACGACAGCTTGAACACGAGATTGGCATTCCTAAGACCATTGTACATCGTATTCTTACACGTCACCGGTTCCATCCTTAGCATCTACAACTACATCGAGAATTGCATGGCAATGGTTTCCAAAACCGTGTGCAGTTCTGTCAGTGCACACACCAGCAAACCCCCGACAACCCGACATTCTTCTCCAATGTTCTATTTATCGATGAATGTTCCTTCTCAAACAAAGGACAAGTAAATACAAGGGACATGTATTATTGGTCCATCGACAATCCACGATGGTGTAGAAATGTGGAACATCAGCGTCAACGAAGAGTTAACGTCTGGGTTGGGATGCTTGGTACTACAGTTATTTCATCAATGGTAGTCTAAACGGCACAGCGAATGCCAACTTCATCAGAATAATTTTTCCTCCTCTTCTGGATGAAGTGCCGCTAAGAACCAGAATGCTTATGTGGTATCAACACAGTGGATGTCCAGCACATAATGCCTTGCGTGCACGTCGTGTTCTGAACCGAAGGTATCCTGCCAGATGGATTAGTCGAACAGGAATAGTTACTTGGCCTGCTAGGTATCCTCATTTAAATCCTCTGGACTTTTTTCTGTGGAAATGTTTTAAAGACGTTTTCTGTCGCGATATTCCATCAACTACAGAGGACATGCAGGAACGTATCGTGCTGGCTTGTAATTCTCCCCAACAGACAACACCGGAAGCAGTAAGTAACTCTTTCATTCAACGAGTGCACCCGTGTATGGGTGTCGAGGTTAACCACTTTGAGCCCCTTTGAATGTTCTTCTACTGGTCAGTGGGACAGGAGAGTCAAAGTCAATTTTATGTTATGTCTTCACTTGGTTTTCATTTATTTCCTGACAACTCCAGCAAGTGGATGAGTTTGTGATTCTGTGCTCAAAGTCAATGTTGTGTTATGTAATTAATAACGTTGTGTTTCAGTGAATGATACACTGTGACACATTTTTGAAGAGGTCTTTAGGAGAGGAAATGAATTACTGAATAAAAAAACACAGGGTACCATTTAAAAAAGTCATACTGCTGTTCTTACCTTTTGTAAAAAAAAAACAAAGGTCCAACGAAGGCAATCATGCTGATTGATGTCCCCCTGACGGCTAAAGAACATTTGCTTGAAACATTTTGTAATTTGCATCTGGACAAACAGTTATTTAGGGTGGGCCATATAAATGGGATATGCTGTTTATTATTGGAGGCTGAAACATCGTAGGTGCGTTCTTTAATAGATGCGGTAGCGGAGTACGCTGGAAAATAATAGTTCCACTCTCTGACACCAGGTGAAACTATGCCGCTGTATGCAGTCAGTATGTCGTGTGTTGCTTGTCTGCGCGTGTTGATTTGTTTTTTGAAGTGACTATTGGTGTAACGGTCGTAGGTTGTGTTCCTAAATGTACATATAGAGACAGAAGTGATGACACTTTCTGCAGGACCTGACCATCGTTTTGCAGGACAATGCTCAAGCACGTACAGTGCAAGCTGTTACTGATTTGTTTGACTCATGGGGCTGCTAAGTGCTATACCACCTACTGCACTCCCCTGACTTCAGCCCTCGTGAGTTTTACTCGCTTTCTAAACTGAAGGAAACACTTCACGGCATTCGCTTCAGATCTGCTACAATTTGGTCGGGAAATAGACCGCGCTCCGCCAACTGTCAACACAACTGGCACTGCTAAGTTTCTCCTCCCACTTCAACAACGCTGGCAACGAGGATATACGTCGGCCGCTGTGGCCGAGCGGTTCTAGGCGCTTGAGTCAGTAACCGCGCGACCGATACAGTCGCAGGTTCGAATTCTGCCTCGGGCATGGATGTATGTCATGTCCTTAGGTTAGTTAGGATTAAGTAGTTCTAAGTTCTAGGGGACTGATGACCTCAGATGTTAAGTCCCGTAGTGTTCAGAGCCATTTGAACGGGTTATACACAATGCTGGTGACTACTTTGAAGGTCAGTAAAACTAGAAACACGTATCTATTTTGTACGAGTTGTAAATAAATAGTTACCACTATTAAAGTTCCAACCTCGGTGTGTACAAAAGGATAGACAATCTCTCCAAGTTTTTTACTCACATTACACTTGCTCGATATGGGCACTGTTTTTGACTTCACAAAATTCAGTAGGTGTACACAAGTGCTTGAAGCCACAAATGCCAACTGCGTGTGAAGAAGCGACGATAGCTCGCTTTGGAAGTACGTTCATTGGATTGCCTATTTGCAGGCGCGAACTATTTCGATGCGGCAATATGGGGCGAATTATTTGTCTACATGTAGTCACACGCCTCTCTCTCTCTCTCTCTCTCTCTCTCTCTCTCTCTGTGTGTGTGTGTGTGTGTGTGTGTGTGTGTGTGTGTCTGTGTGTGTGTGTGTGTGTGTGTCGGTGAGTGGGTGGGTGGGTGGGTGTGTGTGGGACTAGTTTTGAACCACAGAATCGAACGGGCACTCCAAATACAACCTCTGTTAGTATCCAGAAACAAAGTGGAATCTTTACTTGATTCATATTTTCAATCACTTTTTCGTTCGTTAGTTCATCCATCAATCCATCCATCCATTTAGTTCCGTACTGCTCTAACAGCCAGCTTCATGTCTATGGTCGACAGTAACTGCTTTCCTGCATACAAATGTAGCACAGCAAATTTATGTTCATTCAGTAGTGCTTTCTTCACTGGTAGTGCACAAAACTCATTAGCGTTTCATACTATTAGTGGCTTTCAAGTGGCTTATTAGCGATTGCGAAAAGTTTTCATGAACCGCCTGACGGAACAAATGAAGCACCCAAAGGGCACCGAGCTAGCTGGCGTAGTGGTTAGCACACTGAACTCGCATTCGGGTGGACGACGGTACAAACCCGCGTCCTGCCATCCTGATTTAGGTTTTCCGTGATTTCTCTAAATCGCTTCAGGGAAATGCCGGAATGATTCCTTTGAAACGGCTCAGTTGTCTTCCTTCCTTCCCCTAATCCGATGGCCATGGCTGTTTGGTTCCCTACCCCAAATCAACCAACCAACCATGAAATGGAATGAAACTTGACGGCTTTAAAGAGTATGTGATGTTACTGCAGTGATTACAGAATGGAGTCAAATGGTTCAAATGGCTCTGAGCACTATGGGACTTAACGTCTGAGGTCATCAGTCCCCTAGAACTTAGAACTAATTAAACGTAACCAACCTAAGGACA
The DNA here is from genome assembly GCF_021461395.2 of Schistocerca americana. Lineage (NCBI taxonomy): Eukaryota > Metazoa > Arthropoda > Insecta > Orthoptera > Acrididae > Schistocerca > Schistocerca americana. The sequence continues at coordinate 113,714,206 of NC_060128.1, read as the reverse complement.
CCACACACATCCATGCCCGAGGCAGGATTTGAACCTGCGACTGTAGCGGTAGCTCTGCTCCAGACCGTAGCGCCTAGAACCGCATGGCCACTCCGGCCGGCAGAATGGAGTCAAATTGACAAAGAACTTGGTGGTGTGAGCCCACTTATAAAAGTGACACTGAAGCCCCTCTGACCTGGATTTATGGACGGTTTCGGCCGACTAATGTGTCATGGAGCCGTTCTGTACTCCCCCGAGACAAACTGACCCACAGCTGTTGTAACTGGTGTTTGGTATCCTCAATACCGGTACTGAGGCAGATTTGACATCCGATTTGGTCCTACACATGTTCTTCCAGGGATTGATCTGAGGTTCTTGTTGGCCATGGTGGTGTCTCAACATCATGAGGACAGTTCATAGAGGCACATACTGTCTGTGGGAATTCTATGCTTCGTGATCAGGACGCCATTCCAAGTGCAGCCGCTTATGTTGTGATGTTATTGTCAGCCTACAAAGGGTACAGTAATTCCTTAGTCCGGCTCCTGCTAGACTTCGACCATTGGTGCTGGATGACACAAAATGTTGCAAGGAGTCCATTATCTTTTTCTCGGAAGGCAGGCGCAGTTGTGAAGCGGCTACGATGTGCCTGGTGCACAGCTAGGTGATGCTTCAGTGTGGTACTCAGACGGGGTCGATCAGAAGCTTGCCAACAAGTACACCAGTCCTCACATTGCCATGCAGTCAAACATCGGGCCACTGTCACGTAAGAGTGCTCCACAAATCCGGATATTGCTAGCCTCGACCAAATGGCCAAATGAAGACGAAAACGAAGCTTCTTTCAGTCTGTCAGGTGCTGATAACGCTGTCTCATAGGAGTACACGGCAAATCCGCGTCCTTCACAGTGATTACATCTGTTGCTATTCATGGCGTCCTCTTATCCCCCCCTTCTTCTTCCAATCCTTAAATATGCTTCCAGGCCTGGTACAAAGACTAACCACGAAAACACTTCTGACTTAGGCACGCAATGTTTCTACTTTCCCTGCATGCTGTATGTAACTTCTATATGGTACCATTTGAACTGTCAAACACTTTGGCTACCTTGGTTACAGAAGCAACAACCATACGAACACAAACAATTTACCCACGTTCGAATTAAATTAGCTCCGACATGCTGCACTGACAACTACATACAACACTTTGCTGACCAAGACTGCCCCTTGCAACGTACGGACGACACTGTGCAGACGTCATTCGTGACCAAATACAACAGCGCGCCCTGAACACTTGGCAGGCATCTGCATTTATGTTCATGCATGCATATCTCGCTGTGTTTCCATAATATTGTGCAACCTCTGTACGTTTTGTAAATCCGTCTTGAATTCGAAACTACTACCGTAACGCCGACACATCCTACTTTTAGTTCCAAAACTGAATGTGAATACTCGTTTGATAAGACCGCTACGGTCGCAGGTTCGAATCCTGCCTCGGGCATGGATGTTTGTGATCTCCTTAGATTAGTTAGGTTTAACTAGTTCTAAGTTCTAGGGGACTAATGACCTCAGCAGTTGCGTCCCATAGTGCTCAGAGCCATTTGAACTCGTTTGATTACGGCCTCCCGTCGGGTAGACCGTTTGCCTTCTGCAAGTGTTTCGATTCGACGGCACTTCGGTGACTTGCTCGTCGATGGGGATGAAATGATGATGATTAGAACAACACAACGCCCAGTTCCTAAGCGAAGGAAATCTCCGACCCAGCCGGGAATCAAACCCGGGCCCTGAGGACTGACATTCTGTCGCGCTGACCACTCAGTTCCCGGGTGCGGATAGTTCCGAAACTAATAACCGTTTTTGCCCTACGTTGGTGCGATTAGCGAACTTCTGTTCTCGGATAGAAAGATAAGGATCTGAAGTGGACGAAAGACAGTTTCAAACTACAAACGCCGAACTCTGGTGATTTTTCTCCTTCAGAGTCACGACTGTAAAGGGTGGGGGGTGGGGGGGAAAGCACTCACAGAAGTGCCGACGTATACAAAGGTGCCGCTTCGTTTGGGAATTCGCGGCGCACAACACTTCGCTCGCTTGAGTGTGTGTGTGTGTGTGTGTGTGTGTGTGTGTGTGAGCCCGACGATCCGTGAAAAAGCCAAGTTCGCCGCACCTCTGTCCGCGTTGGACCCAACAAATACGCAAGCTGGAAGGCTCTTCGCTAACTTTGCTGCGCGGGGAGGAAACATTTCGTTCACTCTCATTCCCTCCCTCCCTCCCGCCAATCCCCTTCCAGCCCCCCTCACTTTTTTCCAGCTGCCAGATTCACAATAAGTTTTTAAGCACCTAGGCTGTCGCAGGCGCAGCAAGAACGGGAATAGATACAGAGACTCAGGCAGGGGGAAAAATATCCTGCAGTTGTGTACAAAGTTAGGAGAAAATATCGCGGGCGATTCAGTTTGGCGTTTTATTTCTTATTCTTCCGCACTCGCGAAGGATTTAGTTTCCTTCCGAAATCACTGCTGGTATTTCTTTTCGGCTTTCGCGTACCGCGAGAAAAGTCGATTGCTCACCACATTAAGACTTTTCTTTTCCCGCCCGTTCCGATACAGAAGTGCCGCTCAGCTACTGTAGGACCTTGGGTTCAGTATCCCTCCTAAATTATGATCTATGCAATGAGATTCTGTTACGCAACCTAACACACTGTCTGCATGAGCCGACCCATCAGTGGGTCAGTGCTTCATCCAAGTGCTAACCACGCATGCCCAAATGTGCGTCTTGTATGCAAAAAGTGGGAAATTTGTTGTCCTTTCCCTGAGTTTTCATAAATAATCTTACATTTCTTGCCCGTCATATTGGCAATGGTTTGGAGTCGTCCCCTGCACGTTGAATGTTTGTATGGTTGAAAGCAGGGAAGGAGAAAGGTTTTTTTTGTTTTTTGTTTTTTGTTTTTAGCGTCTGCGACGGGTCGAAGAAGGCATCAGCTGACGGCCCTCTGCCGTTGCTTGGGACGCTTTGCTGAACTTTGAGGAACTGTAAGTTTCCACAGTCGGCAGTAGATCGATCCATACTTATGCGCTATCGATTCAGGTACCAGATTATTTGTTTCTATTGCTGTGTATATTTTATACCTACTGTTGTGTCTAGACAAGACAGCCTAGACAGCCGAAACGAGTGCGGAACACCTCCTTTATTACGTACGAAAGTGCAATAAAACATCACGTAATGTGCTAAAGGAGTATCACGCTTCTTGTTAATGTGGACCAAGAGGGAAATTTGAGCCCAATTAGATGGTGACTTAATCGAAAAGCCTACTTTTGAAATGCATGTGTACTAACTAGAATAATATTTCTTGCAAAAGTTGGTGGTGACACATTCGTTTATATCCGGTAAATGGCTTATTTGTAGACCCATGTCTACTAGAATGTTTTTCCTTACATGAAAGTATGGTTTCATAAGAAAAACTGAATCTACTAGAACCACATACGGCATCATCCCGAGGTGTAATGGTGTTGTATGTGACACCATACATGTGCAGACAGGAGTAGAACAGAGTACTATCAATATTTGTTTTGTTTTTGTATTATTTTTTGGAGTGTGGGCTGTGGTGAGAGGCTAATCTGCAGCATAGCTCGAGGTTTACGTTAGGCTGGTATGTAAAAATTTGGCTGGGTGTTGACGCAGTCAACATGTGTGGATTGGAAATATTACGTAGTTCTGGAGATACGTTGACTTGTAACATAGATCGAAGGCCTGGGTTTGCTGGAACGGTGACACTTCCGCTGTGATTAGGCAAAGCAGTATCGGCCAGTGAAAGATGTGTCAGAAAATTGTGGGGGGAAGCGTATGGTCATAAATAAATGGCATTTATACTACTGCACACAGGTATAACAACAAAAGTATTAAAACACTTTAATCGAGTCCCTTTGACAATTATTAAGTTATATAGATGTGATGTACTATTGTGTATAGTTAAATTGTTGTCTCCTCCTCTAGCGTTCGTAATTTTTCGCTTGGTACCACATATGTACTTGGTGCTTTCCTCCTTTTCAATTCTTCAAGAGCGTTATCAAATTCTTTCCTTGTGCTGGTGGTCCTAGATCGTTGTCTGCGATCACGTTTCGATTTTGGGACATCCAATTGTCTAGTTGTGCTTTGAATACTTCTCACACATATTCTTTCAACCTGAGGGCCGAGAGCTGAAAGACAGAAAGACTACACACCACAGCCCCAGTAAGTGCAATCACTGTTTCCCCCAGGAGGTATGCCAGTTTGGAGATCATTGTTTACATTTTTATCCCTATTGTTGTGACAAGATGAAACTACTTTCCTCTGGCCATGTTGCTTCTTTGATTGGTTAATCAAACTATGACACATGAAAAATTGCACTGTATTGTATTGTATGTTAACAGAGGCCTAGAAACGACGGAGAGGCTCCGTCCCCACCGCAGCCGCAGTGGTCCACAACCCCACGACGACTACCGAAGTCCACTTCACATCGCCGCCACCCCACACCGAACCACTCTTTCAGGGTTATTGAGCACTTCGGCTCCCGGTGGACCCCCCTCCCAGGGAACGTCTCACACCAGACGAGTGTAACCCCTATGTTTGCGTGGTAGAGTAATGGTGGTGTACGCGTACGAGGAGAACTTGTTTGCTCAGCAGTCGCCGACGTAGTGTAGCTGAGATGGAATACAAGAAATATTAGGTCACTTTATTACATAAATGAATGAAGTATTTCCTTAACTCGGACACAGTTCATTGCCACAGGATTATCAGATAATTTACGTCTGTCACGGACTAGCAGAGTATCTCTTGATGCCCCTATTAAGAAACTCTTCTCTTGACGTATAATGTTCAGCATCTCACACTGTAACAACTCGTTGGTTCTACACAATGATGCTGACTTTTCAGGGGAGATAACGAACTGGACTGGGCTCTTATACGCTCGACACTACACCGACCTCAGCGAGAGGTCGCTGCTATGCTGAGAGGCAGGCGTAATCTTCAGGGAGTGGCGCCCATTGGTTGTTGCTGGTATCACTAATGTCTGTGGTATCGATTCAAGTTGATGTCTTTGGTGTGGCACAGTGATTCCTAGACGATACCGCACCTGTAGTACCGAAAGTAATTGAAAAGATAATGCAGCAAAGAACTCTCCTAAACCTGCTTGTTGTTGTGGTTGTTGTTATTGTCTTCAGTCCAGAGATTGGTTTTCATGCAGCCTTCCTCGCTACCCAGTACTGTGCAAGCCCCTTCATCTCCTAGTACCTACTGCAGCCTACATCCTTCTGAATCTGCTTTAGTAAATTCATCCCTTGGTATCCCTCTACGATTTTTACCTTCCATGCTTGCCTCCAATACTAAATTGATGATCCCTTGATGCCTCAGAATATGTCCTACCAACCGATCCCTTCTTCTAGTCAAGTTGTGCCACAAACTCCTCTTCTCCCCAATTCTATTCAATACCTCCTCATTAGTTATGTGATCTACCCATCTAATCTTCAGCATTCTTCTGTAGCACCACATTTCGAAAGCTTCTATTCTCTTCTTGTCTAAACTATTTATCGTCCACGTTTCACTTCCATACATGGCTACACTCCATACAAATTCTTTCAGAAACGACTTCCTGACACTCAAATCAATACTCGATGTTAACAAATTTCTCTTCGTCAGAAAAGCTTTCCTTGCCATTGCCAGTCTACATTTTATTCCCTCTCTACTTCGACCATCATCAGTTATTTTGCTCCCCAAATAGCAAATGTCATCTACTTGTTTAAGTGTCTGATGTATCGCCTGATTTAATTCGACTATATCTCCATTATCCTCGTTTTGCTTTTGTTGATGTTCATCTTATATCCTCCTTTCAAGACACTGTCCATTCCGTTCAACTGCTCGTCCAAGTCCGTGGCTGTTTCTGACATGGCAACAATGTCATCAGAAAATCTGAAAGCTTTTATTACTACTGCCTGTATATTAATTCCTACTCAAAATTTTTTCGCGCAAGAAAAGAAATAACTTATATAGTGAAGAACACAACTTATAAAAGCCGCTATCGAAGGTGCAAGGACAGAAGGAAATAGGAAGGAGAAAAATGAAAGTGCCAGGCGAAGTGAAAAGAGAAAGATACCAGAATAGGAAGCAACTGGCCACGGACGGGATCAGATGGGGACAGAAGTAGTCAAAGGAACCTACCAGTGGGCAGAACACCATATGATGATCATGAATTCTTATCCGATGGCACAGTGGTAAGGTGATAGATGGGCATCTGGTAGAGCGAAATTTCTAATCTCAGTCCATACACTAAAATATTTGTGTGTCTGCCACCACCCAAAATCGTGTTAAGGAAGTATCAGTTCTTGGCAACAGAAGTACTGTCCCAAACACTCCATCGGGTGACTTGCCACGTAGTTATGTAGATGGTGTAGAACGGACACCGAAAATTACACCTTTCACCATGTTTAGTTTACTTGTGGCACAAATTCAAGTTCTACTGCAAGATGGAGTGCTATTCCAAGCACTTCACGCTTCCACTGTTTTGCGGCAAACTGGAGAATCGCCGAGTGGCCCGTAGCTGCTACAGAGGAAGGTTAACAACGTCACAAAGTTTCACGATCGCAGCCTTTTTTTCGTTGTGTTAATTAAATCTTTATGACTGGGCATCCCTTACGGGGGCAGTCGCCCACCTCCGGCGCTATGGTTCCCCTTTTTCGGATGTAGGGTAATGGAGGACGGACATTACGCCAGCAGCAGCAGAGGGCCGCCTCGCGAGCAAGTAATCACGTCAGCGGACGGTCCTTTTTTGTCATTCTCCGCAGCCTTCGCTGCTCCTTTTACTGGAGGCCAGGGCCCCGGCGACTCCGGTTAATCTGGAGCCCCTCTAGCCCTCTGGAGTAATCTGGAGGACCGCCGCCGTTGTAAAACACAGGCGCCTGCTGGAACGGGGCAGGCGCTCCCTGCCGGCGGCTGGAGAGTGCTGGCAGGAAGCGGAGGCTGGAGCGGAGAATCTGTGTCCTGGAGAAAGAAAAAGTGGGGAGATGGAGCGCGGTAGTGAATGGCAGCTGTGATGACATCGCTGATGATCCTGCCGGTTAGGATGGTGTCGTTCGCAGACTGTGGCGTACCAATACTGCTGTGTCAGAAAGGCGGTAGCTCGCCTTGTCGTATCCATTCTTGTGCAGTCTGGAAGTGTACTTCCATCCCCTCCTATAGATCTTCTTGCATTTTAGGAGGATATGGTACACGTGGCTGGAATACTACGAGAATCTCTGCACTAGAACTGTAGTAGCCAGAGAGTAACAGGTTCCTGTGGTGCACTACAACCACAATGCTAGTTGTAGCTGTTTGAAAGTTCCCCCATGCGTCATGAGTGAAAGTAGATCACTGGCTATCCTAATATTATGATAATATAATTAATAACCGCCCCCCCCCCCATTACCCTCATCCCTGAAGCTGCTTCACCCGTTGTGACAGACATAACATTCTGCACCTGATAAGTCCTATGCTGAAATCCTCTCAGAAGATTTTTTCTAGTTTGGGATAAAGTTTCCATTAGACAGCACGAAATTTAACACCTCTCTGCGAGTGTGTTCTGTATCCAGTGGAGCATTTTTTTGTTTCTGTCTCAAAATGTTCAAATGTGTGTGAAATCTTATGGGACTTAACTGCTAAGATCATTAGTCCCTAGGCTTGCACACTACTTAAACTAAATTATCCTAATGATAAATGCACACACCCACGTCTTAGAGTGGACTCGAACCTCCACTGGGACCAACTGCACAGCCCATGACTGCAGCGCCTTGGACCGCACGGCTAATCGAGCGCGGCTTTTTCTGTTTATATGAATTATATAAGTATCCTAATATTTCGAGTTTGTTGCGTCCTAGTTAACAAATTAAACTTCAGGACGTGGTACCTGCTCAAGTGTAATTAGTACATGCTGAATTTATAGCGCAACTGGTAATGTACTGAACTGCTTGTCCCATTTATTAATACGACTGTAGACAAGTATCAGTGCTAATATTCCCCTCCCTCATTCCCCATTCCTCCTCGCTCATTAACCATCCTTCCTTCCAGCTTCGTACTCCATCATCCCCCAACTTTTCTCTCTTTTTCATCACCCATCCTTGGCCCCCCTCGTCACCCATCCTTGGCCCCCCTCGTCACCCATCCTTGGCCCCCCTCGTCACCCATCCTTGGCCCCCCTCATCACCCATCCTTGGCCCCCCTCGTCTCCCATCCTTGGCCCGCCTCTTCACCCATCCTTGCCCCCCCTCGTCACCAATTCTTGGCCCCCCTCATCACCCATCCTTGGCCCCCCTCGTCACCCATCCTTGGCCCCCCTCGTCACCCATCCTTGGCCCTTAATCACCCATCTTCCCCCCTCATCACCGATTCCTCCCTCCTCCTCCCTCCCTTCTGCAGTGCATAGTTTTACATTTCAGTCTTGAACCGGTTTCAAACCTTATCAAGATGACTGAACATTTCAAAAACTTTCTTTCATACACCGCTTCATTGTAAATAACTACACCATCTGAAACATTTCACATTACTATTAATATTGGATGTTAGCTACTTAATACACAACACGGGTAGCAAATCTCCAAACGCTCTCCACTACAGACCATTTACGTCAACAGCAAGGCCCCAGGGGCACACTTGACATTGATTTTAATTCAGTTTATGACCCTCCATTCAAGATAATAATTTGAGTCCACCCTGCCAACAGACTTCAGACCCAGTCACAAATTTTGTTTGTAGCCCCGATGTACTTCCGAATATTGAAGCTAGTATGATACTGCGTCAAATACCTTTGAAAGACAAGAATCACGGCATGTACTGAGGTTGGACAAAAATATGGAAACACTACAAACTGCCATTCCCGATACAGTGTAGGAAAGCCGTTGACATTCAAAATAGCTTCCAGTCGCCTCGGAATGAATAAATACAGGTCTTGTATGATTTTCAACAGAATATTATATCATTTTACATGCCGCAAATTGAGATAACGATGATAGACGTGGGCAGCAATCACGAAACCTTCTCTCCGAAGTAGACAATAAACGCTCAATAATACTGAAACATGATGACTGTGGTGCCCAATGGAGATGCGACATTTCATTTTCGTGCTGGCAAAACCAGTTCTGGGCGGGCTGTGTGATCAGGGAGCCTGTCGTCTTGGAACAAAGCATCACCATTGGGCAACAAACGCTGTACCATAGGATGGACAAGATCAGCCAAAATGGTCACATAATCCTTGGCAGTAACGTGATCTTGAAGAATACCCATGGGGCCCATGGAATACCAAGATTTGGCTTCCCAAAGCATCATCGAACCTTCGCCATGGTTCACTGTTGGGTCGTAAACTTTGACAGAAGTTGGAAGACAGTTTATTTATTCAATCGTGTGGCTAGGGCCTCCCGTCTGGCAGGTCGTTCTCCGGGTATCGGTCTTTCAAGTTGACACCACTTCGGCGACCTGCAGACGATGAGGATGATTTGATGATAGGATGATGATGATGATGATGACAGCACAACACCCAGTCCCTGGGCGGAGAAAGTTCCCCGACCCAGCCGGAAACCGAACATGAGCCCAGAGTATTGACAATCCGTCACGCTGACCATTCAGCTACCGGGGGCGGACATTGGAACACAGTATGAAACGAGAGCCATCCCAGCAACTGACACTCTTCCGTTGGCCCATAGTCCAGTTTTTTTTTTTGTCTCGGGCACCACGATGTACTGTTACCGGCATCTGCTCCCATGATGAGTGGTTTTGGATATCCACCACACCCTATAGTTCCCTGCGTAAGCAGCTCCCTTCGCGTTCTTTGGTGCTGTCAGGGTTGTTGAGCGCGACATCCAGTTCTGCAGTGAGCTTTGCAGCTGTCGTCCTCTTGTTGTTTGTCACAAATTCTTCGATGACTGTTTCTCAGAATCACTCACGCAACACAGTTTCGTCTGCGCTGTGCTGTAGCAGATGATATTTTTCCACTCTCCCTTGATGCGGTGTAAATCTTCGATACGGTACCTCTTTGAACACCAAACACTTCGGCTAACTTGGTTATTGAACCACCCAACATACGACCACCCTACGTTCGAATTCACGTAGCTCCGACATGGTGCGCTCACAACTTCACAGAACACCGTTCTGACGACGACTGACAACCGAACGGTACCGAGGGCACTGCGCGGGTGCCGATCGTTGTCAAATACAACAGCGCAACCCACCGGTTGGGCTGGTACCTGCTTTTATGTTGCACCATCCATCTGCGGTGTTTCCAAATTTTTGTCCAACCGCTTTAGGCGTAACGCGTCACATCACGCCTATTCAAATGGGACATTAAGAGCTGCTTGGGCTTGTCACTTTCAAGTCGGGCGGCGTCAGATGCCTGGAGTGTATGTAGTTTCTATGCGATATGATACAGGTCACAATCTGACAGACAGTGTTGGAGCAGCAGTCAAAATAATGTTAATATTATTTCCCGTTTTGTTTATTCAATTTTCTAATTGCTTATTAATTACTCGGCAACGGCCTTGCTGCAGTGGATACACCGGTCATCGAAGTTAAGCGATGTTGGGCGTGGCCGGCACATGGATGGGTGATCATCCAGCCGCCATGCGCTGTTGCCATTTTTCGGGGTGCACTCAGCCTCATGATGCTAGTTGAGGAGATACTCGGCAGAATAGTAGCGGCTTCGGTCAAGAATACCATCATAACGACCGGGAGAGCGGTGTGCTGACCCCACGCCCCTCTTAACCGCATCCTCCTCTGAGGATGACACAGCGGTCGGATGGTCCCGGTGGGCCATTCGTGGCCTGAAGATGGAGCGCTTATTAATTACTCTTATTATTGTGCTTCGTTATGGGGTTTTTTGGGGGAGGAGACCAAACAGCGAGGTCATCGGTCTCATCGGCTTAGGGAAGGATGAGGAAGGAAGTCGGCTGTGGCCTTTCGAAGGAACCATCCCGGCATTTGCCTGGAGAGATTTAGGGAAACCACGGAAAACCTAAATCAGGATGGCCAGACGCGGGATTAAACCGTCGTCCTCCCGAATTAGAGTCCAGTGTGCTAACCACTGCGCCACCACGCTGGGTGCTTCGTTATGAAAGTGAAAGAAGGAGTGAATCCAAAATACTGTTTTGTGTAAAGTTTTTACACTATATTGTGAAGTAATTGGTCACGTCAGAAATGTTCGGGAATGATGTATTCATTAGTCGTTCGTACAGGCGAATTTGTTATAAACTATTTCGTCAGTTTCTGGTACTGGGGAAATGGGATTATAATTTCGGTAAAGTAATTTTGTTAAGATGGGATTAATTTTGTGTTTGTGGGTTTTCAGAATTTATTGAGGGAAATTTACTGTTGTGATTCAGTGACAAATTTTGATTGGTTCTGTGTACATGCGCGGGATAGAGCTGGCCTGATCCTGCCTTCCCATTGGCTGTGATATTTCTCTGTGAATCAGAAATTAGCATATTCGCACGTTTTTATAGGGAATTAGAGGCTTCTTTTGTGTAGAGACACCAGAGTTGTGGCTTGGATCGCATTGTGATCAAACGTATTGATATGTGCTCCGCTGAAAATTATTAACATTGTTATATTTCGGTACTACAACGTTTGTGAACTGCCATAAAATGTGGGAGGGAATTCGAGTTAATGCAGAGGGTGAAATTCGGATCATTTAGTGACATTTAAATAACTAACCACAGTGTTGCGTATTGCTTGCTCTCGAAGTTGAGCATTTTGCTCCGTGAGACTGATTATAGCAACATGTGAGCAAGTAATTAAATAAAAAAGCAATCAGTTCGTATACTTTCGATGAAGAATTACCATAAATAGATAGGGCTGTGATTGACGTGTTGGTGTGGGCTTTTCAGGCTTTGTACAGTTTAGACTAAGACTTGGTAGTAACTGGTGTATGCAAGCTTACCGTAATAGAGTGAAATCTTCAAATGGTTCAAATGGCTCTGAGCACTATAGGACTTAACATCTATGGTCATCAGTCCCCTAGAACTTAGAACTACTTAAACCTAATCGCGTCTTTTGCCTGAAGCGATTTAGGGAAATCGCGGAAAACATAAATCAGGATAGCCGGACGCGGGTTTGAACCGTCTTCCTCCCGAATGCGAGTACAGTGTGCTAACCACTGAGCCACATTACTCGGTAGTGCAGCCAGAGGTTATGATTTGTACAGCCGCTTCTCTATAGCTCTTTCCTGCTGAGAACTGCATGTCGGTGATTCAAGGAGGCGCGCGTATGGGGGAAGTTCACCACCAGGTGGGTGGAGCTTTGCACACCATTGTTTGGATCTTTGTCTTCGCAGTGTCATGTGGGAGAGTCTTGAGTCATAACAGTAGCATTAGCAACCAGCCCAGTGTGTGTGTCAACGGCACCCACGTGTAGTTGACGGCTCTGGTAGAAACATACCGAGTGAACGACGAGAAGCTATGGCGGCGTGTTGTCCTCTTCCAACTCCAGATCACCTCCCAGTACGTCATGTTTTGTGCTGCGTGTCGGGGCATTCTTCTCTGGTGGGTCCTTCTTTACTTGCCTCTTCTTCCTCTCTCTCTCTCTCTCTCTCTCTCTCTCTCTCTCTCTCTCTCTCCCTGGTAAACAGGAAGCGCCGGAAATGTGTCCAGCCCCCCACACCCTGCAGCAGACAGACAGACAGAGACGCCGCTTCATGGTCTGGAACTAACTCCCGGAGTAACGGCAGGCCTGCTCCAGCAGACTCCAGCGTGTTGTGCTGGACACTGGAGGCTCCAGAGTGTCATGTACTACACTACACACTCATCCCACTCTCGTTGCCATTCCCCCCCCCCCCCCTCCCTCCTACACCTACAACGCTGACGCGCGCGCGCGCGCGCGTGTGTGTGTGTGTGTGTGTGTGTGTGTGTGTGTGTGTGTGTGTGTGTGTGTGTGTGTGTGTGTACATGCGTGCGAAAAATGCCTTTTTTATAACGGTAGGGACCTTTCACTGAAAAATATATAATTAATACGAAATGTAGATAGTGTAACAGGCGTTGTGGTGTTCTTCAGTCCGTAAACTGGCTTGATGCAGGTCCGCATATTACTCTACCCTGTGCTAGCCTCATCATCTCCCAATAAGTACTGCATCCTACACCTTTCTGAATGTGCTTACTGTATTCATCTCTCGGTCTGCCTCTCCATTTTTTACCTCCACACTTCCTTCCAATACTAAACTAGTGATCCCTTGATGTCTCAGAATGTGCCCTGCTAACCGATCCCTTCTTCTAGTCAAGATGTGCCACAAATTTCTTTTCTCCGCAGTTCTGTTCATTACCTCGTCATTAACTATGCGATCTATCCATGTAATCTTCAGCATTTTATGTAGCACAATATTTCAAAAGCTTCTATTCTCTTCTTATCCAAACCGTTTATCGACTATGTTTTGTTTCCACACATGGCTACTCTCCACACAAATACCTTCACAAAAGGCTTCCTAATACCTAAGTCTATAATCTATGTTAACAAATTTCTCTTCTTTAGGAGAGCTTTTCTTGCCATTGCCACTCTGCGTTTCATATCATCTCCACTTCGGCTATACGGCCGAAGTGGCCGTGCGGTTAAAGGCGCTGCAGTCTGGAACCGCAGGACCGCTACGGTCGCAGGTTCGAATCCTGCCTCGGGCATGGATGTTTGTGATGTCCTTAGGTTAGTTAGGTTTAACTAGTTCTAAGTTCTAGGGGACTAATGACCTCAGCAGTTGAGTCCCATAGTGCTCAGAGCCATTTGAACCATTTTTGAACTTCGGCTATAATATGTTACTTTTCTGCCCAAATAGCAAAACCCATCTTTCTAATGTAATTCCCCTAGCAGCACCTGTTCTAATTCCACTACAGTCCATTATCCATGTTTTGCATTTCTTGATATTCATCTTATGTTCTCCTTTCAAGACAGTGTTCATTCCGTTCAGCTGCTCTTCGAAGTCCTTTGCTGTCTCTGACAGAACTGCAATGTCATCGGCAAACCTCAACATTTTTATTTCTTCTCTCTGAATTTTAATTACTACTCCAGATTTTCCTTTGGTTTCCTTTACTACTTGCTCAGTGCACAGAGTGAATAACAGCAGGTTTAGTCTACAACAGTGTCATATTCCCCCCTCCACCACAGCTTCCATAGAACATAGAAACATATTTTCAGTATATTTGATGAAACTGAAATGAAAATGTAATGTAGTGATTAATGTGACATTAGTTACAAACGAGACGAACACGTACAAAAGTACAACAATGGTAATGGAATGTAGTCGAATTAAATGAACTGGTTCTGAAAGAGCTAGACTACGAAATAAAACACTAAAAGTAGTAGATGAGTTATGATTTGTGGGTGGAAAAGTAGCTGTCGATGGTGCAAGCACTGAGAATACAAAATGAAGACTGGTTATAGAACATAAAGCATCGTTCAAAAAGAAGAATTTAAGTCTTAGGAAATGTTTACTGAAAGTAGTATGTTGTACAGGGTTTTACGGAAGTGAAACATGGGTGATAAGCAGTTCAGACAAGAAGAGAATAGAAGCTTTTGAGATATGGTGCTAGAGAAGAACGATAAAGATTAGATGTGTAAATTGAGTAGCAAATTACGTGGTACTGAATCGAAACGGAGAAAATAATAAATTTCTGGTGCAACTTGACTATAGGATGGGATCAGTTGGTGGGACGCTTCCTGATGCATCAAGGGATCGTCAGTTTGGTAATGGGGGAAGCGTGGGGAGGGGAATCGATGTAGTGACTTAAATTGTACAGGGAGACTAGGCATGATACAGTGAGAATGATCAAATGGTTGCATTAGTTACGCAGAGGTTTCCTATAGGTTGATATTTTTTGTTCTGCTCATAATATTGCAGAAAGTACTGTCAAGTAAAATGTTTACCGATGTTGCCAATGGGATATTTATTATTTGCCCTCTCAGTCCAGTTAGCATCGTATCCATCCTGCAGTAATACACCCACCATCGACTCACTCACCTTTGTGATCTTGTTTGCACGTTTAGCCGCCTTTCTCGTTAGCAGTGACCTTTGTCTGACCTCTTAATCGAGAGTAAATATAATGACATTATGAGCAGGCTGTCACCGCTGCTACCGAAGATGTTGTGGGTACCAGACGAATCCTTTTAATGTGAGGTAACAATGCTCAGTACTGTTACGGTATATTGATAATTTTTACTTATGGACCGTCTGACAGCAACTGAATAAAACACAATTTTAGTGCCATACGCGTTTCGCCTTTATTTTCTGCAAGGCATCATCAGTGGCCTGGAATATGTACATATGTTTGCTATTTAATTTACTTTTTCGTAACTGTGCCTATAGGTTATAAACAGTTCTGGTGATTGGTATTTCCTATTAAGTAGAAATTTTTTGAACTGTACTTACAGGTTGCGTGGACAATTTCTTACATATTACGCTCCTGTTGAGTTTTGGTGTTGTCCTTCTTCTCATGAATGCCAATTTGCGGTTCCCCCCCCCCCCCCCCCTATTTCCACAGCACTATGAACTGAACGCTTGTTTCAATGCAATATTTCGGTTTCTGTTGCCGACTGTCAAATGTTTTTGCCAAAGATCGAAAGTTATTGCCAAACTTTCGAGTGTAATTATTGAAGTATCTGTGATCTGTTCGTGTATTCATTTGTGTGTGTGTGTGTGTGTGTGTGTGTGTGTGTGTGTGTGTGTGTGTGTGTGTGTGTGCGTGCGCGTGTTTCGATGTCATATAATTTACTTACAAACGCACTCAACAAACACGCACAGTGACAATACCACACAGAAAAAAACCAGATGGTACAGCATGACCCACACACAAACTAACATACAGAGTTGCAAACATCCTAAAGAGACAGGGCTTCAAAATAGCATATAAGCCTGGGCAAACCCTCCAATCACACCTAAGCCAGCCAGCTACCATGAGGGACACATTCCAACAATCAGGAGTACATAAACTTGAATGTCAAAGTTGTGATGCAGTATACATAGGCATGACATGCAGGAATTTTAAAACACGATCCAAAGAACATATCAGATGTTGGAAGTACGAAACAAACTATTCCACATTTGCAGAACATTTAAAACACCATAGCTACCATCCCACAAGCGTGGAACAAGAAATGAAGATAATGAGAACAAGCAACCATGACAAACATCTTATACAAACGCAGGAAAACTTCCACATCCAGAAAGCCATAGCTGAAAACAAACATGTGATAAAAGAACAAACACACATCAGCACAGGCTCCTAACTACAGTTAATAAAGGAAAATGATAACATAAATAAAAAAAAAACTCTTCCCCACGCCATCTGGACACACACACGCACACACAGCACAAAAAAATGAATACACGAACAGATCACAGATACTTCAATAATTACACTCGAAAGTTTGCCAATAACATTCGATCTTTGGCAAAAACATTTGGTAGTCGGCAACAGAAACCGAAATATTGCACTGAAATAAGCGTTCAGTTCATAGTGCTGTGGAACGGGGGGAAAAAACATCAAATTTGCATTCATAAGAAGAAGAACAACACCAAAAATGCCACAGGAGCGTAATATGTAAGAAATCGTCCACGCAACCTGTAAGTACGGTTCAAAACATATCTACGTAATAGGAAATACCAACCACCAGAACTGTTTAGAACCTATAGGCAGAGTGACGAAAATGTAAAGTAAATATGTAACATAGTACATATTCCAGGCCACTGATGATGCCTTGCAGAAAATGAATGCGAAACGCGTATGGCACTAAAATTGTGATTTATTGAGTTGCTGTCAGACGGTCCATAAGTAAAAATTATCAATATACCGTAATATTACACGCAACTGAGGAAGACAGGACTACAAAAGCTGAAGATGTCAATGCTCAGTACTTCGAACTCTGGCGTGGTTATTCCTAGCCATCTCATAAAGCGACTTCAGTCATTTGCCTGTCGGATAATAATGTCTCCATTGTGTGCCGATCAGTCATCAATTTCGGACTGCTTTGTGGACAGAATGGTTCACTGCGCGCTCTATATTGCCAACAGACATACGTGTACAAAGTGATAGATAATGCGTTTCTGGAATACTGCTCCAAATCCCTGGAATTACATTGACTGACATAGAAAGTGAAGCACCCAGAAGACATGGTCGAATGTCAGTATGTTCTGAAAGTAAGGTCCGATTGGTCACGAAATTGAAAACACTGTGAAAATCAAAAACGTTTTATCTGAAGCAGCTAGTTAAACCTTCCAGCTGCTTCTCTACGAGGTCACCGCTTCGACTGTTCCATTTGTCGTAGCATTGTACAAACTTTCCAATACCATCGTGACAGAAGCCACCGCCTGTGCATTCTGCCAATCCTCTATGCTGGTCTACAGCTTGTTGTGTGTGCCAAAATGTTGTCTTCATAGCCAGTGGTTCATGTGAAGAGAGCTGAAAATCAGAGGAACCCACGTCCAGGCTGTATGGTTGGTGATCAAACACTTACCATCAGAAACACTGCAGGAGCGTCGTCATTGCCACTTCAGTTTCCTGTGGAGAACTGTCACCAAGAGGGGCATGCATGACAGTTATGTTGTGCGGGTTGCATGAAATCGGGCAAAATCAATCACAGGAACTCACACTTGGCATGAGACACAACTTTCTTGGCATTTTTACGCGTTCACTGTGCGCTCAGAACTGTAAAGACTGAGGTTATGCAGTCAACGAATATACCAGAGACACAGCCCAACACATCTGTAGGAAGCATCATTGGATTTTCGCTGTGGTTTCCATTTTGCAGCCGATCGGACCTTACGTTCCGAGGAAGCCTTATAACCTGGTATATGTACACACTATTGTCAGGTACTGTGCTGCGTATCATGTCCATGGATTCTTGTCCTTGTAGTTTTCAAGGACGGTGGGCCTTTGCCAGAATGTCTTCTCTCTGATTGGAGTTTTGAAACATGGAACATGGCCAGGGGGGGGGGGGGTGAGGTCATGATAATATATTTCTTGTGTGTGTGTGTGTGTGTGTGTGTGTGTGTGTGTGTGTGTGTGTATGTGTTTGTGTGGAGTGATTTAAGCTACTAAATGATGAATGACGTTAGTAATGGACCTTTAAAGTGTCAGTGCTTAAGGATGAGATGAGTTACTGAGATGAGTCTTCTGAGTTTGTACAGAATGGCTGAGGGCATGTTTGCGTCTGTGGTGTAGGTATGTTCTGGATGAAGCAGGATGCATCAGTTATAATCCTGAGAGCCTTGTTTTCAGTTATTTGTAGTTTTCTTATGTGAGTGTGTATGTCATGTCGCCATGTCGCAGATCCCACAACCATTAAGTTGGAGGGACCATCATTTTCCATGTATGCAACTCGATTGGGATAGTCAGTCCACTGTCACTGTCAGCAATGGGTATAGCTGGTACAATCTACCTGAACAACCGTTACAAACGACGGACATGCGCCTATTCGAAAAGAGTTTTAATTAAATTTTAATTGTAGGTATATTAGTCCTAGCTAATTGATTGTGTCACATCAGGGGAATTCCTGTATGTCAATAGAGATTTGATGGTTGGAAGGACCCCTTATGGTTGTAAACATTATTGCATTGCACTTGGTCAGGTTGATTTTTATCTTCCAGAAATTACGCCACTATATAATCTGATACGTGTGCCTTTGGATGTTGATGGCTACTTAATAGGGGTTGGCGTGACTGACATAGACAACATTGTCATCCACTAAGAAGGAAAGCTCCTTTGCTTTGGTATGCCGTTCGCAAAAATACGGTCCATCTTGGCCCCAGAACAGATCCTTGGAGCACTTCTACCTCGATCGACTTAGCACTACTCTTATGTCTACATAAATTCACATAAAATTTCCTGTTACGTACGAAGGAGTTAAATATCTTCAAGAGATGTGGGCAGTCATACGAGCGGAAGACACAGTCTGTCATGCCAGACGCCATCAAATACTTTTTCAGTCTCCAAAAAGAGCGCCCCCTTGCTGTCCTTGTCTCGACTCTAGCCTTGTATATCTGCTCGGCTGCATGGATCTCCTGGGATATTGTGCCATGCCCAGAATGAGAACCGAACTGTTCTGGGGATGGTTATGATGCACGTAAACATATTTCCCTGGCAACACAACGTCACCTGTGAAGCAAGGAGGGAAACAGATGCGTAGGTAAATGAAGTTGATGAGTTGTACCATGAAAACCGTTGAATGCCAGCTTTTATTAATAATTCGAAACAGAGCGAGATGGCGCAGTGGTTAGCACACTGGACTCGCATTCGGAAGGAAGACGTTTCAAACCCAAAACCGGACATCCTGATTTAGGTTTCCCGTGATTTCTAGGCGCTTCAGTCTAGAACCGCGTGGCTACTACGGTCGCAGGTTCGAATCCTGTCTCGGGCATGGATGTGTGTGTTAGTTAAGTTTAGTTAAGTTTAAGTAGTTCTAAGTCCAGGGGACTGATGACCTTTAGAAGCTAAGTCCCATAGTGCTTAGAGCCATTTGAACCATTCGATCCGTGATTTCTCTAAATCGCTTCAGGCAAGTGCCGGAGCAGTTTCTTTGAAAGAGCAAGGGGAACTTCCTTCCCCATTTTTCTGTAATCTAATGGGACCGACGACCTCGCTGTTGGTTCCCTCACCCAAATCAACCAACTAATCAACTAACCAATAACTCGAAATTGAATTTTCGCACAATGTTTCTAATAATCTTTTTGTGTGGAATCTGCCCTTAAAGTCGGTAAAAGTATTTTATAAACGCCCTGTATTACGGTGCCGAGCGATATTATCAGACTCACCAGTTTTTTTTTAACAATTCATTTATTTCTTGGTTTTGTTTCATAAACTGTTTCACCTATCATTGTTTAACACGTCGAATATCGTTAAAGGGCTATTACTGAATGAAATGAGCTCATTTGTTGTGCAGCATAATTCTTGTGAGAGCTTATTGTTGATGAACAGTTGCCAGTTGCCAGTTACAGTTGTGAGAACAGAAAGAGTTGAGTAGCTGAAGTGTGAGTGCATCAATAAAATACTTTATTGATAATGATAAAGTCTGCTAATTACTGCGTGAGTGTAATACAATAAGATACGAAAGGAATGGATAAAGTAAATCATTTGACGCCTTGAAATATTCTGAGGTAAAAGCGCTGATTGGCACTAGCATGGGTTCAAATAGGAAAATTTATCGAAGATTAGGTATATCAGAATCATCTTTAAGGTGGGTAAAGAAGAAAAATCATTTTGATAAGAAATTAGCCCCCTCAAGGTGCGGCAGAAGGCCATTGTTTTTACCAAGGTCTGAGCGCTGCTTCAAAAAGAAATACCAAGAGAACTGGTTTGCTTATATAAGAGAAATTAAAATGAAAGTGGAACACAATGGCGTTTGTGCCTCTTAAACTATAAGACGCAGTATTTCACAAATGAACTTCAAGGCTCGTAGGTCTACACGAAAACCAATATTAACTGCTACTAACATGTCAAAATTTCTTGCATGGGGAAAGGAACTCACACATTGAGATTTGAACTTTTGGAATTCTGTGAGTATCATTAAATTAGACAGTTTTTCCTTTCAGATAGCAATGACAAATATTCTGACAAGGAGAGGTCCCCAGAAGCGCAATGACCTTCTGGAACTATCTATACGCTGTTGTAGGTTAAGATCCCAGGATGTCACATTGCAGCTGTTCGTCGTGAAGGACCATCGTTTGCGAGAAGCTGACGAAAAAAATTCGGTTCATGTCTGGAGAACATGCTGGCCACTCTAGTCGAGCGATGTCGTTATCCTGAAGGAAGTCATTCACAAGATGTGCACGATGGGGGCCCGAATCATCGTACACAAAGACGAATGCTTCGCCAATATGCTGCCGATATGGTGGCATTATCGGTCGGAGGATGGCATTCGCGTATCGTACAGCCGTTACGGCGCCTTCCATGACCACCAGCGGCGTACGTCGGCCTCACACAACGCCACCCGAAAACAACAGAGAATCTGCACCTTGCCGCACTAACTGGACAGTGTGTCTAAGGCGTTCAGCCTGATCGGGTTGTCTCCAAACACGTCTCCGACGATTGTCTGGTTGAATGCATATGCGACACTCATCGGTGAAGAGAACGTGATGCCAATCCTTAGCGTTCCGTTCGGCACGTTGTTGGGCCCATTTATACTGCGCTGCATGCTGTCGTGCCTGCAAAGATGGACCTCGCCACGGATGTCGGGAGTGAAGTTGCGCATCACGCAGGCTATTGCGCACAGTTTGATTCGTAACTCGACGTCCTGTGCCTGCACGAAAAGCATTATTCAACATGGTGGCGTTGCTGTCAGGGTTCCTGCGAGCCATAATCCGTAGGTAGCGGTCATCCACTGCAGAAGTAGCCCTTGGGCGGCCTGAGCGAGGCATGTCATCGACAGTTCCTCTCTCTCTCTGTATCTTCTCCATGTTCGAACAGCACCGCTTTGGTTCACTCCGAGACGCCTGGACACTTCCCTTGTTGAGAGCCCTTCCTGACACGAGGTAACAATGAGGACGCGATTGTACCGCGGTATTGACCGTCTAGGCACGGTTGAACTACAGACAACACGACCCGTGTACCTCCTCTCTGGTGGAATGACTGAAACTGATCGGCTGTCCGACCCCCTAATAGGCGCTGCTCATGCATGGTTGTTTACATATTTGGGCAAGTTTAGCGATATGTCTGAACAGTCAAAGGGACTGTGTCTCTGATACAATATCCACAAACAACGTCTACGAGTATCTTCAGGAGTTCTGGGAACCGGGGTGATGCAAAATTTTTTTTTTGTGTGTATTTGAAATATCTTGAATTTTTAGAAGCACATTTATGTACATTTTCTATCATTAATTTCGCGTACACCTTGTAAGAGTTCCCAGCAGATGTAATTTTATGCAAGAGGTCCGAGCAGATGTAATACAGATGTAATTTTATGTAAGAGGTCCGAGCAGATGTAATTTCGATGTATTGCTCATGCGCTGCCTGCGATATGCAAAGTATAAGAGAATCGCTGACCAGAGAGCAGTGTTGACTCAGTACGAACTGTGTAGCTGTAGCAGTAAGTTGTTGCTAGTCTGCGCTAGTCTGTGTCTGGTCTGGAGTCTGCTCTGGTCTGGTCTGGTGTATCACGTTGGCTGGGCCGGTCGCGGTGCAGCGATGCCGGAACCTGAGTATTATTGTATAAGGTAAAAAGCAGCCTCGCGCATATCTGGTAATGTTATGTGAACTCCCATGTAAATCTTTTAAAAATGTCCTAATAATAATCTTTGTCATATAAAGTAATTTCCAACAAGCATTCATTTCAATTTAAAGAATTTACTAATTTCTCCAATCCATGATCATTCCGATTGTTGCAAAAGAAAAATCAGTTGCTTCCTTTCATAAATGACAAATCTATCGGCCAGTATTGCACAGAGCTGTGCCGGAAAAAGTTATTGTAAGAGCAGATAGTTCGCGACTTTATTGAGGTAAGAATTTTTGCTTTTTATTCAGAATGATCTTACAGGGCCATGACGCAGCACTGCTGTCGTCCAAAATTTACCAGTTTACTGAAATTTTTTTTTTTTTTACGAGGTTTAGGATTTTTTTCTGTTTCGAGCTTACATTAAATGAGAAAAGAATTTTGTGGGTACATTAAATGGGAAAAAAATTTTCTGTGTAGGTTAAACGTGAATGAATTTCTGTAGGGAGCTTATAAATGGGAACCAATTTTGTTCTGAGATTATACTAAATTTAGAATCATATTCATATTCATTATTATTATTTATTCTAATTTTGTGGGGAGGTTACAACCTCATTCTACAGCTTCAGTCTGATGGAGAAGCTTGAAACGCGTAACGCTTAATAAGGAATTGTGCGATCAAGGCCTTTCTATATTTCAAAGTTGTGCCAAAATTAGGTTTGGTTCACCTTGTTGGAACTTTTCCAAAAACAATAATTAATATTAAAAGTGTAGTTTATCGGTTTATAATTTGTAATGTTAAAGAAATTAAATCACTTCTCTCAGAGTGAAAAATATGAACTGCGCAGCTTTCTGTGTCTCCCAAGCTCGTATTATGTTAAAAACTCAAACTGTGTCAAATAATGTGGCCAGGGAGTGTATATTAAAATTAATTAAAAGTAGCTATGTCTTTTAGTAGCGCAGATATATACTGGGTTAGGTAAAGGGCTTATGATGTAATAAAAAATGAAACAAATGTCCGGTGCCGTATCGCTGGTACAACCCCGCTCCGCAACTTGCACGGGAGGTATAAAAACAGACAAGCAGGGTGGGAGGGAGGGAGGGAGGGAGGGCGTGTAGTGCTGGCAGCGATCGTCGGCGCACGCTGTGTCGTGGCCGGCAGAGCGTCCTCGAGATGGGGGGAGGGGGACAGGACAGACGACAAGCGGCGCGGAAATGCACTTGAGAAAGCGGAGCCGTAAGCAGCAAGGAGGCGGCCCGCCGATGTGCGGGCCGGAAAGGGCCCCCGCTGGAGAGAGCCGGAGCCCACTCCAGACGGCGGGCACAATTCCAGCAGCCGGAGTTAGTTCCGGGCCATATGCCGGCCGGCCGGAGGTCCCCGGCGTACTTCCTGTTTACAGCCGCCGGCGCTGGACTCTGCTGGGCTGGACTGCGCTGGAGAACCGAGGCGGCAGGACAGTACACAGAGGGTAGGGCGGGGGAGAGTCTTTCCACTCCAGCCGGTAGGGGGAGCACGGCAGAGAGCAGGCGATGCACTGGAGGCTGTACAAACACGGCCGCTTCCCGTCTCCTACCATGCAAGTAGGCAGTCGCTAAAAGATAATGCATTTTTTTAAAAGCTGTATTATGACTGCTATAGAGCGTTTAAATTAGTTGTGACTTTGGACGTTTCAATCACCGGAGGACACGTCCGAAAAACAGACACGACACATTCATATAATTGATACGCCTAGCTGGGCAATACATCCATCTTCAGTTCGGATGCACAAATACAACCTACCTCCTGTGCGATCCTCAAACTAGCGAAGACGGAGTACAATCGACAGGGACAGCGGATAGGTGGAGCTCGGAGTGACTGTGAGTCGGCCGAGATAATCCGCGCAGTTTTGATAACGCTGTATCCTGTACGTTCCACTCTTGACGAGTTCCAGGGTGATACCATTTGCACTGACCTGCATCTACATCTACATGTATAATCCGCAAGCCACCTGACGGTGTGTGGTGGAGGGTACCTTGAGTACCTCTTTCACTTCTGCCTCCTATTCCAGTCTCGCATCGTTCGTGGAAAGAAAGATTGTCAGGATGCCTCTGTGTGCGCTCTAATCTCTCTGACTTTATCCTCATGGTCTCTTCGCGAGATATACGTAGGAGGGAGCAATATACTGCTTCACTCCTCGGTGAAGGTATGTTCTCGAAACTTAAACAAAAGCCCATACCGAGCTACTGGGCGTCTCTCCTGCAGAGTCTTCCACTGGAGTTTATCTATCATCTCCGTAACGCTTTCGCGATTACTAAATGATCCTGTAACGAAGCGCGCTTATCTCCGTTGGATCTTCTCTCTCTCTTCTATCAACCCTATCTGGTACAGATCCCAAACTGCTGAGCAGTATTCAAACAGTGGGGGAACAAGTGTACTGTAACCTATTTCCTTTGTTTTCGGACTGCATTTCCTTAGGATTCTTCCAATGAATCTCAGTTTGGCATCTGCTTTACCGACGATTAATTTTATATGAACATTCCATTTTAAATCACTCCTAATGCCTACTCCCAGATAATTTATGGAAGTAACTGCTTCCAGTTGCTGACCTGCTATATTGTAGCTAATTGATAAGGGATCTTTCTTTCTATGTATTCGCAGCACATTACACTTGTATACATTGAGATTCAATTGCCATTCCCTGCACCATGCGCCAATTCGCTGCACATCGTCCTACATTTCAGTGCAATTTTCCATTGCTACAGCCTCTAGATTTCCCACAGCATCATCCGCAAAAAGCCCCAGCGAACTTCCGATGTCATCCACAAGGTCATTTATGTATATTGTGAATAGCAACGGTCCTACGACACTCCCCTGCGGCACACCTGAAATCACTCTTACTTCGCAAGACTTTTCTCCATTGAGAATGACATGCTGCGATCTGTTATGTAGGAACTCTTCAATCCAATCACACAATTGGTCTGATAGTCCATATGCTCTTACTTTGTTGTTTAAACGACTGTGGGGGAACTGTATCGAACGCCATGCGGAAGTCAAGAAACACGGCATCTACCTGGGAACCCGTGTCTATGGCCCTCCGAGTCTCGTGGACGAATAGCGCGAGCTGGGTTTCACACGATCGTCTTTTTCGAAAGCCATGCTGATTCCTACAAAGGAGGTTTCTAGTCTCCAGTAAAGTCATTATACTCGAACATAATACGTGTTCCAAAATTCTACATCTGATCGACGTTAGAGATATAGGTCTATAGTTCTGCACATCTGTTCGACGTCCTTTCTTGAAAACGGGGATGACCTGTGCCCTTTTCCAATCCTTTGGAACGCTACGCTCTTCTAGAGACCTACGGTACACCGCTGCAAGAAGGGGTGCAAGTTCCTTCGCGTACTCTGTGTGAAATCGAACTGGTATCCCATCAGGTGCAGCGGCATTTCCTCTTTTGAGCGATTTTAATTGTTTCTCCATCCCTCTGTCGTCTATTTCGATATCTACCATTTTGTCATCTGTGCGACAATCTAGAGAAGGAACTACGGTGCAGTCTTCCTCTGTGAAGCAGCTTTGGAAAAACACATCTAGTATTTCGGCCTTCAGACTGTCATCCTCTGTTTCAGTACCATTTTGGTCACAGAGTGTCTGGATGTTTTGTTTTGATCTACCTAACGCTTTGCCATAAGACCAATATTTCTTAGGATTTTCTGCCAAGGCAGTGCATAGAACTTTACTTTCGAATTCAATGAACGCCTCTCGCATCGTACTAAAACGATGGGGAAGACGGGATACGCTTTTGCTTCTCATACTGACATGGAATACCATTTACAGCCGGGATCATGTAGTGTGTTCACAGCGGAGGTGCTTGCCAATAACAGGGCCCTTAATTTTCTTTCTCAGGCCTCGCTCCAGAGTGGTTTAACATGTACCATGTTAATAAGTAGTCGGCAGGCTACAGACCGATTCTGCTCTCGTCACCCTTTGGTCACTGTTATCCATGACCTTGTCTCTGTCCTTGGCCTTGCCGCCTGCTCAGCTGTCCTTCTGGGTCCCAAAACATGTGGGAATCCCAGAAACTGGACTGTCTGACCGTTTGGCAACAAAGGCAAATACTCTCCCCCCCCCCCTTCCCCCTCCCCCCCCCCCAATTCCCTGTCATCATTCCAGGAGCAGATATGCGAATTCACATCACATCTGTTTTTGCCCAAGAGTAGGATAACATCTGGTGTGCTACTGCTCGCCGACCGCGGTGGCCGAGTGGTTCTAGGCGCTTCAGTTCGGAACCGCGTGACTGCTACGGTCGCAGGTTCGAATCCTGCCTCGGGCTTGGATGTGTGTGATGTCCTTAGGTTAGTTAGGTTTAAGCAGTTCTAAGTTCTAGGGGACTGATGACCCCAGATGTTAAGTCCCATAGTGCTCAGAGCCATTTGAACCATTTTTTGCTACTGCTCTCAGTAATAATCTCTCCGCAATCAGGGAGACTGCTGCGGTCTGACGCTCTTCTTTGCACTCCTCTCAGAAGGAGTCCACTGTTTTATACCGCCTACGCATTGGTCAAACCAAGCTCATCCATTGTTTTCTCTTGCGTAACGAGCCACCCCCATAATGTTACTGTGGAGCCAGACTCAAGGTATCCAATATATTGGTGGAATGTCCCCTGCTTTTGGCCCTTTGTGCTAGGTATGGCCTTCCAAATTCTGTCTCTTTACTATTAGCAGACGATTCATGGATGCCTGAACTGGTCCTCAGTTACCTTCGTGAAAGTGTGTTTTATTTTTCAGTTATAAGGTTTTGCTTTCCTCCTGAA
The DNA here is from genome assembly GCF_021461395.2 of Schistocerca americana. Taxonomy (NCBI): domain Eukaryota; kingdom Metazoa; phylum Arthropoda; class Insecta; order Orthoptera; family Acrididae; genus Schistocerca; species Schistocerca americana. The sequence goes on along the minus strand of NC_060128.1, from coordinate 113,687,287 downwards.
ACAGGGGCAGGATAGTCGTGGTTGGGGCCTCTCTGCGTGTTTCCTGCGTGTGGGACCCACGAGCGCTTCCCCGTCCTAAGACGATCTTTTATACCTCTGTTTTTCCAGTTTTTAGATCTGATCTATCCTTTTATGCCCTTTTTTTTTAACTTCCTCGCTTTATAGTTTGATTCCTCTGACTGGATCCACCACTTCTCGCGGACGCCTCTATCGTACGCACATAACTGTTGAATTGCAGGACTGATGACATCTCTGCTTAGTTCCGTAAACCTCCCCCCCCCCCTTTTCACTCAATCAATCAACGCTTTGTCCCAGATGGCGCATTGATTAACACACCTGCCTAGTAAGCGGAAGATGCCGGATTCTAATCCCAGTGCGGTACACATTTTCACTCACTGCCGCTGATTCCGTGCGGCTAACAGCAGCGATCATCTTCATTTATATATCTCTACCCCCGCCGTCAGCGGTTCGCTTGGTAAAGGGTCCCTGTTGCCACGCCAAGGTAAGCGGTATCACCTGGTTTCAGGCATTAGATGTGTGGTGTCACCGCCAGACACCACACTTGCTAGGTGGTAGCTTAAATCGGCCGCGGTCCATTTAGTACATGTCGGTCCCGCGTGTCGCCACTGTGTGATCGCAGACCTAGCGCCACCACAAGGCAGGTCACGATATACGATAGAGGACTCGCCCCAGTTGGACGGACGACCTAGCTAGCGACTAGATGTACGAAGCCTTTCTCTCTCATTAGCCGAGAGACATAATAGCCTTCAGCTAAGTTAATGGCTACGAACTAGCAAGGCGCCATTAGCCTTACAGTGATTGTAATTAAAGTCTCCTGTGTATAGTCAAGAGCGATGTACCACAATGATTGATTAAAGATAAGTATTAATCCAGCTACGTACTTTTCTTCATAGCATTAATTACGTAGCCTGTTCCAGTACTTGACGCCCGTCGGCGTGTGTGTGTACGCGTGCCTTTCTTTCGGCTACCCGTCACTGTGGACTGGCTGCCTTGTCAGTCCACTTCAAGACGCATCTGCGTTCGTCAGGTGTCGTAGTACAGTTGTATTTTCTGGCTGTCAAGTGTTCTGCAATCATTGGGTATTGTGAGCAACTGCTTCGTGCGGGGATTACATTAAAAATGACACCGCATCACGTCTGAACACAATAAAAAAGATCGTCCAGGAACAAGTTCACTGGCCGATATAAAGTATTGCTATGAATTCGATAACAGTAATGGACAATGCGCCATCCCATCGCGTTGGGTCAAATTCAAATGGCTCTGAACACTATGGGACTTAACATCTGCGGATATCACACACATCCACGCCTGAGGCAGGAATCTAACCTGCGACCGTAGCGGCTGTGCGGTTCCAGACTGAAGCGCCTAGAATCGCTCGCCCACACCGGCCGGCACCACGTTGTGATTGATAAAGCTACAGTATTGCAGTGGAGGAAAGGGGATATTTTGCTCTGAGTATAAGGGAACGTCCCATTCGGTAAAGTGGAACCTAGCATGTATAAGGCGAAGGTAAGGGAACTTGTACAGCTGCACAAGCCAAACCTCCACAGTACTGTGTTGACAAACTGGCTGCACTAAAGGACATAGTTTTGTCAGAGTTCCTTCGTAACAAGCTCATTCAAACCTGAATCAGAACATGTAGACCTAGGTGAAAATAAATGTCGCAAAAATTAACAAGATGTTTATGCTCAGTGAGGCTGAAATGCTGACAAAAGGAAGCAGTTACAAATGTTACACCATAGAACAGATTTCCACTTGTTAGCCAGACCAAGTATGTAGTTGAGAGAACATGAATTGATGAAGGATTACGATGAGTTTTGAATAATACACTATTTAATCAAAAGTATACGGAAACCCCGAAACACATACATCTTTCATATTATGTGCATTTTGCTGCCACCTACTGCCAGGTACTCCATATCAGTGACCTCAGTAGTCAGACATCGTGAGAGAGCAGAATGAGGCGCGTCGCGGAACTCACGGACTTCGAACGTGGTCAGGTGATTGGGTGTCACTTCTGTCATACGTCTCTACGTGAGGTTTCCACATTCCTAAACATCCCTAGGTCCACTGTTTCCGATGTGGTACTGAAATGGAAACGTGAAGGGATACGTACAGCACAAAAGCGTACAGGCCGACCCCGCCTATTGACTGACAGACCGCCGACAGTTGAAGAGAATCGTAATGTCTAATAGGCAGACATCTATCCAGACCATCACACAGGAGTTCCAAACTGAACTGCGTCAGGATCCGCTGCAAGTACTATGACAGTTTGGCGACAGGTGAGAAAACTTGGATTTCATGATCCAGCGGCTGCTCATAAACCACACACACGCCGATAAATGCCAAACGCCGCCTCTCTTGGTGTAAGGAGCGTAAACGATTGAATAGTGGAAAAACGTTGTGTGGAGTGACGAATCACGGTACACAATGCGGCGATCCGATGGCAGGGTGTGGGTATGGCGGACGTCATTTGCCAGTGTGTGCAGTGCCAACAGTAAAATTCGGAGGCGGTGGTGTTATAATGTGGTCGTGCTTCTCATGGAGGTGCTTGCACTCCTCGTTGTTTTGCGTGGCACTATCACAGCACAGGCCTACATTGATGTTTTAAGCACCTTCTTGCTTCCCGCTCTTGAAGAGCAATTCGGGGATGGCCATTGCATCTTTCAACACGATCGAGCACCTGTTCATAAAGCAGGGCTTATGGCGGAGTGGCTACACGACTATAACATCCCTGTAATGGGCTGGCCTGCACAAAGCCCTGACCTTAATCCTAAAGAACATCTTTGGGATGTTTTGGAGCGCCGACTTCGTGCCAGGCCTCACCGACCGACCTCAGTGCAACACTCCGTGGAGAATGGGCTGCCAATCCCCAAGAAACCTTCCAGCACCTGATTCGTCGTATGCCTGCGAGATTGGAAGATGTCATCAAGGCTAAGGGTGGGGCAACACCATACTGAATTCCTGCATTACCGATGGAGGGTGCCACGAACTTTTAAGTCATTTTCAGCCACGTGTCCGGATACTTTTGGTCACACAGTGTACGTAACTTCTCTTACTGGCATATTAATATTGTTCTATTGGCAAAACACACCAGAGTTTACAAATATTCTTCTGACCGCCATTATAATGCAGTTGAAATTGCGACAGAACCATCCGCCACAGCCAGAAAGTTATTTACGTGCGACTGCAATGGCGCTCAGCCCACTCTGTGTGTAACCATCGACAAACTGTAATTATCGATTACGACGACCAGGGTCGCCATAGTACAGATTCGCTTCCTATAGCGTCCCCACGGATACTGTCCACAACTACACACATCAAAAGAGGTTTTGCATCACCCCGTTTCCTAGAACTCCTGAAGATTGACGTTGGTTTTGGATATTGTATCAGAGACACAGTCCCTTTGACTGTTCATGGATGTCGCTAAAACCGTCCAAAGATGTAAACAACCATGTATGAGCAGCGCCTATTAGACAGAGGGGGTTCGACAGCCGATCAGTTCATCATTCCACCACGAAGGACGTACACGGATCGTGTTGTCTGTAGTTCAACCATGCCTAAACGGTCAATATCGCGGTTCGATCGCGTCCGCATTGTTACTTTGTGCCAGGAAGGTCTCTCAACAAGGGAAGTGTTCAGACATCTCGGAGTGAACCAAAGCGATGTTGTTCGGACATGGAGGAGATACAGATAGACAGGAACTGTCAATGACATGCTTCGCTCAGGCCTCCCAAGGGCTACTTCCGCAGTGGATGACTGCTACCTAGGGATTATTGCTTAGAGGAACACTGACAGCAATGCCACCATGCTTTTCGTGCAGGCACAGGACGTCGTGTTACGACGCAAACTGTGCGCAATAGGCTGTATGATGCGCAGCTTCACTCCCAACGTCCATAACGAGATCCATCTTTGCAACTACGACACCATGCAGCGTGGTACAGCTGGACCCAGTAACATGCCGAATGGACCGCTCAGCATTGGTATCACGTTCTCTTCACCGATGAGTGTCGCGTATGCCTTCAACCAGACATTCGTCGGAGACGTGTTTGGAGGCAACCCGGTCAGGCTGAACGCCATAGACAGACTGTCCCCCGCGAGTGCAGCAAAGTGGCGGTTCCCTGCTGTTTGGGGGCTGCATTATGTGAGGCCGACGTACGCCGCTGGTGGTCATGGAAGGCGCCGTAACGGCTGTACGATACGCGGTTGCCATCCTTCGACCGATAGTGCAACCATATTGGCAGCATATTGGCGAGGCATTCGTCTTCATGGGCGACAGTTCGCACCCCCATCGTGCACATCTTGTGAATGCCTTCTTTCAGGGTAACGACATCGTTCGACTAGTGGACAGCATGTTCTCCAGTCATGAACCGTCTCGAACATACATGGGATCGATTGAAAAGGGCTGTTTATGAACGGAGTTACTCACCGACCACTCTGAGGGATCTACGCCGAATCGCCGTTGAGGAGTGGGACAATCTGGACCAACAGTGCCTTGCTGAACTTGTCGATAGTATGCCACGGAGAATACAGACATGCATCAATGCAAGAGGACGTGCTAGTGGGTGTTAGAGGTACCGGTGTGTACAGTAATCTGGACCACCACCTCTAAATGTTTCGCTGTATGGTAGTACAACATGCAATGTGTGGCTTTCATGAAGAATAGAAATGATGTTGATCTCTATTCCAATTTTCTGTACAGGTTCCGGAACTCTGGGAACTGAGGTGATGGAAATCTTTTTTTGATCTGTGTATGTATAAAATATACGAACTTTTTTGGTTAAAAGTGAAACATTATTCTGATACTAGAAATACTAAGTATGAACATTTAGTAAACATTTCGTTTATGATTGCTAAAGAATATGACAAGTATGTGTACAGAAGAATCTAACATACAATCACTGGTTTGTAGCATTTACTATATATAATACATAACCATGCGGTAAGATCATCGTGGTTGGAGGGGGGGGGGGGTTCGCTTTGCTCTCTCTTGCTATTGTCTGGTTGGTTGTTTTGTTCACTCGCTATTGATCTGATGTTCTCGGTGTGAGTCATAGCGAAATGCTGTACTCAGGTCTGTCATTCTTTTAAATTTGATACAGACTTAGCAGTAAATGTGGTTACAGGTTTTCATTTATATAAATGTATTTCCCATTTGCCATATTCTTCAGTTTTCATCATTTTTAGGACATTCTGCTGCGGAGACGAATATAACATTGGTGGGCTCTTGTTGTCGCCCATTACGCGGTAATTTTAATTTTCAGTATGTACACTCCTGGAAATGGAAAAAAGAACACATTGACACCGGTGTGTCAGACCCACCATACTTGCTCCAGACACTGCGAGAGGGCTGTACAAGCAATGATCACACGCACGGCACAGCGGACACACCAGGAACCGCGGTATTGGCCGTCGAATGGCGCTAGCTGCGCAGCATTTGTGCACCGCCGCCGTCAGTGTCAGCCAGTTTGCCGTGGCATACGGAGCTCCATCGCAGTCTTTAACACTGGTAGCATGCCGCGACAGCGTGGACGTGAACCGTATGTGCAGTTGACGGACTTTGAGCGAGGGCGTATAGTGGGCATGCGGGAGGCCGGGTGGACGTACCGCCGAATTGCTCAACACGTGGGGCGTGAGGTCTCCACAGTACATCGATGTTGTCGCCAGTGGTCGTCGGAAGGTGCACGTGCCCGTCGACCTGGGACCGGACCGCAGCGACGCACGGATGCACGCCAAGACCGTAGGATCCTACGCAGTGCCGTAGGGGACCGCACCGCCGCTTCCCAGCAAATTAGGGACACTGTTGCTCCTGGGGTATCGGCGAGGACCATTCGCAACCGTCTCCATGAAGCTGGGCTACGGTCCCGCACACCGTTAGGCCATCTTCCGCTCACGCCCCAACATCGTGCAGCCCGCCTCCAGTGGTGTCGCGACAGGCGTGAATGGAGGGACGAATGGAGACGTGTCGTCTTCAGCGATGAGAGTCGCTTCTCCCTTGGTGCCAATGATGGTCGTATGCGTGTTTGGCGCCGTGCAGGTGAGCGCCACAATCAGGACTGCATACGACCGAGGCACACAGGGCCAACACCCGGCATCATGGTGTGGGGAGCGATCTCCTACACTGGCCGTACACCACTGGTGATCGTCGAGGGGACACTGAATAGTGCACGGTACATCCAAACCGTCATCGAACCCATCGTTCTACCATTCCTAGACCGGCAAGGGAACTTGCTGTTCCAACAGGACAATGCACGTCCGCATGTATCCCGTGCCACCGAACGTGCTCTAGAAGGTGTAAGTCAACTACCCTGGCCAGCAAGATCTCCGGATCTGTCCCCCATTGAGCATGTTTGGGACTGGATGAAGCGTCGTCTCACGCGGTCTGCACGTCCAGCACGAACGCTGGTCCAACTGAGGCGCCATGTGGAAATGGCATGGCAAGCCGTTCCACAGGACTACATCCAGCATCTCTACGATCGTCTCCATGGGAGAATAGCAGCCTGCATTGCTGCGAAAGGTGGATATACACTGTACTAGTGCCGACATTGTGCATGCTCTGTTGCCTGTGTCTATGTGCCTGTGGTTCTGTCAGTGTGATCATGTGATGTATCTGACCCCAGGAATGTGTCAATAAAGTTTCCCCTTCCTGGGACAATGAATTCACGGTGTTCTTATTTCAATTTCCAGGAGTGTATGTAAGAACAAGCGCAATCTAAAGGGCACAGACAGTTACAATATCATTCCACAGGAGTTCTGAGATCTTATTATCACAAATATTTTTCTACAAAGGGTATAGAACTGACTTAAGTAAAAAGTTCAGAATCGATAATGGATGGGCTCAGGGCTTAAGGTAAAATGCCCAGTTCGTGCTTGTGTAAAAGTGAAAGACATCGTACCTTAACAACATTACTGATATAAAGAGGACATTTTGCAGTATTGAGACTGTGTGTTTTTGTGGTACCTAATTCATACTTTATGTGTACATAACTACAGACGCTTAGCGTCGCGATATTGCTTTTCTTGCATAGACTAGAATGCTTTTAAAGAGTTAATCTCCAGTTACTTTCAACATATAAAGTGTGGAGTACAGAAGTGGACAGACATTATTTCTGTGGCCTACGCGTAAATCAAAAGTGTACTAACAAAACCCACACAATTACTTTCACATCTATAGACGAACTATTAGTAGTCCTGATTTTAATGAGTGTACAACCTTTAAACTTTTATAACCTACACCACTTGCAAAAACATTTTGTATCCATAACAGTAATAATCTCTCCTTCCAAAAGACACTAACTAACTAACAAAAAAAAATAAAAACATTTTCCACTGCGTCAGAATGGGATAGTCATATTGAACACTGTGCCATATTAAAGAAATGTAGACTCTGATGTGAAACTATCATTGTGAAATGAAGTGCTAAATGTTATAGGTGTCAGTGACAGCAGCATCGATTTCGGTCATCTGTCTGAATACTATTTTTTTCCAAAAGGTAAGTATTTACTATAATCAAGTTTCAATAAATTAATAATAACTTGGAAGTGTGTTGCAGTATCCATTCGGCCTCCTCCTGAACTAGATACGCCACATACTCTTTCATATTATCTTTCATTTACTTACAGTAGTTGTACTTTTTAAAGGAAAGCACATGAATTTGGAAGAAGGAAATTTTAAAATTATGGCATTTTGTAAGAACAGGTTAAAAAGAAGATAGGAAATAGTAGATGTAGATGTTCTTCACCAACCCACCTCGGGAAGAGAGCTTCGAACTACACCTCAAGTCCTGTCTCCTAAGTTGTTGCTGCCTCTGTCAGTAGCATCCGCATGGCCATCATTCCTGAAGATGACTCGATTTGTTCAGCCCATGCGACTCTAATCTAGTACTCGCTGGTGTTATTTGTTAGCGTGGTGTGTGTTAGTGTTTGCTCGGTATTTTTACTACAGGTAGTGAGTTAACTGAAACCGCTCAGTTGAAACACGACACGATATTCATTTCGTGAGCAGGCATGCATAATATTTAATGGTTCTGAGCACTATGGAACTCAACTTCTGAGGTCATTAGTCCCCTAGAACTTAGAACTAGTTAAACCTAACTAACCCAAGGACATCACACACATCCAAGCCCGAGGCAGGATTCGAACCTGCGACCGTAGCGGTCTCGCAGTTCCAGACTGCAGCGCCTAGAACCGCACGGCCACTTCGGCCGGCCATAATATTTACATGCGGCCGCGCGAGGGATAATGGAGACGTGGTTGCACAGCTGTATCAGAAGGCGTTTCCACACCGAAGACAGCCGAATGTTACACGAAGTGTTTTTAGCCAGTTAAAAACAGTTTTCATGAAAGTTTCAAATGACAAAATTCACCGAGCGAGGTGGCGCAGTGGTTAGCACACTGGATTCGCATTCGGGAGGACGACGGTTCAATCCCGTCTCCAGCCATCCTGATTTAGGTTTTCCGTGATTTCCCTAAATCGTTTCAGGCAAATGCCGGGATGGTTCCTTTGAAAGGGCACGTCCGATTTCCCTCCCCATCCTTCCCTAACCCGAGCTTGCGCTCCGTCTCTAATGACCTCGTTGTCGACGGGACGTTAAACACCACTAACCTACCCTACCTACGACAAAATTCAAATGGCTCCGAGCACTATGGGACTTAACTTTTAAGGTCATCAGTCCCCTAGAACTTGCAACTACTTAAACCTAACTAACCTAAGGACATCACACACATCCATGCCCGAGGCAGGATTCGAACCTACGACCGTAGCGGTCGCGTGGTTCCGAACTGAAGCGCCTAGAACCGCTCGGCCACCGCGGCCAGCTCGCGACTTAGCACAGGCATGACTTTTATAATTTGATGATCGTTTTCTTTAGCAATTGGCGACGGTTTTTTTATCAAGTGAGGACTCTGCGTCACTCTGTAACCTACAGTATAGCATTTATATTTGCACCATAAGACGCAACTTAACAGTTGCTTAACCGGTTGCGTGGGTGACCTGAACAAATACAGTTACGCCGGCCGCGGTGGTCTCGCGGTTCTAGGCGCGCAATCCGGAACCGTGCGACTGCTACGGTCGCAGGTTCGAATCCTGCCTCGGGCATGTATGTGTGTGATGTCCTTCGGTTAGTTAGGTTTAAGTAGTTCTAAGTTCTAGGGGACTGATAACCACAGCAGTTGAGTCCCATAGTGCTCAGAGCCATTTGAACCATTTGAAATACAGTTACGTTGGAACACTGGACATAGTTTTAAAATTTATAATTTATAAAACTGACCACTGTATGATTTACCAAGCAATAATGTGTAACTATTGTAGATGTGGTTGCCCCAGTTTTAAAATTATCTGTCAGTTTCGAGGGTTACAGACACTTCGCTAGGTCTACTCAGTGTAATGTAGTTTACCCAGTTATATTTGTCTCAAGTGAAGCCTGCTTTCTAATAGGTCTCTTGTATTTTTGATTTCAGGTGAGTACACAAACCGCCAGCCGTCTTGTTTCTGTTCCGCTGTCTTGCAACGAGTAAGTACTGTGAAATAACATTATTTCAATCTGCAACACATCTTCAACCTTTATTTCTTACAGTACTACGAAACTGCAGTAAAATAGCGTTTTGTTACATTTACTTTAATGCTATTGTCGAGGCAGTGTGTTAAACTGGCAATGGTGACATGTAGTAACTTCATGAGACGATGTGTGTATCTCAGGAGCACACACGAGTAAATGCTGGCAAAGCATACAACTCACTAAAAGCAAACGTGACTGACAAAACAAAAAAGTTACTTTATTCAGTCATTCGCCACGCTGTACGTTCATTTTATTCTTATTCACCCTTAATATGATTTAATAAATCAATTTCATTAATTAATTTCATTTTTCACCTTGTCTTCTGTGTTGACAATGCCATGTATACAGCAAGAAATAAGATACTCAAGACCTTCCTAAAGTCAAAATAAAAGGTGAGGCTATAAGATATTGAAGTATTGCAATGAAAATAGCATACAAACCATTAGCATTAAATTTTAGTAATGCTCTGAGGAAAGGGAAACTGCTTCTGTTAGTAGGCACTAGCCCGCCTATTAAATCAAATGTTTTATGGAGACCAAGAGAAGTCAGGATACCGTATCGGGAAAAGAAGTGTGATCTGGTCTGTTTTCTAAACTTCTGAAACTAAATTTAGTGAGCTGAAGACACCCAAATGCAATCAAGGGGACGAGAAACATTCTTGCATAAACACCACTGAGCATTATTCTCTTCATTTCGGCGAATGTCATCAGTATATCGTAGTTGGAACTACAATACTACGTCATGTAATAAGAGGAGTTTGTTAGTAGTAATTTGGTAGGTTACAGTTTCTAAAATTACATTTTATAGCTAACGGCACTCAGTTGCTGTGTTCACTGAGTTAACAGCGCTGTTCGTTTCATCGGTACAGATGCGCCAGTATCCACTACCTAAGATTTTCCAAGTTTCAGTTCATAAAAACAGCATTGCCCGGTGCTCATACATCTGTTTCTGTTGGTAATAGAAAGGTAAGGTCAAGTTTTTGGCGTAGCCCTTGGCCTATGGACTATTTGTATACCCAACAGGAGGATCGTTCTAATGTCACTACCCTGCAGCAGTGAAGTATTCTACGGTGGGCCATAAGGCGGTACTTCATTGGCGGTAATTTGGAAAACACCCAAAAAGAGCTTTATCTTTTCGTGCCAAAACCGGTCTTCCGTTTCCAAGACGGCTACACACAACAAATGGCTGAAAATTTTGCGACGTATTGCTGAAATCCCGATCTCGAATTACGTTGGAAATTTTCTTGGTGTATTTAACTTTTTCCAAGACACAGAAGTTCGAAGTTATGCTACCTGTACATACAAAATACGCACGGAAAACCCGGTGTGAGGTGAAAAAATAGATTATAAAGTCACTTAGCAGGATGAAATTGCCTGTAAAGTGTCTTCGTTATCATCAGAATGGTTCTTGGAATCCCGTCTTGTAGATGTGAAGGACATACAAAACTTTCTGCTTATAAAATCCGGTCAGAGGAGTAAAATTACATAGTTTTGCGTTATTTCAATTTCCCATAAGTAAAATATGGAAATTTTATTGACCAATACATTTCTTTTAGTTTGAGTTATATGCCCAGCTGCGGCAAGAAAAATGCTATAAAACAGGTGAATATCATTCTGTTTAAAAGATTATGACTAAAAAGTGGGGTACCAGCTGCCTCATTCTGCCTTCCTCAGCATTTTCAAAAATTTTGGCGTGCTGAGAAAGGAGCAGACAGTGGAAATCAAGCGGAAAAGTAACAAGTATTGGAAGATAGCAGGCGTTGGCTGTGGGTGGTATAGACAGACAGGGGGAAATAGAAAGAGAGCAGAAGTGGAAGTGGAAGAGAACCAGTGATAATGAGAGGGATTCTATTACAATGGCAACGAGAAACAGACACATGGCGACAATGACAAGAGACAGCAGCAGTAGGAAGGAAGGAATGAGACAGTAGCAGTAAGAGAAAGGAAGAGGGAGACAGTGACACTGAGAGGAGATTGTAGTGGTAAGACAGAACACAGGAGAATCTGTTAGAGAGAGAGAGAGACAAGGAGATAACGACAATCAGTGGGGCTGAATGAGTGAGTGAGAATGGGCAAGTGGGAGTGGATGTGTTTGAGCGATTTAAAGCGATGGACCAGTGGGTGTGAGCGAGATGTAGTAAGGGGAGCTTGTTGAAGGGAAAGGTGACTTGCATGATAAAAAAAGAGCGAATATGTTGTCACGTAAATTTTTTTTTTATTTTTTTACAGATGTTGAGGAAGGTATAACGAGGCACTGATACCCAACTTTTCGTCACTCTCTTGTAAACAGAGCCATATTAACTTTTCGTGCTCCGATAGGATTATTTTCCCCTGGTTCTCTTCTTTTCCGTATTACAACAAGGTACGTCACTCACACGAAAAAAAAAATTATCGGTCAGTAAAATTTTTATAGTTTACTGACGTGACATTGAAGTAACTCAAAACTATATAATTTTACATCTCAGACAGGATTTAAGATACGCAAAAAATTTGCATGTTCTTCATTTCTACAACATGGGTTTTCCAGAAATTTTCTGATGGTAATGGAGCCCCTTTACGGCGTATTTCTCCGTGCTACGTCATTTTATAAACTATGTTGTCACCTAGCACCGGTTTTTTCGTGCTTATTTTACGTTTAGAGCTACGATAATTTTATGTGTATTCTGGAAACGGGTAATGATAAAATGATAATTAAATCAAGACCCTACGCTGCCGACAGGCGCTAACATACATCAACGGGGACAGTTGAAAATGTGTGCCCCGACCGTGACTTGAACTCGGGATCTCCTGCTGACATTGCAGACGCTCTATCTATCTGACCCACCGAGGGCACAGAGGATAATGTGACTGCACGGACGTATCCCGTGAGATCCACATTCCCAACTCAATGTCCACAAACTACATTCGTAGTGGCCCTGCCCTTTACGCTCATTACTCGCGGCAGACAATGTTATCGAGTCCCGTAAGAGTTCGAACAATACGTGTGCATCCGCACAGAAGAAGATCGTCAATGGCCGGTTAGCTTTAACTATATGAAGATGGTATCTGTTCTTTCCGACAACAAATGTAACATATTTTACTTCGCTTTGAACATTATCGTTTTTCTCAGGCTCATCACCAGCAATTTGCAGTCCAATATAAAATGGATTAGTACCTTGGAAGAGACTGTTTTTTACCTTACACTCCTCTAAATCTGTCTAGGATTTAACTTTAGATATATCAGAACTTTGTTCACGCTTAGAATACGTCGCAAACTTAAATCTATAGCAACACTTTGTTGACACTATTCTTTCTGTTTGGTCTATTTTGGAGTATTGTGTGTCTGAGGAACCTTTTGCGCAAGGTAATTTAAGGGGTTTTCATTGTTACATTAAGGTGAAAATTAAGATATTTTTAGAAGAAGTCTGGTCTGGACTTTATGTTTGGTAGTATTAACGGTGTTTTTGATGTTCAAAGTTGTATAATTCGCAAATTGGCATTAATTTACATTACTAAACACGATTCGCAACCATTATGTAATTTTAATGATTCCTCTTTGTCATTTAATGTTCGCCTACGTAGATGGGCTGAGCGAACGACCAGGTTTGATTATACAGATCCATTTTTAGTTAATAATTGGAGTCGTATTCGTTTTATTGAGAAGTATTTCGATTATTTTATTGGGTTCTAATAATTGTACCACAATGGTCTATAGCGACCTTGCCTAAAATCAAAGTACCTGTTTGCACACCTTATTCCGTTTGGCATAAGTACATATTCTCTATAAGCGTCCCTAAATTGACTTATTAAATCATCCAAATTAGGCTTATAGTACTACAATTCTTCTAATACAGTAACAGCTGCCGAATAATTAATCCTGTTGCCGTAAAATGTTATAGCAAGTTCATCAATCCTCTGCTGGTTGTTCGGAACAAGGAAAGCGAGGCGTAGATAGTGCGGGTAATTTCGGATATGGTGCAAGTTGGCATAAAAAAATTCCAACGCAGAAACCTTTATTCAGAAAATAACATTATCTTTCCTCTTACAAAATACAGGCTTAACTTTTACTTTACATTCCCAAGATCCAGATCTCTCACCGCCTTATCCTTACCCATATGAATATCTTCATATTCATATGGGTAAGGATAAGGCGGTGAGAGATCTGGATCTTGGGAATGTAAAGTATAAGTTATGCCCGTATTTTGAGTATAGCCGCTTTGCAATCTGCGGCTCGGTTCTGGTATCCAAAAACGATGTTTTTGAAGTGTTTGTCGATAGCGGATAAATCTTTTTGAGATGGAAGTTAGCCCTTCCATATAAATGCCTAGATAAAATAAGGTTAAGATCTGAGCAATTTCACGCCGTTATTTACTGTTTCGATTTCGTCTCACACCGGATTGTATGTGCGTATTTCACTTGTACAGGTAAGGTAAATTTGAACTTTTGTATCTCGGAAGGGATTGTCGAAAGTCGGTAAATTGTCTGATTCTCAAATAGTAAATTAATATTATTCGACAACGCATCCTATGTACATTACATGCACCGGGTGGTATTCCACGAGTTAGGAACATACTTTGTTTTCTATTTTTTGTAAAGTAAGCTTCATAAAGTAGAACACAAATGGTTTTATTAACTTCTGTTTTTGTTATTTGACTTTTACATTTTCTTTTCTAGTTTCTGAACATTTGACGTTATTACAATTTACTGATCGCTTCCGACAGAAAATAAAATAAATTATTATCACTTCCAGCTTGTGAAAATATTGACGTCTACATCTATATATATATATATATATATATATATATATATATATATATATATATATATATATATATACTTACTCCAGAAGCCATCGTATGGTGCATGGCGAAAGGTACATTGCATCAGCACTAGTCATTCCTTTCCGTGATCCACTTGCAAGTAGAGTGAGGGAAAAACTTCTGTCTATATGCTTCCGTACGAGGCCTAATTTCTCTTAACTTGTCTTCGTGCTCCGTACACGAAATGTACGTTGGCGACAGTCCTACAGCCAGCTTCAAATGCCGATTCTCGTAAGTTTTTTCAGTACTGTTACGAGAACAAAACGTCGTATTCTCTCCAGTGATTCACATTTAAGTTCCTAAAGCATGTCCGTAATGCTCTCGTGTTGACGGAACCTACTGGTAACAACTTTGGGAGCACCTCTCTAAATTCTTTCGGCGTCTACCTTTCATCCGACCTGTTGGGGATCCCAGTCACTCGAACGGTACTCGAGAATGGGTCGCACTAGCGTTATATACACTATCTCCTTTACGGATGAGCTACACTTTTCCCAAAATTCTTCAAATAAAACGAGTTTGAGCCTTCAACTTCCGTACTACCAACCTAACGCCCTCGTTCCGTTTCATATTGGTTTGCTACGTGACGCGTAGATTTTTAGTTGATGTGACGAGCCGGCCGGAGGGGCCGAGCGCTTCTAGGCGCTTCCGTCTGGAACCGCGCGACCGCTACGGTCGCAGGTTGGAATCCTGCTTCGGGCATTGATGTGTGTGATGTCCCTTAGTGCTCAGAGCCATTTGAACCATTTTGATGTGACGACGTGAAGCAGCATACTGCTAAAACCTGTATTCGAACATTACGAGGTTGCTTTTTACTGCTCAGCTGCATTAAAGTGTACTTATCCACATCATTTAGAACAATCTGCCGCCGTCTTTGTCGTCTTGTATCTTCCTACAGTCACTGAACGATGACACTTTCCCTTGTACCACAGGATCGCCAGCAAACACTCGCAGGCAGCTGCTCACCCTGTCCGTGTGAACATTAATGTGTCCTATCACACTTCCCTGGGGCGCTCTTGACGATACCCTTGTGTCTGGTTACGGTATAGAGGGTCGAATGATGAGAGTGATTAAAGGTAGGAGTTTTGCAACAATGGATTTATTTAAAATGTGAAGGAATATTGCGAGTAGAAGCCATATGCGTATTATATTCTTTTGCGCAGTTCAGGGCTATGATACAGTGGCGTAAATGGGTCGACGGAGAGCCGACTTAAGCAACACGAAGAACACTGTGTCACTGGCAAGCAGAAGATCTTACAGGACTTTGTGGATGATATCAGAAGTTCACTGAGGCTTTTTGCGGATGATGCTGTGGTATATCGAGAGGTTGTAACAATGGCAAATTGTACTGAAATGCAGGAGGATCTGCAACGAATTGACGCGTGGTTCAGGGAATGGCAATTGAATCTCAATGTAGACAAGTGTAATGTGCTGCGAATACATAGAAAGAAAGATCCCTTATCATTTAGCTGTAATATAGCAGGTCAGCAAATGGAAGCAGTTAATTCCATAAATTGTCTGGGAGTGGGGATTAGGAGGGATCTAATATGGGATCACCATATACAATTAATCGTAGATAAAGCAGATGCCAGACTGAGATTTACTGAAGAATCCTAAGGAAATTCAGTCCGAAAACAAAGGAAGTAGGTTACAGTAAACTTGTTCGCCCACTGCTTGAATACTGCTCACCGGTTTGGGATCCGTACTAGGTAGGGTTGATAGAAGAGACAGAGAAGATCCAACGGAGAGCAGCGCGCTTCGTTACAGGATCATCTAGAAATCGCGAAAGCGTTACAGAAATGATAGCTTAACTCCAGTGGAAGACTCTGCATGAGAGACGCTCAGTAGCTCGGTACAGGCTTTTGATGAAGTTTCGAGAACATACCTTCACCGAGGAGTCAAACTGTATATTGCTCCCTCCTAGGTATACCTCGCGAAGAGACCATGAGGATAAAATCAGAGAGATTAGAGCCCACACAAAGGCATACTGACAATTTTTCTTTCCACGAACAATACGAGATTGGAATAAAAGGGAGAACTGATACAGGTACTCCAGGAACCCTCCGCCACACACCGTCAGGTGGCTTGCGGAGTATGGATGTAGATGCAGATGTAGATGTAGAAGCCACACGCCAGGATGTCAACATCGAATTCGGTAATCGGGTCAGTTACGCCAGCCGAGCAGTACCAGAATATTTCACCGTCCTGCTGGGGAAGAAGAATCGCAGACATCAGCGGCAGAAAGCCGTATTTAGGGACCGTGAAGTGTCAGAGTGACGCAGAGCATCTGGACCTTGGCACCGCTACCAGTTCTGAGTCAACACTCCCATCGTCAAAGTCACCGCCTTAACGCCAAGTCGTCGCCTAGGAGACGCCAGGATACGCCGCAGCTCTAACTATATTCGGACACCGTCAACAGACAGCTGCTTGTCATGAGAGTCATACTTTGGGGTGCGTTGTGGTAATGTACTATCGCCATTATCTACATCTACATCCATACCCCGCAAGCCACCTGACGGTGTGTGGCGGAGGGTACCTTGAGTACCTCTATCGGTTCTCCCTTCTATTCCAGTCTCGTACTGTTCGTGGAAAGAAGGATTGTCGGTATGCCTCTGTGTGGGCTCTAATCACTCTGATTTTATCCTCATGGCCTCTTCGCGAGGTATACCTAGGATCGAGCAATATACTGCTTGACTCCTCGGTGAAGGTATGTTCTCGAAACTTCAACAAAAGCCCGTACCGAGCTACTGAGCGTTTCTCTTCCAGAGTCTTCCACTGGAGTTTATCTATCATTTCCGTAACGCTTTCGCGATTACTAAATGACCCTGTAACAAAGCGCGCTGCTCTCCGTTGGATCTTCTCTCTCTCTTCTATCAACCCTACCTGGTACGGATCCCACACTGCTGAGCAGTATTCAAGCAGTGGGCGAACAAGTTTACTGTAACCTACTTCCTTTGTTTTCGGACTGCATTTCCTTAGGATTCTTCAGCAAATCTCAGTCTGGCATCTGCTTTACCAACGATCAACTTTATAGGGTCATTCCATTTTAAATCACTCCTAATGCGTACTCCCAGATAATTTATGGAATTAACTGATTCCGGTTGCTGACCTGCAGTTACATTAGCGAGGGTACTGACGCAGCAGCTCGCGACCGGGTGAGCGTCCGCTGGCTACCTGCATCACTGCTGAGAACATTACCAGCTGTAGCAAACCTCGCTCAGAGGGCCCAAAACCAATGTATTGTAGTTGATCAATAAATGTTGGTATTCAGTAATCAGGAGCCTATCTGCGGACACACCCCCACCATCCTCTTCCTCACTCCCAGCAGAGAACCCATGATTCGAACCTGGGAAACGGGCAATGGATTTATGTGCCTCTAACACGGCCCATTCACGCTTGTGTCAGATGTGGCCGTTTACAGCAGTTCTTTTTCGACCATCTCGAGTCGTCTTCATGGTCACACCACTTGAGAACCCTCGGCTGTTCCACCTGCCGAGTCCCCAGTTCGTGATATCGCAGTCGCATTATCGCTTCCCGAGCGAACGGTTCCGGGTTCGATTCCCGGCCGGGTGAGGGACTTGCACCTGCTCGAGATGACTGCGTGTTTTTGTTGTCCTCATCATTTCATCATCATTCATAAATGTGGCGACATAGGACTGAGCAAAGGTTCAGAATTTGTACGGGCGCTGATAACCGCGCAGTTGAGCTCCCCACAACCCAAACATCATCATCCACTCGCCGAGCAAGTTGCGGAATCTGGACAGTGCGTGAGTAGTGAACGTCTCGTGTGCGCCAGTCTCACTGTACGCAGTCGACACGTCGCCGGCTGCGGCCCGCGATGTGGCGGCCCAGCCATTAAGCTGTTGGCGCTGGTGTTGATGGCGGCTCCACAGGTGCCGGGCTGTGCTGGGCTGGGGGCGGCGAGCGCGGCTGATGGCCGCGGTTTCCGGTGCGCCGCTGCCGCCGCCGCCCCCGAACGGCCCCCCAGAGGCGCCAGCGGCTGCATAATTCAGGGATCGGCCAGCTGCCAGCCGCCGCCCGCCGCCCGACCTGACCTGTTGCGTCCACCTGTAAGCGCGTCTGTTCCTCTACTTGTTTCCTGCTCCTGTTTGTTTCCTGCTCCTCTCGCAAATCTGACCACGGGCCACCGCGGAAGCTCTAAACCGTGCACCACCAGCAACATCGCGACTCCATAGGTGATGTCGTCGTCACGCGGAGCGTGCATTCGAACGCCATCGCTGAGCGTACCGAGATCCTCATTCCATATCGTGGAGACAGATGTGAAAATTACCGAACTATCAGTTTAATAAGCCACTGCTGCAAAATACTAACGCGAATTCTTTACAGACCAATGGAAAAACTGGTAGAAGCCGACCTCGGGTAAGATCACTTCGGAAACCGTAGAAATGTTGGAAAACGTGAGGCAATACTGACCCTACGACTTACTTAGTAGATAGCTTAAGGAAAAGCAAACCTAAGTTTCCAGCATTTGTAGACTTGGATAAAGCTTTTAACAATGTTAACTGGAATACTCTCTTTCAAATTCTGAAAGTGGCATGGGTAAAATACAGGGAGCGAAAGGCTATTTACAATTTGTACAGAAAGCAGATGGGACATGAAAACGAACCAGCTGTTGGGAAGGGAGTGAGACAGGGTTGTAGCATGTCCTCGTTGTTATTCGATCTGTATATTGAGCAAGCAGTAAAGGAAACAAAAGAAGAAAATTTGGGAGTAGTTATTAAAATGCATGGAGAAGAAATAAAAACTTTAAGGTTCGCCGATGACATTGTAATTCTGTCAGAGATAGCAAAGGACTTGGAAGAGCAGTTGAATGGAATGGACAGTGTCTTGAAAGGAGGATGTAAGATGAACATCAACAAAAGCAAAATGAGGATGATGGAATGCAGTCGAATTAAGTCGGGTGATGCTGAGGGAATTAGATTAGGAAATGAGACGCTTAAAGTAGTAAAGGAGTTTTGCTATTTGGGGAGCAAAATAACTGATGATGGTCGAAGTAGACAGGATATAAAATGTAGACTGGCAATGGCAAGAAAAGCGTTTCCGAAGAAGAAATTTGTTAACAGCGAGTATAGATTTAAGTGTCAGGAAGTCGTTCCTGCAAGTATTTGTATGGAGTGTAGCCATGTATGGAAGTGAAACATGGACGATAAATAGTTTGGACAAGAAGAGAATAGAAGCTTTCGAAATGTGGTGCTACAGAAGAATGCTGAAGATTAGATGGGTAGATCACATAACTAATGAGGAGGTACTGAGTAGAATTGGGGAGAAGAGGAGCCTGTGGCACAACTTGAATAGAAGAAGGGATCGATTGGTATGGTATATTCTGAGGCATCAAGGGGTCACCAATTTAGTATTGGAGGGCAGCGTGGAGGATAAAAATCGATGAGGGAGACCAAGAGATGAATACACTAACCAGATTCAGAAGGATGTAGGCTGCAGTAGGTACTGGGAGATGAAGAAGCTTGCACAGGATAGCGCAGCATGGAGAGCTGCATCAAACCAGTCTCAGGACTGAAGACCACAACAACAACAACAACGTGGAAAAATCCAGCTTTGGTTTCGTTCCCAATGCGCAGAGCAATAGCAAGCGTATCAGACGTTCTGAACGTTCATCTCAATGCAGACCAAAGAGTGGTGAGAATGGCACACCTGAACAGACAGTGCCCATCGGCGACGCCCTAGGACATACAAGACCGAGTTCGGGAAACCAGGACATAGGACTGTTAATACGTAGACGAGATGACTGGAAGTCTATAAACAACATCGCAGACGAGGTATTGCGAGCACTACATGCGGCATACAAACAGAAGAGACGATACGCTAGAATAAGACTCAACATCTGACGGATCAATAGCACGTAGGTAGAAGGACACACACGGAATCGGATGCTATATCACACACAGGAAGTGAAGACGAGATAAACGTACAAACACAGCAAAAGTAAGCGAAGGTTCTACAACGCTAAATCGAATCATACTGGAAAGGTAGCTCCCTATGTAGCTGTTACTATACCATATCATGGCATACAATATTATATGAAGATGCGACATTTCTTCTTCTTTCGCTGCATCAGGTGTGACTGGCTGGAAGCTGATGGAGCTGACTATGACATTTTAAATTAACTCCCAGTCTCCAATGTTACAGTTGGGAAACACACTGTAATCTAACTAATCGATACATTAAGTATTATCACTGTCAAAGAGACATATGTAACAGATGTAACCATTCACGTAGAAGGTAGGGAAGAACTGTCACAGCATACCTAAGTCAAATTGCCATCTCTTGTTTCTTCCAATAAATACACTTTTAATTTTAATTTAAAATACATCCACAATCTATTATGTATGTTATTCGTTATCATTATCCGAGTAAGCATTACGTTTAAACAAAACTGTGTATACACATTTGTACTTATTATGTAATTTACATTAGTTTTTTTTTATTTTGTCCTTTTGTACGATTTTCAACAAAAAGTGTACTAGTAATAAAACTGAATTTGTATTATATAACACGCAAAATCACACAATGTACGAACTGATATATAACAGGCAGCAGCTCCTTACTTGGGAAATAAATTAGTAAAAGACCAAAGAGATAGAAGAACGGCACCTATGTCACATGCAGCCAATGTCTCTCTTTCCAGTACAGAGTTCGGGGACACCGGTTAGGGGTTTGGGTTTCAGTTGAACCCGCATTTGGCGATCTTTACACTCTTAAAGACAAAAAGTATAAGACGAACCACGAAGTAATTATCCGAATGGCACGGTAATCGGTATATTTCCTGTACATGTGCAGATGACTGATGATTACAATTTCAGAAAATATTCGTGATTAATTCAGCAGAAGCAACTTCACAAACGGACCAAGTCAACAGCGCGTTGTTCCACCTGTGACCATTGTGCAAGCAGTTACTCGTCTTGACATCGACTGATAGACTGTTGGAAGCCCCCCAGAACGATACCGTGCCAAATTGTGTCAAACCGGCGCGGTAGATCTATTTATTTTTTATTTATTTATTCTTTACAATTACAGCCTATTGCCTGAAAAGGTAAAATAGTTGCTTTGGATAGCAACAAATTATGTATTATTTACTTCTGATATATGTACATAAAAACAACTAATTTTGTATTTACAAAACTACATCAAACCTATAACCAATTACCCAGCTACTGATCTACTACGAACACTATAGCACTGTTCTGCGTTTGTTCGCTTATTTTGGTGCATTTAACTTGTAGCAGGTGTTGACAGATATGAAAATTACCAAACTATCAGTTTAATTAGTCACAGCTGCAAAATACTAACGCGAATTCTTTGCAGACGAATGGAAAAGCTTGTAGAAGCCGACCTCGGGGAAGATCAGTTTGGATTCCGTAGAAATGTTGGAACACGTGAGGCAATACTGACCCTACGACTTATCTTAGAAGAAAGATTAAGGAAAGACAAACCTACTTTTCTAGCATTTGTACACTTAGAGAAAGCTTTTGACAATGTTGACTGGAATACCCTCTTTCAAATTCTAATGGTGGCAAGGGTAAAATACAGGGAGCGAAAGGCTATTTACAATTTGTACAGAAACCAGATGGCAGTTATAAGAATCGAGGGGCATGAAAGGGAAGCAGTGATTGGGAAGGGAGTGAGATAGTGTTGTAGCATGTCCTCGTTGTTATTCGATCTGTATATTGAGCAAGCAGTAAAGGAAACAAAAGAAAAGTTTGGAGTAGGTATTAAAATCCAGGGAGAAGAAATAAAAACGTTGAGGTTCGCCGATGACATTGTAATGCTGTCAGAGACAGCAAAGGACTTGGAAGAGCAGTTGAACGGAATAGATAGTGTCTTGAAAGGAGGATATAAGATGAACATCAACAAAAGCAAAACGAGGATAATGGAATGTAGTCGAATTAATTCGGGTGATGCTGAGGGAATTAGATTAGGAAATGAGACACTTAAAGTAGTAAAGGAGTTTTGCTATTTGGGGAGCAAAATAACTGATGATGGTCTAAGTAGAGAGGATATAAAATGTAGACTGGCAATGGCAAGGAAAGCGTTTCTGAAGAAGAGAAATTTGTTAACATCGAGTATAGATTTAAGTGTCAGGAAGTCGTTTCTGAAAGTATTTGTATGGAGTGTAGCCATGTATGGAAGTGAAACGTGGACGATATGTAGTTTGGACAAGAAGAGAATAGAAGCTTTCGAAATGTGGTGCTTCAGAAGAATGCCGAAGATTAGATGGGTATATCACATTACTGATGAGAGGGTGTTGAATACAATTGGGGAGAAGAGGAGTTTGTGGCACAACTTGACTAGAAGAAGGGATCGGTTGGTAGGGCATATTCTGAGGCATCAAGGGATCACCAATTTAGTGTTGGAGGGCAGCGTGGAAGGCAAAAATCGTAGAGGGAGACCAAGAGATGAATAAACTAAGCAGATTCAGAAGGATGTAGGTTGCAGTAGGTACTGGGAGATGAAGAAGCTTGCACAGGATAGAGTAGCATGGACAGCTGCATCAAACGAGTCTTTGGACTGAAAACCACAACAACAACAACATCTTGTAGATGATTGTTTCCGCTATTGGATGCGCCCTCATGGTACCCAGGTGTCAACACCCATTGTCTGCTGGATTCCTTGGGCGTTTCCCCTATTGCAAGAAATTACACGCATCACTGTTACGTCTTAAATTCCACACTTCCATGATCACTTCCACCAACGCAATGTAGATTCTTGGGACAGTATTTCATTCGGTGGTCGCCGACTGCAGTTACCTTCTGTCCATCCCATCGTCAAAATACCAAGCTGGTTCCAGAGCTCTGCCTATAATGCTCCAAACGTTCTCAATTACGGAGAGATCTGCAATCTTGCTGGCCCAGGTAAGGTTTGGCAAGCAGTAGAGATTCTCGCTGTGTGTGAGCGGGCATTACCTTGCTGAAATGTAAGCCTAGGATAGATTACCACGAACGGCGACAAGGCGGGGCGCAAAATATCGTCGGCGCACCGTTATGCTATAAGTGTGTCACGGATGACAAAGAAAACCATGCTGCTATGAAAAGACTTCTGGTTGTCGCGGGCGACGGCTAGGTTGGTATCTCAGTGATATCTAGGGCGTCTAAAGACACGTTCTAAGTTCGCTTGGGTGACGGTCACTATGTATAAGCTGCGGAAAAAAATGGCATTATGTGTAAGTTGCGTGAAGCTCACTTTGAATAAGGAAATGCCATCCGACATTGAAATCAACGTAAAAGATTGGGTCGCCACCAACTCTATCCACATGACAAATAAAGGGTTCGGCAGCATCGGAAAATTAATTTAACCATAGGAACAAGACTTAAAAGAGAACGTTCTTTGTACTGTCACTCCTAAAGAATGCAACGTAATTACTAGTTTGGTCGAGGCACTTTTCACGTGAATCAAATATTAAAATAAAGTAAAAAGTGCGTCGACGCTGTGCATAAGAGCAGCTTGCGGCAGCACTACTAAAAATAACATCTATTCTAAAGAACTTGTTTTAAATAAAAAGGGGACACTAATTATTGGGCCGGCCGGAGTGGACGAGCGGTTCTAGGCACTCCAGTCTGGAACCGTACGACCGCTACGGCTACAGGTTCGAATCCTACCTCGGGCATGGATGTGTGTGATGTCCTTAGGTTAGTTAAGTTTAAGTAGTTCTAAGTTCCAGGAGACTAATGACCACAGATGTTAAATCCCATAGTGCTCAGAGCCATTTTTGATGGTTTGGTGTGTCATTTCCTTCATAGCAGGTCACCTCTGCTTGTCATCAGTGGCGCGCTTGCATTACAGTGGTAAGTCTACGTTATTATACAGGGTGTTACAAGAAGGTACGGCCAAACTTTCAGGAAACATTCGTCACACACAAATAAAGAAAAGATGCTATGTGGACATGTGTCCGGAAACGCTTAACTTCCATGTTAGAGCTCATTTCAGTTTCGTCAGTATGTACTGCTCAATGGAGCACGTTATCATGATTTCATACGGGATACTCTACCTGTGCTGCTAGAACATGTGCCTTTACAAGTGCGACACAACATGTGGTTCATGCACGATGGAGCTCCTGCACATTTCAGTCGAAGTGATCGTACGCTTCTCAACAACAGATTCGGTGGCCGATGGACTGCTAGGGGCGGACCAATTCCATGGCCTCCACGCTCTCCTGACCTCAACCCTCTTGACTTTCATTTATGGGGCCATTTGAAAGCTCTTGTCTACGCAACCCCGGTACCAAATGTAGAGACTCTTCGTGCTCGTATTGTGGACGGCTGTGATACAATACGCCATTCTCCAGGGCTGCATCACCGCATCAGGGATTCCATGCGACGGAGGGTGGATGCATGTATCCCCGTTAACGGAGGACATTTTGAACATTTCCTGTAACAAAGTGTTTGAAGTCACGCTGGTACGTTCTGTTGCTGTGTGTTTCCATTCCATGATTAATGTGATTTGAAGAGAAGTAATAAAATGAGCTCTAACATGGAAATCAAGCGTTTCCGGACACATGTCCACATAACATATTTTCTTTCTTTTTGGGTGAGGAATGTTTCCTGAAAGTTTGGCCGTACCTTTTTGTAACACCCTGCACACCCAGTCTTGTTCGCCTTCACGTCAGTCTATCCTGGGCTCTCGTTTCAGCAAGATCAGGCACGGTAACAGTTTCTGCTTTTTGTCGTCGTGCTTGCTCAACCCAACTTCCGCCAACAATGTTGACAGATATCTCCTCAACTGAGAGCATTCAACTGACAACATTTGGAGCATTACGGGCAGGGCTCTCCACTCAGTTTGGGATTGTGACGATCTAATGCGCCAGCTGGAGAGAAATTGGTACGGTATCCCTCAGAAGGGCATCCAACAAGTGTATGAATTTTATTCCAACCCAAATAACTGCTTGCATAAGGGCCAGAGGTGGACCAAAGCACTATTGAATTGCTCAGTTTGTGAAACTCCTCCTCCTGAATAAATAATCCAACGTTCCTGAAATTGTAATCGTTGTTCGTCACTAGACGTACACCACGTCACTACACCTACACACGACTTCCGTCCCATTCGGGTAATTCCTTCGATGTGCTTCGCGTTTGTGTCGCACAGTGTATTACAAATTAATAAAATGTGAGTCAATAAAAATGTAAGGATACACGTAAAGGTGTCGGAGAGTATTCTGAAGTTGAACATTGAACGAATTTACTAAGCACTACCCGCCGAGTCGTATGGTGGCACAATTCAGGGACGGTGAAGGGGGAGGGATGTATTAAGTCTTTACGGCTACACGCTTGAAACTCTGTCAGCCTGGCTTGTTTTCTGTGATGCCAGCTGTGATTTCTGTTGTGATTACTACCTTGTTACTCAATATTGGATTTCCGATGAAATAAATAAGGGCAGGCGTAATTGGGTATCATCGGTTCCCGGAAAACGCTAGTGCTCGATGTTCGCGTGTACCTGGGTGAAAACGGGAGGGTAAAATAAATGTTCATAATGCAAGGATACGTTGCGGACATTTACTATCTGAACACTACACATGGTATTGGGAAAGGTTTTACTCTTGCCTTTAATTTACACATAGAAACCGAGCGCTGTCTTTTCGCAGAAAATACACTCCTGGAAATTGAAATAAGAACACCGTGAATTCATTGTCCCAGGAAGGGGAAACTTTATTGACACATTCCTGGGGTCAGATACATCACATGATCACACTGACAGAACCACAGGCACATAGACACAGGCAACAGAGCATGCACAATGTCGGCACTAGTACAGTGTATATCCACCTTTCGCAGCAATGCAGGCTGCTATTCTCCCATGGAGACGATCGTAGAGATGCTGGATGTAGTCCTGTGGAACGGCTTGCCATGCCATTTCCACCTGGCGCCTCAGTTGGACCAGCGTTCGTGCTGGACGTGCAGACCGCGTGAGACGACGCTTCATCCAGTCCCAAACATGCTCAATGGGGGACAGATCCGGAGATCTTGCTAGCCAGGGTAGTTGACTTACACCTTCTAGAGCTCGTTCGGTGGCACGGGATACATGCGGACGTGCATTGTCCTGTTGGAACAGCAAGTTCCCTTGCCGGTCTAGGAATGGTAGAACGATGGGTTCGATGACGGTTTGGATGTACCGTGCACTATTCAGTGTCCCCTCGACGATCACCAGTGGTGTACGGCCAGTGTAGGAGATCGCTCCCCACACCTTGATGCCGGGTGTTGGCCCTGTGTGCCTCGGTCGTATGCAGTCCTGATTGTGGCGCTCACCTGCACGGCGCCAAACACGCATACGACCATCATTGGCACCAAGGCAGAAGCGACTCTCATCGCTGAAGACGACACGTCTCCATTCGTCCCTCCATTCACGCCTGTCGCGACACCACTGGAGGCGGGCTGCACGATGTTGGGGCGTGAGCGGAAGACGGCCTAACGGTGTGCGGGGCCGTAGCCCAGCTTCATGGAGACGGTTGCGAATGGTCCTCGCCGATACCCCAGGAGCAACAGTGTCCCTAATTTGCTGGGAAATGGCGGTGCGGTCCCCTACGGCACTGCGTAGGATCCTACGGTCTTGGCGTGCATCCGTGCGTCGCTGCGGTCCGGTCTCAGGTCGACGGGCACGTGCACCTTCCGCCGACCACTGGCGACAACATCGATGTACTGTGGAGACCTCACGCCCCACGTGTTGAACAATTCGGCGGTAAGTCCACCCGGCCTCCCGCATGCCCACTATACGCCCTCGCTCAAAGTCCGTCAACTGCACATACGGTTCATGTCCACGCTGTCGCGGCATGCTACCAGTGTTAAAGACTGCGATGGAGCTCCGTATGCCACGGCAAACTGGCTGACACTGACGGCGGCGGTGCACAAATGCTGCGCAGCTAGCGCCATTCGACGGCCAACACCGCGGTTCCTGGTGTGTCCGCTGTGCCGTGCGTGTGATCATTGCTTGTACAGCCCTCTCGCAGTGTCCGGAGCAAGTATGGTGGGTCTGACACACCGGTGTCAATGTGTTCCTTTCTCCATTTCCAGGAGTGTACATAAACTGGAAATAAAACTCAGAATGCTGTAAAGGATTGTAGCAATGTAAGAGATAAGTACATATGTTTTTGAATAGTGTGCGTCTTTAGTTAAACACAGTATTGTTTTTTAACCCAAACATGTTTCACTGCAGTTGCAGCATCATCAGTGAGTTTTCATTTTATGGCTGCTGTTGATAAAGAATGTTCTTTACTGTTTGTATACATGTAACTATTAGTTTTTAGATCGTAATTACAGATATGTGAAAAAGACACAAAATTAGGAATTCATAATTTTGTGTTTTTTTTAATATCTGTAATATCTGTAATTTTGTGTGTTTTTTCAAATATCTGTAATAATTGTAATTTTGTGTGTTTTTTCAAATATATCTAATTACGATTTAAAAACTAATAGTTAGATGTATACGAACAGTAAAGAACCTTATATCTCTATCGCAGACATAAAATAACAGCCTACTGAAGATGCTGCAACTGCAGTGAAACATGTTCGGGTTAAAAAACAAAATTATTTTGCTGAAGGCGGACCCTATCTAAAAACATATGTATTCTTAAAACAAACACGAAAAAAGAGCTTCAACACCAAGAGACAAGGGGACTTAATTTACTCTATTTTCGAGTATAATTTTATCGAAGTAAAGAACAGATAATTGGTAGAAGGTTTTTAACGGACCTTCTCCAGTTCTAATTAAGTTTGTTACTTCTTTTAAAATCCCTGGACTACAATCACATTGATTTGTCCTATATTGGAGAGTTGTACGGCGGGCAAGGAATAATTCTGTCTCCTAAAATAAAGAAGCGCTTTAGGAGAAACTGCTCTACACGTAAGTATCTAATAATCTTAGCAGAATCTCCAGTACAGATTACGAAAATTTATGCTACAACTAGGCACAAATTCAATGTTAATATTCAGAATGACAGTTTCACTCTGCGGCACAGAGACTCGATTTCGGGACCTTTGCCTTTCGCGCCAAATAGTCTGCCGATTGAGCTACCCAAGCACGATTCACAACGCGCCCCTCATAGCTTAACTTCCGCTATTACTTCATCTTCTCCCTTCCAGTCTTCAGCTGTTATCCTGCAACGCTTACAGGATTAACGCTTCTGGAAGAAGGTGTATTACTGAGACAATGGCTTAGCCGCAGCCTTTACGGGAGATTTCGAGAATGAAAGTTTTAGTTCTGCAATAGAGTTTGTAACACCATAGCTCTAATACTCTACTGATTTATTTTGCCTTTTGTTTCATTTAGTGTTACATCGTTGAGCTTCTGTAAATGTGTTTGATTGAATAGGTAACACAAAATTGTATACTCCTTTCTTTGTAAAAACTTTGATGTCATGATTTGATTTTGTGCAATGTAGTGTATCTGTCATTTAAATTCTTTGTCCAAATTGGAGGGAGACAAAACTTACTGTATATATTTGTAATCTGTTTAAATAATTTTTTTTATAGAAATGTCAGTATGTGCAAAGGTTCAAAAACGGCTCTGAGTTCTATGGGACTCAACTTCTGAGGTCATTAGTCCCCTAGAACTTAGAACTAGTTAAACCTAACTAACCTAAGGACATCACACACATCCATGCCAGAGGCAGGATTCGAACCTGCAACCGTAGCGGTCTCGCGGTTCCAGAGTGAAGCACCTAGAACCGGACGGCCACTTCGGCCGGCGTGCAAAGGTTCTGTTTTATTTAAAATGTTTGGCTGTTGTTATGTAATTGTTGATCCTCACTTAGGGTTCTTAGTTATTTTATATGTAAAAGGTGTTGTGGTTCCCCTCGGGAACGGTACTGTGCAGCGCGCGCAAATTTTGGTTGGCCTAGGTAGAAAATGTGGAATTGAGAGTCAACTGCTCATGTAAAAGTTGTATATTGTGCTTGTTCCGAGAGAGGCTTTTCCTGACACTTTCCGATGCCTCGGATGGATGGATAAAGAGCTGGAACTATTCTGAAATTGATATTTATCATCGCCACCAAGAAATGACAGCAATTCTACTTGCAAATAGACCTACCAACATGCAATCGCCACCACATTGCGCAACCACTGTAATGGAACACTATAGTAATGTACAGTGAAGGATCAGCTTGTTGGAAGTTTACTTTACTCAAATGCAAGGTAAATTTTAACTGAACTTTTGTACCTACCGTGATTTATACTCTGTCACACATCCACTTAGTGCTTACCGAAGAAAGTTGAAGTCAATGTGGCAAGAGAGTGAGCTAAAGTACGTGATGTTTGCTGAAAATAAATTTTCTATTAAAATTGTTGCCAATTTCAAAATTAAAAGTTCTTAAAACTGAGGAAGGTAAAGTTTTGCTTAGAAAATGATCACATTGCTGCTTGTTGCAAATCGCAAAAGGTGAGTTAGTTTCTTATAGATATGTCAAGTTGTGTTCTACTGCAGTAAGAGTTGAGAACTAATACCTTGTTTCTTTTGTGTATTGAAAGTGTGTTTAGTATGCTCTGCTACAGTGGTCAAGATTAAGGGGCCCCCATCCACTAAAAATAGTTAAAATGCACAGAGTTACTTAATTATAGCAAGTTTCAAGTACTCTTCCTATTCAAGTGAACTTCTGTACAATATTGAACTCCCCTTGTGTATTAAAAGTGCATATTAATGATGTAACAGGATCTATACTTTGTCTATTGTGCTCATGCTAAATAACAATTGATAGATGAAAATAGTGACTTCTTTTATTCAAAATTCAGTGTGAAATTTTTTGTTAGTGAAATACATTTAACTTTCATTCTAAAAAGAAAAGTATTTAGCTGAGAGAGAGAGACTTAACTTACCACCAGTTCATAATTTTGCAGTGAACTACATTTACAATTTTTTTATAAGATAGGAAAATGTTTGAAAAGTAATATTGAACCTATGCCTATTTTATGATTTTACAGTGAATATTGATAGTAATATTATTGAGACCATTCGGTTTGAACAAGCCTTGAAGACAAAAGCATATCTCGTTTTCTGTTGCCATTATGCAAATAGCTATGTTATCTTATAACTGTTAGCATTTTCTTTAACTTGAACATATGCAGGTGCCAGATTTCATTGCACTCGCGTGTGGCAAAATGTAGGTTGTGTTTGTCAGTTTAAGTTACTCATATTTATTTTCTTAAACAAGAATGTCAATAATTCTCTTGCCTAATTAGGCTGGCGACCGTTTTCCTTACTCTTTGAGCAGTGTAGATAGGTAAAATATTGTTTGTTACTGTTTAAATATTTAAGTAATTCTGACTTTCACTTCCGATAACCCACCTCCGTTAGGTACAACACGGTCAACATAACAAAATTCCTCTCAGAGGGTAACACTGCTCTGTTGCTTTATACCATAATTACTTTAACAAGATAGCCTCCAACTTTAAGGTTATGGTATAGCAGTAGCGGACAGGAGTGTTATAAGTGTACGCTAATATGAAACTTCGTGGTAGATTAAAAGTGTGTGGCAGTCCGGGACTAGAACCCGGGTACAATGGCAGAACTAGAAGCGAAAACAGCTTGGTTTCGAATATTGATTTCAGCAGTTCCGCCCGTTTCAGTCAAGATGTGGTTCACAATATAAGAACATGACTTTTCAGAAGGAAAGGTACCTACGGGTGCGAGGGATAGAAAACGCTTTTCCCATTAACGTGGATGAACCTAACCTTGGGGGTCTCCCAGCCAAACCTGCCATACGTCTTCACTATCCTTTATTAGCGAACACTACCCTACCTTTTAAAGTTCTACCTGCGAGGAGTATTCATTAGGTAATGCAACACATTTCTTTCAGAAGATTTCCTTTGCAAACTGAGGAATTTGCAGTGGGATATCGTGGAATATTCCCGCTTTAGGCCATATAGTTTTGTGAAATTTTGACAGCTGGCGGGACTATATTTAGCCTTCAAAATGCCGTGTGTAACAGATGTCCGCTCCAAGCAGAGAGCTGTCATTGAGTCTGTTTTGGCCGAAAGCCAGAGCACCGCAGATATTCGTGTTTACGGAGCTTTGGCAATGAACAAAAGCACGGTGAGTCGTTGGGCGAGCCTTCTGTCATTATTGCAACAGACTCGCCAAGCCCTGTCCGATCTCTCACGTGCCGGCCGGCCGCACAGTGCTGTGACTCCTGCAGTGTTGGAACTTGCGGACACTCTCGTTCGAGGTGACCGGAGTATCGAACTAGAACACCTCACTGCACAGCTGGCCGTCTCTGTTGGTAATGATAACACACTCGTCCACCATTTAGGGTATGAAAGGTAAACGCCCACTGGGTTCGTCAGTGTCTAACAGAAGATCAAAAGAGCAACGGAGGACCATCTGTGCGGTATCGCTTGTGTGTTACGAGTCTCTTCGTGATAATTTTTATCTAACGTCGTCACAGGTGATGAAACGTGGGTTCTTTACTCCGAGCCAGAAGCAAAACAACAATCTATGGAGTGGCGCCGGCATCACTGAGGTTGGTCGTGGGTCGATCGAGTTCAAAGCCGCATCCTCAGCTGGTGAAGTCATGACGACAGTATTCTGTGGTTGTGAAGGTGTTATTCTGCCTGATGTCCTCCCTCATGGTGCAACGATCAACGCCGAAGTGTACTGTGCTACCCTCAAGAAGATGAAGATGCGACTTCGGCGTGTTCGTCGCCACAAAAAATGCAGACCAACTTGTCCTCCTCCATGACAACGCAAGGCCTCATACGAATCTGCGCATGCGAGAACAGCTCATGAAACCCCACTGGACTGTTCTTCCTCATCCGCCTTACAGCCCGGATCTCGCCTTTTCCGATTTCAAACCGTTTGGCCCAATGAAGGAATCACTCCGAGGGAAGCAGTACATGGCTGTTGGGGAGGTTACTGGTACACCATGGCGTTAGCTACGACGTCGACCAGGAGAGTGGAACCATGCGGACACGCACCCCGTCCCAGTATGGTAACGGAAGACCATCGGAGTGAACGGAGATTATGTTGAAAAAGAAGATTTTAGCCAAAGGAGTGGGGAATAGTATGATGTATCGGAACTCTGAATGAAAGCAAGGTACTTCCCATCTTCAACTTTTGTAGTCCTGTCTTAATCAGTTTCGTGTAATATTACGGGATATTGATAGTTTTTACTTATGGACCGTCTGACAGCAACTGAATGAAACAATTTTAGTGCCATACGCGTTTCGCCTTTATTTTCTGCAAGCCATCATCAGCGGCCTGGAATATGTACATATGTTTGCTATTTAATTTACATTTTGGTCACTGTACCTATAGGTTATAAACAGTTCTGCTGGTTGGTATTTCCTATTTAGTTGTAAAATTTTGAACTGTACTTACAGGTTGCGTGGACAGTTTCCTACATATAACGCTCCTATTGATTTTTGGTGTTGTCTTTCTTCTTATGAATGCCAATTTGCGGTTCCCCCCCCCCCCCCCCCTCCTCCAATTCCACAGCACTATGAACTGACCGCTTGTTTCAATGCAATGTTTCGGTTTCTGTTGCCGACTGTCATATGTTTTTGCCAAAGATCGAATGTTAGTGCCAAACTTTCGAGTGTAATTATTGAAGGACTGCTACGGTCGCAGGTTCGAATCCTGCCTCGGGCATGGATGTGTGTGATGTCCTTAGGTTAGTTAGGTTTAAGTAGTTCTAAGTTCTAGGGGACTGATGACCACAGATGTTAAGTCCCATAGTGCTCAGAGCCATAATTATTGAAGGATCAGTGTGTAAGTTTATATATATATATATATATATATATATATATATATATATATATATATGTATATGTGTGTGTGTGTGTGTGTGTGTGTGTGTGTGTGTGTGTGTGTGTGTGTCCATAAGGGGAAGGAGGTTTTTTTTGTTTGTTTTGTTTTATCGTATCATTTTCTTTATTAAGTGTAGTAGGGAGCCCGTGCTGATGTGTGTTTGTTCATTTATCACATGTTTGTCTTCTGCTATGGCTTTCTGGATGTGGAAGTTTTTCTTGCATTTGTAAAAGATGTTTGTCAAGGTTGCTTATTCTCATTATTTTCATTTCTTGTTCCACGTTTGTAGGATGATGGTTATGATATATTAAATGTTCTGCAAATGTAGAATGGTTTGTTTCGTACTTCTAAAATCTGATATGTTCTTTGTATCGTGTTTTAAAATTCCTGCATGTCATGCCTATGTATACTGCATCACAACTTTGACATTCAAGTCTAAATATTCCTGATTGTTGGAATTTGTCCCTCTTGGTAACTGGTTGGCTTAGGTGTGATTGGAGGGTTTGCCCAGACTTGTATGCTATTTGGAAGCCCTGTCTCTTTAGGATGTTTGCAACTCTGTGTGTTAGTTTATGTGCGGGTCATGCTGTACCATCTGGTTTTTTTCTGTGTGGTATTGTCATTGTGTGTTTGTAAGTTTTCAGCTTGTGAATTCTCTTGTATTCTGGAAATGTTGTGTCCGTTTTGTATTTGTGTTTTATTTTTTGTGCAATTACCAAAATGTGAATTACATAGTAAACATACGTACATATTCCAGGCCGCTGATGGTGCCTTGCAGAAAACAAATGCGCACGCATATGGCACTAAAACTATATTTTATTCAGTTGCTGTCAGACGGTCCATAAGTAAAAATTTTCAGTATACCGTAACAAGGTACACTACTGGCCCTTAAAATTACTACACCAAGAAGATGACGTGCTACAGACGCGAAATTAAACCGACAGGAAGAAAATACTGCGATATGCAAATGATAAGCTTTTCAGAGCATTCCCACAAGGATGGCGCCGGTGGCGACACCTACAACATCCTTCCAACCGATTTCTCATACACAATCAGCAGTTGACCGCCGTTGCCTGGTGAAATGTTGTTGTGATGCCTCGTGTAAGGAGGAGAAATGCGTACCATCACGTTTCCGACTTTGATAAAGGTCGGATTGTAGCCTATCGCGATTGCGGTTTATCGTATCACGACACTGCTGCTCTCGTTGGTCGAGATCCAATGACTGTTAGCAAAATATGGAATCGGTGGGTTCAGGAGGGTAATACGGGACGCCGTGCTGGATCCCAACGGCCTCGTATCACTAGCAGTCGAGATGACAGGCATCTTATCCGCATGGCTGTAACGGATCGTGCAGCCACGTCTCGATCTCTGAGTCAACAGGTGGGGACGTTTGCAAGACAACAACCATCTGCACGAACAGTTCGACGACGTTTGCAGCAGCATGGACTATCAGCTCGGAGACCATGGCTGCGGTTACCCTTGACGCTGCATCACAGAGAGACGAACCTGGGTTCGCGGAAGTCGAAACGTCATTTCGTTGGATGAATCCAGGTTCTGTTTACAGCATCATGATGGTCGCATCCGTCTTTGGCGACATGGCGGTGAACACGCATTCGAAGCGTGTATTCGTCGTCGCCATACTGGCGTATCACCCAGCGTGATGGTATGGGGTGCCATTGGTTACACGTCTCGGTCACCTCTTGTTCGCATTGACGGCACTTTGAACAGTGGACGTTACATTTCAGATGTGTTACAACCGTGACTCTACCCTTCATTCGATCCCTGCGAAACCATATATTTGAGCAGAATGATGCACGACCGCATGTTGCAAGTCCTGTATTGGCCTTTCTGGATACAGAAAATGTCCGACTGCTGCGCTGGCCAGCACATTCTCCAGATCTCTCACCAATTGAAAACGTCTGGTCAATCGTGGCCGAGCAACTGGCTCGTCACAATACGGCAGTCACTACTCTTGATGAACTGTGGTATCGTGCTGAAGCTGCGTGGGCAGCTGTACCTGTACACGCCATCCAAGCTCTGTTTGACTCAATGCCCAGGCGTATCAAGGCCGGTATTACGACCGGAGGTGGTTGTTCTGGTTACTGATTTCTCTGGATCTATGCACCCAAATTGCGTGGAAATGTAATCGCAGATGAGTTATAGTATAATATATTTGTGTAACGAATACCAGTTTATCATCTGCATTTCTTCTTGGTGTAGCAATTTTAATGGCCAGTAGTGTAGAACACCATGGCATTAACTAAGACGTCGAACAGTGGAGTTGAACCATGCGGCCATGCACTCCGTTCCAGTATGATAGCGCAAGACCATGGAATTCAACGCAGATTATGTTGAAAAATAAGATTCCGTAGCCAGAGGAGGGGGCAATAATATGATGTCCTGGAATCAAGAATTAAAGCAAGGTGCTTTCATAAAGACAACGTGTAGCGATACTTACTAAACGCCTTTCGTACCCGTCAGAGTTGGCTTCTTATAGATGCCATGTCCCAACTTTCACGTATCCTTCGGTGCTCCTCTGCCCAGCAGTTGACTACTGTGCTGGGAGCAAGTGATTCAGCAAAACCTCTGCAGAGCCTGTCAGGCATCTCACGGTGGGATATTTTCTGGCCACCATGCGGGAGTCGCGATACCCCACCAGTCTGTGTCCGCCGCGTCGTCTGGTGTCCGCTATGGAGCGGACGTTTCGCGTGCTCCGACCGGTCACCGTAATTTGGGGGAAATCCCCGCCGTCGACGCGGGCGCAGTGTTGTGTTTGGCGCGCTGCGAAGTCCCGCGCATTTAATATCTCGTTCCGCGGACCGCAGCCAAAATTAGCGGCGCACTCGCCGCGCCAGTAATTACGCCATGGCGGCCCCCGAGCCGTCGCGTCAGCAAATCCGCGCCACCGCTCGGACGGCCGGGGCCTTTTGATTCGCGGCCGCTGCGCTGTGGAACTGTTAATGAGCGGGCCGACGCCGCGGCCCCGAATAATCGACCCGTCGCGCTGCCCGGCTGCGTTCGACCGGAATGACGGGGCCGTCTGAATAGCGCTCCACACACGTGGCCTGCACGCGTCACGGGCCGGACACTCTTCCCAATCACCCACGGCTCTCCCGGGCATAGCGTACAGAACTACCCTCTACGTCACGTCATCGAATACCTGTCGCCGTCTCGTTGTAGCGTATACATTGGTGCGCCAAAAATCATGGAATATCCATATGGACGTGTACACACGGCGGTAGTATCGTGTACACAAGGCATAAAAGTCTTCCGAAGTAAGAGTGATTTCAGGTGTGCCGCAGGGGAGTGTCGTAGGACCGTTGCTATTCACAATACAGGGTGTTACAAAAAGGTACGGCCAAACTTTCAGGAAATATTCCTCACACACAAATAAAGAAAAGATGTTATGTGGACATGTGTCCGGAAACGCTTAATTTCCATGTTAGAGCTCATTTTAGATTGTTCCTCCACCTACGCTCAATGGAGCACGTTATCATGATTTCGTACGGGATACTCTACCTGTGCTGCTAGAACATGTGCCTTTACAAGTACGACACAACATGTGGTTCGTGCACGATGGAGCTCCTGCACATTTCAGTCGAAGTGTTCGTACGCTTCTCAACAACAGGTTCGGTGACCGATGGATTGGTAGAGGCGGACCAATTGCATGGCCTCCACGCTCTCCTGACCTCAACCCTCTTGACTTTCATTTATGGGGGCATTTGAAAGTTCTTGTCTACGCAACCCCGGTACCAAATGTAGAGACTCTTCGTGCTCGTATTGTGGACGGCTGTGATACAATACGCCATTCGCCAGGGTTGCATCAGCGCATCAGGGATTCCATGCGACGGAGGACATTTTGAACATTTCCTGTAACAAAGTGTTTGAAGTCACGCTGGTACGTTCTGTTGCTGTGTGTTTCCATTCCATCATTAATGTGATTTGAAGAGAAGTAATAAAATGAGCTCTAACATGGAAAGTAAACGTTTCCGGACACATATCCACATAACATATTTCCTTTCTTAGTGTGTGAGGAATGTTTCCTGAAAGTTTGACCGTACCTTTTTGTAACACCCTGTATACATAAATGACATTGTGCGTGACATCGGAAGTACACTGAGGCTTTTTGCGGATGATGATGTGGTATATCGAGAGGTCGTAATAATGGAAATTTGTACTGAAATGCAGGAGGATCTGCAGCGAATTGAGGCATGGTGCAGGGAATGGCAATTGAATCTCAATATAGACAAATGTAATGTGTTGCGAATACATAGAAAGAAAGATCCCATATCATTTAGCTACAATATAGCAGGTCAGCAACTGGAAGCAGTTAATTCCATAAATTGTCTGGGAGTACGCATTAGGAGTGATCATATAAAGTTGATCGTCGGTAAAGCAGATGCCAGACTGAGATTCATTGGAAGAATCGTAAGGAAATGCAATCCGAAAACAAAGGAAGTAGGTTCAGTACGCTTGTTCGCCCACTGCTTGAATACTGCTCAGCAGTGTGGCATCCGTACCAGATAGGGTTGATAGAAGCGATAGAGAAGATCCAACGGAGAGCAGCGCGCTTCGTTATCATTTAGTAATCGCGAAAGCGTTACGGAGATGATAGATAAACTCCAGCGGAAGACTCTGCAGGAGAGACGCTCAGTAGCTCGGTTCGGGCTTTTGTGGAAGTTTCGAGAACACATCGTCACCGAGGCGTCAAGCGGTATATTGCTCCCTCCTACGTATATCTCGCGAAGATACCATGCGGATAAAATCAGTGATTAGAGCTCACACAGAGGCATACCGACAATCCTTCTTTCCACGAACAATACGAGACTGGAATAGTAGTGAGAAGCGATAGAGGTACTCAAGGTACCCTCCGCCACACACCGTCAGGTGGCTTGCGGAGTATGGATGTAGATGTAGATGTAGATGTAAAAGAGCAGTGCAATGGCGGAGCTGTTATTTGTAGTCAGGTGATTCATGTGAAAAGGTTTTCGACTTGATGATGGACGCACCATATGGATTAAGGGACTTTGAACGCGGTATAGTACTTGAAGCTACACTTATTATCATAAATTAAGGATAACTGCAGAATGTGGTGCCACACAACGTGGCACTACACAAAACTGACGCTAATAGCATAGGCCAGTGGTTCCCAACAGGTGGTCTGTGGACCCCCAGGGGTCCGCGAGCTATGCCAGGGGGGTCCGCAAGATGCTATTAGAATAAAAAATATATTAAATATATATTTCGTATGATAACAGATTTTTAGTTTTGACCGCTTCCTGCATGAGCAGAGCTTTAGCGAACGCTAACTTATGCGTCTTCTGCGTCTTCCTAGAGCCAACTGACACTA
The DNA here is from genome assembly GCF_021461395.2 of Schistocerca americana. Lineage (NCBI taxonomy): Eukaryota > Metazoa > Arthropoda > Insecta > Orthoptera > Acrididae > Schistocerca > Schistocerca americana. The sequence goes on along the minus strand of NC_060128.1, from coordinate 113,648,806 downwards.
GCACACTCTAGCGCAAAACTAGAATTAGATAGATGCAAATAGTTCTTCTGTATGCCGTTAGACTGCGCATGCTGCCTCTTTGCAGCTGACAACTGACAGTCACTTTACACAGAAACTCGCATTTCAGACGACAATCGGCCATTGTTAATTTATTACTTTCACAGACCGTGTTGTTTACATATTCAGTGTTCTTTATTAAAAAGGTAGTGTTTGTAAAGCGTTGTTTTTCGCGTAAGCTACAGTTCGAGTAGTTAACGGACCGTTTGTTAAAATGAAGAGGAAGAGAATGCATTTGATGTTCAAGCAAGTAAGTCACTCAGTTTTAATTGATTCCTGCCATTTTCAGTCCATATTCAATTTCTATTTTTTTAAGGAGTTTGTTGTACTAAACACCCAGATTTGAAGACTATGATTTTGAGCAATAATGAAAAATTTAACAATAACAATGATCGCTGAACTGAAAAAGTTGTAAACTCAATATTTTTTCAATAATGTATATGTCAATGTTTTCTATAAGTACCAAAAATAGAAAACTTATAAAAAGATTCTTAATTTGGGTTATTTATGTTCTTGACACTGTGATATGACAAGGCACCAATCATGCTCGGTGAGGGGGTCCTCGAGAGAATTTTGTTGGGAACCCCTGTCATAGGCACATAGGGAACACACGACACAGATCTCTAAGTTCACGGTGTTGGTGATAAGTTGACAAAACCGTCCAGAAACACATGTGCTACAAAACGCCACTGTTTCCTGGGCATGTACCACGACATCAATATGGGATGTGATCACCATGCACACGTACACAGGCCACACAACGGGTTGGCGTACTCTGGATGAGGTGGTCGAGCAGCTGCTGGGGTATAGCCTCCCCTTCTTGCATCAGTGCCTGTCGGAGCTCCTGAAGTGTCGTAGGGGTTTGATGAAGTGCAGCGATACGCCGACCGAGAGCATCCAAGACGTGCTCAATGGTGTTAAGTTCTGGAGAACAGGCAGGCCACTCCATTCGCCTGATACCTTCTGTTTCGAGGTACTCCTCCACGATGGCAGCTCGGTGGGGCCGTGCGTTATCATCCATCAGGAGAAAGGTGGGACCCACTGCACCCCTGAAAAGGTGGACATACTGGTGCATAATGACGTCCCGATACACCTGACCTGTTGCAGTTTCTCTGTCAAAGACATGCAAGAATGTACGTGCACCAATCATAATCCCACCCCACACCATCAAACCACGACCTCCATACACGTCCCTTTCAAGGACATTAAGGGGTTGGATCTGGTTCCTGGTTCACGCCAGAGGAAAATCCGATAAGAAACACTGTTCAGACTATACCTGGACTCGTCTGTGAACATAACCTGGGACCACCGTTCCAATGACCATGTACTGTGTTCTTGACACCAGGCTTTACGGGCTCTTCTGTGACCAGGGGTCAGTGGAATGCACCTAGCAGGTCTCCGGGCGCATAAACCACGTCTGTTCAGTCGTCTGTAGACTATCTGGAGACAACTGTTCCAGTGGTTGCGGTAAGGTCCCTGGCAAGGCTACCTGCAGTACTCCGTGGCCGTCTGCTGCCACTGATGGTGAGATATCGGTCTTCTTGTGGTGTTGTACACTGTGGACGTCCCGTACTGTAGCGCCTGGACACGTTTCCTGTCTGCTGGAATCGTTGCCATAATCTTGAGACCACACTTTGTGGCACACGGAGGGCCCGTACTACGACCTGCTGTGTTTGACCAGACTCCAGTCGCCCTAGTATTCTACCCCTCATAACGTTATCAATATGTGTTGTCTGAGCCATTTTCAACACACGGTCACCATTAGCACGTCTGAAAACGTCTGCACACTTACTCGCTGCAACGTACTCTGACATGCACCAACACACCTCTGCGTACGTGGACTGTTGCCAGCGCCACCGCGCGACGACCGCAGGTCAAATGCACCGCATGGTCACACCCTGAGGTGATTTAAACCCTCAAACCGCGCACCAGAGCGTTGTTTCGCCATGTATCAGCATTATCCTTAATTAATGAGCATGGGATATTCTGTTTCGGAAATCGTTAGTTAGGGAATTCATTGTCCCGAGATACACAAGGTCAAGTTTGTAACATATTAAAGGCATTACATCTCATCACGGACAACTTAGTTGCCGACAGCCTTCACTTAACGACCGGCAGCAGCGGAGTTTGCATAGAGCTGTAATGTGGGACGTTCGATGAACATATCCATTAGGACAGTGCGGCAAAATTTCTCGTTAATGGGATAGGGAAGCAGACGACAGACACGAGTGCCTTCGCTAACAGCACGACATCGTCTGTAGCGTCTCTCTTGGGTCGATTGGACCCTAGACTACTGGAAAACCGTAGCTTGCTCAGATAGGTCTCGATGTCAGCTGATAACTGCTGATCGTAGGGTTAGAGTGTGGCGCAGATCCCACAAATCCATGGAGCCAAGTTGTCGACAAGGCACTGTCCAAGCTGTTGGTGGTTCCACAATGGTCTTGACTGTGTTCACGTGAAATTTACTGCTATCTCTCATAGAACTGTACCAATGGTTGACTCGAAACTATTATTTTCGGCTACTTGGAGACCATTTGCAGCCAAACAAGAATGGAATTTTCATAGATGACAATGCGACATGTCAGCACGCGACAATTCTATGTGATTGTTGAACAACATTGTGGACAATTCCAGCGAATTATTCGGCAACCCAAATGGCCCGACGTGATTCCCATAGAACATTGATGAACGGTACGTAATAGAGAGGTCAGTTTGTGCACAAAATCCTTCGCCGACAGCATTTTCGCAAATTATGAACGGCTATAGAGGCAGTATGGCTCAATATTTCTGCAGGGGAATTCGAATGACTTGTTGAGTCCACGACACATAGAGATGGAGCACTACACCAGGAAAAAGAATGTCCGATATGATGCCGAAAGGTATCCCATAAGTTTTACCACATCATTATAGATGAATTTCTGTAAGGAAGTCACCCAGAGTTATTTATGAAGTGGCTCCCCCGGGTCGGTGTCGAGAAACTAAAGCCCGAGTACACAATGAGAAGCAAGTTAATTGAAACAAACATCATTCCTCCTCAGTAAGAGGGTAATTACAGAACACATGAAGTACGAGGGCTGTTCTTTTTCAACTACGATCGGTTGTAAAATTGAAACGTTCGTGAGAATCCACAGTTGTGTTGCGCAATATCTGTACTACGCAGGTCTACCACGTCAGGTCGCACTTTTCTGTTCTGAACATACTGTGAGCATATAAAGACGCCTAAAATGTAGTGTCGCCCGCCCAGTGTAAAGTCTTGCTGAGAAATTTCGCTGATTTCTTCCAGGTCACATAAGGTAACACTCATAAGTTTCCTTTTTCAAAACATTTCTCAGCCGTTCCCTGCAGGGCCAATGAAGACCCTGCCGCAGCGTTTCAGAATGATGCGATTGATTGATCGTACAGCCCGGACTTCACTCCCTCTAAGTTTCATCTCTGTTCACATGAAGACAGCATTATGGAACAGAAACCGAGCTGCACACACCAGTATAGGGAATTGCTGGAAATCACAGGCGGCTGCCTTCTATGATGAGGGTAATGGAAAGTTGGTACCATGCTACGACGGATCTCTATATCGGAGCAGCGACTATGTCGACAAGTAGCTTCAAGTCGTGGCTAAATGTTGCTTCTAAATTTATTTTTTATTTTCTCTCTAGTTTCTATTTCAATACGACTTTGAAAACAAAAAATAAATCTCTGTCTTTGAAGTGACTGAGATGCCTAAGTCCGCTGGGCTGTCAACCAAGGAAGACTGAATCACAGGTACTAGAATCAGAGTACTGGCTCACAAGGATCTGATTGTCTCCAATTGCATAAACACTGTGTCAGGCCAAAATAACAAAGTCCCAGAGATCTGCACCGTACAGGCTAAGTCTGTGCATACCTCCAGGACGGCTCCACATAGCGTGCAGGATCCTAGGTAAGCAGGTAAACTGACGTCGAATGACGGGTTGTGGGATGATTTTAGGTGAGCTACTACTGACTGCCCCAGTGATCGGCATGAAACGCGTCTTAGGAGAACCCGCTAGCCGTAGCCGTACACTGGCCTAAGTACTGTTGTGGTGCCAGGATATAGTGGGACTTATTTTCGAGCACGTAATCCTGCCGAAGCGATTGCGTCCGCACTCAGTGCGCCCCATTGGAGCGATGCTACTGGCGCCTGTTGGCAAGGTGTGCGCTCACCATCTGCTGTCGCGTTACTCGCATTTGTAGCCCCTGCGACTCTGGGCTTAGGCTACCCGTGGTGCAGCACTGTTATGCTGGAGGTCTATGAGCCCCTACACGGCAGTTTCATAGTCACCAACAGACGGACACGATACAGGGACATTTCGTAAGCCCTTTATGGTGCTGATGGGTAACGGCCTTGCCGCAGTGGATACACCGGTTCCCGTGAGATCACCGAAGTTAAGCGCTGTCGGGCGCTTGGATGGGTGACCATTCAGGCCGCCATGTGCTGTTGCCATTTTTCGGGGTGCACTCAGCCTCGTGATGCCAATTGAGGAGCTACTTGACCGAATAGTAGCGGCTTCGGTCAAGAATACCATCATAACGACCGGGAGAGCGGTGCGCTGACCCCACGCCCCTCCTATCCGCATCCTCCATGAGGATGGTTGGTTGGTTGGTTTGGGGAAGGAGACCAGACAGCGTGGTCATCGGTCTCATCGGATTAGGGAAGGATGGGGAAGGAAGTCGGCCGTGCCCTTTCAGAGGAACCATCCCGGCATTTGCCTGGAGTGATTTAGGGAAATCACGGAAAACCTAAATCAGGATGGCCGGACGCGGGATTGAACCGTCGTCCTTCCGAATGCGAGTCCAGTGTCTAACCACTGCGCCATGAGGATGACACGGCGGTCGGATGGTCCCGGTAGGCCTCTCGTGGCCTGACGACGGAGTGCTTTTTTGACGGTGCTGATGACAGCGTCCTTTCACTGACAAAATTCAAGGACGAATCATGGTTTCGTTATTCATGAAACCTCAACTAGATTGAATTTTCTAGATAAAATACTTTATAAAGTGCCTCTGCCAGTTGAATTTGAAAACGTAAAGATGGCATGTAGCTTTCCAACAAGCATGTGGCATCCTCAGACATAGAATGTTGTAACACATTGCTTGGTGACAGAACTGTTACGAACGGTAGACACAGTTCATCACAACAACAAGCAAAATGAACTTCTATTCAACCTTCCATAGCTATGACCTCAATTAGGGTACCCCTTTTCTTAATTATCACACTCCTCATAATATTCACTGACCTATAAAGTGCTAATAGTTGTTTCTTTAGTTAGTTGTGCACTTATTTGATATCATACTCTAAAAAACAAACCAATTTGGAGGAATATTGAAACACGTCCATTTCTTATAATTCACTAAATATCACAATAAATCATAGTTTACTTACGTAATTAGATATTACGGTGTATTGGTAGCCTAAATATAGGCTGATAAAATGCAAGACTGATAAGAAAAATTTTCAAATTTGTGGACTGTTTTTCTGTGTTAGATCGAAATTATGTAATCGTCACCTACTTGGTAGTTGCACCAATGCCTTCCAGTATGTAATATACAGTCGTGGAATTATTTATCGCATCGCCAATTATTGCTTCATAATTTTCTCTTGGGCGGCTGTTTGTTTCACGGTATACCAGTTCATTATTGCTAAATCATCGATTACTTACTCTCGCCTTTATTGTTCTACTTTCTATCACATTGCTTCCAGCAATATCCTACTCTATATTGCCATTGTTGTCATGTGTAATGTCACAGTGTTTCATTCATTTTGTGGCGACACATTGCAGTGAGTAGATGGCAGTTCAGACAACAAAGTTGCTATTCCACTTAGGCATAAGTTGGACTCAGCACAAGAGAGAGATCCTCTAAGATAGTTTTCCATCCGTTTACATTACAAAGTTAATGAAAGGGAGAAGTTAAATGCTGGCCGTGAGAAAGGAAGTAGTAGAAAAATGGCGTCTACATCAAACAAGACAGGATACTGAAAAATCCTTCTTTCATGAATCGTCGCCTGTCGACAACTGAGCTAAACCGAGACTGGAAAGAAATTTACGACCTCTCAGATACTTGCAGAACTGTAAGGAACAGACTGCTGGATTCGGGGCACAGTGAATGCAAATTCATTACTGGACATTAAAATTGCTACACCAAGAAGAAATGCAGATGATAAACGGGTATTCATTGGACAAATATATTATACTAGAACTGACATGTGATTACATTTTCACGCAGTTTGGGTGCATAGATCCTAAGAAATCAGTACCCAGAACAACCACCTCTGGCGTAATAACGGCCTTCATACGCATGGGCATTGAGTCAAACGGAGCTTGGATGGCGTGTACAGGTACAGCTGCCCATGCAGCTTCAACACGATACCACAGTTCATCAAGAGTAGTGAGTGACGTATTGTGACCAGCCAGGTGCTCAGCCACCATTCGCCAGACGTTTTCAGTTGGTGAGAGATCTGGAGAATGTGCTGGCAACATGCGGTCGTGCATTATCCTGCTGAACTGTAGGGTTTCGCAGGAATGGAATGTAGGGTAGAGGCACCGGTCGTAACACATCTGAAATGTAAAGATCACTGTTCAAAGTGCCGTCAATGTGAACAATAGGTGACCGAGACGTGTAACCAATGGCACCCCATACCATCACGTCATGTGATACGCCAGTATGGCGATGACGAATACACGCCTCCAATGTGCGTTCACCACGGCGTCGCCAAACACGTATGCAACCATCATGATGCTGTAAACTGATCCTGGATTCACTCGAAAAAATGAACGAGGAATACATTGAAAACTTAATTCACTCGTCGTGTCCATGATGCAAACAGGTGATTAAGGCACAGGGGGGGCTGATGAAGACTTATAGGGCGGCAATGCATTCAGATGAGGCAGCTGTGTATGTACAAACACTTAAAACTATAAGAGTTATATCGTAAAATTAAAATTCAGCGAGTCTTCAGATATTAACACTCATATTAAGTTGATGCATAGGTTGACAGCGTTTTTGTTTTGTATGTTGGTGTTATGCTAGAGCCAAGGTAGGCCATGAGGGCTGGCAAACCATATTACACCACAGGCATCGGGGTTGCCTATGTCCAAGGCGTACCGAAAACACCATGGTAAACACCGGCTATTTACATACAAGATAATGGAAACAGACATTCCGAGAACTGCTTCATACAGGGGAGCTCGAGCCACGGCCTGCAGGAAGTATCACTACGCCAAAACCTGATTGGCTGGAGACAGAGTTTTACTGGCATCGTTAGTGTTACCTTTCTTTTGTTGTTCAGCCGTCAACCTTGTAAACGTACATAAATAAAAGTTGTGTTTGTGAAAAATTGCGAATTGGCTGTCACTACAGTTGGTATTTCGGTTGATGAGGGTTTATTTATCATTTGCCATTTTGTATTTGTAGCTTACTGTTGCTATTGCCATTTTGTCATTTGCAGATAGTGAGTGTAGCGGCGGACGCTACAAAACGGAGTACCAAATGGTAAAAATCGGAACGTTTACGACATATTCCTTTGTCTGAATTGAACAAACGGGTGACAGTAACAGAGCTAGCCAGAAATATTTACGTCGTACCGGGGTAAGAAAATGGTTTTTTAGTTCCAAGGAGGATCGTTCTGACCTTAGTGACTCTCCACGTTCAGGAAGACATAAGGGATTCGACGATGGCTGGGCACGAAGAAAGCAGCAACTCCCTTTAGAAAGGCCTGCACGCACCCGAAAACGATAATGTTATGCATTTAGTGGAACAGCGCCGGTGTGGTGTGCTAGGAACTGCCTACCCGAGATGTAACCATTAACGCTGACAGTTATTGTCAACAAGTGAAACGTCATGCAGAAGGAATCCAAGAACAACGACCAGGAAGGTTGCGTGAAATGATCCTACTCCACGATGACGTCCACCCGTGTTTTGCTAGACCCACAGAAAACGACATGCAGGAGATGGGTTGGCAAGTCATTCCGCACCCACCTTATTCATCTGATCCTGCGCCTTCCGATTTTTTTCCGCTGTCTATCGAATGACCTTAAAGGAACTTTATTTCCGGATGAAAGTGCGCTCGGACGATGGCTCAAAATCACGTTGTTTCTACAGTCGCGGTATATAAAAAGTTATCCAAGCGTTGGCACACTGTTGTGAAAAATGAAGCAGAATACACTATGCGATCAAAAGTATCCCGACACCCTCAACATACTAGGTGCATTGTGCTGCCATCTACTGCCAGGTTCTCCGTACCAGCGACCTCAGTAATTATTAGACATCGTGAGGGAGCAGAATGGGACGCTCCGCGGAATTCACGGACTTCGAAAGTGGTCAGGTGATTGGGTGTCACTTGCATCATACGTCCGTACGCGAGATTTCCAACATTCCTAGGCCCACTGTTTCCGATGTGATACTGAAGTGGAATCATGAAGGTACATGTACAGCACAAAAGCGCTCAGGCCGACCTCGTCTGTTGAGTGACAGAGGACGCCTACAGTTGATGAGAGTCGTAATGTCTAACAGGCAAAGATCTATCCAGACCATCACACAGAACTTCCAAACTGCGCCAGCATCCACTGCAAGTACTATGACAGTTAGGCGGGAGGTGAGAAAACTTGGATTTCATGGTCGAGCGGCTGCTCACAAGTCACACATCACGCCGGTAATGTCAAACGACACCTCGCTTGGTGTAAGGAGCGTAAACATTGAACGACTGAACAATGGAAAAACGTAGTGTAGAGTGACGAATCGCGGTACACAATGTGGCGATCAGATGGCAGGGTGTGAGGATGGTGAATGGCCGGTGGATGTCATATGCCAGCGTGTGTACAGCCAACTGTAAAATTTGGAGGTGGTGGTGTTATGGTGTGGTCGTGTTTTTGATGGAGGGGGCTTGCACCCGTTGTTGTTTTCCGTGGCACTACCACAACACAGGCCTAAATTGACGTTTTAAGCACCTTCTTGCTTTCCACTGTTGAAGAGCAATTCTGGGACGGCGACTGCATTTTTCAACACGATCGAGCACCTGTTCATATTGCGCAGCCTGTGGAGGAGTGGTTACATGACAATAACATCCCTGTTATGGAAAAAAATGTTCAAATGTGTGTGAAATCTTAGGGGACTTAACTGCTAAGGTCATCAGTCCCTAAGCTTATGCACTACTTACCTAGCAATCATAAACAACCGCTCGCTCACCGATATATCTGTACCTACAGATTGGAAAATTGCGCAGGTCGCACCAGTTCAAAATGGTTCAAATGGCTCTGAGCACTATGGGACTTAACTTCTGAGGTCATCAGTCCCCTAGAATTTAGAACTACTTAAACCTAACTAACCTAAGAACATCACACACATCCATGCCGAGGCAGGATTCGAACCTGCGACCGTAGCAGTCCCGTGGTACCAGACTGTAGCGCCTAGAACCGCTCGGCCACTCCGTCCGGCTCGCACCAGTGTTTAAGAAGGGTAGTAGGAGTAATCCATCGAACTACAGATCTGTATCATTGACGTCGGTTTGCAGTAGGGTTTTGGGGCATATATTGTATTCAAACATTATGAATCACCTCGAGGGGGAACGATCTGTTGATACGTAATCAGCATGGTTTCAGAAAACATCGTTCTTGTGCAACGCAGCTAGCTCTTTATTCGCACGAAGTAATGGCCGCTATCGACAGGGGATCTCAAGTTGATTCCGTATTTCTAGATTTCCGGAAAGCTTTTGACACCGTTCCTCACAAGCGACTTCTAATCAAGCTGCGGGCCTATGGGGTATCGTCTCAGTTGTGCAACTGGATTCGTGATTTCCTGTCAGGAAGGTCGCAGTTCGTAGTAATAGACGGCAAATCATCGAGTAAAACTAAAGTGATATCAGGTGTTCCCCAGGGAAGCGTCCTGGGACCTCTGCTGTTCCTGATCTATATAAATGAACTGGGTGACAATCTGAGCAGTTCTCTTAGGTTGTTCGCAGATGATGCTGTAATTCACCGTCCAGTAAGGTCATCCGAAGACCAGTATCAGTTGCAAAGCGATTTAGAAAAGATTGCTGTATGGTGTGGCAGGTGGCAGTTGACGCTAAATAACGAAAAGTGTGAGGTGATCCACTCGAGTTCCAAAAGAAATCCGTTGGAATTCGATTACTCGATAAATAGTACAATTCTCAAGGCTGTCAATTCAACTAAGAACCTGGGTGTTAAAATTACGAACAACTTCAGTTGGAAAGGCCACACAGATAATATTGTGGGGAAGGCGAGCCAAAGGTTGCGTTTCATTGGCAGGACACTTAGAAGATGCAACAAGTCCACTAAAGAGACAGCTTACACTACACTCGTTCGTCCTCTGTTAGAATATTGCTGCGCGGTGTGGGATCCTTACCAGGTGGGATTGACGGAGGACATCGAAAGGGTGCATAAAAGGGCAGCTCGTTTTGTATTATCACGTAGTAGGGGAGAGAGTGTGGCAGATATGATACCCGAGTTGGGATGGAAGTCAATAAAGCAAAGACGTTTATCGCCGCGGCGAGATCTGTTTCCGAAATTTCAGTCACCAACTTTCTCTTCCGAATTCGAAAATATTTTGTTGAGCCCAACCTACATAGGTCGGAATGATCATCAAAATAAAATAAGAGAAATCAGAGCTCGAACAGAAAGGTTTAGTTGTTCGTTTTTCCCGCGCGCTGTTCGGGAGTGGAGTGGTAGAGAGATAGTATGATTGTGGTTCGATGAACCCTATGCTAAGCACTTAAATGTGAATTGCAGAGTAATCATGTAGATGTAAATGAACCTAAATTATCCTGAGGACGAACACACACACACACACACACATACACACACACACACACACACACACACACACACGCCCGAGGGAGGACTCGAACCACCGCCGGGATCAGCCGCACAGTCCACGACTGCAGCGCCTTAGAGCTGTTATGGACAGGCCTCCACAGAGTCATGACCTGAATCCTATAGAACACTTTTGGTATGTTTTCAAATGGTTCAAATGGCTCTGAGCACTATGGGACTCAACTTCTGAGGTCATCAATCCCCTAGAACTTAGAATTACTTAAACATAACTAACCTAAGGACGTCACACACATCCATGTCTGAGGCAGGATTCGAACCTGCGACCGTAACGGTGGTGCGGTGCCAAACTGTAGCGCCTAGAACCGCTCGGCCACCCCGGCCGGCTGGTATGTTTTGGAAAGCTAACATCGATACCTCTCCTCAGTGCAGCACTCCGTGAAAAATGGCCTGCCATTCCCCAAAAAACCTTGCAGCACCTCATTGAACGAGTGCCAGGGAGAATGAAAGCTTTCATCAAGGCTAAGGGTTAGCCAACACCATACTGAGTTCCAGCATTACCGATAGAGCACGCCACGAACTTGTAAATCATTTTAAGGGAGATTTCCGGATACTTTTGACCACGTAGTGTATATTATTGATAACTAAAGTCTCTGCTACGTATATCTATTGTGTTTAACTTACGGGAAAATGCTACGGACTCTGGCAAAAACACAATAGTCCAGGGAAAAAAATTGATACAAATTGTTATTTTATTTGCTTCCTAAAGAAACAGAGGGGAATCAAGCAAATTTAGCTAAGCTATTCAACAATACAAGAAAAGTACTGTATTATAGAAGGTGATGCAATAAATAATTTCACTAATGTAACCTTGATATCGCGACACCTCGAGGCTATGCCAACACACTCTGTGAGACATTCTCGCACGGAGCAGTTAGCAGTGTGCAGGAGTTTGCAGACAAGTGGGACTGGTGTCGATAGCATTCCGCTGGCGAATAGCGCCGCAACAGTCGAGGTCCGATCGGGGATTTCCCCGGCGCCCCCCTCCACCGCGACGTGACGCGGCGGTGGCGTTGGCGGCTCCATCGGTTTCCGGGGCTAATCGCTAGCTGTTATTGCCCTCGCACGCCTCCTAATTGCAGAGTCCCGATGCGATCCGCGGCGCAGTCGTGTGTGGCGAGGGCCAATCAGGTCACAAGCGAAGCACCTGATTCCACCCCCGCCGCCCCACTGACCGCCTCCCTGACGCTGCTGCGGGGGCTCAGAACCGCAGCACTGGTGAGTGGCCACCATCACCCGCTGTCTGTCTGCGTAAGGACAGAAAAGAGCGCCGCATGTATGAGACGCAAATTGGAGGGAGAGAACAGTAACTTCATTTGCCGTCCTTGTGGTTTTCACCCCGAAGAATCCTCTGCAGGCCTCTTCATATTCTACGAGGGCAGTTCAAAAAGTAATGCAACACATTTTTTTTCTGAAACAGGGGTTGTTTTTTTCAGCATTGAAATACACCAGGTTATTCCCCAATCTTTTAGCTGCACAACACTATTTTTCAACGTAATCTCCATTCAATGTTACGGCCTTACGCCACCTTGAAACGAGGGCCTGTATGCCTGCACGGTACCATTCCACTGGTCGATGTCGGAGCCAACGTCGTACTGCATCAATAACTTCTTCATCATCCGCGTAGTGCCTCCCACGGATTGCGTCCTTCATTGGGCCAAACATATGGAAATCCGACGGTGGGAGATCGGGGCTGTAGGGTGCATGAGGAAGAACAGTCCACTGAAGTTTTGTGAGCTCCTCTCGGGTGCGAAGACTTGTGTGAGGTCTTGCGTTGTCATGAAGAAGGAGAAGTTCGTTCAGATTTTTGTGCCTACGAACATGCTGAAGTCGTTTCTTCAATTTCTGAAGAGTAGCACAATACACTTCAGAGTTGATCGTTTGACCATGGGGAAGGACATCGAACAGAATAACCCCTTCAGCGTCCCAGAAGACTGTAACCATGACTTAACCGGCTGAGGGTATGGCTTTGAACTTTCTCTTGGTAGGGGAGTGGGTGTGGCGCCACTCCATTGATTGCCGTTTTGTTTCAGGTTCGAAGTGATGAACCCATGTTTCATCGCCTGTAACAATCTTTGACAAGAAATTGTCACCCTCAGCCACATGACGAGCAAGCAATTCCGCCCAGATGGTTCTCCTTTGCTCTTTATGGTGTTCGGTTAGACAACGAGGGACCCAGCGGGAACAAACCTTTGAATATCCCAACTGGTGAACAATTGTGACAGCACTACCAACAGAGATGTCAAGTTGAGCACTGAGTTGTTTGATGGTGATCCGTCGATCATCTCGAACGAGTTTGTTCGCACGCTCCGCCATTGCAGGAGTCACAGCTGTGCACGGCCGGCCCGCACGCGGGAGATCAGACAGTCTTGCTTGACCTTGCGGCGATGATGACACACGCTTTGCCCAACGACTCACCGTGCTTTTGTCCACTGCCAGATCACCGTAGACATTCTGCGAGCGCCTATGAATATCTGAGATGCCCTGGTTTTCCGCCAAAAGAAACTCGATCACTGCCCGTTGTTTGCAACGCACATCCGTTACAGACGCCATTTTAACAGCTCCGTACAGCGCTGCCACCTGTCGGAAGTCAATGAAACTATACGAGACGAAGCGGGAATGTTTGAAAATATTCCACAAGAAATTTCCGGTTATTTCAACCAAAATTGGCCGAGAAAAAAAAAGTGTTGCCTTACTTATTGAACTGCCCTCGTAATTGAACGCCGCCAACATGCCTTAGAGGACATATCGACCTCGTCGTCGCACAACAGTTTACAAAAATATAGAAAACATCCAACTAACAACAACAACAGGCGACAAGAAGTGAAGAATGTTGCAGCAAACGCGCTCGTTGATGGACCATGTGTGTTTCTTGGATGTACTCTTAATTTTAGTTTGGACATAAACGATACCTTCTCTCATGGAAATTTATGGTTGACAGTTGCCATAGTAAGAGGTGGTGGCGGAGTTCCAAGTGTACCTGGACTAGAAAGTTTTAATGATAGAGATGTAATTTCGTTTCGCACTTATCATATGTTTGAAACTGCTAATAAAGATTTTGGTAAATGTGCTTATGACTCTATGTCTCCACTTGTATTATATACAGGTAGCAAAAGAAAACTCAATCCTAATGAATCTGTATTTATTTGGATAAAAGGTAAAGGTGTATGTGAATACGTAAAATTTGTTGGTGATTGTACTGTATATTTCCATAAATAAAGATCTGTAGCGTCAGCCGCTAACCGGTCAAGGGTACATCTAGAACCGGAGGCTCAAGGGTGCAACAGTTTTGTTATGTAAACACTCTTATCGCTCGGCCTTGGCGGCGCGCCAGCGGGGACGCTCACTGTAACTTACATTCATTTGAACCTGCATACTGTATCCGCTTCCAGTTCTCCTTCCACAGTTTTTACCCGTAACCCATCTCTCCAAAAACAAATTATTTACCCTCTCATGTCTCAGAGTCCTATCAACCACTCCCTTCCTTTAGTCAAGTTCTCCCATAAATTTCTTTCCTCCCCTATCCTGTTCAGTGCCTCTTCATTGCCTAGCCAAATCTCCATCACTCTTCTGTAGCACCACATTTCAAAAGCTATTTTCTTTTTGTCTGAACTGTTCATCGTCCACGTTTCACTTCTACCCAAGGCCTTTTACATCTCATTACCCTTATTTTGCTTTTGTTGGTCTTCATCTTATACCCTCCTTTCAAGAACTGTCCGTTCCATTCAACTGCTCTTTCAAATCCTTTCTTATATCTGACAGAATTACAATGTCAGGCAAATTTAACAGTTTTTATTTACTATCAAAAACCGTCTTGATGACAATTTAATTCGCTACGGTCGCAGGCTCGAATCCTGCCTCGGGCATGGATGTGTGTGATGTCCTTAGGTTAGTTAGGTTTAAGTATTTCCAAGTTCTAGGGGACTGATGACCTCAGAAGTTACGTCCCATAGTGCTCAGAGTCATTTGAACCATTTGAAACTTTGTTTATTACGGTGACCGGTTTCGACCACTACGGTGGTCATCTTCAGGCCAATGACTAAGGACCTCCGTCTGCTGGAGAATCACTACTAGTGATTGTCCAGCAGGCGGAGGTCCTTACTCATTGGTCTGAAGATGACCACAGTAGTGGTCGAAACCGGTCACCGTAATAAATAAATAGTGATCAAGACTGTTTTTGATAGTAAATGTTTGTAAGACTTTGATCACTGTTCACTCCCACAATGTATTCAAAAGTAATAAGTTTGAGAGTGCTTATTTCTTCTCCCTGAACTTAAATTCCTTCTCTAAATTTTTCTTTCGTTTCCTTTACTGCCCCCCACTATGTACAATTTTAATAAAATCGAGCATAGTCTACAACCCTGTCTCACTCCTTTCTCAACCACTGCTTCATTTCGTGCCCGTTGTCTCTTGTAACTGCCATCTGGTTTCATGACAAACTTTAAATATCCTTTCACTCCCTCTATTTTATCACTTCAACTTTTAGAATGTCAAAGAGAGCATTCAAGTCAATATTGTCAAAAGCTTTCACTATGTGTACAAATGCTATAAACGTACGTTTTTTCTTTCCTTAACCTATCTTCTACGAGAAGCCGTAGGCTCACTATTGCTTCGCGTGTTCCTACATTTCTCCGGAATCCAAACTTATCTTCACCGAGGTTTTCTCATTCTGCTGTAAGGAATTCGTGTTAGTATTTTGCAACCGTGACTTACTAAACTGATAGTTCGGTAACTTTCACATCTGTCAGTACCTGATATCCTTGACAATGGAATCATTATATTCTCTTTGGAGTGTGAGGGTATTTCGTCTGTCTCTTACACCTTGCTCACCAGATGATGGAAGAGTTTTGTCATGGCTGGCTCGCTCAAGGCTAGCAGTAGTTCTAACGGAATGTTTTCTACTTACGTGTGAAAGGTGGCTACACTGAGCCACAGCGCCAGAGATCGCGCCAGAGAGTTTTGTTTCGCCGCCTCCACTGGCAGTGATTATTGAGAAGTAGCGGAGTGCAGTGCTTGTCGAGATGTGGCAGTAGTCAGTTCTTGTTGAGATGTGGTAGTAGCGAGTCGGTGTGGAGATATTGTAATGGTTAGAGTGCTTTTCATCAATATAAATGAAGGTAACAAAACTCCTTTTCCTTTTTTTCTCATTATTTCAATGTCCGGAATAATGCGTCATTACAGGTTCAGTCAACAAAGCATCTGGCTTGTGTTCTTGTATTAGAGTGTAATTCTGGTTTTCTTGCGCAATTATAGTATTTCAAATTTTTTTTATCACTTCAGTATGAATGGTATTTGAAATTTCTTGTCTTGTTGAAGAAGAACCGTGCCAGATGTGTACGTTGAGTCATACTTCCACACACAGAACAGTTATACTTGTGCTTTGGCTTCGTAGGTTTTATAGTTGCTGGGGACTTAATTAATTAATTGTGTTAACGGAAATTTCATTTCATTCTTTGTTGTTGTTGTATGCAGTCAGATTGCGTACAAATATTAGTCAGGGCCAACCGTTTACGAAACAACGTAATCGGACATACAGCTACGAAAAATAAAAATTATTTTCATTAATTCAATTGAGCCCCCATGCACGTGGCCTTCACGCAGTATCACACCTCTCATATAATAATAATAATTATAATAATAATAATAATAATAATAATAATAATAATAATAATAATAATAAGAGAGAAGAAGAAGAAATTAACACAACTAATCGAAATATACATACCCAATACAACAAATATACAGGAAAAAGAGGATAAAAAATTGAAAGATACATCCAACTGGCTGAGGAAGTCAAGGACATGTGGCATCAGGATAACGTTGACATTATACCAATTATAGTATCAACTACAGGAGTCATACCACACAATATCCACCAGTACATCAACGCAATACATCTATATCCAAACGTATATATACAACTACAGAAATCTGTAATTATTGATCTGTTATTATTGATCAATTACCCGAAACTTCATAATGCCATGTAACATATACCGTACAGTTAACAGGAAGTCACGCTTGATCAAGGTCTGCATCACTTTCCATTTTTAACCAGACATAACGTCTGATAAAGGAAAGATGATGATAATAGTAATTTTTGTCCTCTTCCATTTCTATAATATAAAATGTTCAAGTGTGTGTGAATTCCTAAGGGACGAACTACTGAGGTCATCGGTGCCTAGACGTACACACTGTTAAAACTAACTTATGCTAAGAACAACACACACACAAACATGCCCGTGGGTGGACTCTGACCTCCGGCGGGAGGGGCCACGGTATCCGTGACAAGGCGCCGTTACACTAGGATTCTTGTTATAGCAAACGTAGGCTAGCTTTCATCAGGAGTCTATACTCGACACCGTGTTGTCCCCAATCCAATCCGTGTTTGGAGTGGTGGGACCTGAGGATGGCCGTAACGTGTCGCCGAAACTAGTCGTGTGATAGAGAAAATACGCTACTGCCCATTAAAATTGCTACACCAAGAAGAAATGCAGATGATAAACGGGTATTCATTGGACAAAAATATTATGCTAGAACAGACATGTGATTACATTTTCACGCAATTTGCATGCATAGATCCCAGAACAACCACCTCTGGCCGTAATAACGGCCTTGATACGGCTGGTTATTGAGTCAAACTGAGCTTGGATGGCGTGTACAGGTACAGCTGCCCATACAGCTTCAACACGATACCATAGTGCATCAAGATTAGTGACTGGCGTATTGTGACGAGCCAGTTGCTCGCCCACCACTGACCAGACGTTTTCAATTGGTGAGAGATCTGGAGAATGTGCTGGCCAGGGCAGCAGTCTAACATTATCTGTATCCAGAAAGGCCCGTACAGGACCTGCAACATGCGGTCGTGCATTATCCTGCTGAAATGTAGGATTTCGCAGGAATCGAATGAAGGGCAGAGCCACGGGTCGTAACACATCTGAAATGTAGCGTCCACTGTTCAAAGTGCCGTCAATGCGATCAAGAGGTGACCAAGACGTGTAACCAGTGGCACCCGATACCATGACACCTGGTGATATGTGATGACGAATACACGCTTCCAATGTGCGTTCACCGCGATGTCGCCAAACACGGATGCGACCATCATGATGCTGTAAACAGAACCTGGATTCATCCGAAGCAAATGAAGTTTTGCCATTCGTTCACCCAGGTTCGTCGTTGAGTACACCATCGCAGGCGCTTCTGTCTGTGATGCAGCGTCAGGGGTAACCGCAGCCATGGTCTCCGAGCTCATAGTCCATGCTGCTGCAAACGTCGTCGAACTGTTCGTGCAGATGGTTGTTGTCTTGCAAACGTCCCCATCTGTTTACTCAGGGATCGAGATGTGGCTGCACGAACCGTTACAGCCATGCGGATAAGATGCCTGTCATCTCGACTGCTAGTGATACGAGATCGTTGGGATCGAGCACGGCGTTCTGTATTACCCTCCGGAACCCACCGATACCATATTCTGCTAACAGCCATTGTATGTTGACGAACACGAGTAGGAATGTCGCGATACGATAAACCGCAATCGCGGTAGGCTACAATCCGACCTTTATCAAAGTCTGAAATGTGATGGTACGCATTTCTCCTCCTTACAGGAGACATCACAACAACGTTTCACCAGGCAACGCCGGTCAACTGCTGTTTGTGTATGTGAATCCGGTTGAAAACTTTCCTCATGTCAGCACGTTGCAGGTGTCGCCACCGGCGCTAACGTTTTTGAATGCTCTGAAAAGCTAAACATTTGCATATCACAGCATCTTCTTCCTGTCAGTTAAATTTCGCGTCCGTAGCACGTCATATTTGTGGTGTAGAAATTTTAATGGCCAGTAGTACACATTATCAAGATACAGCTGTGGCAACACTTTTTCTCATACAGTCTTCAGAAGGTTTAATTAGGTATGTTGATAATTTTTCGACAGGATATACTCTGCAGCTTATTTTCCAAAAATAGAAATTCAGAAACCAGTTTTATTACACTGTGACTCACATGGCTTGAAAGTTTCTTGAAAGCTTGTAGTCTGCTCTTCAGCGTGGTACTTTCTTGCACCCCAAGAGTGAGTGGAAATGGGTGTTACATACGTGGCGTGTGTACGAGACGTGTGACGTGCAGCCAGCCGCCTGGTACGACAGCTGCGGCGACGAGGAGGGGGGCGGGTTTCGCGCTCGCTACCCACTACGTCACGCTCCGCCCCCGCACGTCACTGGCGCGGAATTATTTACTAAAGCTAATTACCCTACTTAATGAAATGTTGCCGTTGGAAATTGCGCCCGGCACCGCCCAAGCGGGGCGCAGCGGTGCGCGGGGGTTGTCGGAACTGGGCCAGCACGTACGTGTGTGTGTGTGTGTGTGTGTGTGTGTGTGTGTGTCTACTGGCTCTGTACACTATTTCTCTACCATCCACTTGTTTCGAATACGCCTCTGACTGAACACTATAGGCAATTTTTGCCATGGGTCTAGGTACTTGCCGTAGTCAATGATGATCTTGCATTGGTTTTTTACATTAAAATTGTGATCGGTCTGACACTGTCCACCACCTCTCTCTCTCTCTCTCTCTCTCTCTCTCTCTTTCTCTCTCTCTCTCTGTCTCCTGTGCCACCCCTTCATCTCACAGTAGCACATGCACCCTACATCCTCAACTGATCGTTACATTTATTCCAGTCTCTGTCTACCCATGAAATTTTTACCCTCTACAGCTCCGTGAAGTACCAAGGCAATACTCCTCGATGTCTTAAGACATGTCATACCGTTCTTTCCCCACTTTCAGTGATGTATTCGCTTCGTCTCGAATTTTTCGCAGAACCACTCCACATTTTTATATTACCAGCGCACATAATTTGCAACTTCCTTTTGTGTAACGCGATATCTAAACCATTTAGATTCTCGTCCTTCCCGATTTTCCAGCAGTCCGTCATCCACCTCCACACAATGCTGTGGTCGAGCGGTTCTAGGCGCTTCAGTCCGGAACCGCGCGACTGCTACGGTCGTAGGTTCGAATCCTGCCTCGAGCATGGATGTGTGTGACGTCTTTAGGTTAGTTAGGTTTAAGTACTTCTAAGTCTAGGGGACTGATGACCTCCGATGTTAAGTCCCCCAGTGCTCAGATCCATTTGAACCACACAATGCTGGACTCCAAACGTATGTTCCCAGAAATTTCTTCCTCGAGCTGAGGCCTACGTTTGATACGTTCTCTTGACCAGAAATGCCCTTTTTTCCTTCGTCTGCCATATGTTGTTTTGCATCCGACGCAACACAATTCCTTCACTTCGTCTACTTTATAGTCACCAATTCTGATGTTAACTTTATAGTTCGAGTCATCTCTCCTGCTCCTCATTCCTTTTCACCTTCTTTGCTTTATCCGGAATCCACATTCTATGCATATTAGAATGTTCATTCACTGCAACACCTACACCCCTTCCTCCTCACTTTGACAGCGGATAACACTGTAATCGGCCGGCTGGTCCCGACGGAGGTTCGAGTCCTCCCTCGGGCGTGTGTGTGTGTGTGTGTGTGTGTGTGTGTGTGTGTGTGTGTGTGTGTGTGTGTGTGTTTGTCCTTGGGATAATTTCGGTTCAACTAGTGTGTAAGCTTAGGCACTGATAACCATAGCAGTTAAGTCCCATAAGATTTCACACACATTTGAACATTTTTTCTCCAATTTAAACTCACAGAAGGGGGAGGGGGATATAATTACAGTGCAGCTCCTCATGGAGATCTAATGTGAGCTGTAATTATCGCATGGGAGCGAAACTTGGCAGATACGCTAATGCGTTTACACGGAACTGATTTATGCAGAAAAAATTAGTTCCAGTTTTGTCCACTAGGTGCAAACCTGGCACTGTGCACTATTTCTAAGACGGCATGAAATCCATGGTGCCATTGACTTTCGAGAAGAGAACCCTTGCGCTGTTTGTGAAACTGTTTTGTGTGAACGGTAGCAATTACGGTGCTGCATTGAGACAGTGTCGCCGGCTGAAAGGTCGTAGGGGTTAAATGGTTTAATGAACGTAATAATGAAATTCGGAAACACAGGTGAGCTTGGTGTGACTCCTGAAAGAAAAAAGTGTCCTATCTCAGTGGAAGTTACTGTAGAGGTTGCTATTGCTGTAACTGACCTTGTGCCCTGGGTTGTGCTTCTGCTCCTGCCTTGTCACGAGAATTGTCTATCCCATCCTCAACAGCATGGAAAGTTTGACGGTCTATTTTACACTGGTGCGCGACCAAGATCCATATAGTGCAGTAACTGAAACATCAATAGCAGCACCGTTCTCAATTCACGGTTCAAATGGCTCTGACCACTATGGGACTTAACTTCTGAGGTCATCAGTCCCCTAGAACTTAGAACTACTTAAACCTAACTAACCTAAGGACATAACACACATCCATGCCCGAGGCAGGATTCGAACCTGCGACCGTAGCGGTCACCCGGTTCCACACTGAAGCGCCCAGAACCGCACGGCCACATCGACCGTCTCAAATTTGTCTCGAATGGGACGAATCGTTGAACGCTTCGGTGGCTCTGTTTGATACTCATTTCACCATTGCCGTTGAACTCATTAATGCTTTCGTACCTAAAATACCACTTCAAAACTGACTTCCTTTCATCGAATGTAAGCCTTGCGCCAGCCATGTTTCCTCGAGTAACTTGGTGCAACTAAGAACAAAACACTGACTATCTGGCGACTGTTATCTGACGAAACAAAACAACGCAATACAAAGCTTGTGTGGCGATTGCTGGAACTACAAACTATTACACTACCAAAGATGAGACAACTCCGTCAGTTAGTTTCCCAGTTATGGACTTTTAAACAGTGGATACATTTTTTTGGACCCCTTCGTATATTTCATAAGCAAGCAATTTCAATACAAGCCGCTTCCATGATACAGTGTCAAAAGCCGTCTGGACACACGGAATAAATTTGAAATTCCTTGTTGCAGCACTTAATACTTCGTCTGACTAACGAGACTTGAGACTGATGGGCTGTTGTTGTTGTGGTTTTCAGTCCTGAGACTGGTTTGATGCAGCTCTCCATGCTACTCTATCCTGTGCAAGCTTCTTCATCTCCCAGTACCTACTGCAACCTACATCCTTCTGAATCTGCTTAGTGTATTCATCTCTTGGTCTCCCTCTACGATTTTTACCCTCCACGCTGCCCTCCAATACTAAATTGGTGATCCCTTGATGCCTCAGAACATGTCCTACCAACCGATCCCTTCTTCTGGTCAAGTTGTGCCACAAACTTCTCTTCTCCCCAATCCTATTCAATACTTCCTCATTAGTTATGTAATCTACCCACCTAATCTTCAGCATTCTTCTGTAGCACCACATTTCGAAAGCTTCTATTCTCTTCTTGTCCAAACTATTTATCGTCCATGTTTCACTTCCATACATGGCTACACTCCATACAAATACTTTCAGAAATGACTTCCTGACACTTAAATCAATACTGGATGTTAACAAATTTCTCTTCTTCAGAAACGCTTTCCTTGCCATTGCCAGCCTACATTTTATATCCTCTCTACTTCGACCATCATCAGTTATTTTGCTCCCCAAATAGCAAAACTCCTTTACTACTTTAAGTGTCTCATTTCCTAATCTAATTCCCTCAGCATCACCCGACTTAATTAGACTACATTCCATTACCCTTGTTTTGCTTTTGTTGATGTTCATCTTATATCCTCCTTTCAAGACACTGTCCATTCCATTCAACTGCTCTTCCAAGTCCTTTGCTGTCTCTGACAGAATTACAATGTCTTCGGCGAACCTCAAAGTTTTTATTTCTTCTCCATGAATTTTAATACCTACTCCGAATTTTTCTTTTGTTTCCTTTACTGCTTGCTCAATATACAGACTGAACAACATCGGGGAGAGGCTACACACCTGTCTTACTCCCTTCCCAACCACTGCTTCCCTTTCATGTCCCTCGACTCTTATAACTGCCATCTCGTTTCTGTACAAATTGTAAATAGCTTTTCGGTCCCTGTATTTTACCCATGCCACCTTTAGAATTTGAAAGAGAGTATTCCAGTCAACATTGTCAAAAGCTTTCTCTAAGTCTACAAATGCTAGAAACGTAGGTTTGCCTTTTCTTAATCTTTCTTCTAAGATAAGTCGTAAGGTCAGTATTGCCTCACGTGTTCCAGTGTTTCTACGGAATCCAAACTGATCTTCCCCGAGGTTGGCTTCTACTAGTTTTTCCATTCGTCTGTAAAGAATTCGTGTTAGTATTTTGCAGCTGTGACTTATTAAACTGATAGTTCGGCAATTTTCACATCTGTCAACACCTGCTTTCTTTGGGATTGGAATTATTATATTCTTCTTGAAGTCTGAGGGTATTTCGCCTGTTTCATACATCTTGCTCTCCAGATGGTAGAGTTTTGTCAGGACGGGCTCTCCCACGGCCGTCAGTAGTTCCAATGGAATGTTGTCTACTCCGGGGGCCTTGTTTCGACTCAGGTCTTTCAGTGCTCTGTCAAACTCTTCACGCAGTATCATATCTCCCATTTCATCTTCATCTACATCCTCTTCCATTTCCATAATATTGTCCTCAAGTACATCGCCCTTGTATAGACCCTCTATATACTCCTTCCATCTTTCTGTTTCCGGTAAATTACAAAAGAAGGTTTATGAACTTATTACTTACCACTATGCAGTTTCAGAGCATTTAAGTCGCACATTCCTGTTGGTCACTTCTTTCTTTGTCGTCTATCCTCTTTCTCGTCTTTCTTTGATGTAATGTGACCTCCTGTGGTAGCAACTTCTGCAGCTCTCTTCGCTTCGGTTACTCACAGCCAATCAATAAAATTTACAACCGAAACCCCCTTTCCTTCCAGTCTATATATCTAATTTTTTTCAGAACATGAATCCTAGAAATTCAACCGTCGTTGGAGGTTATTACTGCATCCATTACACCTGTCTTCAACACTGTCTGCCCTACAAATACACTTTTCCGTGTTCACTCCCCCATCCGGCTGCTGAAGCTCTCATTGAAATTCTGTGAGAGATCACAGATATATCTCCTACGAAGTTCTATATCTTTATGATCCCTTTATTTTCGCTTCGTTGCCTCCCTCCCCCCCGCCCCCCCACAGCAAGAAGTGCTTGTGAGTGTACTTTATGACTGTACATCAGATTTCTGTAGGCGGCTACTGAACCAAATCAGTGTGTGTTTATTGTGTGTTACTTTGAAATGGTTGCCTTGAAAGCTTCATTTGTTGTTAAACTTCTTTGCTGTCGGCATTTACAACACAGAAAATACTTTCACTGAAACGGAACAACACAGCAGTAACTATGAAACGCACCTGTTTCAAAACCCGAAAGTATGAAACAAACAAACATATCATAATAACATCTTTCGTGCAACTAAACCACAGTCTTCTAGATACGCTTGTATTTAGATTCCGGTGGTCAGAATCTTCCAGAACACTGCTGTGTTTGTCCGCAGCTCGTGGTCGTGCGGTAGCGTTCTCGCTTCCCACGCCCGGTTTCCCAGGTTCGATTCCCGGCGGGGTCAGGGATTTTCTCTGCCTCGAGATGACTGGGTGTTGTGTGCTGTCCTTAGGTTAGTTAGGCTTAACTAGTTCTAATTTCTAGGGGACTGATGACCATAGATGTCAAGTCCCATAGTAGTCAGAGCCATTTGAACCATTGAACTGCTGTGTTTACAGTCCGTATCTAAAAGCAGAAAAAAGTATGGAGAAGAAAAATGTATCACGTATTCCGGCGCATTTTAAAATGACAGTGGGCCCTCGCAGTTGTGCAACATTACGTGCATACTAAATTTACGAATAAAGGGACAATGAAAGTGTACACCAACAACGTCTAATTTAGTCGACATGAATTGCTCTTCACTACACAACAGGGCTTTTTTCAAATTTTTGGTCATTTTTCACGAGCAGTTCGCTTTAGTCTCGGGAACAGTACAACGCGTGACTTGTCTCACGCGAAGCTGTATCAGAGGAAGTGGATTCCATCTATAATGACCGAAGCTATTGATGCAGTTCAAATGGTTCAAATGGCTCTGAGCGCTATGGGACTTAACATCTGAGGTCATCAGTCCCCTAGAACTTAGAACTAATTAAACCTAACTAACCTAAGGACATCACACACATCCATGCCCGACGCAGGATTCGAACCTGCGACCGTAGCGGTCGCGCGGTTCCAGACTGTAGCGCGTAGAACCGCATGGCCACTGCTGCCGGCTATATGTAGTTCAGAAAAGTAAAAGATGGGCTGGAAGAAGACCAGTAAACACAGGTTAATGTTCCAAAAACAACACTTATGATGTTGTTCCCCGACATTAAGTACTGTAAACCCGAGGAAGTAAAAAAAAAAAAACAATTTTGGGCAATGATCTTGAAGTAGAGCCGGTTTAGTACTGTCTTGCTATGGAAGCACTTTTCTTTGAGTTACCTTTAACGACCTGTGAAGCGTGGGCGTACTATTGCCGGAGAGGATTAACATTAAACGACCTTTCAGAGAGCAAATTGTTGACAAAAAGCGTGTTAATATTTTTCTTAAAAATCACAGAACAGAGCTGTCAGAAAGAGAACGTACAGGGATACCCTACAGTGCTGAGAGAAATTCTTTTAACTTCTGGAAGATGTTATAATACAGGGTGATTCAAAAAGAATACCACAACTTTAAAAATGTGTATTTAATGAAAGAAACATAATATAACCTTCTGTTATACATCATTACAAAGAGTATTTAAAATGGTTTTTTTCACTCAAAAACAAGTTCAGAGATGTTCAATACGGCCCCCTCCAGACACTCGAGCAATATCAACCCGATACTCCAACTCGTTCCACACTCTCTGTAGCATATCAGGCGTAACAGTTTGGATAGCTGCTCTTATTTCTCGTTTCAAATCATCAATGGTGGCTGGGAGAGGTGGCCGAAACACCATATCCTTAACATACCCCCATAAGAAAAAATCGCAGGGGGTAAGATCAGGGCTTCTTGGAGGCCAGTGATGAAGTGCTCTGTCACGGGCTGCCTGGCGGCCGATCCATCGCCTCGGGTAGTTACGGACAGATAAGTGCCAATGTGGTGGCGCTCCATCCAGTTGATTGTGGAATTTGCAGCTCTCTGCTTGCTCTGCGAGTCGATTTTCCTGGGCTGCGAACAAATGCTTGCTGGATGCGTGCTACATTTTCATCACTCGTTCTCGGCCGTCCAGAACTTTTCCCTTTGAACAAACACCCATTCTCTGTAAACTGTTTATACCAACGTTTAATACACCACCTATCAGGAGGTTTAACACCATACTTCGTTCGAAATCCACGCTGAACAACTGTCGTCGATTCACTTCTGCCGTACTCAATAACACAAAAAGCTTTCTGTTGAGCGGTCGCCATCTTAGCATCAACTGACGCTGACGCCTAGTCAGCATCGCCTCGAGCGAACAAATGTGCAACTAAATGAAACTTTATAGCTCCCTTAATTCGCCGACAGATAGTGCTTAGCTCTGCCTTTTGTCGTTGCAGAGTTTTAAATTCCTAAAGTTGTGGTATTCTTTTTGAATCACCCTGTATATCTGCTTTGGAACCAGACTAAGTTTTCTCCGATTTAATACGTTTTTCCAATTTTATTTAGTGGTATTTTGATAATTTTTGCTATTTTGATTATTTTTAGATTATAGAAATTATTCCAATCCATATGTGGCATACAGCAAACGGTATTGGTTAAAAACAGTCTTGGCTGCAATTTTTAGTTTTTTATTTTTCAACGATGCGTTTCGCCTTATTTAGGCATCTTCAGGTTACCTTAATGTGGTATTTCTTAGAAGGATCCTTTAGTCAGTGTAGCCAAAGGGCATCGTCGAATATACCAGGCCAACATCGCCTTCGTTAAACTCAGTAAAAACTTTTCAAGATGAACGCGAGTGACACCAAGACCTACGTAACGCGTTCCCGTTCACCGGAGCGAGCAACCAAGACTGTTTCTAACCAATATTTTTAGATTATGGCATCTGTTCTTCAAACCTGCCAAGTGGAAGGTTTCTGCAAATATTTTTTTTCCTAATAGCTTCTAATTACATTTTCTAAGAGTAAAATACATTATCAAGCAGGAAATACTAAACGCTTTTAAAACATAATCTTTTAGTATTTTCCATTTTTAAAAAAAATGAGAGAGTGGGGTGCCGATTTTTGGCACTTTCCTCTAATATTAAATCGTTACACAGTTTTGAAGCCGTGTTTACTGTGATTAGAAATAGAGCCTGGTGGTCTAGCGATAATGAGCTTACCTGGAAACTAGGAGGTAACGTGATTGAATCCCAGTCTACCCGTGTCGCCTTTAATCTAGCCTTTACCTCTCAACGATGTGAAGAGTCATCTGAAGCGACACGTATTTGGGGTTCCATGTTGAACACTGTCCCCCCTTTCCCCGACTGGATCACTGGGGACGGTCAGGGACACGCAAGTCGTCGAACTGGCGTTCAATCGAAAGACTTGCACCAGACCAAGAGCCACGCGACATTATTATTACAAGCAGAAAGAATAAGAGTCCAGTACGGATGGTCGCTAAGTCAGCTGTCAAAATTGCATTTGTTGCAATAAAACTAAATACATGAAAACACAAATTTATTACCAACATAGAAATACTTATAGACGTGAGTGAACCTACAAAGGTTGCACGAAGTGGTTCCTATCATGTTCTAAGCAAAAATTACATCTTTTCTACGCTGATTGACGAATTGTCGCAAATTTTCAAAGACTTTAGATATTCAAATTCTGATTGGATTTGTTCCTTCAAATGCTCAACCTCACGATTCCTGACGAAATGAACCTCACTTTATAGTCGACTGAAAAATCTATGGGTGTGATATCTGGGGGTCGTGGAGGCCATTCAAGAGTGCCTCATCTACCAACTCATCCATCATAGGTTTCATTTAGAAAGTCTCTCATAACAGCTCCTTAATGAGAGGGTCTTCCATATTCTTGCCATTAACTTTGCGTTACCCGGCTGCAGATTTTCAAAACGTTTACTGATTTCCCGTTCTAACGACACTTCTTGGAGAATGTCTGTGTAATTTACAAAAAACTGGTTCAAATGGCTCTGAGTACTATGGGACTTAACATCGCAGGTCATCAGTCCCCTAGAACTTACAACTACTTAAACCTAACTAACCTAAGGACATCACACACATCCATGCCCGAGGCAGGATTCGAACCTGCGACCGTAGCGGTCGCGCGGTTCGAGACTGAAGCGCCTAGAACCGCTCGGCCTCAGCGGCTGGCACGTAATTTACAGAACTCACAGAACCGTAAAACAGAAGCCCCGATTTGGTCACCCCTGAAAATACCTTCCCAAGGAATCACGCCAGGAGATTTTAACTGTGTCGCCATCATGACAGATATGTCTGTTCACTCTGCCAGTCACCTTAAAAGTCACTTCGTCGTTCCAGAGAATGCCTTTGTAAAATTTTTTGGTCGCCTTGTCGGATAGTGAAGAGCGTGCAGACTTAGACATACCTATCTGGACCATCTTCATTTAAACCTTGAAGTAAAGTATGGTCTCACTTTCAGCTGTTTATGTGTCCTTGCTATTCCGCACCCTATGGCATCTTTTGGTTGAGATTTAGTGAATGACTACGC
Organism: Schistocerca americana; assembly: GCF_021461395.2. Classification (NCBI taxonomy): domain Eukaryota; kingdom Metazoa; phylum Arthropoda; class Insecta; order Orthoptera; family Acrididae; genus Schistocerca; species Schistocerca americana. The sequence continues at coordinate 113,620,288 of NC_060128.1, read as the reverse complement.
AAAACACTGCGCAACGTCATTAAGATTCTCTCCCGTAGTAACACACTTTGACCCACCTGAACGAGGAAGCTCCGATACCAACCCAGAGCCTTCGAATATTTAATTTTAGATTATCTTGTCTAGATGGATGTTGGACGTTTGATAAGTGTTCCTCAAACAAATAACTGTAATTATGGCAATGTTTTCGCCGTGTCTACAAAACAAATGCACGCTGTTCTGCAGTTAACATTTTATTCGTTGTTTATCAGATTATAACAAAGATAACCTCAAAGTGCTAGTGTTAAATGACTGCCGGCCGCTGTGGCCGAGTGGTTCTAGGCGCTCCAGTCTGGAACCGCGCGGCCGCTACGGTCGCAGGTTCGAATCCTGCATCGTGGATGGATGTGTGTGATGTCCTTATGTTAGTTAGGTTTAAGTAGTTCTAAGTTCTAGGGGACTGATGACCTGCGATGTTAAGTCCCATAGTACTCAGAGCCATTTGTTAAATGACTTATGGATGTGATAGTACTTGAGCAATTAACTGTTCTTTGAAGCTGCAAATGAGTGTGATTTCTCCGAGATTTTGAGGAAGATCGTACCTAAACGGAGATCCTGTTACAGGAGATGATTTTAAGATAATAATTTGTGTTGTGTAGAGGATTTTTCTTTGTTAAGAACCTACGTTAACAGACAACTGTGGTTGATAGTAAAGGCATCCTGCCACAAACTTACATGAAAGCAGCAGCCCTGTAAGACGGTACAAATGCTGGGAGTGAGACAGTGACTGAAAAATCTATAGATTCTTTACGACTAATTACCTGTTTCATCCATGTTCTGCATCCACAACGCCCTACAATTTTTATAAGAACAGGAATCATAGTCGCCTGTAGAACTGTTACAGCCAGCAGAATATCCTGTAGTGCGAAAAATTTCTGCCTCCGCAAACTGATCACGGACACTAATTACGGCACTCTAACACGTGTTGCCACTGAGCCACGTGTCATTAAGTGGCGATATGCGCGCCGTCCAGGTGAGAAATGAAATGTTAACTCTGGCGCGTAAAATTGTGAACGTTTCCGACGGCAGCGGAAATTTCCCCGCGGCCGTTCCGCGTCTTTCCCCATCTTTCGGCCGGCCGCGCTGGTGTATCGCTCACTGGACCTTCTAATTAACAGTGGCTCCCTGCGGCGCCCAATTTCGACAAATTACCCACGCATTCGCGTAAATTAGCTATCCGTACAGCCGGCCGGCCATGATGGGTTTTTTAATTGCAATTATTGAACTAGATCGCCAATTAAAGCAAGAAGGGGCGGGAGTGGGGAGGGAGGGAGGGTCAGACACGCACTCTGGCTTTAGGGTGGCGCGAGCGGTCATTGGAGTCATGGGGGAGGTGTGGAAGGTAGGGAAAAAAAGCGCATGCGGCTAACGCCACTTTCCGCAACATCATCATTACGTGCACCACCTAACAACCGAGAGTCTCACTCCAGTTTTTTTTTTTTTTTTTTTTTTTTTTTTTTTTTTTTTTTTTTTTTTTTTTTGTAGCGATCGATAGAGTGGAATGCACAAAGGGGAAACGAATTTAAAAAAGAGGGTAATAGTAGCTGTATGTAAGGGGATATGTGTGTGAGAGATTGGAGAAAGAGAGGAGAGATGCAAAGTGAGAGGATGCAGGTAGCAAATTGAGAGAGAGAGAGTAGTGAGCATGGGAAGGAGAACTGGGAGAAAAAGAGGGAGAGTGGGTCATAAAGTTTTCGAGCGAGCTTTTGAGGCCGGGCGAAATTGAGGGGGACGGGGTGCAGTGCATTTGCAAGCGCCATGAATTCTGGGCATCGCGCTGGATAATGAAAGAAAAACACGGGACGGGAATGCCCCGTGCTCTGGTGCCCACTATATACAGTATAAACACGTATTTATTTCGTGTTTGCTTGGAATATAAAATGACACCCCCGCCATTCTCCCCCCCCCCCCCCCCCCCCCCCCCCCCCGCTCCACCACTCTTCCCGCCTGCCTCGCAGTCGCAGTCGCTCCCCGCGGCGGGAGTTCAACGACGAAATTGCCACACTAAACTTTTTCGCGCGACCGATGTTCCAAAACAAAAAGAATATTGAGGGACTCGACAAAAACATTTTATGCTCAGCAATTTGAAGATCTCCTTAACAGTCTGTGAAAATTACGCCGCAAGAGAAAAATGTTCGTTCAGTTTAAAGATAATATGAATACTGTCACTGAAGAACGCTTGCGACGCGCACATACATGAAAGCAGTTCCACTTTGTATTTCTTTCATTAATGCGATGTCTGGTTACTTTCAAGATTAGAGTTTCAATTGCTGCGAAGTAGACATTGTCGAATGCACATGTTACAGCGGATTATCTGGCTCTCAATAAACCATAATGCATTTCAAAACTTTTCTTTTAAAATTATTTGTTCGCATTCGACTTTGTGGCCATACAGTCAGATCTAAATCTACATCTACATGAATACTCAGCAAGCCTCCTGACGGTGTGTGGCGGAGGGTACCTTGAGTACCTCTATCCGTTCTCCCTTCTATTCTAATGTCGTATTGTTCCTGGAAAGAAGGATTGTCGGTATGCCTTTGTGTGGGCTCTAATTTCTCTGATTTTATCCTCATGGTTTCGTCGCGAGATATACGTAGGAGGGAGCAATATACTGCTTGACTCTTCGGTGAAGGTATGTTCTCGAAACTTCAACAAGCCGGCCGGTGTGGCTGTACGGTTCTAGACGCTTCAGTCCGGAACAGCGCGACTGCTACGGTCGCAGGTTCGAATCCTGCCTCGGGCATGGATGTGTGCGATGTCCTTACGTTAGTTAGGTTTAAGTAGTTTTAAGTTCTAGGGGCTGATGACCTCAGATGTTAAGTCCCATAGTGCTGAGAGCCATTTGAATTTGAACTTCAACTAAAGCCCGGACCGAGCTACTGAGCGTCTCTCCTGCAGAGTCGTCCACTGGAGTTTATCTATCATCTCCGTAACGCTTTCGCGATTAATAAATGATCCTGTAACGAAGCGCGCTGCTCTCCGTTGGATCTTCTCTATGTCTTCTATCAACCCTATCTCGTATGGATCCCACACTGCTGAGCAGTATTCAAGCAGTCGGCGAACAAGCGTACTGAACCTACTTCCTTTGTTTTCGGTTTGCATTTCCTTAGGATTCTTCCAATAACTCTCAGTCTGGCATCTGCTTTACCGACGATCAACCTTATATGATCATTCCATATTAATTCACTCTTAATGCGTACTCCCAGATAATTTACGGAATTAACTGCTTCCAGTTGCTGACCTGCTATATTGTAGCTAAATGATAAAACAGTTTATCATGTCAGTCACATTTTTTTTTTCTCATTACGTGTTTTCCGATACCTGACACCACCATCTTGACGTAGATAATTTTGTAGTTACGAGGGTTATTCCAAAAGCAAGGTCTCCTATTTTTTTATAAGCACATATATCTCTTTATTTCTACAATGGTTTACATCAGTTTACAGCTTGAACATTTAGCTATTTTTCTACATAATCACCATTTCTGTCGATGCATTTTTGTAGACGCTGCGGCAGTGTTTTGTATGCCCGTGTCATACTAGCTCTCCGCCATGCTGTTTAGAAAATTATGAACCTCTTCTTTCACCTCGTCGTCGGAGCTGAATCACTTTCGGGCCAGATGTTCTTTTAACCAGTCGAGAAAGTTGTCCTGTTCGGCTGCAAGGCGCAAGAAAAATGCGCTGGAAGTATCAACTCGTTGCCGAATGTGGTCTTCAGTCAGCTTGAGTGGCACCCATGTTGCGCACACCTTCCGCTAGTTCAATGTTTCCATTAAAATTCTGTGAGCGGTGCTTCGGGAAACCTCAGGAACCAACGTGCAGAGATCACGCAGGGTGACCCGCCGATCTTCACGCATGCCTTGCTCAACCTTCAACACTGTCTCCTCAGAAATTGACGGTCTCCCGCTCCTTTGTTCGTCGTGAATTTCAGTCCGACTAGCTGCAAACTATCTACACCACTTACGAACATTTTTGACAACTGTGCACGACTCACCATACACTTCCGTCAATTGGCGATGGATTTCAATCGGTGCAGTGCCCTTTGCATTCAAAAACCGGATAACTGTTCGCAGTTCGCACTTGGCGGTAACATCCAACGGGAGCTCCATTCTCAACGGCTGCCAAGCCAAGACTGAGCGCCTCAGCGCGGCGTGCGCATGTTTAAACACAGCGCGTGTGACCAACTGCCACACTAACAGAGCTCTGTACTTATAAAATGGTAGGAGGACTTACTTTATGGATTACTCTCGTACGTTCCTTGTGTCAGCATAGAGCACAGAAGTCTTCACAGCAGCGGACCGAAGTGCAAAGCAGGTTATGTCTCGTCGTTTACTGGTGATAAAATTTTGTTTTTCAGAGAAGGAACTATTACAGTTTAAAAACATGAATTAGTAAAGGTAAAGTTTTACAAGGCAAATAGGATTGAAAACATGCGGCATGCAGCTATTTATTGAATGAGCTGGTCACTGTACACCATCCGTACACTGTTACTTCACATAAATATCTTAGACATGCCAGAGATATGCTATGTTTAGTACGGTATATTGATAATTGTCACTTATGGACCGTCTGACAGCAACTGAATAAAACACAATTTTAGTGCCATACGCGTTTCGCCTTTATTTTCTGCAAGGCATCATCAGTGGCCCGGAATATGTACATATGTTAGCTATTTTATTTACATTTTTTGTCATTGTGCCTATAGGTTATAAACAGTTCTGGTGGTTGGTATTTCCTATTAAGTAGTAATGTTTTGAACTGTATTTACAGGTTGCGTAGACAGTTTCTTACATATTACGCTCCTGTTGCATTTTTGGTGTTGTTCTTCTTCCTATGAGCGTCAATTTGCTGTTTTTTCCGCATTCCACAGCACTATGCGCTGAACGCTTGTTTTAATGCAATGTTTTGGTTTCTGTTGCCGACTGTCAAATGTTTTTGCCAAAGAGCGAATATTACTGCCAAACTTATGAGTGTAACTATTGAAGTATCTGTGGTCTGTTCGTGTATGCATTCGTGTGTGCGTTTGTGTGTGTGTGTGTGAAAATTATCAATATACCGTAGTATTACGCGCAACTGAGGAGGACAGGACCACAAAAGTTGAATATGCTATGTTTACTTTGAGTAAAGAATCATAGAGAGGTGCAATTGCTGTAGTCTGACTATTTAGTTTAATGTATGCCGCAACTCAGTTATAACACAGTGTGTCAAAGGAGGAACGGTCATTATTCAGGGATATGACATGATCTACCACTTTAAGCAAAAACGTCTACTGAAGACAGGCACTAAAAAGCGTACCTTAATAGCTACGTGAACTACTCCGTCTTTGATGCCGTGAAACAAATCTATTCTACTGCAAGGTCTTTGCTTTCTAATGTTTTCGGAGGAGATAGTTTAGACCAAAAAAAAGGAAAAATTTGTCTAGTAAATTCCGACACACAGCAATTCCGAATTTTCCTAAATTCTGTAAGAAGTGTTGATGTTCAAAAATGGCTCTGAGCACTATGGGACTCAACTGCTGAGGTCATTAGTCCCCTAGAACTTAGAACTAGTTAAACCTAACTAACCTAAGGACATCACAAACAACCATGCCCGAGGCAGGATTCGAACCTGCGACCGTAGCGGTCTTGCGGTTCTAGACTGCAGCGCCTTTAACCGCACGGCCACTTCGGCCGGCGAAGTGTTGATGTCATCCCAGTTGTAATGAAGGTATATGACACATGGCTGGCAGAATCGTGTCTGAATCATTCGCATTGTCTGATACAGTTCAATGTATATTTTTGTAAGTTGGGGCTGTCAAGCCAGATGGGGCAGTAGTACTCTTCTACTGAAAAAGAAAAAACCATGGCTGAAGCGGTTCTTCGTGACATGGAGGCCGAGGAGCCACATGTTGTGCCGCGTTGCTTCTGTATGATGCGATTCTTTCTACAGAGATTTGCTGCTGTCTTTGTCCGTTGTTCCTTATAGCTTAATGTTGCATCTACAAACTCTAGGATACTTCGGAGATTCATCCTGAGTTAAGGCGATATTGATGAAAGGGATTCTAAGTTTATTACTCAGGTGCAAGGGAGTGTGGGGCAGTTGATAGAAATGGGACAAAAGACAAACAATAACGAGTATTCGGTGCCTTATAGATTTTCCTTGCGTCAGTACTGCAGACAGAATGAGATAGAGGTAGGTACACACACACACACACACACACACACACACACACACACACACACACACACACACAGTGAGAGAGAGAGAGAGAGAGAGAGAGAGAGAGAGAGAGAGATATTGGGGGGGGGGGGGAGGAAAGGGGGACATGGAGATGGGACACAGATTTCGATAATCGATCATATGGTCTCTGTTGTGGACAGCACAGTCATTATTCAGTGGCCTAAATAACCCGAGACAGAGGCGGGGTAACATTCAAATGTAGTCAATTTTATGGCATACATACATCACGCTATGCGGTAGGCAACGGCTAATAACGGCAGGGAACATCACAAGTATACTATGTGACGGTAGTTCCGCGTATTAATCCAGAAAATGCACTAACTCAGCTCGTTTCAAACATTCTTGGCGCATCGTCAGCAGTTCAAAAAATGGCTCTGAGCACTATGGGACTCAACAGCGGAGGTCATCAGTCCCCTAGAACTTAGAACTACTTAAACCTAACTAACCTAAGGACATCACACACATCCATGCCCGAGGCAGGATTCGAACCTGCGACCGTAGCGGTCGCGCGGTTCCAGACAGTAGCGCCTAGAACCGCTTGGCCACTCCCGCCGGCGTCAGCAGTTAGACACAATTTTTTTTTTTTTTTTATTGGTGGAAACATTTCGATCTTTAGTTGCCTTCAACCATTTATACATTTACGAACCTGATCCTGGATCACATAGGTCTCGAAGAGAGATTGGCACCTTGATGACCGCTAAACAAACAAACGCGTAAGAGGTGGCGGTATGAAGAAAAGGTCATAACGTAACCGATTACCTCTGAAAGACAGTTAAGTGATATCACACATGGAAAGGCAAATTGTAGATATCGTTCTTCTTTATTTTTTTGTCGTATTGTGATATTTGCCTGTTATTTACTCTTGATCTAACGGTCTGCTGTGGCACTGTACAAAAGGCGACGGCAGTTCTGCTTCCGGTTGGGTAGACAAGAACGTCCCATTCGCACTTATAGAGGGGTGACCGTTTCCACGGCACCTGACACCTACAGAACGGAAAACACACGCGGGTGATCAGGACGTGTAAAATTAAATGTAGCTAACAATTCTTGTACCAACTTAAGATGTGAACTGACTGAAATCCTTATTTATTATGTGTATTTGTGTCTGAGGACACCCACTGGCCGGCCGCGGTGGTCTAGCGGTTCTAGGCGCTCAGTCGGGAACCACGCGACTGCTACGGTCGCAGGTTCGAATCCTGCCTCGGGCATGGATGTGTGTGATGTCCTTAGGTTAGTTAGGTTTAAGTAGTTCTAAGTTCTAGGGGACTGATGACCACAGATGTTGTCCCATAGTGCTCAGAGCCATTTTTGAACACCCACTGGAGACTGCTCATACACGGAAGAGTAAACGCCCCAGTGATAATATCGACAGTGTAAAAGAGAAAGGAATTTTGTGTGTTAACGAAGTAGATTCACGTTGATAACTGTTCTTCAGTACAGGAGTGGCCACTATGTCTAGTATCAATCGATGCATATCGATTGTGGCGTTATGGCGTGTTTTACACGCCTGTATGCATCAGGATCTTCATAAATGTGCATATATGTTTTCTAAAGTCACTTACATAGCTGCGTAAATACGTGTTGTTGGTGTTTCTTGTTTCCTGAGGTCCAGTAAAGGTCCTTCTGGAAGCAGCTACCGTCTGTTCGCCTGGATACATGTCTCTTGTGTTAGCAGATGTCCAGATTTACATGGAACGTCCAGATTTTCAGGATGCTATGGCACATCCCATGTAAGGCTTACACGTGGAACCAAGTGTGCCTCCTTTTGGGGACTGCTGACAATTATAAATGTAATGTGTATTCACTTCAAGCTTCTTCTTCTTTTGCTACTACCTTTGGCCCGCAGTTTTCGCGGGGTCGGCAGGGTTACTATCGGATTTGGTAAGGTTAATGTGAAGGGGTGGCCGGATGCTCTTCCTGCCGCCATCCCGAACCCCCCTGGGATGGAAACAGTGTACCCCAGCTGTCTGCATCTAGTGTAAATCATGAAATAGTGCGAAAGTGTTTCAGATATCTGCGAGTCGTGTAACTAAGGTGGGACAGGAGGACCAGCCCGGTATTCACCTGGTGGGATATGGAAAACCGCCTAAAAACCACATGCAGGCTGGCAGGCGCACCGGCCCATCGTCGTTAATCCTCCGGGCGTATTCGATCCGGGGCCGGCGCCCCTACCCGAGTACAGGCAGCAGCGCATTAGTGCTCTCGCCGGTCGGCGTAGCCGAGCGGTTCTAGGTGCTACAGTCTGGAACTGCGCGAGCGCTATGGTCGCAGGTTCGAATCCTGCCTCGAGCATGGATGTGTGTGATGTCCTTAGGTTAGTTAGGTTTAAGTAGTTGTAAGTTCTAGGGGACTGATGACCTTAGAAGTTAAGTCCCATAGTGCTCGGAGCCATTTTTGAACCAACCACTTCGATAAAATACCTATGCGCATGTGTACGGAGTAATTTAAATGAATTACCACATAAAAATAAACCCAGGAAAGGTCGATACCAGACTGACGTCCGTTCAAGAGTTGTTGCAAGCGTAGACTCCATTACGGAGGTGGCTTATACAACCCTCGCTCGACAAGTACTTCCATATTGTTGTCCAGTCTGGACAGAACTGATACAACGAACAGAGGAGATCCAAAGAAAGGTTGGTTGGTTGGTTTTGGGGGAAGAGACCAAACATCGAGGTCATCAGTCTCATCGGATTAGGGAAGGAAGTCGGCCGTGCCCTTTCAGAGGAACCATCCCTGCATTTGCCTGGAGCGATTTAGGGAAATCACGGAAAACCTAAATCAGAATGGCCGGACGCGGGATTGAACCGTCGTCCTCCCGAATGCGAGATCCAAAGAAAAGCAGCGCGCTTTCTTACAGCTCCATATAGTAAGCGCAAAAGTGTCTCGATGGTGCTCACCTAACTCTAGCGACAGACGCTGCAAGAGAGGTGTCGCGCATCACAGTGTGGTTTACTATTAATGTTCCGTGAGTGTACATTTCTAGAAGAATCGGCCGATATATTGCTGCCTATTACATTCGTCTGTCGAAAAGGCCACGAAGGTGAAACCATAGATATGCGAGCTCAAACGGTGTACGTCCTCCAAGCGCTATAATGGGGCATGTGGAGCTGTACGCCAAGATGTAATTCTATAGGCCTCTAGAAAATAGTGTTGGTGATAGGTAATGTCGATGTCAGACTATTGCTACATTAATTAATTACCCATTTTTCCACTGATGTCAAATGGAAGAACCAGCAAGGATATATTGTCCAGTATAGTACTGCAAATATACAAAAGTTGTGGTATTCCCTGTAATAGATCAGGGTGCAAAACACAAAGGAGGCAGCTGCTAGGTAAGCGGAGTATTTTCGGGGTGCACCTGGGTTTTCAGGCTAGGTAGTAGTTAGGTCCTGTGATGAATGCTCGTGGATAGAGCGTCAATACACAGAGAGTGAAATCTGATACCATATAAACTAGAGACACATTGACTGTCAAAATTTTAACAGTGAATTGTCGGAGTATTCGTACCAAAGTCCCCTAATTTAGTTTGTTCAGAGTATGTACATAGATGTAGAAAATGGTTTTTCTATAATGCTCTTCAAACAACTGTAGCACGATTCTGTCGTCATGACGTGGACAGTTATCTTTCTGGAAGATATGATTCTCCATGGTATATGAAGATAGTAACTATTCTCGAAAGAAAAGGTACCATTGATGACCGTGTAGCTACTCTAGAATAAATGATAATTAATTGAAACCCTCAGCTGCCGACAGCCCTTGTTGACATACCTTGATGGGGAGAGCTGAAAATGTTTGCCACGACTGGCACCCGAACCCGGGATCTCCTGCTTACATGGCAGACGCTCTATCCATCTGAGCCACCGAGGTGCAAGGGATAAGTCCCTGCAGTCGCGCTATTCATCTGTGTCCTCGGTGGCTCAGATGGATAGAGCGTCTCCCATGTAAGCAGGAGATCCCGGGTTCGGGTCCTAGTCGGGGCACATATTTTCACCTGTCTCCATCAAGGCATGTCAACAACACCTGTCGGTAGCTGAGGGTTTCAATTAATTATGATTGATTCTCCCTGGAGTAGATGTCAACCATGAAGAGAAGCAGGTAGTGCGCAATAACTGAGCCCACAGTTGCAATAGTGGCTTCAGTTACTACCATACTCCTATAGAGGGCCAGGTGAATGTGTTCCACCCCCCGCCCCCATAGCATAATGTTATCCCCACCCACCGTGGTGCGGTAGCCGTTAAGAACAGCTTTTCACTTGTATGGCGGCACTTCCAGACATGACCATAAAATTGGTGTAACAAGGTATCCTCCGCCATGCACCGTACGCTGATTTACGTGGTATGTATGGAGATGAAGATATGTGTTCAGCATACTAACACCGATTGATGGTACAAGTCTGTTCGTCAAGACTTATTACTATTGATCTGGATGAATGTGAGTGAAATTATTTCCCGAAACTTATGGATATGAATAGTGTATCCTCCCCACTATCTTCGCAGCTGTCTGAAAATTAACCCAACTTTACCTACCACTCTGTAAAAATCTATGTGTTACTAAAACTATGCCCCACAAGCTGTTATTCAATAAACTCGTACGCTAACCTTCGACTAACAGAACCTAATTTTAACTGAACTGATGTAACGTTGTTGCTTTAATTTGTGGTGTAAGCGGTGCTGATAGACAAAAAAGCGGGTTAAAAGCTGTGAGCTGTCTGAGGAAGTTAACCATGCATTACTGCGCAACTGTTTCCAGGTATCCAGTCTAGCTTACCAAATTCCCAACCAGACTAACATTACTTATAATCTTTTAAGAGTCATACGACAACCGGTGATATATATATATAAAAGAGAATTTAAATAAAAAGAAATCAGTTTATATTCGGAAATTTATTTTAACATTGATCATTGAAATTTCAGCATATTAAACGTGAGTGCTGGTGCCTTATTTAGGACTGTGAAAATGTGAGATTGTAATCTTACGGAACACATCAAATATGCAGCCAAGATTGGGAGACTGCATTCATAAAATAACACACGAAGAACGTTGAAACATATGCAAGAGGAAATTAACCACAACCAACCGATTCAATTTTCACCCAAAGAAGTTACGTTCGTAGCGCAATCCTGTCCGTCATGAAATTACCACACACTGGTATACTAAATTCATACTAACTCTCTGTGAAATCTTCCCGAAAAGAATATCTGAGGGCTACTTTGATGCTTACATCACAAGCTTCACGTGGTCAACTTGGTTTACACAATGAGTGTAACTCCACAATAATTTTGATAGTTAAAATAAATTACAACGAAACGCAATTTACAAAAGAAAAACCTCAAACTGGTTACTATCGTCTTACTATTAACCTGATGGGTCAAACCATTGTATAAGCACGTGGTACTGGTCTCACAAAGTACACCCCACGTGGGTTGAACATAAAGAAAAATTGCTATATTGAAAAATATTGTCAAGACGAGACGTTATAATCTCACGCACATTCGCAACGATGATTGATGATGCTAGTTAGAGTTACTGATCAACACGTGGTTCCACTTTACTTATAAAGTAGTGGCAAAGCAACTACCGGAATATATTCTGAACTTCACACTCGAATCACACTGCGTTGCAATTTAAGATAACATTAGATATTTTAGAGCTAAACCTGAAGTAAAGGTGATAAAATTTTCAGTTAGGCTGAACGTAAGAAATCCATTGTCCTACGGACTTAGCAGACACGCGCTTAGCCGGAGATCTTACCACTTCAGACGCTCGCCGCGGACAGACTGCCCTGGTCTCTTCCTGAGGGTGGCTCACAAATACAAACGGAAGTGGCCAGAGGGGCAGCTTCCTATACCAACATGACAAGGGACAGACAGGACCATACTAAGAATAGAAACCTCTTTGCTTTTAGAAAGCGTAGCTACCTGTTCTGACGTTGGTCCTACTGTTCTCTAGCAGACAGGCTTGTCTGCTACCCTCAAGCATGCAACTAGAAATACATTTGCTCATTCATCCTCTCACACAGAATGGAAGGGGGATGACAGTATCTTATGATATACAGAAAGAAAGCGGATGTAGGTTCCGTATGACACTGTGTGACATGAATTACATATAAACTGTGTTTTAAAGTGTAGTAGTGTGACAGATCGTTCTTGTTTATGTGTAAAAGTAACACGTTCCACTACTCAGTCTCCTCCCAGACAGTCAGAAACGCCACAGTAAATTTAGAAGAGGAATTTATGCCGTATGTGACAACAAATTTAAGAAATTAACATGAAAGGAATCCAACAGAGACCTTTCACTGAACTGTAACTGATATGTCTGAATGCTACTTGTCTTTATACTAAATGTGTAACTGAAGAAAAACAATTATCTGACCCCCAATTAAAATTTCCGCCTACCTCGCGTCTTGACAACATTGTTGCCGATTTCTCGGAAGCAACTCGTCAGCGGCTAAGCTAGACTTCTGTTTCTAAATACATATCCAAACTGTTGCGTGTGGTAATGCGTAATGATAACTACTCCCGTGAAATGATACTGTTATGTACGAGGCGGAACTATGGACCTCATGGGAAAAGGGTGACCCGGCTGAGTCACGCAATTTGACTCCTCGTCTGATCACGAGGCGTAGCCATTAATTGCACGGGTTGATCACGTAGGCTGACGTGAGGATCAATGAACTATACTGGACGGGATGTATCTGGAACATCTTAGGTGATCAGAAAGTAGTAGACAGGGATACAATTAAATACTTAGCTTTAATTCAGCATCAGCGGTGAACGTCGATCTTGCCTTTGTACAATGATATTTACAAGTGCATTTAGAGACTGAACTGCGAATACTTCTTTACAATTCTGATTGCTTCACACTTATAGATGAGTTGTCAATGCATAAACTGTATGTGGCGCCTGGCTAGGTCGCAGCTACTGACTTAGCTGAGGGCTATGCTAAATAGCGTCTCAGCAAATGAGATCTCTGAAGCTATAGCAAGTGAACCACTCCTATTAAAGTCGGCTGTATAACTGGCCAGTGCGCCAGCTTGTCTCGTGAAGATCAGCCGAGTGGCGGCGCTCGGTCTGCTAGCGTCAACAGTGGCGACTCGCGGGTCCGATGTGTGCTGATTTGAAGCCTACAACCTGGCATGTTTGGTGCCTTGCGGTGACACCACAGATATTGCAAGGCAACGATTGTAGAATGAAGTACGCATTCCAAACAGAAGAAAAATCTGCACATGGTCTTCACACATAACAATGGTCTGGACAATACGATGCTTAACAAAGTAAACAATGGTTTAGAAAGGGTACAGTGTTAACAGAGAATCTGTACAAAAGCGAAACAGCTTCATCAGTTAATATGCTGATGCACTACTGATGGAAGTGGGATGGTCTTTCTCTCAGCTCTGAGCAGGTTAACTAGCTGACAATAGTCATTTCTAGCTGCGCAGTGCTGCAGTCTTACCTCAAACTACTAAAAAAATAATAACATTATTCAAAATCTACATTGTCTTTGATTTCTAATGTATTCATCTTATTCATCCAGGTTGTCCTTTACAGTAAATCTTTCTTCATCTAAAAGATGAGCACAGCACTACTGAATACGTCCCTCACTTACCACAATTCAACTAACAAGGGAACCTCCCCATCGCACCCCCCTCAGATTTAGTTATAAGTTGGCACAGTGGATAGGCCTAGAAAAACTGAACACAGATCAATCGAGAAAACAGGAAGATGTTGTGTGGGAATAGGCAAAATATACAAACTGAGTAGTCCATGCGCAAGATAGGAAACATCAAAGATAGCGTGAGCTCAGGGGCGCCGTGGTCCCGTGGTTAGCGTGAGTAGCTGCGGAACGAGGGGTCCTTGGATCAAGCCTTCCCTCGAGTGAAAAGTTTATTTCTTTATTTTCGCAAAGTTATGATCTGTCCGTTCGTTCATTGACGTCTCTGATCACTGTAATAAGTTTAGTGTCTGTGTTTTGCGACCGCAACGCAAAACCGTGCTATTAGTAGACGAAAGGACGTGCCTCTCCAATGGGAACCGAAAACATTTGATCGCAAGGTCATAGGTCAACCAATTCCTCCACAGGAAAACACGTCTGATATATTCTATACGACAATGGTGACGACATGTGCGTCACATGACAGGAATATGTTGTCGACCCATCTGGTACACTTGGCGAATGGGTAAAAAGATTCTTCTACCTTGCCCGATTTAGGTTTTCTTGTGGATGTGATAATCACTCACAAAAAAATGATCAAAACGTAAGAGTTTGTCACATAAACTGCAACAAATGAATGCAACAGTTTCACAGTCGCACAGTTTTCCCTGTGCTCTGTCATATATTTTGTTTCGATGTTTGTTTAGGTGTAGCGTCCCCATACTACGGCGCAGTTACGTCGCATCGGACGGACGGACAGATAATAATTGTCTGAAAATAAAAAAATTAAACTTTTCACTCGACGGAAGCCATGATCCAAGGACCTCACGTTCCGCAGCTGCTCACGCTAGCCACAGGACCACGGCGCTCCTGAGCTCACATTATCCTTGATGTTGCCTATCTTGCGCATGGACTACTCAGTTTGTATATTTTGCTTATATTTTTTCATAGTTCCACACAACTTCTTCCTGTTTTCTCGATTGATCTGTGTTCAGTTTTTCAAGGCCTATCCACTGTGCCAACTTGTAACCAAATCTGAGGGGGGTGTGATGGGGAGGTTCCCTTGTAAGAATGTATCAGAATGCGCAAAGGCAAAGACCTTGCCACGACAAGAGCAAATATTGTTCAACAGTAACATAAATTTCTCTTTCTGACACGTTTCCTAGCCTTAAAGGGGAATCAAAAAGGTAAATTAGCATTCCAAATTAATGACGGAGGAGAAAGTGCCAATAGATGGCGGTCGCGCGCGCATTTGTCGCCCGCAACACGGACGGCGCAGAGCGATGACACTGCAACGCTCCGTGCCGAGCTCGGCGTGCAGCGGCTAGTACAAACAAAAAAAAAAAAAAAAAAAAAAAAAATGAAACATGGACCGCCATCAATAATTTGAACGAAGCGTGGCCTGTGTCCGACTGGTGTAGGTCGCACGACGACGTCACTGTTAGTGGACGGCGGGCCGAAACATTCTTTGCGTCACTCGCGTGAGAACTGCGGCAAGATGCAAATGAAATGATCGGCGCACCGATCTCAGGGACGTGGAGCGATATACGCGTTTTGAAATTAATGACTGAACACGTGAAGTGTTCGGCCATATACGTCCACCAACAATGTCTCGTCGGCGACTCTTTTCTCGTCGTGATCGTCTGAAAAAACGTAAATCACAAAATATTAATAACAAAGTGACATGGAGGGTTGAAATTTAGAAATAAAAATCATAGTAAAGTTAACTTTGACTATATTATAAGCACTTTAGGTACATTTTAACATAAATTCATACAGAGAATCATGACAATGTGTCCGTACCTGATCAGAACGGGAACAGAACAGAACAAAAACCAGCGGACGCTAGACAAAACAATTAGACATAAAAATGACTAACGAAATTAAACGGAGGTTGTACGTCAGCAAATACATCGATAAGTACACACAGATGAAACTATAAGAAAGGATGTAATATGCAATCTCTGATTCCGTAATTGTCGGAAATAATTTTAAAAGCAAAATAAATACTACTAATTAAAAAGTAATACTACATCTCTCTCTCTCTCTCCCCCTCCCTCCCTGATGTGCACATCGATGGCATACAAAAACCAAATGACAGGACCACCTTAGAATAATAACTCTTAACATTAGCGCTTTGTATCATTTCGTTTCCATTTTGTACATTGCATGGGGGCTTAATTATTTTTATAATGCAAATAATTTTTAAATTTTAGTCGCTGTATGTCCGATTACGAGGTCTCGTTAACGGTTGGCCCTGACTAGTTTTAGTACGCAATCTGACTGCATAGAATAACAACAAAGAATGAAAGAAAATTTCCGTTAACACAATTAATTAATTAAGTCCCCAGCAACTATAAAACGTACGAAACCAAAACACAAGTGTAACTGTTCTGTGTGTGGAAGTGTGATTCAACGTACACATCTGGCACGGTTCTTCTTCAATAAGACAAGAAATTTTAAATACCATTTATACGGAAGTAATTAAAAAAAATAGAAATACTATAATTGCGCAAGAAAACCAGAATTACACTCTAATACAAGAACACAAACCAGATGCTTTGTTGACTGAACCTGTAATGAAGCATTATTTAAGACACTGAAATAATAAAAAAAAGGGAATTTTTTTTACCTTCATATATATTGACGAAAAGCACTCTGATCATTACAATATCTCCATTCGAACATCATCTGCTGTCTAGCCCATCAAACAACTGCATAAAACATGGAACAAGCACTCCCTACTACAACATCTCAACAAGCACTCACTACTACCACTCCACAAGCACTGACTACTACCAAATCTCGACAAGCACTCTCCACCACGACTTCTCGATAAGAACTGCCAGTGGAGGCGGCTGAATAATACTCTTTGGCGCAATCTCTGGCGCTGTGGCTCAGTGTAGCCACCTTTCAACATGTAATTGGCTTATGTACACATCTATAGCCAGATTATTATTTTGCTTGATAAAAACTCTATGTTTTATTTCACGGCAGTTGTCGGAAAGTTCTATTTATCTTTTCAAATAAAAAAAAAATAGTTACTTTTTCAAATTCTTTATGCTCCCATGGTGGCGCACTGCGGTCTGTCAGGACTGCAGGCGCATACCTGCAAGTCAATAAAAAATTATGTAACACTTTTTTCCAGCTGATAATAATTAAAAGTTTATTTTTATTTTTTTTAATCTTATGAGACTCAACTGCTAAGATCATCAGTCCCTAAGCTTACACACTACTTAACCTAAATTATCCTAAGGACAAACACACACACCCATGCCCGAGGGAGGACTCGAACCTCCGCTGGGACCAGATGCACAGTCCATGACTGCAGCGCCATAGACTGCTCGGCCAATCCCGAACGGCAAAAGTTTATTGCTGCCCCTCCTATACAGTAGGTGATGAATGTTAGTTTCCGATTGAACCCGTAAAGTACATCGCAATATTTTCGAAGAATGTGAGATGGTAATGGAAAAAAGTCTGTAGTTGGTTACCTTTTGTTCGCGTAGCAGTCTTCTCTCCAGCGGCAGCCTGGGATGAATGAGTTTGCGAGCTAGTAAATCCGGCACGGAAAGCACTACTGCAGCAACAGGAAACATCGTAAGTCGCCCCCTATCGCCGTACCATCTCGCACACACTAGACACAAGTTGGTTCCCTCGCGCAAACTACAACAGTAAAGACGCCTCGATGGCGTACGGCCAGTAGTGGTGGGGGTGCGCTCTATCTCGCGCTGCAAAGACGGTGGGTAGGAAAGAGGCTCCGAACGGTCGCGTGCTGCGACGGCATTAGGCGCGGGAGCACGCGACCTGATGAAAGGTCGCCTTTGTCTAAGAGCTCCAGCGGAAAGAGATGGCAGTGCGCCCTTCTCCCACACCACGCTGCGGTTCCGTTGTTTTGTTTCACGTCCATTGCTTGGGGCGCCGGGGAAGGGGGGGGGCGACAGCCGATGCTCCTTTGTCTGTTGCGGTACGAGAATGGCGCTTCGGGGATGAAAGGGGGGGGGAGAGGGGAGGAGATAGAAGGTTATGGCCTGTGACAACTTCATTGCTCGGCAGCAAAACTCCGCGAAAAGGCGAGGCGAAAATCCAGCCACATATCTGGCTACGTCTTTCTCTACTCAGCCCCTTCTTCACTGCTTCTGCTTTTACTTTGGTTCTAACGTTTCTTTCTCCAGGCACCGATTTTTATTTTGGGCGGAGGTACTCCACATTTACATATACATTCCACAACCCGCTCTACAGTGTGTGGTGGATGGATATACAAGGGTTCTAAGAATAATCAATTCGTTTGCAAAGTTCTTCCTTTTCCACAGTCTTACGAATGCAAATATGACTGATGATGCATGAGGAATCATAAATTCATCGAGTTTGCATTGTGCCCATCAGCTGGCATTACGACTGCAGGGCGCTGACAAAATGGCGGCTAAGCAAGAAAAGAGTTTTTGTATTTTGGATCATGTGAGATGCTGACCTGTTACCCCAGAATAGTGGTCATTCAAAAGGAACTGTGGTTAAGAAACGCCATGTAAACAGAGGTTTGTGCGTTGGTATCAACAACACTAACCAGTGCGGTAGACAAACTTGTATAGGCCATTCTTTTCTGTGAGAAGACTGTGATGGATATCTTTTACCTTTCTGTGTAACGGCTGAGGTTGTTTCCACAACTGTCTTATGATTCGGATAATTTCATCTTCCGAGAAGACAGCGCATGCCTCACTGGAGCCACGATGTTTGTTTCTTTCTAAACTCCCGCATCGTACGATTGAGTGTAGTGGTGAATATGATGTGTGTCTATTCCCTTGCCTCCTCCCCATTCCTGCCTCCGCTCCACAGTTCGCTTAACAGCTTGTAACTTTTTCCCGCAGGGGTACATTAAGCACAGGTTTTACGTACTCCTACTGCCAAAAACACTGGAACAGCTCAGAGAAAGCACCAATGCTGCTTTGGTGACAATTGACGGGATGTTGCTACGTAAGGTTTGGAACGAACTTCACTACCACTCGACAGTGTGTGGTGTAGCTGAAGGAGCACTTTTAGAGTGTTTATAGAGTGTGAAATGCAAAATTTGTGATTTTACGTGTCTATTCGTGCATAAATCATATTTCTACGAGTAATATTTCGGAAAACAAAGCCCTTTGAAAAAGAATGAGTAATTCATAGTAGCCTTGTGTACCTCACATGTACACCTTCGTGGGCATTGCAGTAGCTGCTCGACAATGTGTGGTGAAGTTACCTTAACGGGGAAATCAGTAGGGCGCCTTTTCTCGCCGGATGTTAAATGTGCGGCTAATACATAATACGTGCCTATAGAAACAGATCCGTGTGTAGTCTCTACCGCGCATCACAACAGATAGCACGATGCTGTCTGATTTGTAGTGGAGTAGCACACCGTAAGTGACCTACTTTCATTTTGCCACACCAAGATCAGATACCGCACTTGTAATAGGTCCACCAACCTGGTGTTTCATGACATTTTATTGTCATGACAGCACAGAAGTAGAACTTAGCTCTTGAGTCGGTCGCTTTGTATAAGAGGCAGTATGGTTTTGCAGAGTTAACTGGCTAGGGCTTTTATCTCGACTATATAATGAAATCAGTAATTCACATGAGATGCCAGCTATATTCCACGACATGAAGTAGAAAACTAACGTATAAGGTGCTCCGCCTATCAAGTTCACACGATAAATCATCTGTCAGTCCCATTAGCCAAATTTCAGTCCTTAACCACTTGCTAATTGAACGGTACTTCTTATTAACATAGGGCGCAGTGGTTAG